>NC_139764.1:64203307-65403307 GCF_965231275.1 Zosterops lateralis
ATCTCCTACATCAAATGTACCTTTTTTTTTTTTTTTTAATTTGAATCGTCTTTATATGTTGAGGCATAAAAATGGATTATGGTCCACTAAAATGGTTCTTACTTGGCCAAAAGAAGGGAACATTTGTAGGAAGGTGTGCAGACTACAGACCTGATGGCATGGTCTTCACCTGGATGAACAGAATTTGTGGGAATGTTAAGAGATATTGGAGATGCTTGTTCTTAGCTTGGAGAAGACAGCATTCCAGAGGCTGTGTTTACGCAATGGAGGAATGGAAAAAGAAGATGGACAAAGAAAAGCAGAGCCAGCAAAGTCTCAGTGAAAGGCAATGGGAAAAACAAATGCTGGGAACCAGAAGCAAGACCCAAATCAAAATCTGTATCTGCCTTGTAGATTGATCTTTAATGCACAGCCCGTAAATTGATTCCAAAATGGTATAATTCCTCAGTGCAGAAGTGTTCCATGTGGATGAGAATATTTCCCCAGCTTTATATAGTAAGAGACAGATAAAATCTGATTTGAAAATAATATAGCGTGCAGTGAATAAATTATATGCTCCGGCATTTGGTGGTGTTTGTGAGATATAATTCTATTTCTAGTGCAGTGTAGGCTTAAATAGCCAAATGGTGTTTATAGGAGATGGGCTGCTGCATTCCTTTTCAGTTTGCTAATATGTACTCGTCTGCTGAAGTAAACCAGCCCTGCACTGAATAAACACATGGGACTCTCTTCATCTGTGGGATGATGTGAATAAACCATCATATCTTCACTGGAGATCTATGCATCATATCTTAAACTGTGAAAAAAAATCAAACAATTTAAACTGACTATGCTGGTTGGACGCACTTTCAGTCTGTATGCATTTACTTACTGAGTTGAAACTTGAACTAAAAATAATCTGTAGCTGGAAGATCTTTGTGATGAACACTGTAAAATTCCAGTAAGATGGTTGAGAAGTGCAGTTTGTTTTTGTAAATGCTTTAGGATCTTGGTTTTAAGTGTGTTTAAACCATAAATGCTATTAAGTGTTTGTTTTACTGCTGTTCAGCACTTTCGGAGTTGCATTAGGAAATGGGGACATGCCATTCTGACTTGATTACCATGGAAAAAATTATTTTGTACAGTCCTCCAGGCAGAACACAGAAACATGAGTTCTGTGCTGGTGAATATACTACAGAAGTGGGGCTACCATGCTGTATAGTGAGACCACCGAGTAGTAAAGAGGTAGGGAAAATATCTTTTATGACTGAGCTGATGACACTCAGTCACTGGAAAAAAATAAAGGTAAGACAATGGAGCAAATGTTTATGATTCTTCCTCTTCAATGTAATTTTCACTGTTACAAAGTGATTCTACATCCAAAGCACTTTGGGAGATTGTGATAAAGATTTGCTCTTGGTTTTACAGTGGTTCTCTTTCTCTACAGTGACCCAAACAACACCCCAAAACCAATGTCTGTGTGTAGCTGCAGTTATTGCAGTTTTAGAAGACATCAGGCTTTATTCAGTATCCTGCTTTCAGTCTCCAAAAATTCAAATTCTGTCTGGATAAGGAAGGTGCTGAACAAAAGCCCCTTGATCCTTTCTTCTTGGATCTTGCTAGGGTAGTAATTTAGTGTAAAGCTTCACCAGTTATGCTCAAGCAGCTCCCCCCTACCCTTTTACTGAGAATCATTTTAGCTGAGATTGTTGGTGTGATCAGCTAATTAGGCCAGACAGAAGCAGGCAGAAAGCCAAGGCATGATTTTTCACTTGCAGCATCTAGATCTTGAGAAGGAAATTGTTAACATGTGTTTGCGATCTTGCCACTTGGAAATGCATAGTTGTGCTTGAACACTGTTTCACTATGGAGGGGGACTCTGTAAATGGGAGGACAGATCACAAACAAGGTAACCAAAGTAACTGCCTGATTGTTTATATTAATGCCCAGAAGGGAATATGTCTGTTAGGTTTTTTTTCCCATGGCTTCCTATTTTATCTTTCTCTCATTGAACAATGATCCATATCGAGTAAGAGTAAGAACAATGCAAATTGAAGGAAGGAAATAACTGTCTTTAACCAATGTCCTTTTGATTTCAGACTAGCTGGGATCGTTCTTCATCTTTCCCAGAAATCCCTATGTATAGACAGGGAGCAGGGTTGGCAGCTTGGTTTGAATTTCTCTTTGTTTACAGTGACAAAAAAGACCTCGGCTTGTAAGCACTGAGCAAGGATGTGTCCTGAAGGACAGGAACAGCTGGGCCTTCTGGAAGCTCTGCAGTCTGCTGGGTTGTGTGGTCTCCAGGCCAATTTTGCTTACAGTATGTGAATTATCTGCATATCCAATTTTATAAATTATTCCAAAGAGGAATTAGTATAATGTTACTCTCCAAACTCCCCTCCTACTCTCTCCAAGATGAAGCAAATCTGCAGGTTTTCAGAGCTTTCTTCTCACCCTTTTTCTGTTTTTCCTTTTCTCCCTTCTTTCTTTCTACTGATTGCCCAGACTTCATGTAAGCAAGCAAGAAAAGACTGATCAATCTACTTATTTTTCTGCCTAAAACTTTTACATCAAAGAAAGTTGGAATCATTTCTGAACTGAAGAGTTTTTGAAGAAAACATGAAAACTCCAAAACCTGATTATTGTCACATTCCTATTGCTTCATGGTACATATATATGTTTCTGTGTAGCATCCAGAACATTACACTTGACTGTTGCTATTTACTGGGAACTGACAGCTCACTTCATGCTCTTCAAGAGGCAAATGAAAATTCAGACCTCCTACCAGGAGCCTGTTTCTTATTTCTGGAAAATTAACTATGCCTTAATTTTGGTCTGGGAGTCAATGTTATTTTAGAATTGTCTTCTTAATTTCCATCATTTCTATTCTGCAGATGTGGAAAATCACCTTCTTTACTATATCTCCCATGACTCTCTTCGTTGTCATCTGCTAAGGCTCCAAAATCTGTTATGAGCTTGCTGGTAATTTCAACCTCCCTTTCTTTTCTTTTGGGAAGAAAAACAAAACCAAAACCAGACACCAAATCTCCCCACAAACCCCCAGAAAAACAACCCCATAAAACAACCAAAAAAACCCCCCAGCCCATCTGTATAGCTGCTGAACAACTTACCAGCAGTAAGAAAGAACTCCTTTCAGAGACCCAAGCCAACACTTCTGCTTAGGTCAGCCAAGAGGAATTGTCTTCTCTTGGGTACATCCTATACCCGTCTCTTCTTTCCAAGGGAAAACAGTTTTCACTAGGCAAGCTGATACTCTGCCAGCCAGAAAAACCTGTGCTGTTTGAAAAACTAAAGCTGTCTTTAATAAAATCTTCTGTCTAATATAACTGTTCTTTCTCTAATAGCCAGCTGGGTAGTATTAAAGGGTTCAGACAATAGCATTTAATTGTATTAAGAAAACAGTAATTTTCTAAAAAGTGCATTGATTTTTAATTTCATCTATTCTTTGATACTTTTTCTAACAGCCATGCACAGCATAGAGATAACTGCTTGGATTCTCCCTGTTTATTTTTAAAGGAATTGAAACTTTATAAATATATGAAGTTAAAAATAGTGACAGCACTGTTACAACAAAATCAATTTTAATCAAAACGCCAGCTCACTGATCTATGAATAAACAAATCTATGGATAGTAAGCACATTTAGCACTGTCCAACAGGAAAACATTAAAACTGGAGAGCCCTGGACTCCTTCCCCAACTCCATAGTGGGCTGCTGTGTGCTCAGTTTTCATCATCTTTGCAATGGCCACAGCAGGACTCACTCCCACAAGTCTGGAAGTGATGTCTGAAACTGCAAGGCAGAATAAGAGTGAAACATTTTGAGGAGAGGCTCTGTACCATGAAGGCCTGAAGGAACAGATATTTTACACCATCTCTTTGAAAGCCTCAACACACCCACACACGGATTGCCATGAATAACTCTGATGATGCACTTGCCAACTATTCTGCAGATACAAGCAAGGCAGTAAATGAGTTGCCTACTCATTTGCAGGAGTTGAGAAGGGCTAAAGCTGTTGGCAGTGGCTGCATCAAAGCTGAAATATGATGAAAGGATTTGTGTTGTGTGTCCTGAACAGGGGCAGGCCTGCATCATGCTCATTTGCCATCCAGCAAATGCTACTTCCTGACACTGTGACATGCTCATGGGGGCAGGTCTCCCTCTTTGCTGTGCTGAGCAGTAAGCCCAGCCAAGTCTGCCACTCTTCTGTTTAATCTGTAACAGTGTGACCAACTGTCAAATCTCAGGAGATTCAATGGAGCGAGCTTTGTATTTAAAAATAGAGCTGATAAGGGTGTGAGTGAGGGAAGAGCACATTCAGAAATCTGGCTTTTTGTTCTTCCTGAGAACTCTCTCTCTCTCTCTCTCTCTCTCTCTCTCTCTCTCTCTCTGTCTCTGTCTCTCTCTCTGACAGATTTTCCAAAGAGCTCACCATATGGGGGATGAAGGCTTGGGAAAAAACTTACCCTGAATTCCTTTGAAACTGTCCTCTGCTGGGTTATAAACTGTACGATTTAAGTTGCACAACTAATTGGATAATTTGTTCTATGGTCCTAATGTGCTTATTCATCCTTCATACAATCATTGGAGTCATTACTGAGGTCTAGTCAGTCAAATTGATAGGACAAGGATGATGCCTTTAACCTGACAGAGTGCAGGTTTAGATTAGATATTAGGAAGTAGTGGATGCTCCATCCCCGGCAATACTTGAGGCCAGGCTGGACAGGGCTTTGAGCAACCCAGTCTAGTTCAAGGTAGCAGGAGGGTTGGAACTAGATGATCTTTAAGGTCCCTTCCAATCCCAACCATTCTGTGATTCTGTGGTTCTATGAAATTACTTTTCAAGCCTTTGCAAGTGGGTTTGCAAACCCTGCATATGTAGCAAGCAGAGCTTACCCACAGACCAGTGTCACAAGGACTTTGAGCTTTTGTCCTCTTCAAAACAGAACTAGTAACTTTTCTATCTGTCCCTTTTTCTGGTAAATTCAACCACAGAACTTGTAAGTCCATATTATGCTGCAGTGTATGGAATCACCACCAGGCAGGGAGGACCTGCAGTATGCAGCCTGAGGCCTGTGCTGTGGAAATATTTGATGTGTCTGAGTTTCAGGGACTGTAAAACCCTATATTGCAGTCACTACTTGGGACAGGAAGAAGAATTTCTGTGAGACATCCCTGCAGGTGGAGATATAGTTGATCAGGACTCTACAAAAACCATCCACTTCAGTGACTGTTCACTTGTATTTTAAATAAACGAGTTTTTAGCAAAGAGTCTTTTACTATACAGTCCCATTTGACTACCTATATATATATTTCATGTAAAATTATATTTGAAAGTAATATGAAAAAAATATGCTAAAAAAAAAAGTGAGGGAAGATAAGGGACATCATTAGATAAGGAAACACAATTCACAGCCTCTCAAATTAGAGATCTGGATCTGCTTATCCAACCTGGCTCACTTGCCAGCTCAATGGAAGTTTCTTTATTTACATGATTTATCTGCTCTTTTTAAAGAGGGAACTAATCTTGAAACATTTTCTTTTCTTCTCTGTTCATACAAATTTTAACTTACGACAGATTCTGTTTTGTTCATGATGGTGAGCTCCAAGTGGGTTTCAGCATATTTTTGTTCTTTGTCTTTTTTTACATTGGAAGCATGTGCCTGCTGGAAACAAAATGTTGATGATTCATCTGATTTTAGAACTTCTTTGTGCTTTGGAACTCATACGTATATTTTCAAGGTGAAGTTTTATTGTGAACATTCAACGTGCCTCATAATGGCATTTTTTCTGGTGATTTTTTTAATGATTTTGTAGAGGCAGTTTCAGCAATTAAAGCATGACACAGCAAACACTAAATATAGATTAGAGTGGAATGGTTGGTAGTTTTTTGTTTTACACAGCTTGGTATCCTTATCTCTGTGTAAGGGAGACTGGTTTACTTAAATTGGAATGTATAAGCTCAAAGATATATAGCACTGAGTATATATGGCCAAGCTGTAGAGCCTTTAGTGTTTGTAACGTACTTCCAGGGCTTTAGATATTTCAGTTTACTCTAGAGGTCTGTTAGAGTCAGCTTTCAGAGATTATGTGTTCCTGCCTACCAGTAACATCTGAAAGCAGTAACATAAAAATGCAGCAAATGTGTTTTGGAAATAAGTGGTTCAATTTATCATTTTTAAAATTAGCTCCTAATTTCTACCTTAATATGATGCAAAAGCATGGTTTTCTTGTGTTTTTAATCCAAATTTTGAGAGTTTATCCTTGCTGCAACTATCTTCAAACATGGAAGTGAAAGACAATAAGTATTTTCATGTGTTTCAAGATATTTTATTATAGCTGTCTTCTTATTATTGGTTTCTTATTTTTCCTGTTCTATCTGTTAACTGCAGTGGCTGTGCTAAGTAAAGATCTTGTCAGGGTGACTGCTGGGGCTGTGATTCAGCAGGGCCATCACCAGGAAAGGCTCAGTTAACATATTGTCAGTGGTGTCATTGAGCAAGGACTTCCATGAATGAACTGACTTCATGGAGTATTTGCTGGGGTAGTGTGCAGATGGGAGTCATGCGTATGACTGCCTCTTGCACTCCCTTAATGTATTTTTGTTACTCTCCATTTTGGCTTCCTGACTGCTTGCCATTTCCTGTTTCAGCGTTGGTTTTTTTTTTTTTTTTTTTTTTTTTTGTTGGTTGGTTGGTTTTTGGTTTTTTTTTTGTAATTTTCACATTCAAAGCTTGTGCACAATGTTGTTTTGGAAGGATGCAGCCAGATCCAGATTTTTAGTTAAGCTATTTATCTTTTCCTATTAAAGCAATTTGCTTGGGTCTTTCAAGCTTCTTACCTTGTGAACAGATGGCAATTACTTTTCCTTCAGAAGCCCTGGAGACATTCTCATGTTCTGGGTTAACCTTCTGATGCTTGGCTCAGAAGATAGTAAGATCAAGAACTAAATGGTTGGAGTATAGAGCATATTCGTATCATACTGTCCTGCACTAACCAGAGAATTGCAACTGTGATTCTTCAGTTCCATTTTAATTGATTTAACCAGATGTTCTCACAATACTAGAATAGTACAGCAATGCACTACATTGTGTGCAATTCTTAAACCATGAGATTCCCAAACGAGTGGAACTGTCCCCAACAATTCAAGCAGCAATACTTAAACTTCTATACATCTTTTATTCATATATATTGAAAGTTACATGCTCATTTAGGAGCATGATTTCTGGTTGTTTCCTAAGGGACCAAAGATCAGGTTACATGTTTACGCCTCCCAGATCAATTTGGTCACTCATGTAATGTGTTAAAAGTAGAATGATCTTACAGCCAAGCCAGAGCCACAAAGTTACTTTTAATAAACACTCTTGTCTGTGTTAATTTTAAGTCAAAAGCAAAACAGTCTAAGGATACTGTGATGGATTCATAGATGTGATATACTAACCCTGAGGTCTCATAAAACAAATCTGATAGGTACTGTTGGTCAGTACAAACTAGCCCAATTTGTGCATTTCAGTCATTTTCTACCTTCTTGGGTAAAAAGGGTTTATCTAAAAATGTGTGTTCTATATGTTTATTAGTTTACTGTGAGAAAGATACAAGACACAAGACATAAAGAAATTATGCTTTACAGAGCCAGGCATATCAAAACCAGAGTGTTTTCTAAGGCTGCCTGTCCTGCACATTGTGCAGTTCCCAGCAGTGCCATGGCTGATGGTCCTTAAGCGTTATACAGGGAACAGGTTCTGAAACATCTGCAGGGGTTGTCATGGGTGGGTATAGAAGTGCCCAATTAAAATAAATTTTATTCTACCAGCAAAGAATACCTCGTCATTTTAGTTATGGAATTAACACTGCTGAGAGAGAGAGAAAAAAAAAAGTATTATAATAGTGATACATTATTCTAGCATATCATATGTAATGAATTCTTGTAGAATCAATGTCAGTGATTTTTGTAGAATAAAAGTCAATGGAGAAAAAAATGGGGTAGGGAGCCTCATTAAGCTATAGTATTTATAGTTACAGCATGAAATAAATTTTTCCATCTGACTTTTATGTATGGGCATATGACAGTACTGAGCTGACTAAACTAAGCACTGGCATAACTCCATTGACTTTACTGAAATTTCATCCCTTTGCAGCAATATTGGGTTTGGCTCAAACACAAGAGACCAGATAATTTTCTGACTGGTAATGTTCATAGGTTGTATTTCTGACTTGGAATAAACAAACAACACATTTCAGGCTATAAACAGATAATGATGGCCACTTGGAAGTAATTTCATTTTCAAGTATTCATACAACGTTGCATTGCTGGCTGGTTGTGCTGTCGAGTGTTTGGCCTTCCTGTAAAAGTTACTTACGATTTAAATTTCTGATTTACTGCAAAGTTATATAATTCATCAAGGATATTTGTTGCAAAAGGTAAACAGGATTTTCTCCTTTCAACATTGAAGTGAAAAAAGACCAGGAACTACATGAACTACATGGTCCTAGCCTTTGTTTCAGCAACTGCATACAAGGGGGTGCTTTTTTGATTAACCTTTAAAGCAGGTAGGTTTAAACAGGTCAGGCTAAATGCTGTTTTTGTGCTTCTAATACAGCAATTACTTCACATTTGAGGTGGAGTTTAACATACATAAAGAACCTTTAAAAACTCTGGAAATTACTGTGTAGTGATATCATCCAGTTTTGGATGCATCATCCTTCTGAACTCATTTGTCTGAGTTCTCAAGTCAAACGAGTCTGCCTTGAAGTAAAATGCCAGCTATAAAAACTCGAGCATTGTCAGTGGCAGTGGGATCAAACCCCTGAACTGCAGCACTGCTGGTGCTTCCTGGGCCTCAGCAGAAGTTTTAGCACAGAGAAACAAATACAAAAAGTATTTTTTGGTTCTCCTAAAATCAGATAGTACGTACAGAGAAAGTGAGGGTGACTCAAGGGGGCTCAAGAACAAAAGAACTGGAGATTCTGTGATAAAGTCATGCAGTAGAGCAAAAGAAACAATTTCTAAAAAATATTTTTTTGTGAAGGCATAATGTCTTGCAAGGTAGTCGGACATGTTGGACATGTGAGTCCAGGAGAAGAGGCTCCCTGGCTGCTCTGGCACAGGGACTTAAACTTTATAGGAACCAAACTTGGAAACCTGAGAGAAGACCTGCCTCCAGACTGTTGGTTTTAACATAGTCTCTCCATCTCCTCCCAAACTATTTATATTTCCTCTTCTTTTCTACTGCCTTTTGGAAGAAGGGAGGATGGGGGAAAGGGAAGACAGAATAGCAGAACTCAAAAAATATCTCCTTGAGAAAAATATACCTGGAAAATTCCTGTTTATCTTCCTAAGTTACTGGTTAGACGCCACTGGATGCCACTCCTGCATTTGTTCTTCCTGCGCTATCTGAGTTGATAACGCAAAGTTGATTTAATTCTCTGTGACTTATTTTAAATTAATATTATATACACACATGCACAAAAAAGGTGAAAAATTCCTGACACCAAAGGGTCTTCTAGCAATGATGTAAATAATTTCTCAGGTGAAAATCTGACTCTGAAAGCTGGAACATTAGGATGAATCTGCAATTTCAGGATGTTGGTAATAAAACATAGCTATGTTTATAGGTACGGTAACAGTGAGCAGTTGGATTTGACTCTCCCCCATGGTGTAAGCTGTTAGCAAAAGCACAGTGTAAAGCAGATTCAAACTGGTATCAACTTGTGCTCCTGTGTGAGACGTGCACTCTCATTTGCTCCTAGAAAAGGCAAAAATAGGAACAATTGTATACATCGTGTTATTTCACAATGCCTACTTTGCAGATGTTAGATGACACAATTTATTCTTAATGCTGTGCAATGCACTCTGCGTACTCTGAACAAAACATTTCAGGTTTTTATAGGCCTGCATGCCCCTACCAGCAGGTGTGCAGTTCCCTAGGTAAGATAATGTGTTTTTAATTGTAGTGACTCCCAATAGAGTTTAACATCTTGCTTTGTAACATACATAGGTTTTTTGGAAAACAGGAGGAATTGTTCTAAGGCTTCTTAAAGACTGCTAAGACTTTGCTAGGACACAGTGTTCAACTGAAAAAGTTGTGGGTGGAGGGAAAGAATTGCTGTACTTAGTGAAGCAACTCAATAACTGAAAATCTGTAATTTTAATTTCAAAGTAATTTACAATGTAAATATGCTTGCAGAAATACTGCTGTTGTTTTTTGATAGAATGCATACATGCCAAATGTGTGCATTTTAATAGTATTATATTAGATTGGGAAAATGGTCTGCATTCTCTTAGAACAATGTTCAGGTATTTGTATTTGGGGTTTTTAAATAATATTTTAATTTTATTAAATGTGAAAGCAAGTGTGTAAAAGAAACATTGAACTTATTTCTGGCTTTAATCAAAGGAAAGTGCTGCTTTCACAGGTTATGCTTCAGCTTCACTCCACTCCAAGCATTATGTTTTTACTGAGAGGGAAAACAAGGGATGTGATTTCTGAACCTGGAGACAGATCACAAACCATTGGATAAGACATGCTCCAGCTGACCTTAGTGAGACAGCATCTGCCTAGCACCAGGCTTAAGCAGTTACTTGTTATTGCTGTTTTCCTCTGTTCATTCTGCCAAGAAGGTGGAGTTTGTGTCAGTAAAAAAGAGGTGGGGAGAAGACTTTTCAGACAGGAAAAAATTGAGTCCATTCACTGTCTGGAGCATCACATTTCACAATAATTACCTGGGGATACAGGCTGTTTCCACTTAGAGTTTTATTCACGTGTAAGGTTACATGAGTTTCCTCTCATGCTGTGCTGCTGTTTTCCATGAGTATCAGGACCTTGATACTCCTCTGTGAGTGAGGCAGCACTGGAACACAGATTGTCATGCTCCTAATTCTTATCAACCCAAGAGACGTAAGAGTTGACAAACTTAGCAGTTGAACTGGATGATCTTAAGAGGTCTTTTCCAACCTTAATGACTCCTACTAGTCTAATGAGTTTCCAGTCCCATGCAAGTCACCTTAGTGTAGGAACACTCCCTTGGGATGGAGGGACAAAGGCACGGGGAGTGGACCAGAGCCACTGCTACCCACCCCCTCTGCATGGTTGGACCTTGCAGGTGGAACAACAGAGACTTGCTAAAGAGGGACTGTCCTCAGAGCCCACTGCATTGTCAAGCTGAGATCCACATGAAAATATGGGATTGTTTCAGCAGCATTAAATGGCACGACTCTCTTTTTTCCTTTTGTGCAGGAGGTTCAGACCAGTCATCATAATTTTTCAAGAGATTTTTGAAAATCTAAAACAAATACTGTACCAGGTCTAGAACTGTATGTAGAAGCAGACTGCAGCTGTAAAACATTGCTGGATAAAGAACAAAGCATTAACAAGCTAAAATTTATTTATAGAGTAAAACTACTGGCTTCAGTTTGGCCTGGTTTCCAGACAGATACACTGTGGTCATTTGTAGAGAAAAAGCTTTACTAATTACATTCAGTTTCTATAAAAATAACTTAAAATCCAATCATAACAATGGAAGTGTCTCAGATTTTGTTATCTGACTGCTTAAACTTAAGCACAGTTGTTTTGTTGTTTTTTTTTTCTTTCTGCTCTGAGCAGTAGCACTGCAGATGACCCACTGGGGGCACCTTGGAAGACACAGCCCTGTGGTCAGAGGGGATTCAGCCAGACTATCTGGCTGTGTTCTGCCACCCTCATCTTGGCCTTTTTATCTTTTTTTTTTCTTCTGTGGTATTGTTCATGACTAGACAGGAGATACATAAGAAACTGTAAAGCTTCTATTAACAGCAATACAAATTACATAAAACCACTGCAGTGACATTTGTTAGAAGAGAGAAGAACAGTTACCACACCTTTTCCAGGCATGTAGCTTTCTTGCAGTCATGATATGCCTCTGGATTCTTGCAGCTGCATTTCAGGACAAACTCCAGAGCTCAGCAGTCATGAGGCAATTATTCTTCTCGCCTGCAGCTACCTTTCCCGTCTTAAAATTCAGCTTCCTTACAGCTCACTGCATCCTCCTGTAAATATGCTAAGTACTCAAGCTAATCCAACAAAATAGTATGCTACAATGTACACACAGTCAAGTCCGTTAAAGAGGTCTTGAATTAAGCTGTTTATGTGTTTCTTTGTCTTCAAAGTTTTGCAATAAACTTTAGCTTTTATTATTTCTTCCAATATTCATGTTTACCTACCACACATCTCTCTTGCAAATATTCTGCATTATTGACGTTTGCTTCAGGGTTGAAGGCCAGACACTTTCACTGAGGTGATGTCAACAAAAATTTAGTTCCTGCTTTGGTGTTCTGCTGTAAACCAGTGTTTGTGGCTTCTTGAAAATGCTTCTGACCTTTTATCATTCAAGGACTTCTAGCAACAGTCTGAAGGTTTTGACAGTTTTACTACTTTTTATTCAGTATTTGGTAACATTTAAAGTCTGTGTTTCTACAACTCTACCTACAGAACACCCACAGACACTCTGAAGTTAAAACAAGCTGGTGAGGAATGCACATCATGTCAGGTCTTCGGTGGGTGTGCAAGGGCTTTATGCAGATAAGAAAGAGGATGAAATAACCACATGCAGCATTTCTACATGCTCAGTATGTCTGAGGCCTGTTTTACTGAGTACATTATGAATACCAAGCTAGGCATAAATAAAACATGACTTGTGCTGAAATAAAACATTTTAAACTTCCCAAAGAGATAAAAGCTGTTCTGTGATCATCAGCTACTAATTAAAAATGCATTGGGTCAGCAGGAAATGTTTGAAGACAATTTTATTTATTGATTGTGAATGTCTCCACACGAGCACAGAACTGATCCTGTTTCACCTCACCTCCCTAAACTATCATGTCCATCATAATCTACAGTGCTGTCTGAAGCATTGCTTTTCTTCTTTTGGTGGGTGTGCATTTTGTAATCTTAGCATGGCTATGCCAAAGTCAGAAGCTGTCCAAGTGCTTTCTCTTCTCTTGGTTTTTGTCTAATAATGTGGATTGCTGATTGAGTCAGGGTCTTGTTCAGAAAGTAGTTTACATGGGCACCACTGGGCTGCAGCTGCAAGCAACAGGAAGGTACTGCAGAATTGTCTTTTGAAGGATTTGGAGCAGGCTCAAAGCGACGAGGAGGGATGCGCCTCTTTCTGGGTTTGAATTATTGCTGACGGGAGCATTTTGTTCCCAGTCCCGCGGCTTAAACTTTTTGATGTTACTGTGGATCTTTTGGTGGAACTGATGGTTCGAACGAGTGTCACGATTCTTATTTCCACATAGCTTTCTTACTAAGACAAACATAAGTCGGGGAAAATAGTGATTTTATTAAGAGCTCTGCTTACTGAAGTCTGCGCATACTGGCCTTGGGTGTTTCCACTGCCGCAACTCCGGAGTCAGGCACTTCACTCTCCTTTTCCGATCACCTTTACCCCACGCTAAGTGCTGCCAGCTCAGTGCTTTCTCCAGCCCCTTCCCCGAGCCCGGGGTGACTGGGCGGCGAATACGTGACCAACCCGAGCCCAAAACAGCTCCGGGGCCTGGCGGGGCCTGAGCGGGGCGGGCTGTGCTGGGCCGGGCCGGGCCGGGGCGGACTCGCCCCCCGCAGCCCCTCACAGCCCCCGCTGGCCCCGTGGGCCGGGTTATGTAAGCGCTCCGTCCCCGAGCAGCGCCCGCCGCATCTGCGGCGCCCCCGCCCCTGTCCCCGCCCCGCTGCCAGCGCCGGAGAGGCAGGAGCGGCGGCGGCAGCGGCAGCGCAATAGAGCAAGTTTTGTCTCCGGCGAGGGGCGGCCCGGTCCCCCCGGCTCGGCAGTGGCGGCGGCATGGCCGCGGCGCCCCTGGGGCGGGCAGCAGCGCCCACCGCGGCGGCGGAGCCCCGCTGAGCTCCCCGGGCAGCGGCAGCGGCAGCGGCCGCCCATCCGGGCCGCCAGCCCTCCCGCCGGAGAGCGGCGGTGCCCGGCCCGGCCCGGCGCGGCACCATGTGGGGCGGGCTGCAGCCCCCGCCCGGCGTGCGCGGCTACAAGGCGGGTAAGGAGCGCTGGGCAGGGACGGGGCTGGGGCGGGGGGAGGCTCGGGGGCCGCGCCGCTTCCCCTCCCCCGGCACGGCCCGGCTCCCTCCCGGGTCCCCGCGGGGCCGCCGGAGGAAGCGGGTCCGTCAGCGGCCCGGCCCCTGCCCCACACCGGCCCCTGCCCCACACCGGCCCCAGCCCCACACCGGCCCAGCCCCACACCCGGCCCTGCCCCACGCCGGCCCAGCCCGGAGGGGACGTGGCGCCCGGAGGGGGCGCGGGGCCCGCCCGGTGCCGCCGGCGCCGAATCGGCCCCAGCCGGGGCTCCGCGTTTCCTTAGCCGGACCTTGCGGCGGATGACAAAAGCTGGGCTTAACCTACATAATCCGTTTGCATGTTTTGGGCTTTCTCTTCCATCCCCGATTTATGTCAGTATATACCCTTAAGCAGAGTCTGAAAGCGTGCTCTTCCTGGTGCTTTCGCGTTTTAAATTTAGACCGGAACAAATGGGTCGAGTCCTGGTTTTTTGGGCTTTTTTTTTTTTTTTTTTTCCTCTTTTTTTTCTCCAGCACTTTTCTGTCTGTGGATTAATTAGAGCCTGGTTCCTGCGGGCTGGCAGGGATGCGTTGCAATGTTAATGCTGGGAGTTGGGCTGTTCAGGGGAAACACACACCTCTGTGCAGTTGATGGGCTGAGTTCCCCGTCACGGCTGTCAGACTGGCACAGCTAAACCAGTGAATTGCCTGCACAGCCCCGTGAGCTTTGCTTTTGGGCAGGTAAGGCAAGGGGCCGGCCCTTCAGGATGCCTTTTTCTGCATGTGAAAATACTACCGACTGTATCACCTGTCTTACTCTGGCAGGGCTTCTGCAAATATTTTGTCATGTTTTGATTTATTGGAGCAATTGATCACAAGCGGAGGTCTGTGGTTTGGCTCTGCCATTGCAAGTGCAAAATAGTGCTGTTGGAGTAATTTCTCTCCTTTAGAAATTTGGATTTATGTTTTAATTTTGGGCTTGCAAAAGATGACTGTATAATGTGTATACAGTTAGCTGACATATTTAAATGGTGAGATTGTTTTGCTGACAGGATTTTTTTTTTTTTTGCAAATACAAGAGCTGCTAAGACATTCTCAGCAGCTGCCTGAATCTCTACAAGTAGGCTAATGTTCATCCCTATAAGGTGAAAGAAGGCATTGTTCTTTTTTTTTTCTGTGCTGAGATTAAGTTATGAATTTCTATGTATAACATGTTTGCTTTGTTGAAGCATTTTAAAAAATTATTTCATGCTTCCTGCAAAAGAATGGAGTTACATTATCTTTGTACTACAGCTTGCAAAGATAGTGGGTATTCTGAACAATAGGTGTGGAGATTTCAGTTAATTTGATGGAAACTGCAGGAATTTAGGGTGTTTCAGTTCTTTATTATTTGTCTTTGGGACAGGAATATTAAAAGGTTGTATCACTATGTGCTCTGACCCTAACGTCAGACCATTAAAAGGTTGTTGGTGTTCATTTTTCACTTGTTTCAGAAAACTTTAGATTGTGACATTTGATACATTGTTTTTTCCTTTGTTTGAGGGTCAAATAAAATGTTTTAGTACTGTGTTGAATTTATCAGCAATCCCAGTGAATTATTGGATTAATGTTTTGCTTTGCTTGTATTTCAGAATTCTCTGTGAGACTTGAGAACTAATTTTGTGTATTGCTACTAGTTCCTCCCCCATCCCCTTTTTTCTTTTGAACTTGTATTCACCCTGATTATTTAAATGTATGTTTCTCTGCAAGCAGTAGAAGTGTAAGGTAACAAAAGTGGTAGAAAAAAGATCTAATTTGAGATAAGATAAACTAACAAAACGTGGTGGTTAATTAGAAGGCAAGTAGGTATAGGTTTAACCTTGAGGGATGATGTGTGCATTATAATTTCCAACAGAGGAGTGCCCTCCTTCATCTGTCCTACTGGGAAACATTTGAGAACCTGTTTTGTGTGGTTGTAATCTGTCTGAAGATGTGGAAGTTAATTAGCTCCATGCAGGTATTGTTATTGAAGGAATGACAGCTACTAAGATCCTGTGCTATTGTTACTGCCATGTTAGATTTTTATTTTTTTCTGTAAGGAAGCTGTTTATGGGAAAAGTATTTTGTAGCAGAACAGTAGTGTCTTACTAGGAAGCAGGAGTTTAGGCACTTATTTCTTAAGCTGAAGGAACCTTTCTTCTGTCATGATGTGTTTAGTACTTCAATGGCAGCTACTTGATGTAGGTTCTAATTGGTGTGAGAGTACAACAGTTAATGACTTGATAATTCTTGATAAACCATATTTTTGTACTGAAAAGCCTCCTATTTTGCTAGTTGTACTTTAGTTATCTATGGATACGGATATTTAGAAGTCTTACTTTTGAAAATCATTGAAAATCATACAGTTCCCTTACAAAGTTAGGCTTCTATTTACACAGGGGAATTACCAGTTTTTTAGTAATAGATGCAAATTAATTCCAGTTATCTTAAAATGTAACAGGCAAGGACACTTCTGGAGCATATTTAATTTGTGACCTTCAGTTTTATTCTTTCTTGTCATTTCAAAATGCTACTTGTTTTTTGGTTCAATACGAGTACCTTCTCTGAAAAAAAAAATTGCTGTCTTGTTTGCGTCCCCGTGAGATTTTTTTTTAGCTAGGTGTTTCTTGTATAATCAGTGAATTTAATGAGTTTGCTATGCATGCAAAATAATTTCATCTCCTTACAGTCTCAATGCCTGTCCTGAAAAATTAAGTTACTGTTTTTGAAATGTATATGATTGACTTAAATCTTTCAGTCTGCTTGTACACGTGCTTCTTTATGAAACCCTTGCAGCATGGTTTGTATCTCTATAAAGACAGCAGTTACTCATGTGCTGTACGGATTTAACTGCAGTGAAGGGCATACAGCATTTTAATCCCTTTGCTTATTTATCTAGACCAGCCTTTGAAATGCACACTTGGTTAATAACTCTTTAAAGACTATGAAAGTGCTCGTCTGGATGTGGTTAGGCCATGTGTGTCCAACAGATGCCTGTGGAAAGTGAAACAAGCACTCTTTGAAATGAACTAACATATATATTACTTTTAGTAAACTCTGCCACCTCTAGTCAAGCTTCTTTCCACTGCCCATTATTGCCTGTTGGTAATATTGGACATCAAAAGGATTTTATTGACACTCCCTGAAAACAGTACCTTGCACCCCTCTGCTCCTGGAGCCCTGGCAGTGTGATTTGCCCTTCCTTCCTTTTACTTGAGTCTCACTGGCAGCATGACACAAGTGGGTCTAAAAGACTGTTTAATGATGTCACAGGCAGAGTGTCAGCAGCAATAAGGTCCCAACACATTGTAAGGCCCGTGGGGCGATGCCTTCTGGGGGTACACATGGGCTTCACAGGCAGCTGATGGGGCTGATGACACTCCTTTTCATCCTTTGAGGTAGAGGAGGAGACAGAAGTCCGGTGGTTTTGTTTCTGTAACAAGTTTTCTTGTTCTGCTGTTGGAGATGTGCAGCCAGGGATGGTACAGCTTTGGAAGTATCGTGAAAAAGCAGGTTTATCTTTACAGGCTAGGCAAGGCAATGAATGAGTTAGTCCAAGCGTAGATTTCAAATTGGTTACCGGTTATAAGTGTATAAATGTGTTTGTATGTGGTGCATTATGAAGGTTGTTCAACCAAACTTGAAAATGTAATGTTCCAGCTGCAGGATGGGCTGCTAGAATGGGCCTCTGCTGGCTTTCACAGATCGCTGTGGGGTCAGATGGCATTCTGTGTTTGAGTGATGGTGAACAGGAGCTACTTACTTCCCTTCAAAATTTTTTTTTTTTTTTTTTTTCCCCTCCCTTCAGGCAATTCGCTTTTATGGATATAGCATCCACTCTTTCAATGTGCACAGTACACTTATGTCTTAATTGCTTGGCAAGAGAAGAATGATGGATGTAAGGGTGTGTTATAGTGTTGGATTTGGAGGTTAGCAGTTATTTTGATCTCTTGTGTGTTACACTTCAACTGACTGAATATAGACTTGTGGTTGCAGTAATTCTTTGCTTTTAAAATTTTAATTAAAGGAAGTAGTTACTACTGTAATAATTTTGAGAATAGTGCATTTGTTTTAAGGAGACTTACAGAATAAATATGTAGTAAAAAGTACCCTGAGCCATTCTGTCTGCCCTAGGGGGAGGTGGTGAAGGAAGTGCTAGTAGGAAAATAGCACCTGTAGATTCTCCAGATAAAGTCTAGAATTTATGTCAATCAGATATTGATTTTTACAGTGCAAATTTATTTATGTTTAGATTTTAGCCAGGCACTTAATACTTGTTAAAGAACCCACGTGTTTCAAAATATGGTGCATAGTGATAAGAATAGTTGAAAGTCTCCTAAATTGCATGATTTGAGGTTGTAGCCAGAAGTGATCATCTACTGTTGTTGAAAGCAAAGCTCGTTTGTTGTACACACCTTAGTTAAGGAGAAGAGAAATTGTACTATTCTTGTTCAATATCAACTGCTCTGTTTTCTGTACTCTCTGAATGCTGGTTTTTAACATACAACTTGCCTGTGGTTTAATAGTTAGAGAGTTAAACTAATTTTCATTTCCTGTGCTGTTGGTTCTTTGGCTGAAAAAGTGCTGACTTGGTTGTAGTTGTCCGTAATCGCTTGGGTGGCCAAATGTGTCTTAGAATTGTACACTGACAATGAAACAGTCTCATTGTGGTTGTGATTAGCTTTAAAACGCATTCAGACATATTCACTGTGATTCAAAAAGTGGCTTTCTTACTGGCTTTTGCCACGGGTTAGCCTTGGCTCGCTACTCAGCTGCTTGCTGCTCCCGATCCTCAGTGAGACAGAGGAGAAAACAGGATGGAAAAGCTCGTGTTGAGATGAAGACAGATTTCTTGCCAGCAGCTGTCACAGGCAGAGCAGACTTGGCCATGGTGTCAGTCCATGTCGACTCCCCTTCCTGCTCCTTCCTTGTGCTGTTGCCCTGCTCCAGCCTGGTCTCTCCAGGGCCTTACAGGGTACCTCTGCTCAGAGCTCCTGCTCCTCCTCTGCTCTTCCCTCTGGGTTTGCAGCGCTGTGTCTCACCCTCTTGTTCTCCCTCACTCATTGCTGATGGGTAGTGTTTTGCTCTTTGTGAACAAATGCTTTCCCCAAGGCAGTGCCGTCATGGTGGCAGGGCTCACATGAACCCTGCTGTGGCTGCCTGGGAGCTGTCTGGGACCGGCTGTGGCCACTGCCTGGCAGCCACAGACACTCCTCACGCTGCCCTCCCTGCAGCCCCTGCCACTGTCTGGGCAGCTGCACTCCATAGAACTTCTTCAGCAAGAAGCCATTATAGTTTGATATTTCTTTTCTGGAGTAATGCTAAGTGTAGTGTCCTGAAGTTTATTCCTGCCAGCACTGAGGGAAGGTGTACTGAACAATAGTAAGTTCTGGCTCCTGCCTTAGGTTCATTCCTGCATGAAGTCTCTTGCTGTCTAAGGCAAGGTGAGGAGGCACTGGATGTGGCCTGAGAGATGCTGCAGATCAGCTGCAGAGGCCTAGAGGTGGATGGCTGAAGAAGAGGAGGAGAACTTGCATCAGGGAATAGCTCATGTAAATCTGCACACAAGTGTGTTAGTCCTGACACATCATCCCTCATATTCCCAGAAACTGCTGACCCTGTGGAATTGCCCCTGAGGATGCTTGCTTTCCCTGGGCACTGTGCTCCACAGCATCTGGCTGGGCTGCCTGAGTGCGAACATCCTATTGATTGCACGGCCACGCTCAAATGACCTATTTCTCTGCAGCCAGCCGTGCTGTAAGTGACACTGCATCTTTCTGTTCCTCATTCCCCAGGGATCTCTGCTGTTTTCTGAGATTTGAAAGGCCCATCTGTAAAAGGAGTCAGTAACACAAAGAAAAGAGGCTGAGTTTTGAGAATTTTTAATTCTTTTTTTCTTTAAAGGTGTGATAGTCTGAAATGTGGGAAAATACGGCAGGTAAACTCTTTGCCTGAAGGAGTGTGTATGCAGATGGATTGCAGGGCATGATTGCATTTTGCAGGTAAAATAATCTAGTGGGTAATTGCTCCCCCCTCTCTGTGTGCCTCCACTTGAATGCCTCCCATGTGCCCACTTTTGCGCTTGCTCAACCTTACAGCAAACTAATTAGAGAAGCTGGACCAGGAAAATACTGAAGTTAAATACTGAATGAGGGATTTACAGTTGCCTGACCCTGGTGTCAGGCATCTGACAGGAATCTGTCCGTTTCACTACAGGATGCATCTATCCTGATGTCTGGCAGGTGTGGGATATTTAGAGTCAAAAAGACTGGCTCTTCAATCAGCTGGTGGACAGTGGGAATCTCCCAGCACAGTCTTGGTTTGCTGCTGCAGATGACATCAGGAAGTATATAGTTAATCCCCAGCCTTACCAGGAAGGTCAAGGAAGGTTAAGTGAAGATCAGGAAAAAGTGACATTAATTCCATTGGACAGTGTAACTTCCACCAATTAGTGGACTCACAGGTTTAAGCAAGTCCAGAATAATGGATAATGACTGAAGAATTGATAGGAGACTCTCTCAGTCTTGCTGAGGAAGGGCAGGGCAAGTAGTGTTAAGTAAAGGTCTTAGCGGCCTCTTCTTTTCTTAAAATACCTGTAGTAGAAAATTAGCAAATGCAATTAAAAAGAACAAAAAGGTGCTTTCAGCTTTCTGATACATTAGAGACGTGGTGTGGCATTCAGACGAGAAACATTCTTGAATGATTGTGGAGTCAGATCTGAGATTCCTTATAAGGTATCCTTATGTTTTTAATGTTTGTTTTACTCTTTCCTAGCATAGTTTCCAGATGGTGTGGAAAGCTGCAACTTTTTTGATTGTTTCAAAACAAATTAACCTTTTGTTGTTTTCCCCAAGCCTATCTTTCTTATAAACGTGATGTCTTCTCTCCCGAACGCCTACCTTTAGCATTTAGACCTTTTGGCAATTCTCAGTGCCTCTGGGGGCATTCTTACAGTTGAGAATTAGTGCTTTGTTTAAAAGTTCAGTCGCTAACACTGATCAAAGACCTGGTGGTTCTGTGGGTAATAAGAAAACAAAGTACAAAGTGTAGTGACCTAAATAAAAGCAGTTGCTCAAAACTTGATCATTTTTGCTACTTACTAAAACCAAACCTAACAATTGCAATCTTAAATCCTTTCTGTTCTCTTCATCATCTGAAATTACCAAACTGGTTGAACAAAGGCTTTTGTGTTTGGTAGAATTATCGTAATGTAAAGCTTTACATTGAAAGTGATTGTAGTTGTGAAGACAGAAACACAAGAAGTGCTGGTTTTGACTGAAAATATTCTGAATTTAGAAGATGGCGTATTGTGGGAAGAATTTTTTTAAACTACTACTCAATTTCCAAGGTATTGTCCTTCCTTATATTGAATAGGTGTGAGAGGAAGCTGTAAAGCTAAGTGGGAGGAAAAGTTGTCCTCTGTGACATGGGCATTTGGAAGTTTGTAAAGAAAATCTCCTCATGTCTTACATGAAGAAAGAATTTCATCCTTTCCACTGAAATGTAACGATGTGCGAACTCCCTTACATAGTTGTGTTACTCCTTGCATATTTCTGTTAGCATGCACTAAACTCATAGCCTGGAGGCTCAGTTTTCTGATACTTGCACATCAAAGTAGGTGCTGTTGTGTTTATAGTGCACATTAGTCCTCTTTAACAGTGCTAAGATTTTTTTCTTCATTTTTCATACTTGAGCAAAATATTTCAGTGAAATTTTATTTTGGGGGAGTCTCTGTCTTCTCCATTTACTTTAGTGTAAGGATATCTTTAGAACTGATATTTGACTACAAAGAGGAGAGAAATAATGCACTTTTCTTTTTTAAAGTAAAACTATTAGACTCCTATTTGTTCCACTTTGCTAAGTGTGGGAGCTACTTAAAACCATTTAGTATTTTTTGACTCATTTTAGCAGTTAGGATTACTTCACTTTTCCCCACGCACAGAGGAGATTGAATTAAGCCTTTAAACAGAGAGAGAGAACACAAAGGTAATTCTGTAAGAAAAATGTTAGCATGACAAACTGCTTGGAGAACAACTTACCTGGTTTTGAATACCAATAAAGGGAAGCTGTAAGAAGGGGTGAAAGAGATGATAACCTGTGATCATTACATTTTTTTGATAGGAGGATTCAGCTGATCAACCACAAGCACACTGCTTTTTTTAACAGACCCTGAGAACTGACTGCATGTCCTGAGGGCTTGCTGTTCAAAGTTTATATTAACTTTAACCATAATTTAATGTGTTTATTTTCCTAGGTGTTCTCTCTTCATACTGCAGTTGATAAACTTTCCAAGTTTAAAAGGTAGCCTTCTCCTCTGTAGTTGCTATATGGAAGTGAATGGAAACTAGGAATATAATTTGGTGTTTCCATGGGGTGAATAGTGCATTGAGTCCAAAAACAAAGAGGCAAGCCAGCATAGCAGGCATGAGGTAATAGTTGTGGTCTGTGTGCCAAACATGAAATAAGAAACATCTGCAGTTTGTATTTTGAAGTTCTGTTTTATGCAAATGTTCTATCTGGAAGCAGAAAACTCACTGGTGTGCCATCAACAATTGGACTGAGTTGATGGACTGAATTTTGGTCTTGCTCCTATCCATGATGAAATGAAAGCAAAAAGGTTGGAATTTAATTGTTGGTTTGATGCTAAATAACTACAGCTAAATGCTGTCTGTGTATGGATTATAAAGTGTGTGCTGAGTTTGTGTTTGGTTTACATACTTTCTAGAGTAGAAGTCAAAGAAGGCAAAGCCCAATATTATGTACTTGTGTCAGTTTAAAGATTTTGCTACCTTTTTAGTTAACAGTTGAACACAGCTCTCTGCTAGCTGGACAGATTTTGTTCTCCTCAGTGAAGGCAGCCAGAGATTCATGTCTATCTCGCTCCCGTTTAGAATCTGCCTCACTGTGCAGTTTGGCATCAGATCTGTATGTTTCCACTCTCTCTGTGGCACTGCTTCATGTCTGACCCCTTGCTGAACAAGCTTAGAAAGTCAAATTAGCAGATAACCTTTTCCATAAGTGAGGACAGTTTGTTCCTGTTTCTGGAGGCTCTGGAGTGGAGGGCTCATGCTGGGGGGGCAGGAGGAGCGTGTGTCTGGGCAGGGTGCGCAGCCTTTGCGCAGCAGCTGACCAGCAGATCCAATTAGCTCTGATGTCAAACAGCCTTCCCAGCTCAGGCCCATTTTAGCCAGTGGCATAGGCTGGCCAGCTGGACTCTGTGATGGAAAGACAAAGCTGTTCACCTCTTACTTTCTATAGACTCTGGTGGGGGATTGTAGAGAGCAAGCTACCTGATTGTGTCTTTAAACTGCCATGGCAAGATTCTCAGAAGGTCATCCCTCCAATTGACTTGTTTATTATTTCTAGCTACCATTGTTCCTTTAAATTGTGTACTTTCCTCCATGGGATACCTTGTTGCTTCTTGTTGTACAGTCTTGTGCACATTTGTAAAGTCATAAAAATCAGACCCTTGTGAAGGTTCACTTTGAAATACTGTTTTGTATAGAAGACAAATATTTTATAGTTGCAATTTTCTATGATGAGAGATTGTGCATTTAGCCACTTCCGTGGGAGAAAAAAACCAAAATAGTTTAACCTTTATTAAGGAATTTGAGAGGCAAAATAAGCTGGAAGTGTGGTGACACAGTCTACTTAAAATTTAGCTCTTGGGAAACTGAAGCAGAAGTTTATGTTCCTTAAAATATGACCATAACCTTTTTTTTGTAAAGGCGGTTTTGATACTGCCAGTCAGGTGTATGTGTACTTTGAGTATTTTCTTCTTAAGGTTTCTTTCTTCTATTTTATTTTTCTTCTTCTACTATTTTTTGTTTTTCTCTCTGTCTCTGGTAGGTGAATTCTTTTGCACATTAGTAATACAAGCCTTTGTATACTGGGCAGTCTTATCAGTCTCTACAAGTAAAAATGTCAGTAAAAAGGCCTCTCTCAATATTCTTCTGTTTAAACTCTCACATTCCTATTTTTCTTTCCCTCCTTCCCCCTATATCTGTACATTTTTATCTTTCTTCATGCTTAGAACTGCTCTAATCTTTTTGTAACTGGAAAACTATGAGAACTTAGTTAAATAGCTTGCAGGCTCTGTCAAGAAAGCACACTAATAAAGGATATGAGTCCTTAGGATGAATCATACTTTAGCTATCAGACACTGTAAAGTATTCTTGAGAAACTGAAATGTAAAAATTTAATAGTTCAGGCTGTCATTTCATCCCACTTTACCCTGGTTCTTACTGCACTTTGATTAAACTGCATCATCCACCTACTTTCAGCTGCATTCATGTGAGAGGAGGGAGTAGGACCTTCTGGTATCTTAGTTCATGGCCAGCTGGTAGAGCTGTGAGTTTCCACCACTTCCAGAGCATTTGTAAAAAAAAGGATCCTGAAACTGCCATCTAGCCACCTTCCCTGTAAGCATTAGAAACCGCTCTTTCTGATATTCTGCTCACTGTGGAAGGGAAAAGCCTGCATTGTAGACTTGGAACTTGTTTAATAAAAGTATTAATATTAATAAAAGTTGCAATGGAGATGAAGTGCACCTAGGACATGTGTGTCTAGGAGGTTAGGGTTGGGATGCCATTTTTAAGCATTATTTTCAAAATAATTTATGAAGTAGTTATTTCTCAAATTAAGGGGTTTTTTGCCTGTGTCTGGAAGGAACACTGACATGCCAGGATCTTTTTTATTGTGTCAGATGTCGGATTGAATGACTGTACCTTATCATTCACTTCACCTTAGACTGAAGGAGGCTGCTGTCCCACCATTCTGTTGCTAACTCTCAGCTTTTTAAAAAGCCCTATATAAATGTGTTAAAGTATGACATCTGCTCTTTGGAAAGACTTCTTAGCATTTTGGGTTCCCCTGCCTCCATTGCCTTTTCTCACGGTGTTGTCTTTTCAGCAGTTAAAAAATGTAGAATATTATTTGTGGAATCTTGTGCATGAAGCACACCCCTTGAGTGAGATTTTCTTTAATCTTGTGGCAGTAACCATCTTGCAGGTATGATGAGTAAACAAACACTTGCCAACCAAAGTAAGATTTTTTCCTACAACACAGCAACTGTATAATTGAGAAACCATTTGTGTGTTTGTTTGTAGACTTTTCCTTTTGAAAAGATGTGTGCTTATGCAGCCCTATGGGACAGAAGAGAGAGCAAAGGAGAGGCTGTGACACCTTAGGGAACTTATGGAGAGCTTATTGAGAAGGGAGGTGTGTGTAGAAGATGCAAGCAGAATAAGCTCAGCAATGTCAGGGGTGGATGTGGAAGAACTGGGTTGATGGTGGATGGACTTCCTTCAAAATACTGTCATGTGATCTTTGTGCATAATTAGGAGTGTTTTGGATAAAGGTACAGATGGTGAGGGTAAACTGATTAACAGTGGCAGTGTCTTTGGGGCTAAATGCTGACTCCCTTTCCTTGAAAGAGCTTCAGGCAGACTTCAGTGCCATCCTGGCGTGAAATACGATTGTACAGCCTGGTCACATCCACGATGACTGGAATGAGTTTCTCATAGTTTTGATAGTACTGTAGAGAGATCTTCAGAATCCTTTGACTCTATAAATTTGCACTGGCTCTCATGGGTGATTCACTTCTGGTCACAATCCATGTCAGTCACAGTGTGAAACAGAAAAATCAGTATTCTTAGTTCAGGATGTATCTGCTCTGAAACCCAGTTAGGTCTTTTGCTGTTGCTTTCCATTCAGTGTCTGGGTAAAGTAACAGTACCATAGCTGTCACTTAAAATTATAATCTTTACATTGAAGCATGTTAGAGATATTTTAGGAACCAAATGTAAAGACAGTAATGTTATTATTTTGTGTATGTACATCATAGTGCATGCCACTGAAATTAGGTGTGGTAATGATCCAGAATTAACTGTGAGTCTTTCTGACAGCAATAGATGACAGCAATCTGTAACACACAGAAAAAGATGGATGTTTTTGTGGAGTGAAATTTCAACAACTGTTCCCCTTTAATAAATAATCTACTTCCTGCCCTTTATATACTTAGTTGTAAAGGGATCTGTTTTAAATGCCTAGACTGGAAACAGAGGACTATGTTGGTATATTTAACTGACCAAATTTAAGGAGCCATTCAACTGTGTAAACAAGGCTTCTTTTGAGATCTTTTTGTGATTTTACACGTATTTCATCATGCTTGTTGGAAATTGCAGCCTGGTGAGATGTCACTACTTTTTTCTCTTCTAGCGAATCCTATGAAAAGCAGATTTTTCTAACCCAGTAAAGAATGATCATAGACAGATGCTAATATACAATTCAGCAGCACAAATATTGTTTAGAAATGTTTGCTTACTTCTCTTAGCCCACTGTTTTAGGCAGATGGATGCTGGCTGTTGACTGGCAGGTTGGAGATGAGAGTGGCAGGGTGAGGCAGCTGTGCTGGCTCTGCATTGTGGGGACTCCTGTGTATCTTCCCCTTTTACTCTTGGTTCTTTCAGTGTAGGCTGTTTGCTTTATGAAAGATCATGCATTTGCAGAAAGCTGTTGCCCTGGGTTGTTGCATCTTTTGGAGTACATTGCAACAATATGTTTGGAACATGAGAGCCTCTTGAGATGTTTGGAAAATTTTCTTGGAATGGAGGGTGCTGGAAGAACCAGTGTGGTTGTGGAACCTGTCTCCTTATTCAAGGCTCAGCTGGATGGGGCCCTGAGTAGTCTGATCTAATTATTTTGCTTTCAGTTGAAGGTTAAAGTAGGTGACTTCTGAAAGTCTTTTCTTAAGTTACTCTCATTCTGTCATATTTTTAGCTTTTATTCCTCTAAGTTCCGCCAGAGTGAAAAGTACTTCTCCCTTTTGGGGGTTTGTGTACGGATGGTTGTAGGTTCACATGCTGACCATTTGTCTAACCAAGAGATCTAAAGGGTTTGAGACTTAACGTTGTGTTAATACTACCACTACTCCATAATTAATTATCTGCTGCATTTCTTTTAACACCTGTGTAACACCATAAAAGCTGAAATGTCACCAAAGAGTGGTGTAGTGGAAAATAGCATAATAAAGGGTGAATCAATCGAAATTCCTTTTCTATAAATGTATTTTAAATGTCTCCTAAATCAGAACTATCTCTGATTTAATTAGCTTGGCCTTCCATAAGCAAGTTTTACTCTTGCTGGAATAGCTGGATGCAGCTTGAGAGGGATGAAGTGGAATTCTTGTGGAAAGTAGCCCTGTTTAGAGGGAGGAGTGGTAAAATTATTGTTCCCAAAGCAGCAAGAGTATTAGTGAAAAATGTGCTGGGTGGTATGAGAGGAAGAAATGTCCCAGTTTCCCACTAGCTGTATGCAAAACTGTCCCACTTGAGTACATTAGATGATGAGAAGGGAGGGTGATCTGAAGGATAACACCTGGAGAGGTATTCCATTGGAATCTTGGCTGGATCCGCTTTAGAGGGTGTGACTGGTGAGCCCTGGGCACGTGCATTCAAGTCTGGCTCCTCTGGTCTTCCCCCTCACTACTGGACTTGAAAGATACTCACTGGAATAGTTAAAGAGACTTCTGGAGAGGAATAAGTTTGAGGAAGAGAAGGAAATACATAGCGCAAGGTATGGCTGAAATAGAATGAGGAGGAATGAGAATTGGGTGATTTTGAATTAAGGGGAAAAAAAGGTAGGCAAATGTGCTAAAGGGAAGAAGAGGCAGTAATCTCAATGGAGAATGAGACAAATGTGATGGACACGCATATTTAAGGCCTTCAAGAACCTACCTACAAAAAAGACTGTTTTAGATGTCATGTTACAGTTCAATAGCATATGCCATGAGGAATTTACTGTGTAACTAAGTATTTACTGTGTTCCTCAATTTTCAAGTGGCTTGGCAAGCAGCTGTTACCACTCTGGGTAACAGGTCTAGCGATTTGGCTGCTATATGGGAACCGTGTATGTGTTCATGTATGTGGGGATGGGGTTAAATATGTACCCACAAATTTAATTTTTGCATTGTTTTCTGAACTATTTAATTCACTGTAAAACAAGACAGCTGGAAATAGCAAATGTCATTGCAGAGGCAAATTGCTGTTATGACTTCAGATGGACACTGCTGAAAGTGTTTAAATGATCTGAAAATAATGTCATGTAGCATAAGAGACATTATATGTGAGCTGATACTTTGTGAGTCATTTCCTGCTGAAAGTGCTATACAAAGCTAAGTGCTAGAGGGGAACTATGTATGTGATTATATATAAATGAAGAGCAGCCGTGCTTTTTTCCATGGTTCTTGATATGCCTGTGCTGGTTCAAAGTATGAGTGTGCTGATCAGTATTCTACCTTTAAACAATGCTCAGATTTAGATACTGGCTATTGGAAATTGTAATGGTCTTCTGGGATTGTACTCCGTGATGAATTTTCCCTTGAGGTTGACTGTGAGAATATGTGGCCTACTTTAAAAACTCCTTGAACAGCGGAACTAGTTCCTGCTCTGAATTGTGTTTTAAAGTGTAATATTTTAACAATTATTTAAATTAAAAAATAACCAAAATGAAGCAAACCACTACATGGATACATGTCTCACCAAGGCTGCTTGTGTGCAGCTACATAAAGAATTACTTTAGATATCCATGTTGACAATTTCATTGCTGGTTTTATCACCTAGGTCATGTGGTTTATGCACAGTAGAAAATTACTGTATCTCAGTGGCCAAATCTTCAACTGCTTTTGGTCTTAAAATTAATTAATTGCTTTGTATTTGAATGCTTGCAATGCAAAATTCTGCTGGGAATTGAGAATCAGATCTAGGATAGGAATTGTGAAAGTGTCTTGTTAACGAGAGCAAGAAAAGTTTAAGGATCATGTTTCTAAATAGTTAAAAATACACGTGTTGGAATTTTGGGGAAGCTTTCATCCAGCAAAAGGATTTTAATTAACAAAAAACCCCTCTCCAAGACACATACCAGTCTGGCTCAAGTTTTATCTATGAATCATAGGATTCACTTTTCATCTTGACAGTTATTTTGTTGCTGACTTTTGTATTGTATCTCTAATGACAGACTTTTGGCTTTCTTTTTTATAGGCTCGGATTATTCCTCAGTGGGATGGTTACCTGGTACTGAATCCCTGTGGCAGTCCTCAACGATTTCATCAAGCAGTCAAAACAATCCTGTGAGAAGACACAGCATAGCTTCTGACAGCGGGGACACTGGGATTGGTACCTCCTGTTCTGACAGTGTGGAAGGTGAGTTGACACTGTATGTTTCTGAGAGAGAAACAATCCAAAACGTTTTAAAGATGTTTTTCACAAGCTAACCATATTTTTGCAAAGCTGTTGAGTGCATGCAGTTTCCTTGCTGGAGCCGAGTAATTGTTTTGGTGAGGGTTGATTAATTTAGTTCTACATGAGTTGTGGGCATTAACTTGCATCTCTGCCACAAAGGGGGTCCTTGTGTTACGTTGTTTTGATAATTGCAGTTGCAAGAAGTGCCAGATTTATACAGAGGAGTAATGTCCTGTACTACAGCACTTGATAAATGAGTGGGAAAAAGCAGAAACTTTTGAGGGAGTTGATAAAAAGACAATACTTTCTGGTATTCATTGTGTGTCACATAGTGTGTGTCAGCAAAGAAAGTTTGCTCATCCTGCCCTGAGGAAAGCATGTTGTCTCTTTTCATCTCCAGTTTTGATGGGAAGGAATTTGCATTTTATTGTACGGCATTTGACACATAGTCAACGGTCTTTGAGAAGAATCAACAGTATCTAAAGATTGTCAGAACTTAGTCTGGATTAAATCTTGATTAGTCAAAGGTGATGTTATCAGGGAGGGTTACAGCCTCTACAGTGGCAGTGTTTCCATAATGTTGTCACCCTCCCTATGCAACCTGTCACTGGAATTAGGCTGGAATGAGAGAGAACTAGGCTGTAGTAAGACTTGAGGTTTCCTTCTTGCATTGACTTATTTCCCAGTAAGAATTTCGAGACAGATAATGAATGACAGCAGGACTGTGATATACTTTTGTCCAGCATCTTTCTGTGCCTGATAAATTTTGCAAAAGGGGTAGCTGGAATGAGGAAGAACAGGAAGAATTGGTGGAAGTGAAGGAAGGAATGCGGAATCGGTGTAAGACAGAAGTCTCTGTGGAGGGCTGAGCATTCCTGAGGAGAGGTCCAAATGCTTCAGTTAAGTCTGTCAGGCCTCTTTTGCACATGAGAAAATCCTTTCCACCCTCTTTCTGTTGCATCTGTCAGCTCATAACTTGCTTTCTGCTTCCTTTCATTTGTAAACAGTTGTTGGCTTTGGCAAAATAAAGATTTTGCTCAGATATTCAAATTCTTGGATGTAAAACTGAAAGAGTAAATAGTTATTAATGCAGAAGTTGATTTTGTTTTTGTTTTTTTTTCCCAAGAGATGTAAGGGGGATAAAGCACTCTCATGGTGTGTATTTATATATAGATTTAATCACTCCCAGCCAAATGCTGCACAGTAGTATTTTAAGACGCATTATTTGAATTAAAACCATGCCCTCCCCTCCCCCCTTTGAGGGCTTCCCCATTTGAGGGGTGGGATGAAGGAGAGGAAATGAAACAGCAGCTCCTCATCAGATGTTCTGTTCTCCTCTGTAGGCAAGAGAACATTCTTTTCAGGGCTGAGTGGGGGGAGACCTTGCTGGGGGGAGAGTAAAATAAAGAGGGGAAAGGTTGCAACAACAGATAGTTCGAGGTTTGTTTGACAATGGTCAGTTCTACTGCATCCTTAATGTTAAGCATTTCCCACCAGTTTGTTTGAAAAATTTTTAAGTAGCAGAAAATACAGTGTTAAAGGAAAAAGGAGAGAAACCTAATGGTGAAATGAGGATTAATGGAGAAATCACATAACCAGCCTGGAAATTGATTGTGTATTTTTAGTGGAAGGGGTTGTTGCCTGTGGTACCTAGCTGTCTGTATCTCTCAAGTGGCCCCTGCACACATCCACAAAAAGAAAAGAGTATCATTGTCATCTGTGGAACTGTCAGGCCAGACTGGTAATTGCAGACTTGATGCTGACCATCTGCTATCAGTGTGGTGCTTGGGAAGAAGCTCTTGGGGGTTTTTCAGAGGGGAATTTTTTTCACAAGTTGGCAGATTATTACACTTTTTAACAATGCTCAGATAATGAATTGTGACCTTGCTATTTCCTTTCTGTTATGGCCACTAAAAATAAAAAAACTAATTTGAGAATTAGCATTACATATCCTTTAATTCTGAAGGTTGCACCTGAGTGTGTTTGTACAGACACAGTTGCTAATAAATATGCTCATGGAGGGAATGGACCTCAGGTGCATTTAAAATGCATTTTTGCTGAGATTTTTTCATAACATCCTAAATGTTCTTTCAAATTCATCTTCTTACTCATACTAATTTCAGGAGCATTCATTCTCTTTGAAAATGCAGGATTTAAAAAAAAAAAGACAAGTACCTCTTGTGTTTGGCTCACACCTGTGTGGTTTGAAGGGGAGATGGGTTTTGAAAAAGACAGGAGAAAGAAACCTTTTGTGTTCAAATGTATTCAATTAATTGTGTATTATGTTGTGTGAAGGTAGGAAAATTAGGAAATGAAATAGGCAGTGGAGTTTCACTGTTGAAATTGCATGATGTTGATGTGCACTGTGAGACCTGAGGACAGAAATTTATAAACCTTAAATTGGGGATGTTAGTTTGGGTAGATCTGACACTTTTAATTCAGAATGCTCTTAATTTAAAGATTAAAAGGCATTTTATATCTGTTTAAATTGCAGTTAATGTGTTCGGGATTTTTATTGTTTCCTGTCAGTTTGTTTCCTGTTCTGGATTCACGTGAGCTTTTGCTCTTCATTTTTAACCACCATCGTGATACCTGTGTACAACCATTCTTTCAGTAACACTTACGGAAGAAATATGAGGTGTATATTTTAAGTGTTTTTGAGACTACTTTTATTTGGGTTACCTAATTAGAGAATCAGGGACTTGGCAGAAATTAAATGGCCTGTAAACCCCAGCAGAGCTCTTTCCCTTGTGTGCATTCTGAGTTTTGCCTTTTGGACAGGAGGGATAAGAACTGGATATTGATGTGATACGATACAGGGCCCATGATTCTCGCAGACCAAAACATTTTCCTTCATAAGATAAGATTGTTGTGCAACTGAAAATCCCCAAATCTTTCTCCCTTATTGTTACATGCAATTCATGATTTAACGTTTCTGGTTGCAAGCTAATAGTGTGAAAATTCATAGAATGTTGCTTTCCTGGAAGAGAGAGATTGGATGCAGAGAATCAGATTTACTACTTTTTTTGGAGTTGGTTTTCTGCCAGTTTCATAAACCCCCTTTTCTAACAATGCTCCAACAACTCCGGAATGCTTAGCTGATAGAATAGGAACTTGTTTTAGTGTTATGAGACCCAGAGGAGTCTCTTGCCTATAATTTTTAAGGAATTAAAAAACCACTAATTATTTCAATTGAATTGTAGTGTTTCTTTATATACCAAGGAACATGAAACAGCCAGAATCAAAGTTACTTGGTTTTGCTTTTTCGAGCACTTCAAGCACTCTTTCTTCCAGCAGATCCCAAGTATCGTATTCTAATGCCTTTTTTTTTTCCCATTAAGGAGAAAAAGAAAAGAAAGAAAAGTTAATAAATATAACTATTCAATACAGTAAAAGGCAGAACTGAATTTCAGGAGGCAGAAGAATTTAATTATGAAGTATCTTGAGAAGGGTTTTCTTCTGCTGCTAAAAATAATGGGATTGACAAAAAATAATGGGATTGATAAGGTCAAACATGTTGATTGTACTATTAGTTTGAGTATCACAAAAGTGCAATAGCACAAGGATCCTAGATCTTGATTCCTGGCAGTGCTCGCTGTCTACTGTGTTCTGTGATTTTGGAAGATGATGGCTTTTCAGAGAAGTTCCTGATCTTAATTGAGGTTTATCTCTATGCCCTTGGATCCTGGCAAGTATTGGCACATGCTTGGGGAAGGAGCTTGATTATTTGGAGGGTAGAAAATAATCATGTTTGAGGCATTTTTCCTCGTTTCCTTCCTGTCTGCTTGCCAAATCTCACATTATGAAGCGGTGTCCAGCCCTCTGTGAGTCAGAGTTATTGTGTTACTTGGATATTATCTACCCTGATCATCAGAAATGTGCACTGCACTTAAGCCTGTATTAGTCTCTAGTCCTTATAAGTAGTATTGCCATGGCTTGCTAGAATGAAGTGTCTGTAGAGCTGATGGGAATATAAAGATTAATGCTCAAAGTTTGGATGTTTATTTTTTGGGGGGCTAGGATTAAAAAAAATAAAAATTAAGGGTTATTTCAGATTCTAGTAGCCTGTTCCCAGGATTTAATGAATAGGAAAAAATTATCTAAAAATTTTCTACTAAAATAAGATGGAAAAATTGCTTCAAGTAACAGTGACATACTTGGGTACTCTGAATTTGAAACTGGCTTGAACTAAACTAAAGGCACTTACTAGTTTCATACATTAATGTTTTGCAGAGAGAAATAGCTGCTGCTTTAACTTCATACTTTGCCCGTTTTTGTGATAACAAGCTCTTACAGTATGCTCAGTTTCCTCACATAAAAAATACCATCAGGATTTTTCTCTGGCTAGTGGAAATGTTCTGGGCAGTGAAGTTGGTGCATTTTGCCTTCAGCTAACATCAGTAGTTATTTATCAGAAAAATTACTTGTGTTGTTCTAATTGGAAATAACTCAGTGCGAATAGGTTCTGCTTACTTAGAATATAGCGGCATTCTCTTGGTTAGGGTGCAAAAAGTTATTTCTGTCATATGATGCATTTTGGAGCTATGTCACAGAGTTGTACCAGAATGTTTAAATGGTGGGATAGGGGAGAGGTTCAGAACAGCAAAAAAACAAGAAAAAAACCTCACAAACTTCAAGGCTGAGATAAAGACAGTTTAATAATGAAAGAAAAAGTGGATCAACATTGCGATGTAAAAGCACCACCTGATGCCCAGCCAGTCTGAGCAGCAAATTCTTTGGAAAAAAACTGCCCCTCAGTTTCATTGCTGAGCACGACATTACATAGTATGGAATCTCTTTGGTATTTCAGGTCAGCTGTCCCAGCTGTGTCCTCTCCCAACCTCTTGCGCACCCCTCACTGGTGTGGCAGAGGCCGTGGTGCATTGTAAATGCTTCTCAGCAAAAGCAGAGACAGGGCTACGTTACCAAAACAAGCACTATAGGGACTGCTGTGAAGGAAATGACCCCTCTCCCAGCCAAACTCTCTACAGTTTCTGCCTCTTATTCCATGTCATTTGCATCATGCTCAGCTGAAATATCAGGTAGATGTTTTTAATGTCCTGTAATCTGTATTTTTAGAGTGTGGTGGGTATCTGACATTCTGATGAGGAAAAACAAGGAGGATTGCACAATGCTCGCCTGTACCTAAGTTAGTATCATGAGACCTGGGTGTGCCAATCATGCATCTTTGCCGAGGGATTTCAGGGAGGACTTCTCACTTTTCCTTGCTACTATAATGCCAAAGAATACTCTCTGACCTGTGCTCAGCAGTTCTGTATCTCAGGATCTCATGAAGGAGAGCAGGAGCGAGATCAGTTTCAGAAAAGCCGGAGAGGAACAGTTGTAGCCTTAGACTGTTTTTCTGTGAACACTGGAAACAATCTGTGGCTACTCAGTATTTCATGTACATGTTCAAGTAGCTTTTGCAGCCTTATCTGAAGAAATCACAGGATTCATTTTTAATCCTTTCCACTATAGACAGAATAGTGCACTTAGTCACAGGCATTTGGGATGTAGGCCACAAGTCCCTTGTAGCCAGAAAAAACCCGTTACCACCGCCTGGCATTCTAGCCTGGGGCTTGACAGAGCACACTCTATCCCCCATAAAAAGTTTGTAAATCTCTGATTTTTAAGAGTTTTACAAGACTGCTGGTTTCTGGAGGGCTTATACTTTGCTCTAAGTTTTTATTCAGCAGACTTCTGAATAAAAGTAGAAACTTCTGTTTCTACTGTAACGTATGCACAGATTAAACTTTTTGCTAAGTGTAAAGTCCAGTTAACGTATTTAATGTCAGCCTTTATTTTCACCATGATTTCAGTGTACTGATAACATGTAATTTCTGTAAAAGTTCCCTTTGAAGTAGAACATAAAAGCTGGCTGTTACAGAAAACCTTTTTCAGGGCCTTCCTTGTGTTTCTGTGATAAGTCAGATGGAGTTTTTACATCAGTTTTGACAGTATAAAAGCAGCAGTGAGGAAGAACAATGTGCAGAGACCACTTGTGCATGAAGCACGGTTACTCCATCTCACTTCCTTCATCTCTGACTTTCTTTACATTAGGGGAATTAGGGGTCTGTAAGAGGAAGTGAGAAATACACAGGAAATGACAAGTCTGATCAGTTAGCCCAGGTTTGGGGTGGAGTGAAAGTTTGAATAGTGGGGAGTGGTAGTGGAGGGGGCAGGGCTTAAAGCCTCGAGAATGTCTGCCTGTCTGCTCCTGGGGCATTTGTTTGCAGTACCCTCACTTGAGTGGTGGTTGTTAACAGCTGCCCTGATTTTTTCAGGCAGAATATGTGCTAAGTTTGTTGCTTTTGATATGTTAAATTCCTTGGAGAACTGTGATTGGTTTGTTTTAAAAGCAATTATTATTTATTATAACAGTGCTTTTTTTTCTTTTTCCTTTTTACCATCTTAAATGTTTCTTACCTCATCAGATTTAGAAAGAAAACTGGTGTGGGTTTTTCCCAATGCGAAACATGGTGAAAGAAATCTCTTGGGTTTTTTTTCTTCCTCTTAGGGCTGGCAGATAAGACTTTGCTGTGACAATGTCTGTGTTTGTGTCAGCGGGGGCAGTCATGAAAGTGAGCATTGTAGAAGTGTTGTCAGCTATACAGAGGTCTTCTTTGCCCCTGGAGCATGTTCTAGTACAGTTATTCCTGTACAATAGGTTAAAAAGATTATGCCTTATTCGGCTTATATAAGTAAATACGACTTACATAACAAATAGCTTTGTAGTGAATACTCAAGCTTTGTCTGCAGAAAAACACTTCTGAGGCATCCCAAGTAGGAAGTGTTGATTTTATACATCTAAAGCATATTTTTGTGTATGTATATATTGTTTTTAAAAATGTCTGTTAAGTAGAAAGATCAGAAAAAAACAGAAGGCAACTTAGGTGTCTGTGTAGGAGTAAAATGAAGTCTGTCCTTAAAGGCAGGGAAAAAGGCAGTGTTTTATTGCTCTAATGCTAAAAATGTCTCTGACACCAGTCTTCTTTGCAGCATTTTCTAAGGTTTTTGTTGTAACAATGAAAACTGGAAAACATACTGGAGTAACCTTTCTAAATTTATATCAGTTTCTTCTTGGTTAGTTTCCAGAATTCCTGTGATGTTCAGGAATTACACCCTCTTCTGTTCCCTGTTCTCTCTGCTGCTGTTCTTCCCTGTGCTTAAACCTTGTAATGGAAAAAGTGGTAACAATGAAATGTGTTTGGAAGGAATTAGTTATGTTTATGAATGACATAAACATAAATAGCATCTCCCTCCTTGTTAACTGTTCTCACATTACAGTTTATGCCTTGTTCCTCAGTATGACTGGACTTTATTTTTACACTCTTGCAGCATTGGATAGAAAGTTTATAAGGATGTTGCCAACAAATTGAATGGATTGAAGAGGTTGCTGGGTTTTTTCCCCCATGAGCTTAATGTACCAGAAAACAATAGCATTCCAATTTTGAGATCACAACACACTGCATTTGATAGTATGGCCCTGAAAAAGGGATGGAAGTGGAAAAAATTTTGCTTTCATCTTGTCAGATAGTTAAATTAGTTAAATTTATTTGACACACTATTCCTGGTAGTAGCAGTCAAAATAACAAAATAACCACAAATAAGACAATATAACAAAATAATCTGACATTTATGTATTTTTTGAGGTGGAGGAGAGGTGTGAGAGTGGATTGTTATTGTTTTTGGGTTTTTTTTCTGGCCAAAACTGTGTACCAGTTTGTATTATCTCCTGCTGTTTTTGTAGTCTAAAGACTATAAATCCGAGTTTAAATATATGTATGTATTTTTGATACATCTTGCATTGAGTATGCCCCTGTGTTTGGGCTGCTATTCTTAAGCATACAGGATGATTTTAGTCTTGATGTTGGTCTGTGAATCAGAAGACTGTATTGTGTGCATTTTTCTTAAGTTGTTATAACATAAACTCTTAGTGGCACATCATCTTTTTCCATCAGGGATTAGTCTATCCCTGTCAAAGGCTAAAAATATTTTGTATTTTCAAAAACAGAACATTCTTGATTGATTTTAAACAATGGCATTTATTGTATGAAGTGGCTGGAGGTTTTCAGTTTTCCTGTTTGTAAGTTTTATTCTGTAGGAGTACTTAGAGATTCAGGACAGGATTATAGTTTATTGTTTTATTTTACATAAAAATTTTAAAGGAACAGACACTTCTTAACTGTGTGAAAGGTGTTTCTGCAGTAAGCTTTTCTTTAGAGAGGTGATATGGTTAAAAGTAGTTCTTTCTTTCTCATTGCATCAGCCATCTGCAGGCAGTTATACTTTGCTGTTGAGAGCGATAGCAGGCTAGCTTGATAGCTAGCTCAGCTAATTAGCTCAGCTAGAAAATGGAACTAAAAATATGTTCAGACCGCATAGAAAGGGAATTGGATTCACTAGGGCATCCATAATGAGGTTGTGGCTCTCCTGATGTGTTAGAGAAATCTTCGTATACAAAAGAAGTCTACTTGAAAAAATTTTAGAGACTAAGAGAATTCAAATAAAAAGTGCAGAATTTTTGGTTTTTACTCTTCTGCCCTATTTAGACCAGGAGAAAAAAGGCTCATGATAAAACCAAAATCCCATGTGAAGAGAAAACACTTCAGAGAGGTTGGTTTGAGGCCCTTTCTGTTCTCCGATTCTGTGAAACGTTTTCTGATTCTGTGAAAACAGTGCAGGGGTTTTTTTGTGGTGGTTGCTTAGATATCTGTTGACTAATAACAGCTTCAGAAAGGTTCTGAGTGAAGTGATTCATGGCTTGTGTAAAACTGGAAGTGTGCTCTCCCTGGGACATGTTTGACGGGGATCTTAGGTTTTTTTTCTCTCTCCTCAATCCATATCAATGTCCCCTGGTTTGGTATTCCTTTTCAGGTCTCGTTACTCCCCAGTCTCTTCTCTCCTAGTGGAGTTCAGGAAGAAGAGGGAGAAAACAAATCTGACTTCAAGCATCCCACAGGGTAGATATGCTTTCCACATTCAAGCCTTTACATGAAATCTTTCTCACCTTGATCAGGTATTCAGATGATCTTACTACTTGACACTGAGGAGACTTATGACAGAGGACTTCAGTACCCCCATATGGAGGCCCATATGGGTTAGTTTTATGTACACAACTGTCCAGTTCATTGCTTTTCTATTTTTAGAGTTTCAGTCCCAAAGGAAAAAAAAAAAAAAAGAAAAGTACTGTTTTAAATTCCTGTTTTAAAATCTATAATTTCTGCTGTTCTAGATGGCTCAATTCTTGTAACACTTGGGTCTTCACTTAAAAAGAACAGTATGTTATGTAAATAAAAGAAGGGACAGTCCATGATCTGTAATGGTAGTATTTCAGCTTTTAGAATGTCTTTAAGAGATGGTGCAGTAGTACTTTCTTCCTTCCATTCCTGCTGATTTTTTTCCTTGTTCTCTTTTGCAAAATGAGGTCTGGGATAGTTGCATTGTTTTTCTACATGTTAAGATGATGTCAATAAGTGATGTAACCAAACTCCTGTGGGGTTTGAAGATGTGGTCTATATGTAGACATGATGAGTGAATAACAAAAATTGAAATTTTGTGTTTACCTTTGAGTAGATTTTTTTTTAATGGAAATTAACATTTATTTAATCCTTAATGGAAATTGTAATGGATTTTTTTTGGAAGGAAGTGAAGAATATGAATAATTCAGAATCTCTAATTATATAATTCTGAAGTTTTGGAATGAAATGGGAATTCGGAAGTAGGTAAAAATATGACTATATGTGAGTATTCACTTCAGTTGGTTCTGGCAGGTAGTATAGTCTAGTAAAATTAATAAAACGTGTGACTTATGGCCAAAAGTTCATGTTTATATATATTTCTGGGAGTGTACCCTTAATTTACTGTAAAAGTTAAAGAACATTAATTAGGCCGATGCTCGCATGGGTGGATGTTATTCCAACTGTGGAGAAGTAAGTGTGGGACTTGATGAAGCAGGATAACTTGGTGGAGTTCTGTTTCAGAAGTCTGAAACCAGACTTGAAAAAGCATAGATTATTTTTTGTTTGTTTTCTTCTGAAGCTTACTGATTTGTAAGGGTGGTTAAATCAGTTTATTCCATGTGCTTATATAAACAAATTTTTTGATATGCTTTATATGAGAGTTTCTGTTTGCATATATATATGTATATATACATATATATATTTACACAACAGTTACCATGCTTGTTTTTCCAACATCATTAATATTTTTGGCCTGTAATAACTAAAGATATAAATTGAAATCTAAAAATAAAGTGCATTACAAAAAGACAGGGTAAATAAAGATATTTGGAGGTTCTGTTAAGCTGTTCTTGCATTCAGTGTTTATAATTGTTGTTTATACAGTTATTTCTGCTGCTTCACTATTTCACTATTTTAATTGTGTCTAATTTGCCTGTAATTGTTAGCCCAAGATGCAAAAGGGAATTAAGCAGCGTGTGATTATAAAAATACTCTGTGCAAGGTGAAGCACGGTAGTTTTGATTCTCAAAAATCATTTGTGTTGACCTCTCTTTTGAAGCTGAAGTGCATCAATAACCTTACACCACTTGAGCAGGGATATGAAGATCTGTGTGTAGCTTCTAAAATTGCTACCCTTTGCAGAGTTTCAGATTTCATCCTGGTAGCTAGGATGTGGGCTGAATGCCATTACAGTCTGCTGCGTTAGGGATTTACTGGTGCTATTGGGTAACCCTGGAAAGCGCTGTGGATACCGCACTGCGCAAAGTTACTGTCTTGCGTTTCTCTGGGGTGCAAGATGACTTCAGTTATTAACGTAATTAGACAGATTTAATTTATTTTTTCTTTTAAATTTAAATGCTCTCTGTAAGTATACAATTCAGACTTTCTTAGCTACTGGTTATGGAACTGACTTTATTTCAGAGCCAGAGATCAGGTATCAAGTCTACCGCACCAACTTTTAAGATTGGCTTTGGTCCCTGCTTGTTCTGATCAAAATATAAGATCTGAAATTGAGTCTATCCTTTGAAAAGAGTTCTATTTCTAATTTCTGGAATGTACTGTGCTAGTAATACCTTAACTGAGGTGTTCCTTAATAGGCTGGAGAGCAGAGAAGAAACAGTTTTGTTTCGTTTTCTTTGTAGGGATCAGAGCACTGCGTATGTGCTTGGGTGCCATACTGATAAGTACTATAAATATCCAAATGTATGAGCCAACAATTGGAAATGAATTTGTAAACACTAAATTCTTTCCATTATCAAAGGCAGCAACTGAAACATTTTCAGCTCTCCCACCTCTTGCTCTGTACTTTCAATTGTGGACATTACAGAAAACAAAAAGAACATAAAAACTCTGTCTTCCAGTATTCCTGTGGAGCAGAGAGAAGTGATCACTAAACCCTTTGAAGGAAAATGTTATTCAGATTGTTTGTGTTCAGGCTTATTAGTTGTCTGTAAACAGTGAACCACTCTTCTGTTTATTTTAAATGAAGTCTAAAACTGGGTGGCAATACAGGTAGTAGCACTTAAAATAACTGCAATTTTTATGTCATGAGATATTCTCTGTGTGTGATGGGCTGTGTTCAGTAGTGGTGGAGATTCCCTGGGTACTCAGGGAGGTATGTTGGCAGTGAACCAGCCATTTCCATTGGGAGCCACCAGTCAATCCCATTCAGGTGCTAAGTAAACCTTTTTGTTGGGAATTGAAATGCCAGATTGATTTCTACAGATATGGTGATCAAATCTCAAACTGCCCCAAGGAAGGACTTCCTTTTTTGTGTGTGTAGTGTCTTCTTTTTTGTTTTGAATGCTTTACATGTTTTGTCTTAAATGACTACAGAAATCTTCTCTAATATGCAAGATGTAGTTGGGTTAGAGTTCTGTTATCTACAGTAGGTCAAGTCTTTTAGTCTGAGACTGCTGATATAAATTGTAGTGAGTGTGTTTCATTCCAGGGAGGATGAATTCAGTAGACCAAATGGTGCCTGACATTTATGCAATTTGGCAAAGGAACTTCTGGTCTTTCAGGATGAGAAACATTCTGTTTAAGCATTTTTCATAATTAATTACTTATATTTTCTTGCTTTTATTATTTAGTTGGATATATTGCTTTCATTTAATTAGTGTGCTAATCATAAAATTTTCCAAGCCATTATAATGTCAGGGCACTAAACTCTTCTGGCACAGGAAGTGGGGGGGAAAACAGCTTTAGAAATAGATTGCCAGTGAAAGAATAGAGAAGCTCTAAACTGCTGTTAATTTTTTTAAAAAAATATTTTAGAAATTATTTACAAAGCTAAATATCTCCATTAGGAAAAGCTGTGATAAAATACTCTACTGGTCATTATGTGGTTCTCTCCTGATTCAGTATCAGTTTCTTTAAGCATTGGTTATAGTGAAAATCAGGTCTTTCAGCCAGTCTTGTTAAAGGGCACAAATGACCTTTAATTTTCAGGATATTTCTATAATAATGTGACATACAGGTTAATTTTTGTAATATAGAACTGTCTTTACGTTACAGACAGACTACTAGCAGTGAAAATACACTCTTAAGAATTAATGCAGGCATGAAGTTTGAGGGGTTTTTTTCCTCCAGTCTTTAAAATTATCCTTCATGGCTTCTTTGTTGATGGACATATAAACAAGTAATAGTTCCCTTCTGGAGTGGAGGCTTGTTCTTTACAGTACAGGAATCTTCCAAAGAGTGTGAGGTTTGGTTCTAAATACACCCTCAGAATTAGCACTCCTAATTTCACTTGTGTAACATTGACATTTGTTCAAGCTATCAACTGTCATCCAAAAAACACCTAAAATTAAGTCCTCAGGGTGTGTGAAGGTTGAGGGTCCTGGAAGAGTTGTTGTTTATGGGCAGTAAAGAACTAAGAATCTCTTTTCTTTGTTTTCTGCTGTAGGTACATTCTGTGTTAGAATTGGAGCAATTCTCTGTTACTAGTAGTCAGTGTCGCGGCACCACAGGTGTGCCTGAAAAATACTATGTTAAAAGATGGAGTCAAAACAATCAAAGCCAGATGGTGCACAAAAGCAAAGGGTTTTCCACATCTGTTGATTATATTGTAATCAGTTTTGTGGGATGGAAATCAGAAACTCTTCCATACCTTCTTGTTGCCACTGTTGCTTTCAGAAATGTTTCTCTTAGTAATAGGAATCTTGCTATCGGAAAATGATGAGAATTCCAGGTGGGTCTTGCACTCCTTTCCCCAAAGTTTATTACTATTTTGTTTTGCTTGAATTTTTGAAATTTAAAAAGGTAACCAGGGTAGCCAGTACTGCTCAGTGTAAAGAGCAGTGGGAGGAAGTAGGTAGAGTTTACTAAGTGACATTAGTCTAGTTGTAAGAGTTTGTCTCCTGTTCTTCATTTGGAAAATACAGATAATGATGCTTAATTTTTGAAGTATAAAAAGTGACTTCCTCTGTAGGATATAGAGCTGTGCTAAAATCCAATTTAAAGTTAATCCTCTGTGACCTGAGCTGGGTTCCAGATGGTGGCCTACATGTGGACTAGGCTGTTAATTTGTTATCAAAGCCCTGATGTGTCTAAGAAACTTTAAGGGAAGGTGAGATTAGTGTATGGTAAATGAAGGGTAGAGTAGCAAAGCTAGGAATATAAACGTTGGAAAACAGTGCTAAAGCTACTTCTGTGACATTGTATTTTACTTCTTTCTGTATTTACTTCACACGGTTTTACTAATGGTTTTGGATTTTTTCCCCCAATTACTTATTTAAATATTGTAGTTTTCCCCAAATCTTGGTAAGTAATTAAGTAGACTGCTAGGTCTGCAACAGACCTACTCCAGTTGAATATTAGCTACTGTTAACATATTACCATCTCTTTTACCTTTTGGGGATCGGCATCTGAAGGAGAGACTTCCCCAGTGAGTTAAGTTATTCTTGAGGCAACCATTGAATTTTTGAGGTTGCTGGGGATGATTTCTGGCCCTTGGAAGGGATTACTGCTTGATCTAGGCATTCACAAAGTGTATTAAGTGAATTGCTCGTGGCCCATGAAGTGCTTCCAAGAGGTGCTGCAGCAAGGCAGGCTGGCTGTGCTTGGTGACCTGGGCTGACCTTGGTCTGTGGCAGGAGGAAGGAGTCAGACAGGGACAGTCCTGCTAGGAAGCAGTGGAAGCCAGCAAGCAGTATCCCCTCCTGCCTCAGTGGACCCATGACAGTCTCACTGCTGTGGCTGCTCACAGCACCTGCTTCTGCCTGTAAAAGGATTTCTGTTTCCATCTGAGTAAATGTACATGTGTTCTAATTGTGCAGAAGTTTGTGTGATATTGGAAGAGTTACCTATTAAAGGGCTGTCCGATATTGGAACAGGCTACACCCAGGGAAGTGGATGAGCCACCATCCCTGGAGGTTTTCAAAAGATAATGTGTAGGTATGGTGCTTGAGGCCATGGTTTTAGTGTAGGATTTGGTAGTGCTGGGTTAATGGTTGGACTCAATGATCCTGAAGGTCTTTCCCAACCAAAATGATTCTGTTCTATGATTTGAGCTGGGGCTCCCAAATGGAGAATATAGAGGTAAGCTAGAAGGATGACTACTGTGCAAAGCTCAGCTGAGGGAGATCAGTGGAGGAAATGAAGCTGAAGTGTAAGATTGAGAGAAAAAATGAACGTGTATTCTCTCTTCCCCACTTGTGTAGCCTGGCATAAAACTGAAGGGTGCTGGTCCTGTTAGAGCTATTCCTGGTAGGCTGTAAACCAAGAGATATGCTGCTCTGGGGTGAGCAGAACAGGTACCAGTTGAATCTAAAGCAGAACAGGTACCAGTTGAATCTAAATATTTTAATATTTAATTAATTTTTAATTATTTCAATAAAAAGTCTTAGTAGAAAGAGAGATTAAATTGTCATTAGTGGGTAATTATCTCAAAAACATAGCCAGAAGCTCCAGTCTCCTTGAAAGTGGGATTTAACCTTCTAAAGTTACTTGACATTGAATTGAGGGCTCTGCTTCTACCTGTAGTTATGAAGAAAATGTGAAGTATGTGGATGTGGATGACATACCTTGATGATCCAGAGTTTTAACTCTCTGGAATGACAGTACTCTCTGGGAGCCCTCAGGTTTTGCTCTGGTCTCTTGTGTTAGAGGATGTCTCTTAACTCTCCTCATGTGAGTTCGTCTTCATGTGCCCATCCTTTGCCCTTCATGTCTTAGGTGAGGTAGTTTTGTTGCTGAAAGGTATCAGCCTGGCTAACCTGGGAATGTTTTAGGAGATGGCATCAGAGGTAAGTTACAGAGAGTTGGGATAATACAAATAAGTTGCCTGTGGAGACTGAGAAAGCACAACTTGCATCTGTTTTGGTATAGGAAAGGGTATGTATGTACCTGGTACTGGGTGTTCTCTTACAGAGAACAAAAATATTTAGAATTATCCCGCTCTGGAGGGCAGGGGTGGATTTCTGTTCTGATGGGCTAAGTTACTCTAGGTTTTTTGAGTCATCCCTAGCTAGGGAGGAAAAAATAATCCCAGCGAGAGGAGGATATCTGGTGGCTGTTGAAGTAGATGGTATTTGAGGCATGGGTATCTTACAGATACTGAAAGGAAGGAGAACAGATATATTGTGGCATCCACAGTATTTTTTCCCCTTTAGCTATTACTTTTAAAGAAGGTCCTAGGGGGATATTTGATTTCTTCATGTCTTCACTGTTAAGTGCTTGTTGTTGGAAAATGGAATTGGAAGCTGTAGATGGCCTTCATAAAAGGGCAAATGCAAGTTAAGATCTGGACTTCTGAAAAACGAGACAATTAACCAGAAAAGAAACTCCCTGTGGCAGTATAGGTTTTCACTCATACTTCTATTTCAACCAAGTCAAGTTGCCTGTTTACGTGACTGCTGTTCTGGAATATTGCTCTATCCTCTTATCTGGGGGGGTGAAAATAGAACCCATTAATCTAAAAATTGTTCTACTTAGTTAGTTACATAACTATTCCTTAAAAATAGCTCTTAGATGGCTGGAGAAGATAGATGCTGTGGGATACAAATTTCTCTTTCGCTTGGTTTGTGCTCTTTTGCACAGAGCATCCACATGGCATGCATAATATTTTTTACTATTTTGTGGTGTCCAGCTGCATATAACTCACATGTACTCACACAGCTGCCTGTGAACATCCTGTAGCACAGCTCTCTCTCAGGTGCTACTACATGTGTGGCAGCAAAATAGCACCAAAGCTGAAGCTGAGTGTAGAGAGGCACATCAAGAGAGCACACTGAGCATGGGGTATTTCTTTGTGTGTATGTGTCACTGCTGGGAAAATTTAACTTTTTAAAAATGGTAGTTCAGAGCATCCTTTATTCTGTTGTATTTCTAGAAATCGCTATTATATTTGGCTGTGGGTTTGTGATATCCTTGGTTGAAGAGGCAAAGCGCATAAATCAAAAGGTTTATTGTATTCTGGTAAAACAAGTTCATTCTTTTAAGGCATATTTCTATCTTAACATGGTCAGTTTTCTCATCTAAAGAGATTTGATATATAAGTTACGTTAGCCTTTCTCTTTACAGATTAATTTAGCAGATGGCCATTGTAAGCTTGAACCAATAGCAATTATAAATAACTTGTTTCCAGTGACTGATACGGAGTAAAAATTTGCTCTTGGGCTTACCTGCTGTTTGCTTTAAATTATTTGCTCAGATAAAATCTGTGAAATATTTTCTGCTTCAGTTAAATATCCCATGGTATTGTATTTGTTACTTGTTCTTTTAATGAATCTATACCTTCAGATTTCTCTAACATTGGCATCTGGAATACTTGAGTAGAGTAGGGAAAACAAGAGTAGAATCTTGAAGTAGTTGATTTTGCTGTAATTTATTTTTCTCTGCTGAATAATCTTTTCCTGTAAAACAAATTTTGCCTGCTGCTTTTGGAAATGTGTGCCCATTTGTCAGAGCTGTCCTTGTTGCACAGGATCGATGCTTGACTTCATTTTGGAGTGGCAGCATCTCACCTCTGTACACTGCTGCTTTCCTTGACAGTCCCCTGTTATATCATCTTCTGAATCTGGGTTTCATGTGAGTGAGCTAAGTTGACCCAGATCTGGCTCAAGAGTAGAAGTTAAATTTTTGCAAAGACGCTTCTCTTTTGGAATTGTAGATTCCCCATCTGAGTATTACTAGCCTAGATATTGCCGGGTAAATTGGCACTTCGCAGAAATATTAATAGGCAGAGTTTTTTTTATGTCCTGAAATAGCAGTTATGCTAGATCCCTTGGGCAGGACAGATACACTTGGTGTGTATCTGGTATGTTGCAGACTTAGGGGTTTTCTTTTTACTCTCTGCATGTATATACACCTAATTAGTGTTAAGACCTCAGGTTTACTGTACCACTCACGTATGCTTGCCTTTTCCTGTTTGTTTGTGGAGTTTGTATTTGTTTTCCTCTATCAAAAACTGTTGCACTGCCTTGATACAGTCTCCTTGAAGTCAACTTTCACAAAACACAAACTGTTGTTAGAAGTTTTTGTTGAAACGCATGTAAAATTTTATTGTTTGAGTCTTATAATTGGTGTTGCCAAACAGCTGGTTTAAAGAAGTTTATTTTAAAGCAGAATGTGGATCATTTTACCCAGTATTTTCTTGCACAGAAAAACACAAACCCAAACCAGCTATATAAGTCAGGGGAATGTGTATTAATTTTTAGTGAGTAATGTGAATAAACAGGCCATTCTACCAAATGTATTTTAACATCAGTTAGTACTGAGAACTTCGACCTCAAATCCGACTGCAGTGGCACATAGGAGAAAACGAGCATTTTCTACAGAGCTTGTCTCCTGTGTAATGTTTTTTAACTGATCATGTAAGATCAAAAAAGCAAATGTATTATCTCTGTGTGCTTCGTTTTGGTGCTGGTTTTGGTTTGATTACCCCTGTGCAATTCTTTGGGAAGATGCTCAGGTTGCCTCTTGTGATCTAAGTTAAGTGATGGAATTAAGAACTTTGGCTCTTGAAATGGGATGTGGAATGCAGAGATTGATTCATAGTGCTAAGGTGAGATCATATGAAGGTGTTGCCCACTGTGTTACTTAGCTCTGTGTTCTTGCTGCCAGAATCTTAAGAACTGTGCTGAAGAGGTTTTTGCCAGGTCTACTATCCCGGAAGGCGTGGTGGGAACTGATGTTGAGGCACAGGGGTGACCTCTCAAGCATGGGACAACACTCTTTAAATAAATCAAAGCTGGTGAGTGTTGGCTGTGCCCTAATGAGACTTGATCAAAGAGCAGATTTGTGAAAGAGTATTTCAGTACCAGAAATACTACAACTTAATACAAAGTAGTAGTTCCTATAAGGCATTTTCCTTGTCAGTACTGTGTTCTAGGGAAAATACTATGTTTTCAGGTAAATCTAAGTGAGGTAAGGCAACCTTTTACATGGTAAACTGAAAATAGGATGTGAATAATGTGAAAGTAGGGAAATACAAGTTATTTTCTTCGAGTAAATATTTTTCATTTGCTCAGTGAGGAGGTATAATTTTCTCTTGTTAGTGATGGTTTCTGTTTCAAGCTTTAATAAATTTTAGAACATACTTGTTTCTCATTCCCCATTTTTTTTGTATTGTTTGCAAATTGAGAGTGTCTTCTTCATTACTTACACTAAGTATGATTGTTGCAGCCCTATCACCTCTCTGTCAAACAAGGGAGAAGGTGTGTTTGCCTGAAGGGCATGGAAAAGAGTGAGAAGTCACAAATGGGGGAAAAGTAAATTCATTAACTGTAGAGGAGAAGGATAAGGAAGATGGATACCAAATGGCCAGGTCCTAATAAATTAGATGGGCTCTGTTAGGCAAGTTTCTGTTCAAGTATGTAGCATTCCCTTTGTAAGGATGTTTGAGAAGCTGTTTGCCATTTGCTGGAACTCAGTGTTACCTCTGCATTTCTTTCCTTGCATAAGTGTGGATGACATCCTGATACTTACAAGTGCAGCTTTTACTCTTTCCAGCATGGCTTTCTGCTCTACTTACTAAAAATCCTTTAAACTTGCCTTGTAGTATTTTTTGATATCTGTACATTGTAAGAGGCCTGTGAGGCTGTCCTACCCTTTATTCCTTCTTCCTTCTCTCTACAATAACATTGCTTAGTGGTAGTAGCTTTACCAGTATTTCATCTGAAAGAAAGTCCTAAAAGCAGCAAAATTCTTTCAGTTTTTGAAAATCCCATCTCAAGTGCAACCTTCTAAGTTCACATTCATATTATTCAGCATTGTACTGTTCAAATTCTTTGTGAATTACATAGCTTTTAAATTCCTTCACCTTTTAAAACTAGTGACTTTATAGGTACAACTTGCATTCCTTTGGTATGCAGCACAGTAGATTACAGAAAATCCCATACAATTAATGTGAAATAAAGTAGAACTGACTTGTAGTTTGCAACCCACATCTTATGTAAAAGAATTCTGATTGATACTGGCAGTACAGTGATGGTGATGGTGGAAGGCAGTGAACTTCCTTCTTTTTTCCAATTGACATTAATTGGACTTGCTTTTAAACACCACATGACTGTTTCTGCTTTGAAGGCATAGATGTGACACAACCATCTTGGTTTACTGGCAGTATTTTAGCGTTTAATATTATTTTAAATTAGCTTTAGTTAGTATTTTGCCTCTAATAAGTTTTTTGTTAGTTACTTGTTTATATTAGTTCCCTGCTGTTCAAACACAGAACTTTATAAACAAATGATGTTTAGGAATTCTTTCTCATACAAAAGTTGTTAAATGTCTGAACAGTTCGCTACTTTGTCTGCAGTGCTTCCTTTTCTGCCACAGCTTTCTGTGATGCATGTTCTTATTTATTCTTTGGAAGAGAATTATTTACAGAAATTCCTTCCTTCATTTGCCTCATATTTTGACGCAGTAAACTTGAAGTAGTATGAAAAAGGCTTGTAAAAAGAAAGATGAAAAATTCTAAGAGTATGAAAAAAAACCCCAACAAACCAACCAAGCCCAAACCATTCCTGTGAGTGCTGCACCCTGGAAAGGCATGCTTTTGCTTCCAGAGGATGATGTGTCAGTCTGCTTAGGACTTTTTACTGGAACTGGCTCCTGCCTGGCCACTTTGAAATATCTCATTTGGCTCATCTGATTATCTCTGCTGCATTAAGGCCTGTCCAGTTTGTGAGTGGGTAAGCAGGGAGGAACACACATCAATACTGCTGTCAATATTGCTGTTGTGGCACATCACCCCATTGTCTTTGTCTTCCAACCAACTCCCAGGAGAGTTAGACATTTCTGTTGTTGAAAACAGCTGTTTTGGAGATTTATGGGAAGTACCCACATGCTTGTATGGTAGATAGAAGACTCCTGGTTCCTTCAGTCCTGTGCTGGATGCTAGAATTGCTTGTGGCTTGTTGCTGGGGTCCATGCAGTTAAGAGCTACAGAACAGTTCAGAGGAGCTGACGTCCTGTAATGAATCAGAGCTTTTATTCTGCTAAAGATTCATTTCTGTACTGCAGCTAGATTCAAGACCTTCAATTTGTATAATGGAGCCTCAGCTTCCCCTGTTTATCTTCTGCTCAGTTAATAATAACAGTTCAGTTTTTTCCTGGTTTGGGGTAAATTATGTCAGTGTTTTGGGGGGGTGGGTGGGAAGGGAGGACAAGAAGAGAAGGTCAGCTGTTTTTAATACTGGTGCTTTTCTCCATGATTAGGGCATTCTAATTATACCCTGGATAAAGTATCAAGTTTCAAAGTCCTTCACACAAGGAGGGTTCACTGATTTGAATGGCATTAGATACACATGCATCCCATAAACATGTGTATCAAATGCGTTTTGATTAATATTGAGTAACTGTATTTTCTGATTGCTGTTGTTTGATAATATCTTATCTGTAACAGTGAAGAATTTGTCCCATGCAGAGGCATATCTTATATGGGAATTCTCATTGAACTGGTTTAATTTTGCAGCTTAAGAAGTTGTTTAGGGTTACAGTGAACCTTTTCTGACTTGTGTTTTGGCTGACTGTTGGGCGACAGATAAGGATTTCAAGTAGCTGCATGAGAGTGGTGTGTCCAGCCTGAGAAATTACTTCAGAGGTTTTTCTTCCAGTAATTTAAAAAGCTTTGCACAGGAAATGCAAATGAGTAGGAGGTGTTCATTAACTTTATATTGAAGTTTCTTTCTTCTGCTCCTCTTTCAGAAGAAAATGCCTTTCTCTTTGTGATTAGTTTTTGATTCTGTTACATTATTTCCATGCCAGATTAGCAGTAATTAAATATTTCAGAAATGTAACACAAGATGGTAGGAAAGCCATATGAAATGTTCTTAATTTTTTATTCCATCTGCTGCTATTATATGGTAGAAATCTTGTAATGTGTTTTTAAAATAGCGTACTTTCAATTCTCTTATTTGTGTGGCTATGGAAGTACTGGATCAGGTATTAAAATGTCATGCCTATTATAAAAGTGCTCCAGGGAGTTTTGTGGTGGGCTCCAAAAAAAGTTATTAGGATAATTGAAAAGAAAAAATTGTCATATAATCTTATTTCTGCTGAAAGGAAAACCGGTAGCATCTAGCTACTTTTTTATCCTGTCTTTTTCAGCTTTCATTAAAGAGAGGAGTTTTAAGCTTTGAAAGACTCTGGAGACCCACAAACCATGTTTGAGAGTGTTTGTAATCTTCAAATAAATACCAGATCAGTGAAGTAAACCCCAAGTAATCCCAAGGAGAGAGCGCTTTTGGTTCTGAACTGGCATTTGCTTACCCCTTCCTGTATGGAAGGGAGAAACCTGCTGCTTGGATAAAATAGTCTTTGGCAGGATTTGGCCAGATGGAGCTTATTCTTGTGTCTACAGAAGAAGTAATGTCTCTTAAGTTTCATGATGCTTTCTGTATTCTCTCCTGTTTTCAAGGAAATGTACAGAATTTCCTGTTTTTTGTGTTGTGAGATGTTTCCGAAGGCAGACTGGTTTTCTTTCCAGCTGAGCCTGCAGGCGAGGCAGACTTGAGCAATATGCTCTAAGAAAAAGTGTGAATTTTCTCATATGTTTCAGTGAACGTTAATGGGAAGACTAATTAGAATAACTTGAAGCCAAAATTACTGTGTTTCTCTTTGAGACGAATTATTGGAGACATCCATCAGCTGTACTTGGATATAAGTGGCATTCCAAGTTCAAATCTGCTTGAAGAGTTTAGAATTGGAAGTAAGGAAAAGAAGTTTAAATCTTAACTCAAAATTAATTAAATTTTGATTTAATTCAATTTAGAAGAAGGAAAAATAAAAATCTACCACATATTACTAAGTCTGTAATCTAATAAATGAAGGAGATAATGTATTTCTAATTCTTACTGGTTTTAATTTTAGTTCGAAGACTATGTATGTGTAACATTAAGTCAGCATTTTAGACTGAAAATGCTATATTAAATACTGTTACATATTTTTTACTTGTTTCAGTTTTACAAATACATGTATGCAGGATTTCTTCTACCTTTCTCTTGCAGATGTAACATTTCTACTCCTAGAAAGCTGCATAGCCTAAACCATAGGTCATTTCTTTTTGAATCCTAATATACTCTTATTTTCTTTGGATATAAAAAGGTCTGGGACCACTGACTTTGTGCAGTGTCAGATTCAGCTTGTAGGTAAGGCTCAGTACAAGGGTTAGTTTTCTTGAATGCTACAAAGCCAGCAGCCTCAAGCTAAGGAGTTACCTGTACTAGAGAAGATGCATTTCCTTCTTCTGTGTGTTTCCATCCCTACTTTCCCTGAGAGTCTCTTCCTGCTCTTCTGCTGCATGTTCTCCAAAGCAGGAGTCCAACCTGTACTTCCTATCTCATGATATCTATGTTTATGTCTCCAGCTCCATCAGGTCATATAACCTCTCTTGCTCTCTTGTCACTGCTTTGACATTCTCAGACAGGTGGCTGTGTTATCTTTATTTCCATTGCAGGGCAGGACTGGCAGCAGCCCCTGCTACACATCATAGCCAGATGTACCCAATTTGTAATGGCTTTTGATGCAAGTGTCTGATGTGCCATGAGAGAAGACAGGAGCCAGAGCTGAAAAGCTGATACTGTACCTGGCACAGGCAAAAAGGTTACATGTTGCGTGCGTATCACAATTTGGACATGAGTAGTATTTGTTGCCACCATCTCCAGTGTTGCAATATCTGTGGGCACTGATGTGTTTGGTAAAAAGACTGATTCCTTCTGCTTGAAAGGGGTTGTGTGGCCTCCTGTCTTCCTCTTTAACATGTCCCGCCTCTTGAGCAATATCAAGACAGAACAGCCAACAAAAATGTTTCTCTCTGCAGTATAGGATTTTTAAGGAAGAACTTGTAGGAAGGAAGGAGGATCTTTCATCTTGCATGCAAAAAATGTTACCCCCACATAAATTAATTAGGTAACAAGCTGCTAGTATTCTACTTGCCATTTAACTTTATCATAGAATCAGAGAATATCCTGTATTGGAAGAGACCTACCAGTATCATCCAAGTCCACTCCTGGCCCTGCAGAGGACAGCCCCCTCCTGTGTGTTCTCTGGCCACCATCAGCACCCTGTGAACAGCTCTTGAGCTGTTGGTCCGCTTCAGCCAGCTCTGACAGTTCTGCCAAGTCTTACAGAGAACAGTCTTCGGTAACTACTATGACAGTAGGTGGCTGTATAGAGGCAAGAAACTGTGTGGCATGAGCTTTTGAAACAGGAGGGTACATGCTGGGGCAGGGACGCTGGGACGCAGGAAGGCTTCAGCAAGATTTCCTGCCTTTCTAGGAGTCCTGGCATTAATGTAATAAACAGGGAAGTGTTTACTCTTAGGTGGGCCATAATGCATTTTTCCCATGAAGAGTGTGACAGTAGAACTATATTATTTTGTGTTGGGCTGCAAGTGCAAGAAGTGAGGAAGTCTGATCCCAAATTGGGAGGAATATTCAAGTTGCAGGCAGGGATATTTTTATTTGGATATGTGTAAAAATAGGTGCTACCATTTTTGAAAGTTGTTGCACCATTGGAAGCTCTCTTTTCCTGCCTGTGGTGTGGTATATTGAGTAAAATACAAAGTGTGCTTAATTAATAAATAATGTGTTCCAGCTTCACCAAATCAGAGTAATCTATTGTAGCCATGAAACTGGTTATGTCAGTTGTAGAGCAGTTTTTTTTTGTTGTGTTTTTTGTTTGTTTGTTTGTTTTTGTTTTGTTTTTGTTTTGTTGTTGTTGTTGTTGTTTTGTTAACTTTTAAATTGTCCCAGTATGAATTCATGTAGTAGCTGACAAATCTCAGAGAAAGAGGTACTCTCTAGGTTTGGATAAAATAAGTGAGAAGAACATATCTGTTTTGCTTTTTGGCAAGAGGCACACCAGAAGAATCTTTTAATTAGAGCGATTTCATTCTATCGGCCTTGAACCTGACTTGGTGGGAGCTGATCCTCTAATGAGGGAATTAAATGCTTATTTCTGTAGCCCACAGCCTGTGACATGCTGAGCACACGTTGCTGGGTGTGTGAGAGCTCTCAGCCAGTTCCCAGGAATTTCTCCTTTACCTCTCTCATCTTTGCTCTACTCTTCCCTCCTGAATATCACCTTTCTGATTTCTCTGTTCTTGATATTTTGACTTGAGAAAGATTTTTATAGACAATTTGATAGACCCATTTTCTCTGTGGTGTTGTATTTGGGTCTGTAAATACACAGCCATTTGCTCACTCCTCCTGCCCCCACCCCTGGGAGTATAGAAGCTCCTTAGTATTATGTGGGGTGGGGGAGAAATCCATTCTGCCACCTTAAAGCTGGGGATGGTTTCTTGAGCTCACAGCCTGAAAATTCTGTCTGAAGCTGCTCTTGCCAATGCTTAGTGCACTTTTCTTTTTGTAATTATGACACCTGAGCAAAATAAAGTTGAAAATCTTCTACTTTAATTAGGGTTTTATTCTCATGGTTTAGAATTATCTATAAGGCCGTATTTTGTCAAGAAACCTCTTCTACTTTTGCATTTCACCTTGAATTTGATATTTTGTCCTATCTGAACTAATGTTAATGAGCTCTCTGTTGCACTTACTTATGTGATAAATTTCTCTTCACAGATCATTCAACTTCAAGTGGTACATCATCATTTAAGCCCAGCCGATCACTGGTTTCTATTCCCACTGCCCATGTGATGCTGTCTGGTGCCAGCTCTTCACTTTCCAAACACAGGGAAGCTTTCAAGTCCGATGGCTCAAAATGGAGTACAAGCTTTGTACGGTCAGGAGGAGGCAGAAATCAGGGCCCCCTGGACAATTCTCTTGACATGAAAGATGCAAGACCTGTAAGAAAGTGGTCCTCCTTGTCTAAACTCAGCTCACCAAATAATTTCAGCCAAGATGGAAGTAGTCATTCAGTGGAATACAGGCCTGGTACGGACAAAGCTGTGCCACCTCAGTTAAGGACAAATGGGCCAAGTTGTTTGCATGACAGCATGGAGTTGCTAAAAATTGAGGACAAAGAAATGGGGAAAAAACGATCTTCTCTACTGGACTGCAAATACAAATTTGAAACGTGCAGCAAAGACGACTTTGTTTCAGATTCCCCAGGTAGGAGACATGCCTTAGACTCGACCTACAGTGCCTTACCTGAAAGCAAACCCACGGCAGGCGGCTGCGAAGCTTTTGGCCCGAGATACGCGACGCTGGGGCAGCAGGCTGTGAGCGGAGCTCCCATACAGCCGGCAGTGAGGACTCAGATGTGGCTCAAGGAGCAGCTACGGGCAAATCCCCTGGACTGCCGGCCTGCCGAGGAGCCCTACGGCCTGGCTGCATGGCACATGCAGCAGCTTGAAGACTTCAGAGTGGCAGGTGACCAGTCTGTGCAGGTGAGGATAAAGCTTGGTGTTTGCTGCCATCGTGTGGCTTCCTGTGTTATACCAGAGGAATAACAGGCAATTTTTAATGAAACAGGAAAGGGAACAGGTCCTCCTAAACCAAGTGATGGTATTTTTAAATTTTGACTGAGGCTGTTGCTGCTTCTCAACTGTAGTTGTTTCTTAGGTTTTTCTTTTATTTCCACTGTCTGCCTACATAGAGTTTATTCGGATTCACTGTACCTGTCCTCATGGGACTAACAGGTCTTTATCTGAAGCTGGGCACAGAAAGAGGTTCATCAAGCAACCTTTTTAGTAGTTTTAGAGTAACTGCATAGTGGAGGAAATGTGAAGATATTTTGACGTCAATGGGCTTACAAAGAGGCTGCATTTATGCATTCAGCAAAATAAGAATGACTTTTGTATAGTGCAAGGGTGAATGAATATTCAGTCTCCTCATGCCTAGTACTTAAAAACAGAATTCAGTTTGATATTATTGCTTATTTTTTAACTAATAAAAATCAACTAACAGCAGTCAACGAATCTGATTTGTTTAAATAAGATAGTATATGGGGTTGATGCATCTCATACTTGAAGTATTTTCATATTGAGACTGTCAAGCACATAGTTTTGAGAGACAGGTAAGCCTTTCTAACATGGCAATTCACAGTCTTTATTTCCAGCTCTTCCCCTAATGAGGGAGTATGGTTTGTGAAGGAAGGCAGTATTTAAGATCTACATGTTCATGTTTACCTGTGTAGTAAATTTGGCTTGGCTTGACAAAAAAGTCCAAGTTTACAATATATTAATTTCTCTGAAAGGCATTTTTTAGGGTTAGACTAGGATATTATCTCAGCAGGGATAATCTAGCTGTATGTTCAGATTTCTTGTTTTCTTCAGCCTGAAGAGATAATTCACACGAGATAATTTACAAAGAGTTGTGCTCAGGTTTTGTTGTTCCTTCTGTTGTATATTGATGTAAAAAATGATGAGTTTAGAGATTCTTAACATCCAGTTGTGCTCTTAATGATGTCCTGGTTTTGGTTTTTGGTGGTGTTTGTTGGGTTTTTTGTTTTTAACTTAAGAAAATGGAAGCCAATTAATATGGCCAAACTAATAGTAATCTCTAAGGGTTTGTCTAAAAACCTGACATTGTTACAGGTAGCCACCTTTACTTTCTTGCTGCAGAAACCCTCATCTTTCTATAAGCACTTCAAAGATGCTGTTGCTGATAAATTCCCCAGGTAGGGAGCAGAGGCTGATGGGCTCCTTCCAGAGCCAAAGTGGCAGAGAGTGGCTCAGTGCTGAGGCTGGGTCCAGGGCACTGCCAGCTGGACTCCAGGCAGTTGGCATGTGCTGGTGGCATTGAGGGGCACATGAGGGGGTTGGGAAGTGACAGGAGGGCACCATGAGGGACCTTGGTCTGTCCATTCTTTCCAGTCTTCCCAAACACCCGAAATGTGTAACTGGCTGTAGCCGCCAGTGGTGCTGTCTGTGAGATTTGTGATCAGGTTACTGTGCCTGGTGGTTCTCTTCTTGGGTTTAAATATACACAATGACAGAATATTAAGGGTTGAAAGAGACCTTAAAGATCATCTGTTTCCAACCCCCTCTGCCATGGGCAGGGACATCTCTCACTAGACCAGGTGGCTCAAAGCCTTATCCAGCGTGTCCTTGGACTCTGTCAGGATTGGGGCATCCATAACTTCCCTGAGCAACCTGTTTCTGTGTCTTATCACCCTCATAATAAAGAATTTCTTCCTAATACTCAGCCTTAAATTTCCCCTTTTTCAGTTTGTACCCATTACTCCATATCCTATCACTACAGTTCCTGGAAGGAGCTCCAGGTACCCCTTCAGGTACTGGATAGTTGCTATGAGGTTTCTATGCAACCTTGTCTCCTCCAGGCTGAGGACCCCCACCTTCCTCAGTCTGTTTTCATAGGGGAAGTGCTCCAGTCCTCTTACCAACTTTGTGGCCTCCTTTGGACTTGCTCCAACAGTTCCACATTCTTTTTTATGTTGGGGACACCAGAACTGTATGTAGTACTCTAGACAGGGTCTCACAACACTAGAGTAAGGTTTATTTGTTTATTTACTTCGTTTAGATACATGCCTCTTTATAATCTTATATGTGCCTTTACAACACTTTGTTTAGGATGGATGTTTTAGAAATAGATTTTTGTTTAGATCAAAACAACTCCCAGCTTTTGTCCTTCATGTCTCAGAAGTGTTTTCTCCCCCTGATCATGTTTAAATACGGTACAAAGGCAAAGTTAAATGTTTGAAACAGGTGAAGTCCTGTATGTGTTATTACAGTTACTCAAAACCTTTCATCAATGCAGGCATTGCTACCGAGCTGTGTTTGGAGGACAGAGCCAGCAGGGGGAACACAAGCACTATTTATCTTTGACTTTGATTCAGAAACAGTCCTGCACCTTTCCCGGTTTTGAGATTTGACATTTTTGCCTAAAACTGGCTTGTTTCTTTGTTTGGGTTTTTGTTTGTTTTCATTTTGTTTTTTGTTTCACCTGTAACTTTTACATCTCTGTGGAGGAAATTCCTGATGGCCTTAGCAAGCACTTAATTGGCATGATCTGGAGTCATATTGCTGGGCCTTGAAATTTCTGAGAAATCAAGAAATCTGCAATCCTAAGTGGAATATATTTCTAAGAGATCAAGTAGAAGGCATAAGAGGAAGCTGATGATTTATAAAAGGGGCAAAAGCCACAGCCTGATATAATTTTTTTCCTTTTAGTGAAGATCACTTTTGCACTTTTGATTTTAATACATATATATCCTGATGGAAATGCAGTGGTTTTTCTAGGACTGAAAAAAATTAGTTTATCATTATTTTGCTTTAAAACTACTATTGCCATAAACAGAGACTACAACAAACTTTGCTTTTAACTGTTAATCTAGAGCAGTTTTGTGCATCTTCAAGATAGCTGCACTCTGTAGCCTCCCCTTCTACCATCTTATCACTAATGAAGTAAGAATAGGCAGCAACAATTTTCTGAGTTGATTTTGAGGACTGATGGTTCAGGAACAGCTGTTGGTCTTAATAATACACACTACAAATATAAGTTTTTGTGTCCTCGCAGACTGATATAGACAGTTCACCATAGAAAACTCTAATTCAGAGTTAATTTTTGTAAAGTCAGACAAGCTTTCTATTTGTTTACTCAAAAGACTAATGGAAAGTATAATGTAACACCCCTCAAAAGCTGTTCCAAGGGTAATTACTTTCAAGCTTAAGATTCTCTGCTTCTTTAGTAGTTTAAAGTTGACTGAACTCAGTGGTTTTTCTTATACTTTGCTCCCCAAATTATAACACCTGTCATGTGGCTTTTCTATTCCAATTGTACACCATGGGCTGTAAAATAAAATGTCCTGTGCATTGTAAGGGGAGCTCAGAGTGTTGGGTAGAAGACCTGAAGCTGCATTGTGATTGTCCTTCAGGATGTGGTCAGGTTTGCAACTGCAGAAGATGTGCTGTGGAACAACAGAATACATCTTGGAGAAGATGTATCCTTCAGCTGTGGGTGTGATAGTTGTACATTTCAGAAATAAATCTCCAAGGAGAATCTGGTCTTTGGTTATTTTGGAGTTGCATCCTTAGCTAATGTGAGTTATTTAATGTATGCTTTTTGAAAAGAGACATTCTCCTACACATTTACTAGGAGCAGATTTTAACAGTTCTTCAGTTTATGGAGTTCAGTTTATGCACTGAAACAAAGAAATTTTGCTTTAATGAAAACATTTTCCATGCAGAATTTATATTTCACCATACACTTAATTGTTTAATTGTTTTCAGTGTACAGCTGATCTTTAAATAAGGAAATGTGTGGTATGGACTGTATTAAGAGAAAAAAAAGCTTTTAACACCCAACAGCCTTTCCCATTTACTGAACTTGGATGCCATAAAATCTAAATTAAAAGGCTGTGTTTTCAAGCAGTGGCATTTCTTAAGGTCTGATCCTATTATATATCCTATTACCTGAATGCATGTAGGTACATGCTGTGTGCTAGTCCAAAAATTAGATTTAAAATGAAAGCATGCCTTTAAAATTGTTGGAGATCATGTAATAAGAAGGAAAGCTTCAGAAGATTGCATCTCCACTTATTAACTTTGTACAGTGTTGTAAGTACACAGTATGAAACTCTTTATTCCACTATAGAAAGCATCTGTATGATTTCATGGTGTGCTAAATTGTGTCAGAATATTGCAGAGATAATAGGTGGAAATTACTGAAGTGGATCTTTTCCCTTTAATGTACCAGTTTTAGTGGATTTTTTTAAATGAGGAGAACACTGGATTGATCGTATCATGTATATAAAAGTTGCTGGAAATTAAGTTTTAATGCAATGACAAGTTTAGAGTTATTAGAACAATTTTTGTGGCAAAGCAAAAAAGGAAGAAAGTAAACTGCATGCATATCTAAACATTGGTAAACAAAGCTGTAAAACTTTAATTGAAAGAAAAGTCATAACATTTGTCAGATAACAATGTTGCCACATAAAACTTTATTCTTAAATGTCAGCACAAAGCTAGGGGTTTTTTACAATCCTGTCAGATCAGAAAATTAAAATTATTAGTATCAACATTTTTCCTGTGTCACATTTTGATGAAACCATACTTTTCAGGAATATAAAACTTTTTAACATGAGGGATTATCACTTTCAGCTAGCAGAGTGAACTCCTTTACTGTAAGCCATAACTAAGCTTTTATGGTCTGTTCCTTTTGCTGTGAAGTTGGTGTCCCAGCAAATGGGATTCTGTTCATTACAAGGTGCTTGTAGGTTCAGTCTGGAGTAAGTGCTGGCAGATGATCGGAAACCAAACTTGGACTGTGCTTGATTGCAAAAAGAGCCTTGGCACTGGTTAGCTGATAACATTGCCAGCTTTATATGTCATCTTGGGAAAATGCATGTTTCAGTTTCAGCAGTATATTTCTGCATTTGTTGAGGATTCTGTCACGTTCATTGCTGGAAGAATCTACTGGGGTTGTATCTGGGGATTGTTTCTCCACACTCTTAACAAAGTTTCTCACAGACTTCCTTGGTATGTAGCTTTTGATCTGGAAATACATGCTAGTTGGTGGCAATAGGCTCATCTTCCTCAATTTATTAAAAAGGAATATGTGATTTTGTTGTTTTGTCAGGGCCAACTGGTGTCACAGTGGTTTCCTTATTATAGGGAAATTACTGAATATACAGAAGGTCATAGAGACAATGAGCTTTGGGTAGTCCCAAGCAGTATCAGTGAATAAGCATTTTGTTGGGAAAACTGTTCTTATTCTGCTTTGGGCTAGAGTGAATTTCCTTGGAAATCCTTGTTTGTTTTGGTGGTTTTGGTGTGCTTTGAGCCATCTCTGTCAAGCATCAGGAGGAATTCTCCTAAGTAATACACAACTATGTAACCATTACCACATATATCTCTGGTATATAAATTTACAGATTTTTTTTTTAAAAGCAGAATATTTCAATATTATCAAAATAAATGATGAAGTGCTTGCTGTGCTATAGCTGTGCAAAGTTTTCTGTTTTAAATGCAAACAGATGGGAATTCATACTACTATAACTACCAACTTCAAAAAACTATGGGTATGTAGTTTGCAGAGGGCATTTCAAATGTTTATTGCACATATTTCAGAGCAGGTGAGAAAAAGACTTGTTTTAACTATCTTTGCTGCTCTAGGCCATTGTTGGTTTGGCTGAGGCAGAGGTAATTTCCTTCATAGCAGCTGGTAAGGAACTACACTTTGGACTTGTACCAAACCATAGTCCCCTGCTAACTACTATACCATGAAGAAAATTAACTTTATTCCAAAAACCAGGACACTAGTGCTCTCTAAGCTTTGGAGCAGGCAGTGGATACTTAAATGGCAGGACTTCCTTAAACTTTGAGGTTTGCTGGGCATACTGCCTTTTCCTGTGAAAAGACTACTCATAGATCCAGTTCAGATGAGTCTCCTGCACATGACTGAATAACAACAGTGATCATATGGAAGTTCTGGGTGTGAACATGAATAGATATATTCTGTTCTGTAATATATATCTATAATATAGCCAGCAGTATATGTGCTGAATCAGGGATGTGCTGTTGGCAGTAGGAAGCTGGAGCTGGTGCTTCCCCCATCCATGAAACAATGTCTAGCTCTTCTGCACGTGTGTTAATATGCATATCTATGGCAACAAATTTACTGTACAATATATATTTGTTGGTGCACACTCTTCCTTTGTTTCACTTGGGAAGGTGAGATGCTAAGAGGAAGTTGTTTGGCTCCAATGTAATGTATGAAAATCTGCTTCTGGTCCCCTCCTTTTCCAGCACTTACGTGTTTAGTGCTACCTTCTGGAAAATCATTCCAACAGAAGTGTGCTCTTGTTGGTCACTTTCCTTCCCAGGACCCTGTGGGAAAAGTACATTCTCCTGTAAAGGGACACAAAAGAAGGTCCTGTAAGATGTTTTTGCTGCATGCCTAGAGGTGAGGACAGGCTATGGACTGAGGATTGCACTGGCAAGTAACAAGTGGTCTGTCAAATACGGCTGGAGGGCTCCCACACTGCTCACTTGACCTGTGCATAAGTGGTAAATCCTCTTACTGAGGCTGTAGTGCATCTTGGGCTTGTGCAGCTGCACCTGCTGCTGGTGTATGTGCTGGTGCTAAGAGTTTCCTGGGCAGAGTTATGATAACCCTAGGTAATGGCCCTTTGTTTTTCAGTTGTTTTGACAGCTGCTTCTTTTGATATGCTGGATAACAGAAGGCTTCTGGCTTGTAAGGTGTTGCAGTGAAGCACAGGTGGTCAAAAAAGGTCTAAATAATAATTTTGTTTTTATATTTGACCTTCACTTATCCCCATCTCTGCTACTGCAAGCTGCTTTTCAAGGATGTATTTGTTTCCCTTTATAGCATCTGTGCTTTTCTCTTCACAGGTAATTTGATGCATGCTGTCAACTCAACGCTGGCATCTTGGCTTGCCTTCCTGCTGTCATTTCCCATGAAGTATATGTTCTACAGAAATCCCATTTTAAAAATTCAATTTCTGCTGTCCCCTTTTTGCAGAAATTGTTCCTTGAATGCTGCAAATAATTTGTAGATCTTTAAATAACAATCAGCAATGAAAAACTACAGTAGCTGCTGGTGTATTTTTGGGTTTCTTCAGTGAGGCTGTAGGTGCTTTCTTCACTCAGTGGCAGGTAGATACTTGTGCACTGCTCTTAGGATTGCTTTCTGATAAATTTTGGGGGTGAACACATTCTGTAATTGTTGGATATTTTAGCCTCTGCAGTCTTTGCATACTTTTATTCAGGTAGTCTAAAGTGTGTAGATTATAATTGCAAAATCCACAGGGTGAAATCTGAGAAGGAAGCAGAGCCTCTCAGAGGTTCACATCAGCTTCACGAGGATAAATGCAAGCACTAGAACCAAGAAAATGAGCAGAAAGTTGAGTAGCAGGTTGAGACCTCTGTTGTTGGCAAGATCCATAATGGGCCTCAGTCTGCCCTCTTGTGCCTGCAGCAGACTCTTAATTGTAGCTTAACGTTGCTCCTTCAGTACTAAGCCATGTAGGTTCCCATGAATTTCATTGTGTCCACAACTCTTTTCCTGATTTTTAGTTTCTGCCACTTAAGGAAAAAAAGTACACGTACAATAGCTAGTTGTTTGGGGTTTTTTTTTTTTTTTGGAAGAGTATCCTGGATGCTCCTACAAGCCTTTTTTCTCAAATACCTTAAAAATAAAATGAAATAAAATTAAGGTTAATGATAACTTACATTCCAGTACTGAAGAATTTCTGAAGAACTAATAATTGGAGGAAGGACTTGAAATTTTTTATGCAATTTGGCACTTCATTTGACTTACCAGGCCCATTGAATTTTCAAAAGAATGCATGTTCTCAAGACTTGGTGTCTTTCAGCAACAGACTGTTGAAAATTTACTTCTAAAATACTTCTATAGGTGAAACACCCCGTGGCCCCCCTGCTTTCCTATCTGGGCAAAACGTCTGTCTGTTAATAGAAGCATTTCCTACCCTTCTAGGGTTTGGCGTTGTGCAGTGCAGTCGTGTTTAGCCAGCAGTGTGCTGTGTAAGGTCCATTGCAGTCTTGCAAATGCCTTGTGAAGAATCTGCATTGAGCCGGCAGAGGATGTGTCCTTGGTGCTTTTAATAGCACATATGCAATTACTTATTTTAAGGTAGCATTAATAACTTAACAATTGGGTTTTATTTATAGAAATATATATACATAAATGAAGGGAACATATAAACCCACTCAGCCCTAACACTGCCAACAGTTGTCAAAACTTCCTTTTAATAATCAGCTACATTTTTAGGGAAGATCACAAGAGGGCAGTATTTGATAGTTTTATATATACAAAGGTGTAAGTTCTGGCATCATTCTGCCTTAACAAAAAAAAAAGCTTATAAAGCAGTCAATCAGATATTACTACAGTAAATATAGGGCCTGTGTTAATTAATTTAAATCACCAGGGTTCTTACTGAGGGGAGCATCAGTTTTTAAAGGAATCCTTATAAATATGTTCTGGGTTTTTGTCTGTTTTTTTCTTTTCCCCCCAGCCCCACACTTTTTTATTATGGAGGTAAAAGCTAAAAGGATTGCATTTGTTGTTAAGTAAGACATCTCTGGATCTTGCAAGATTTCACCAAAAAAATTCCAATTGTATTCTGCTAGGCACTATTCATTAATAGCCATCCAAGTACAGGTATCTTGTCTGTAATCTATAGTGTGTTGATATGCTTCCAAATATAAATGGGAACACTCTAAATGAATGTGTTCAATTGCACTGCTCTAATTTTGGCAGTGAGGATATAGATAAAGTATGTTTCAGCATACATTAAAAAGTGTGTACATTTTTTATGATTACTGTTCTGTGCCTATCCCAGAATGGATAAGGTTGGAGGAGACTACCCTCTTCCTGCTCAAGCAGGGTCATCCTAGAGCACGTGGCACAGGATTGTGTCCAGGTGGTGTCTGAACATCCCTGTGAGGGGGACTCCACAACCTCTCTGAGCAGCCTGTTCAGTGCACAGTCACCTGCACAGTAAAGAAGTTCTCTCTGATGTTCAGGGGGAACTTCCTGAGTATCAGTTTCTGCCCATTGCCTCTTGTCCTGTTGCTTGGCACCAATGAGCAGAGCCTGGCTTCATCCTCTTGGCTCCCCCTTTCAGATACTGATGGACATCGATGAGGTCCCCTCTCTCAGTCACTTCTTAAGGCTGAACACACCCAGCTCCCTCGGACTTTCCTTCTGACAGAAATACTCCAGTGCCTTAATGATCTTTGTCATCCTCTACAGCTACAGGAGCTCCAGGTGTCTCTTGTACTGAGGAGCCCAGAACTGAACCCAGCACTAGGCTAGCAGGATCAGGGGTACAGAACTGGACACAGCAGTAGGGGGGGCAGGATCATCTCCCTTGACCTGCTGGGAATACTCTTGGTAATGCATGCCAGGATACCACTGGCCTCACCGTACCATTGGCCATTGGTGTAGTTGTAGCAAAACTTACATAAAAATGCTTTGTGCACGGGGATGACAAACATTTTGTGCATGTTGTGTGAATAATTTTGTTTAAGGCTGTTTTACTCTTGTCTGTCCACTGAGTGGTTCAGTTCTGCCAGGAAGGGAAGTTGTTGCTAAATTGATGATGAACAGTTATTAAAAAAATGCAAGTATCTGCTGCCTTCTAAAACACCTTATGGACTAGTCTTGGTCAGAGCAAAGTTTCAGTTTCTAAATGGGTAATATTTTCACATAGAGAATAATATAAATTATTCAGTTACTGAATCAATTATTATATCTTTTATTGCTGAGGAGCTGGCTGAGGGAACACTTCTTTAAAACCAGCATATGTTGGTTCCTGATTCAACTCCCCAGTATAAAATTGTCATGGAAGTTGGTAATTTTTTGGAGAAAGAGTAATACCGGGTTGTTGCCTGTTTACTGTCTTTATTCACTATTAGTGTGTAAGATGATCTTAGCAAAAAGATTAGGCTTGGGTGGAGTGGAGCAAAGAACTGAAAACTTAATCCAAGCTACATGCTGTACATGTTTGCAATTCTTATTATGGCTCATAAAAGTGGTGAACTTTTTGATTACACTTGCAGAAAATTCATTAGGAAGAGTTACAAGCACTAGCTACTGAGTGAGAATCAGGTACATGTAAGTGACCTGGACATCACAAAATAGTCAGGATTACTCTTGAAAACCATAACAGAATAAACAGAAATTTAGAGAATCAGAAAGCTGTGTGATGACTAGCTTCTTTTCACATAACTTTAATAAGTAATAGAATGGGTGCTTCTTTCTAAACAAGATTGGATATATTTTATGCATTAATATTTTTCAAGCAGCCCTTTTATTAAATAAAAATACTGTAGATATTATTTTTAAAGCTTATATAAATCTACAAAAAAGATTGTATTATGTACAAAAGGGTTTTTTTAAATTTCTGGGTTCAGTTGCCAGTTGGTGATATAGAGGACAGTAACAGATTTTCTGATTAACAGAAGCCTAAGATACAAATGAACCATGCAGTATATGCAATATATCTGCACTGCTGTAAAATAGCAGTTGGGCTTCCAGTTTATTGATAGCTTGGTTTTGTTCTTGTTTGAAAATAAGTTATGGGTTTTCCAGGTACATAAGAGGAAGTTGGAGGGTTTGTTTTTATTTGGCTACATTTTTTAGCAACACTTTACTCTGACTCCTTTGTATTATAGGCTTGTGAAACCTATAACCCAAACTTGTCCTCAGAATGTGCTGATGCTTTACTCTTAACACTTTTTCCTTCAGCAAGTGTTCAGTACTGTAAAACTGTTGTCTATTTCCAATTGAAGTGTCTTGAAACACATCCAAAGCAAGCTAAAGGTAGAAGCTCTATCCATCACAAAAACACAGATTTGAAAAGAGAAGAAAAGAAAGAAGGAATAAAAGGGGAAATATGCTTGCTAAAATCTCATGCATTTGTGAGATGGTCAGAATTCATGAAATGGAAACTGAGATTTACGCTGACAGTTCAGATCAGTAATGCTTATATACTAACTTGCAAGTGTGGGGGTGTGTTGCCAGTCTCACCAGTGCTTGCCCTAATCCTTATATAAGTAGCTATCTTAATTTCCTCTGGTGGGTAACCTTATTTCAGAGTTTGGTCTCAGCATACCTACTCACCAGATAGGAAATTCACCACTAGATTTGCTTGCATTGAATACAGAGTTTTTTTCAAAAATTTCTTCCCTTCCTGCCCAGCTGTTTATTGTCAACTTCTACTCATGAAATATTAAGTCTTAAAGGTAGAATAGAAGATAAACCTGTTTTGATTTTCTGTATTCATCAGTAAGAATGTTTACATAGAATGGAATAGAAGAATATATCTTTTAAAAATGGATGTCTCTCTGACCTCTGTTGGTTGATTCTTGAGCTTTCTTTAAATTTGAGAAGTGTATCAAATTTCTAGGAATTTTGCTTAATAGCAGCAACATGTAATAGGGTTAGTAGGGTTGGAAGTCTTCTACTCAGTCTTGTAACTCACAATTTCTGGAGTGGAAGTGTCGTCTTTTATGTGTATAGCCTATGGTTTACATGTTGAAAAGATATTTCTGCAGTGCTTTCCCCTCCTGTGCATAATTGTTTACAATGAACTTTTTAATCTATCATTTTTTTTTAGGAAAGTACTTGCATATTCTCTAGCAGGAATTTGCAGCTGAAGATGGGGCTGTTACTTTCATTTGTATGGATGCACTTCAGTCACCACAGTAATGTCTAAAGACCTAGACTTTTCTCTTTGCCACATCAGGTGTAAGCCACCACGTATGACATTGGCAAGTTCCAAGTTTTTTGTAGGTTCGAACTAAGGAAATTATTACATAAATTAGGACAAGTCTTAATTAAGTTGTCTAAAGGCAAATATTAAGAACTCTGAGAATCCAAGTCGTGCTAGTTGTCATATCAGTCAAATTACTATGGAAAACTAATTTTTCTATATCAGTTATGGTAGTATCATTTTTTTTTTTCTGCAAAACATAATGAAAAATCTTTCCAGATGTCACATATGTAAGATTCCTTAAATAGGGAGAAAAACACATTAAATAGTTTTCCCTTTCTGATTTAGAAGAGATTTTTGGTTCATTCTCATATTCCTTTGAAAAACACTAAAACAATTTGAATGCTTTCAGTTGATAATGCAGAGATGCAGCACCTTGAACTAAGCAGAGCAGAAATTTTCCCAGGATGTGTTGAGGGTTGTGTAACTGTAAGCTCTTCTTTGGGCAGGCATGGTCCAAATTTGGAACTCTTCCAAGGGCTTAAAGATTTTCAGAGGAATCTAAAAACACTCAGGCCCCCAAAACGTGATTGCAGTGTTTATCAGACTAAAACATTGAATTTACCAGTTGCTGGCTGTTACTGATCGGACCAGATAATCTGATTTACTGATGCTTTACCCCATGTAGTAAAGACATCTCTTGATTGAGACTGGCAAATTGTCATGCACAACTTTGTAACTACATGCTCTAAACACTGTTCTGCACAGAAAATGTTTTTTAATACATGTTGCGGGCAGTAAGATAACAGAGCACTGGTTGGCACACCCTCTAGTCCGAGTGCTAGCCCCTGTCACATGGGGATCCTTGCACTGGGAGTTGCACGTGTAGGTCTCTCTTCCCCCTGGGGTGACTTTCCTAGAGGACAGGGCAGAGAAGTGCTGGAACTTCAGAGAAGCATCACAATGATACAGATCAGCAAGAGGCAAATTAAAATCAGGCAGAAATTCACAAAGAGCTCTTGGAGCCTTTGGCGTGCTTGTGGGTTGACCTCAATAGTTGAGGCTCTCCTCAGAGCGGAGCGGGTCATGTGCTGGACCTTCTCCATGGCAACAACAAAACAGAGGGCACAAATCAGAGGTTTTAGGAGTGCAGGAAAGAAGAGCAGTGGTCAGGAACAGTGCAAAGTGCCTAGTATCTTCTCTTTGCTTTAGACAGCCTTTGGGGAGCTGGAAAGCAGGAAAGCAGAGAATTAGAAGTGCAGAAGTGTTTTTATGAGTGCAAATGGAGATTGTTTTAAAGTTCTAAAAAATCTGAAATAAACAGATTGCTTTTACAGTGTTTTTAGGTTAAAACAGGAGTTTAAAATTTTGGGGATTTAAGTTTATATTTGTGCTGTATTATGCTTCTCCTCCCGAAGGCTACTGAGCACCTGCTTCTTAACAGTGTTAGTAACTGTACTATGGAAATTGTGGATATCTGGGTTTTGCCCAGATTGTTGCTTAGATCCTAAGCTCTCTTTTACACAATCTCTGAAAGGGCTGTGGCTGGTTGTCCTTCCACACACCCCCCTCTGCTTTATTTGTTCAAGCACATATGAAGGCTTGATGATAAGAGTGGGGTCACAGACCTTTCAGCCAGGAGATCTGGATAGTCCTGCTTGCTGGTACTGACAGGGCAGATAATCTGATTCACCAGTACCTTTTTCTGGAAGAGAGGAAAAGAAATCTTGCTGAAGTATTTCCATTCCAAGAAAAAGTTCTTTATGGTGGGCAATTAAAACCTAATGCATCACTGCTGTTGGGAATTTTAGTAGCACAGTTCTCAACAGACAAGACAGAGTAAGGACTAAATCTTTTTTTATGTAGGTAGGACAATCTATTACAAACATGGGTGCAAAACGCAGAGGATGACTGTGAGGAACAAAACAAAGCATTTAGGTAACTTTGTATTTTAAGTGAGAATTACATTTAAAGTGTATTTTCCTCCTTTTTAGTGGCAGATGGAAGGACAGGGTATCAGTTTCTTTAAAACTCCAAGTAAGTAGTTGCAATGTTAAAACCTTCTTGTACAAACCTTCCATGGTAAGAAGCTGGCTTTCATATAGGCTTGTTTAGCTCATGGTGAGTTGGATTCTGAATGTAGGTGCTGCCACAATGTGAAAACTTGTTTTTAAAAATAATGACGACATATCTGTCAAACTTTGTTACTAAAACTGCATTTACCTGTAAAGTTTTTATTAATTTATATTGTGTTCTTATATTTCACAGAAGACCTTTCCTTATTACCACTTCATTATTTCTTTCTTGGGAATAAGTGAAATTATATATGCCACATAAAGGAAAAGAGTTGCTTGGACGTCTGCTGCCCAAATTACATTATGATCCTGACTGAATCAGAGATACTTTGTTGCCCATAAATTTGTCTTTATATGTGGCTAAAATGGAAAAGCCTTAAGAGGAAACAAAAGTGTCTTTCAGGCTCTTCCTTTTTCAATCCCTCCATGTTGGGCTGTAGAATTAAATGGTACTGTATGAACAGAAATGCATGTGTTCTCAGTGGCAGTGTTGGTATTTAAGAGAGACTTTCAAAAGCAATCGTGTTATTTTAATACCTTTAGAGGATTCCATGTGATGGCATCTCCTCAAACTGAACTTCAGATTTTGTTATGATTTTTTGAGCTGTAGTTGATCTTAACTTTATTGGAAAAAGAACATACACCACAACATACTCTTGTAGTGACTACCATTTTTCATCTTTGTTTGACTTTTTGCTGTACCTGTTTTCATCTATTTAAGCAGTTAAAATGCTTGTCAAGTACATTCTGCTTAGCTCTTTGCTAGTCAAAAGCAAAGCTTTTGGCTTAGCTTTGGTCTGTCCCAAGTGCAGTAAAAGCAAGACATGCACAGGAATTGTAAAGTGTCTTGGCTGAATGTACATTCATTCTCCCAGCCCAGTACAGGCTGGAGACTGTTTATCTTCTTCCAGACGAGTCCTAGTAGATGAACCACAAATGCATTTACATGGATAGAGAGAAGTTTGTGTAACCAGTTTCTGTGACAGACACTGGCCAGAGAACGCCATTTCCTGTGGGTGACTTCATCACAGCATTTTATGTCATTTTTTCAGTGTCGGGTGTGTGCAATTCTTGGTCTTGGGGTTGTGTATGACCTGCTGCAGCAACATTTATCTTTCCTGATTGGTGTTTTTTTTTTTTTTTTTTGTTTGTTTGTTTGTTTGTTTGTTTGTTTGTTTGTTTGTTTCCCCTCGGGGCCCACAGAAGGATTGGAACAGAATCAATGTATACCTGTGTACGTGCAGAATAAATGTACATTCCATTTCATGTGCACTGCATTAGATGTACCTGCGCTTGTGCTGGCACCTGCACTGCTGTGTTGCTGCATATGTTTCACTTGCATGACTCAAGGGGCAAGGCCCTGGGGCTCTGAAGGGGCTCCTTCCATAAAAAGCAGTATTATCTGGTTGGGCATCACAGATGCAAGGCCAAAATAGATATTTGGACATATGTGATACAAAAGGATCTTAAAAAATGGAAGGTAGTGTAAGTTAAAATCTCTGTACCTCATACAGGTAGAAAACATTATGGAGAAGGGGTGAGGGGAGGATAAAATAAATTGAGTTTCTTGATTTAATAGTTTATGTGGTTTTGGAAGTTTTTGATACATCTATATGTTGTTTAACCTCCTACTTCTATCTGTGGGATAAATTTTCTTGTAAGCAAAGGAAGCCAATTCTGCATCTATATTTCAACAAGTTTGTCTTTACAAGTGCTCAAGTTCAACTAATAAACACATACCTTGCTTGTTAATCCTCCATGGTGCTGTCACCCACCTAAAGTGTGCAGAAAGAGGAACAGATTCAGTAACACAGCTGCACATGGGTGGCTATCAAGGTCAAAACTAACAGCTTGGAGAATAATTACACAGAAACAAGGACTGATCATTGTCACAAATAGCAGCTGCTCTCTGCTGTTCAGTTCCTGTGTTTTAGGCCAATATAAAGAAGAATTGTGAATACACACACCACTTCTTGAAAGAAAAGTGCAAAAAAAGGGCAAATTATATATATATATATTTTTTTTTAGAGGTCACAAAGTGTGACTCGTGTGACAAGACTGAGCATCACACAAGAGGAACAGTTGGCTGCATTGCTGTGCAGTTTTGTTTTATCAGTGCTGTTAATGGATGTGCAAGGCTTGTCTTAGACACAGAGATTCACAGAGTGAATCTGCTGGAGGAGGTCTGGTGCCTGACCCTGGATGTTGCTATGTAGGGAATGCCCTATACCCCATACTTTAGAATGAGTCACTGATCACAATTATTCCTTCCCACTTCACTGACATGTGACTGTTTCCCTGATTTGTATTAGGTTATTTTTATCTTTGTTCCTGGGTGCCCTTCACAATGAGAGGGGGTATGTGACCAAAGTGAAAACTGTGGGCCACGCTCATTCCTGTTGCAACTGCATTGACTCCCTTGAAGTCACACGGGATAAATTTGGCTCCCTTGGAAATGCCACAGCCTGTTTCCTGTCATAGGTTCACTAAATGCAGCAGTGATATCAGTGGAATAGAAGAGGTTTGACTTACTTGAATTCTTGCAGTTCTACATGACCAAGTGAAGCCCTGAGGGGCTGTTAGTTATGTTGCATAAGTCTATTGCATAGATTTTTACAATGAGATGTCCCAAAACCCCAGTAATTCACTTCTATCTATTGAAAAAAGAAGTCTTTCTAACCATAAACATAGAGACGGAAAAAGTACTATAAAGTTATGTTGATTGAAGATTTAGGCATTGACTTCTGGCATATAATGCAATTTTTCAATCATATGGAGAAAACATTTCCTTGGGACAGGGAAAAATGCAACAGTTCAGCTCATAGTTTGAGAAGTGCTGTTAACAGGAGAAACAAGCTCATTTTATCTTTCTCTTTACCTTTTGTCTGTGATTGAGAATGATATAATATGATTGAGAAGGTTATAGTAAATAAATTCAGCTTCTGAGAAGTTACTTGATGCCAGGAAGGTCCTGTTAACCTCTTTTTCAATCTCAAGAAAGCAAAATCAATCTTCAGGTCTATTGTCTTGTAGTTTTGTCTGTAGGGTGATTTTTTATTTCTCTAGCTGGGGTATTTTTCTATCTCTAAATTAAATTATTCTTAAGGTAAACGAAAAGTTGCTGCTGTAGTTCTGTACATGTATCCCATACGTTTTTGTTTGTTGATGATCTGAAAAAGCAGTGAAAATCACCTTCACACTACCAGTTACAAGCTGATTTCAGTGAGTTTCCTGTTGTACAATGGAGGCACGATATTCCGAACTTCCTCAGAGGATGAGAAATAAATGCAGCTTTTAAAAATAAAAATGTGGTAATACATAAATCTGAATCTCTCTTAAATAACAATTGCATTGTTGTCTTGACAAATGAGTAGCAAAAAAAAAAAAAAAAAAAAAGACAGAAAATTGCCTGCTGTAAATGAAATGCCTAATTTCACATTGGTTTGTAACATTTATCACCTGCCTTGTAGCACATGCCTCTGTCATGACTGTGGGTTGTTTCTCAGGGTTTAGATGTCTGTGACATGGGATGTTACAAATGTGAATTTTCAAAATTTAATTTAACAACTGAGCCACTCTCTCATCTACATTAAATTACTGAACTCTAACAGGATAAAATGGAGTCGATAGGGCAGTTCACCTGCTGTAACTATGGGATGCATTCCTCCAGTGAAGAGCTGCCTACAGCCATTAAATGTGTGTTGTATGCTCAGTCTGTGTGTGTATGCATGAAATCTGTATTTTTAAAGGTCTGCATATCCAATATTTGTGGTAGAAGAGAAAGATTCTCTGGGTGGTAGAATAAGCCTTAACTCCTCTCTTCACTTGAAAATACATTTTATATATCACTTCAGCCTTGAAAAAAAAAAATTGTCTCGGAATCTTCTTGCTCTTTGTAGGCACTGGGGGGTCTGAAGTGCTGCTTCTGCCCACTGAAAACAGCTTCTAGAGAACTCTGTAACAGATTGTTTGCCTTAGGAGTAACAGCATGTCCAGACATTTCTCTTACTTGAATATTTAAAACTAGTACAAGGCTGCTGAGCAAAAAACCCTGGATGTATCTTTGCCTGATGCCTACCAGTCACTAATAGGAAAAGGAATTAAGTATATCGGTTCACTATCAGGGAAAACACACCTCACAAAATTAAAAGTCTATATTAGGTTTGTCTCTTGTATAACCAGAACCATATGTAGACATAGTTAGTAAGGTGTGAATTGATGGAATGGGGGAACATGATTGTAAGGAGCATAAGAATCTTAGAGACATACATATTCATGAATCATATTTCTTTTTAAAATATTTGTATATGTAAATATTGAATGTTCTCTGTGTGACATGTTTCTCTGAGGTGCGCCTTTTTTTCAGTGATTTTAAAGCTGGGATTGTATTTCATTGTACAACATGTCTGTGTTTCCCTTAGAAATAAATGGGTTATTTTCTGCATTTGAAAGGCAGTTCATGATGTTACAAATCCTAGCTAAATTATTTCTCTGTTATAAGAAGCAATCTAGGACAAGTGCGTTAGTTACAATGAGCAACAGGAGAGAATAAACTTTTAATGGATGTCAGAGCAAAAACACTGCATGGACTCTGTAGCCTGAACTGCACTTAGAGTAACACGATATAATTTCAGTTCTAGTACTGCTATAAATCACTAAAATCTTAAAATTAAGTGTAGTTTTTCATCATGCGGAAAAAAAAAAAGGTTTGCTTTCTCAATCTGTTAGATCAGAAAAATACTTTACAGAGTTAGTGGTGAAAGAGCTTCTTTACCCTTGCTAGTCTGTGAATAGGCAGCTTTGGAAAAAAAAAGCCTCTATGAAAACTTAAGAGAATTATTTTCTTTGTAGATTTTGGATTAAAAACCCAAACCAACCAAACAAAAGAAGAAACAAGCAAAAGGTATTAAATTTAAAAGGAAAGAGAAAGGTGTAAGAAACCTGATGAAATCTTCTTGTGCAATACCACCTGTATAAATCATCTACCCAAGGACAGCCGATGTCCCATGAACATATAGGAAATTATGTTGTCTTTACTGTTGCTGAAAGACTCCTCACACAGCAGTATATCTTTGACTCAGAGCTGTAATGCCTATATTTCCTTTTTTTTTTTCTTTTATAAACAGTTAAAACCAGCTGTTAATTTGAGTAGAGGAATTTTTTGTAGAAAAGTAGCTACAGCGTGCCTTCCTGCAAGAATTAAAAGATTACACAGAAGAGAGGTTCCTTACCCCTGGTGTGAGTTAGTGAAGCACAGAGGAGCTTGCTCAGGGCTGTGGGACGTGCCTGTAGATCTCTGGCAACTTCTCCGAGTCTGTGACCAAGTTGTGGAAACAATTGAAGTAGGCTGAGGGGAAAAAATAACAAAAGTTTCAGAGGCAGGACTCGCGCTGTCACTCAGCAGCTCACAAGTTGATTGGTCCCATTTGCCTTCTGACACAGGCAGTGGCTCCTCTAAAAACTTGTTCCCAGCAGTAATGCATTAAACATGGGCAGCACCTTTCCTTTTGTGAAAGGAACTGCGTGCCAGGGAGACACCTGCTGAATGACAGGATGAGGGAATCTGGGAAGCTGCATGCTTCAGTGGGGTAGCAAAGGGAGCTGCTCCCTGACACCCTGCCTTTTTTAAACAGGAACTTAAATGGGAACTTACTCAGGGAGCTGCTTTGGATGTGTTACTTTTGCTACAGCAATGTTTCTTCTTCCTAAAAAAACCCGAATAGTGAGGGCTGACATATTTCTTGTGGGTGTTTGACTTGGAGTGAGTTTCTTTTGTCCAAGGTATTTTTTAAATTACACTTTCAATATATATAGTTTTGGTAATGCTGGTTACATAGCTGGTATTCAGTTTATAGCGTATGATGAATGTTTCCCAATATCATCTTTCTTCTCCCCGTGCTTAAACTGAAATAACTTTTCTGTATTTCAAGTCTCTTTCAACCTTCAATTGGGTGGGTTAGAGGATTTTTTTTCCAAATCTGGCATATGTAAGTTCATCTGTGAAATTTATCATTACTATATATTTTGAAGTATTTATCTTTGAAATACACCACCATTTTTTCTTCCTCTCCCACTTTCTTTGGCTGGAAACTATTTAAGTGACTTTTTTGAGAACCTTTTCTCTTTATTTGGGTAGGAGTAGCAGCTTGATGCTATTTTACAGGTTGTCTTATGTATACTTTCCTGTGTTGAGAAGTGACAACATAGTGCACATACAGAGTAGGGTCTGTGCATTGGGGAAGTGAAGGATTTACTGGATGCGAAAGTATTAAGCTGTCAAGTGAGAGCATCCAGCATCAGGCTTTTGGTGTGGATACAACTGACAGCATGTGCCTTCTCCTGATTTGGAAATTGCAGGCAAAAATACCGAAGCTCAGCCTAATTCTGAACACTTACAGATTTAGTTTTGACAATAATTGTTGAGTATAGATGAGTGCTTGGCTTTAAGCAGGAACAGACAGGGTGGGGAGTTTTTTTACTTAGTTTTGGTTTTATGTTCCCTGAAAGCCCTGCTGCGGTACATCGTTCAAAACAGAGACAGAAGGGCTTCGGGGGTGGTGTACGACCCTGTTTCAAATTGAGCTCTGTTTTTATTTTTGTAAATATGGTTTGGCTCTTCTGCAAATTGGTCATATCACAGTTGAAGTTAGCAACTTGGTTTTAGTATAATAAATCTGCCTGCTTTCAATTGTCCTTTAGTATCAAACCCAGGAAGTCTGGGGTCACATATTTCAGTTGAAAGTTAATTGAATATCTTCACAGTGAGGAGTGATGGTTCTTCACTGGTGCAAAGTATTTCATAATTTACTTATAATGGCATTATTAACATTATAAATCTTTCACAGTCAAGCAAACTGTATTTGGCTTTTTTATGAGGGAAGTTTCATGTTTTTATTGTACGCTGTCATCCAAGAAAAGTGGTAGCATTGAATTGTTTGCTTTTTTATGAAACTTGTACTATTGAAATTCACCCTCTATATTTTGTTATGACGTCCAACACTCAGCACTGCAACAGCTGCAATGCCAATCTTCCCTTTTACCAAATCGATGTAAAGCTGTCATGTTGTTTAGTTACAGTACCCCAAATTCTTGCCTCGTTTTGTTAATAAATTTGAGCTTTTTAGAAACGAGATACATTAAGAGAATTTGGGGGGAGTTTGTGAGTTACTGACATAGTCATGTCTTGGTCTCCATTTTAAAGAGTGATACTTAAATGTACAAATTAAGGCACTGAAAAAATACTAAGATTTCATCAGAAACATAATACGCATCTTCTCTAAATGTCAACTCTGATGAGAATTTTAAGGTGGAAAATGTATTTGGCAAATAACAATAACATGTACAAGTTCAGACCACATGAGTGTTGTAGATCTTGTATTGATGTTTCTCTGAAAGCAAGCTTGTTTAGGAACACCCTCTTGAGAACATTTTTCTAGTTCAGGTTAGTTATCATTTCCTCATGTAACTCATGGAGGTTTTGGTGGGGTTCTGAGGCAGGTGCCAAAGTACAGCTTATGGAACCTGTCAGGTCTGACAAGTACAGACACAATATATGAGCACATCATTGTACTGTTTTCATTCACTGCTGGGTGGACAGGTCCAGACACCCATAGATGTCAGAAGGGAAAAGCTTTAAAAAAGGAATCTGTATTGGAGGTTTTGGTCTGCTGCATTTTGTTCTGGGGAACAAAAATGTGCAGCTGTTGCCTGCTTGACCTTAAATGGAGATGATCTGGGCTTTCTCCAGGGGGATTAGGAATCTACCACTAGAACATGTTTCTTTTCAGAAATTATTTAGAGATCCGGTTGATGTTTGGGATAATGTCTAAAAAAAGAGACGTGTTGTACTTCAGCATAACAGCTCCTTTATTTAAGTAATAATTGTAAGATTTCTATTCACACTGGTAATAATTTCCTGGATTATTTTTGCTTTTCTTGTGCTAGTTTTCAAAATTCCAGCTGTAGACATCAGCCACCTGTATAATCTGTAAAGAGTTTGAGGTGTCACTATCTGGTCCACTGATAATCATGGCTCTGTAGAGAAATGGACTGTGACCCAAGTCCAATTATTTATAATATACAGGTGAAGAAATTCAGCAGTAAGTCTGAGCACTCCAGTTAGTGAGTTGTTTCATTATGCTGCTGCAGTTTTCTCTCACACTGCAGAAGTGCCTCTGTGGTCTCACCTGGCAGAAGTTCTTGTGTTGGCACATTTGGTTTAACAGTAATGAAAAACACACAGAAGGGAGAAGTGAATGCTCCCACAAATGTGCATTAATTTGTGTGTATGTGGGACTGAGTTTGATATTGAAGCTGAACTCTAAGATGAGATTTTTCCTTTTTTTAACCAGTAGTTTTCTGGTCTGATTTTGCAATGGGTAATTGCTTGTAGCCATCCAGGTGTTAGCAGATGTGGCTTACAGGACCCTTTTTAGTGTTCTCTAAGAGAAAGGACCCAGCTAATGTATCCTTCAGTTACATCTGTGCTGTGAGCCAAATACACCCTAAAGGGAAATGTGAGTTTTTCCTTCCTTCGAAAGTACAGAAAAATCAGTATTTTCAGTGCTAATGTGAATAGCATTCCAGAATCACACCAGATAAGGCGACAGCCCACTCAATCGAGATAACAACTTTTTAAATGCATTTAAGGTTTTTTACTTGAATTTCTTGACTCATGACCCATTTGCTTCTATGTCTTACCTGACGCCTCCCTCCTTTAATGATTATCTGACTTCAGTGACTCTCAGTGGATTTCACTCACATCTGTAATCTCAGTATCTTCTGTATTTATGTGGAGGAAGTTGCCTTTCTGAGGCTGCAGATGTTCCTGCTTTTGTATAGTGGGACTTACAGTCTTTGTTAGTGTTTTAGGAAACAGCTCTGCTGGGAAATCTAGGCTTTGCATCATGTTATTCTCCTCTCCTCTCAAGACATACTTACTTTTCCTAATCATTGGACAGACATTAAATTAATTTGATTTCCACATATTTTTCTTCTTTACAAACAAGATGAAATTACTTTTTGAGGCAGCAGCTTGTAAAGCATACCATTGCAAAGCGATTAAGAAAAAACTACAAAATAAATTAATAGGAAACTTGGTCTGAAATATTTCTCTTTTTGGGAATGGTGAATGCTCTGATAGTACCAGTCATCTGATTTGTTACTGACCAAAGACATTTTTTGAAAGGTCATCTTGAATGTTTTCGTTTCAGTTGCTGTTACTGGCACGAACCTTAAACCATTAAAGTAGATCACAGGGTGCAGAAGTGGGTCACGCCTGTTTATTGTCTTTGGTGCTTTGACCCAGTGTTAGAAGAGAAGGGAAACAAGAAGTTTTGCCTGGCTCTTGCTCTGAAAATCGGCTGTGTCCTTCCTCTTCCCAAACCCCGTTAGGAAGCACTTATTTCACACGCAGACAATGCAATGAGCAGAGGCTTGACCCATGTAGGTGGTTTATTTTGCAACGAAATATTGGCAACACAAAATTCTGTGTTCTTGTAAATATCTGGTGGCTTTCACAGCAATGAAGTTTATCTTTTTACTAGGTTAATGAAGGTCAAATAATTTACTAGTAGCAGTTATCTTCAATGTTGCCAAGTGTCTTCAAAATAGCAACATGAGACAGGATAGGAAATTCAACGATCTTCATTACAGTGAAGGTTCTTAAATTCTATGAAACCTGGGAACACTGTGTTTTAGTGCTTACTGGTGTCCTCAATTGGTTAAGCTGAACAATGTGCTTTAGGTGGTGTGCCGAAGTCCTTATACCTAAGAAACTGTGTTGAGTGTCTTTCAGATAAACTGTTCTGGGAAGCACAGAGATTAGTTGTGTTATTTGACATGTTGTGAGTGATAGATGAACAGTGGGACAAAGGCACATGAAGGAGAGATAAAGTTGGAAGACCATGTTTCACTTGCAAAGTGGTGGTGCTGGATTATCTCCCCTTGAAAGCGTAACTGCAGAATTGAGGAGAAATGATTGGGCTTTAGCTTTTGCTACTACTTATCTTCAGCTGGAAGTTGTTCTAACAGAAATGCATAAATATTGCCCAAATGGTGAATGTTTGGGCATTGTTTAGGAGCTGATTGTCTTGTGCAGATTATTGCAGTGATCACCCTCAGGTAGTGTGGAGGGGCAGCAGGTAGAGCAGTGGGCTCAACATCTTGCCTCGTGGGAGTCTTCATTCAGATCAACATGGAGATGGCATAAATCAGGCTTTTAAAGAGTTTTCAGGTGAATTTTCATATGGCCCTACTCAGAGAAGTGGAAGCCAGAAACACTTTTCTTTCTCATTCTTGGTGTTACAGAATGGTGTGTGTCTTTTCTTCACTTCTCCTGTCCATTGCTCTGAAGTTTGGGGTTTTTTTTTCTCGTCCCTCTATTGAGTGACTATAAATAAGACTAATTCCCATGGTGAGTGTCAGCTTTGTATTTTTGTTTCATGCAATTCATAGCTAAAACACTAAGGGGCTTTTTTACTTCATCAGAAATCACTGAAGTTTATTTAAGTAGCAGAATGTCTTTTCCTTTTTTGGAAGTAGACTGCTGATTCAGAATTACTTCTGCAGGAAAAAAGAAAGGCAAAAAAAGCACCCCAGAAAATTAGGGTCCTGAATTTCATTACCTGAGAATTTGAGGTACAGAATTTCCTATTTTTTCTTTATTCTACCGTAGAATGTGCCAACTAAAAACATGGCTCTACTCCTTGGTTCAGACCAGCTCCGAGTAGCAGGAAAAGATTTCCTGGTGTTGAAGATATTTTCTGACTATGTACTCTGTTTCAGGCAGCTGCTTTGTCATGGAAGTTGTGTTGTCAGTCACTGGAGCATGGAAGCTTTGTCAAGTGTAATCTCACAGATAGTTTTGTCTGTAGCTTCCTGACCACTGAGGTGATGTGGAGAGCTTTTTTCCTGCTTTTATGCCTCCATTCTTACAGAAGAAACTATTTGCTTTCCTCTTTTTGTGGCCTTTATTGAAAATGAGTTGGTTCTATTGTTTTGAAATACAGTCTACTGTATCAATTGGTTATGTGAGTACTTGCTATAACATTATTATTGACATCTCTGTGAATTAGAAAATGAAAACAAAGGTAGTTTGTTCTGAAGCATAAATTTTCCCACCTTCTAAATGAGCCTCCCTCAATCAACACATATTTAGTTTTCTTTAGGCAGAGATTGTCTCATTTGTGTCAGTTAAAACCACTGTTTTGCTTACAAAGTGGTTTCCACACTAGAGAATCTGCTGTTTTGGTGCTGTTTAAAGAGACAAATGGTCTTTGTTCTTATCTCAGTTTCCTCTCTGTAGAATGAGAATAACAAGTCTAGTTTCTTTTTAAGAAACTTGAAGACTTACAAGTGATAACTACTAATTGCTGGTGATGAAAGTGATATTTATTTTTTTAGTGTGAACTTCTACCCTTTATGCCTATATAAAGAAGGTGCTAGGGCTCCCCCTGAGTTTATCTTGTAAGGAAGGAAAACACCTTCACACACTGACACGGATGTTTGGATGCACCCTTACATCATACTGCTGCTTTTGCTAGAGACAAGTGTGTTTCAAGTACCCCTCATAAACTCAAGTGGAAAAGGTTCAATCTGGATTGAAGCCAAACAGTTCAAATATCCGTCACTTACTCCACACACAAATTATGTGACTACCTTCCATGGTTGTGTGGTTGCTGCTTTCACACACAGTCCAGTGTTAAATTAACAACATTTCTTCTGTTTATCAGTGATGCAGAAGTTTCAAGCTAGGATTTTCAAATGTCTGGCTTTTGAGATTCCAGGATCTGATTTTCCAGAGATGCAGAGCCTCTATAAATGCATCTGAAATTCAGAGAGTTGTGCAAGTACATGGTGTCTCCTTGTGAGTTAAAAAAAAAAAAAAAAGAAAAAGAGAAAATTTTTTTATTTTATTTATTTTTTCAAAATTCTGAGGCAAGTGACTGAAATGTCTATGCGATGATATATTATATATGTGATGCTGTACAGGGATGGTGGTAGAATCCCTGCTTGAGGCAATTTAATCTTCACAGTAGGTCCATGTGCTGTTCTGCTTGCTTTGCTGACTGAAATAGCTAGTTCCTTCTAGGAAGAATTCCTGGAGTTGAGACAGAAAACATGAATGTGCCTCTAATTTTCCCATCCATGGAAGTTTCTCAAGGTAGTCACCAATAAATGTAAATGAATACTGTACTCATGATGTGCAGTGTTCTGATGGCCAGAGATCTTCTTAATTCTGCATGAGACTGTTTTAGTAGAGAACTCAGTTTGGTCTTCCAATCCTCACTAAGGTGGCTTTACTAAATCCCCCACTTGCCACTATTTATAGAGTATCCCTGTCTTTTTTTCCTTGTTTTTTAGAATCTGTGTTTGTGGTAATAAGAGCTGGAGAATAAAAAGGTGTGTATGAGGGGATGTCTTTGTTACTATTAACAGTTTTGGTTTATGCCTAAGAGGAAGTGGAAAAGAGTGTATTATCTAATCGTTCCTTCCCCATCAGCTGTAACATGCACAGAAGTTGCATCTGCAAAACTTGAGGCACATGTATTCCAGTCATTTCACTCTATTCTTTCTACAAGTGCTCATAGAGACCAGTTCTGGATTATCCTTTTTAAATAAAATGTGCTTTCTTGAGTTTGGGGGAATACTTGAATTTGTTCTAATATAAATATTCTGAATGTTTCTGCTTTTTCTTGTTTGTTTGTTTTTGGTTTTTTGTGGTTTTTTGTAGGGTTGTTTTTTTTTTTTTGTTTGGTTTTTTTTTGTTTGTTTGGTTCTTTTAAACTTCAGTTAATTGTGCTGAGTATTACATGTGTGGCTCATGTTTCTTATAAAGTCATAAAAAGTCATGAAAAGCTGAAGCAAATGTAATGCAAGAAAGGAGAGGCTCAGTTTTCTAGTTTAGGGGCCAACACCCTTCACAGAATCTTGACAACTTCCATTTGAAAAATCAAGACCCTTAATAAAGAAATCACAGAGCATCACTTTTCCCCAGTTGTATGCTCCTGCTTCACATTAACTTCATAGTGGCTTCCTTCTCTTTCAATATATTTGCATGTTTCATTAAGAAAAATTGGTGCTCTGTGTGTAAAAGGTTTTTCTAAGTTTTCTTCTCCAATTACTGCATAAGTATGGGTTGTTGGTTTTTTCCTCTAATATTCACCCAAGTTGCACCTTCTTGTTACAGGAGGACTCCTGTTAGTTTCTATGCAAGATTGATGGCCAGCACTGCTCATCCTTGCAAAGTTTGTGCAGGCTGGCAAAAAATAGATTATTTTTTGATTGCTTTCTAGGTCACTTTTTGCATCCACTTTAGCCATGAGCAGACATAGTAAATAATCAATGAGCAACCCAGACTGGCATTCAGTAAACTGGCGTTTGTAGGTATTAGCAATGTACATTTAACTTAAGGGTTTTTATAAATGATCAGAACTTGGTTGAGGATGTCTGAGATATTTTACAAGTACTTCTATTCGTGATTGATTTTTGCCAACTATTCTTTTTTTCTAAGCTACTTCTGTCTTACATGTACAGTTCATCATTTTTTCTAGTGAATAACATGTCCTGTATTTATGCAACACATATAACAATGGTCTTTTTGAGTAACTATAGTCACTTTGCTTTTCAGGACAGAATAAGAAACAAAAAGAAACAATGAATTTAACAGTGAAACTTCAACTAAAAGCTTTTTTTTTAAAAAAAAGTTATTCTTGTGGAAGCTCCCTTTCATCTCCAGATGTTTAAAATCTTTTTTTATAGTGAAGAACATTAGAATTTCAATGCAGTGGGAAGATAAAATGAACACTTAATAAAACAAGTGCTTCTATACTTAGGAGAGACCCAGTTGTTATCAGTGGAAAATTCCAGGCACTGTTGCTTTTAACGTCATATTAAGTGGCACCTAGAAGTGTTTTGTGTTCATAACATTTGCCAGAATATAAATGGAAAGGATTTATGACAAAAATAATATTGGTGTTGCACAGAGTATGAAGGAATGTTATAACAACACAGAAAAGCAGGAGAAGTGTGGTTGTTCAGGGGAAGATAAGCAGAGGGGAGTGTATCATGATCCCGTGTGCAGCTCCGGGAGTGCTGGTTTCACCCTTCAGGAACGTAGTAGCTTAGGGGACAGAGATGAGAGTCAGGAAAGTCAGAAAGGACTGCTGAGTGGCTGCAGCCTCTTCTAGGAGACTACCCTTGTCTCTGCCTTAAAACCTGCATCCCGAGGGATCATGCAGACTTTTCAGAGTTTATCTATTGACTTCTTCGTTGTTGGAGGCTTTTGCACAGTACCATCAGGGATGCTAGAAGGAACAAAACCTTGCCAGTTAAGCAGTGACCAGAATTCCAGTTCCCTTCCCTTACAGATCCCCTGCTATATTTCTGCTTTCTTCAGAATCCCCTGCTGAATCCAGATTCTGAATACATAAACATCTTATGCATGCAGTCTCTGACACTAGACAAGGACTGTGCTGCTGGTCCTGTGTGTGCTGTCATAATTCATGGAGCCAACACAGGCAGGAGTATTTTGAAAAATAATAAAGTACAGGAGGCTTTTGGCTTTATTCTGTTATGCCATCTTCATGTGCAAGTTCCTTTTCTTGAACTGATTTCTTATGTAAACACCAGGTCTCGGCCAGTGCAATTGCGTAATAGGTTTTTTTTCAGAAGCTTAGAAAGTACTCAGTCTACACATTGATGCTTTGGAAGGGTTTGGCAGTGCCTGGAGTTGAGATAATTCAGCTTGTGGTCATGTTCATACTAATCCAGCACAAAGCTGTATCACTGCAAAATGTGTTGTCTTGTACACTGCTTTCCCACTTAAGAGTGTGTGCCAGAGCTAGATCTCACATGGCCTTGAATCTGAGAAGAGTCTGACCGAGATTCAAATAACCTTCATGTGTGTGGGATGGAGGGAAGAGTGTAGGACTGGGGCAGTCAGGAGGGAGCTGAAAGGTATGAATGTTTGAAGTGGTGAGAAGAGGCAAGAGAACAGGCCCCCCTCCCTTTGATAGCGGTGTACATTTATGCCACATTTAAGTGACCACGCGGTTGCTATCAAAACCCTGTAACTATGCCATCAGTGAAAAATCTCGGCTTGTTTCTTACTTAATTTTTTTTCCTCCATGGTGAATAGCTACCTGACCTTAGCCTTTGTTTTCTCCCATCTCTTGTCGTATCCCAGCAACCGTGTACTTGCTATGCTTTGCTCTTAATTCATTTGTAAGCTGTTGTGCAAAGGGACTGTGTCTTCTTACCTTGTTGTGATTATCAGACCTGACCTTGATGAAGCTCAGAAACCTCAGCTGCAGTATAAACAACGCTGGGGAAGAAGTAAATATACAAATAACAGTAACTTGCAGGACTGTCAAGATTTCTCCCACGCTTGTGAGAGTAAAGTCTGTGAGGTCTGAATTAAGTGTGTGGCCCTGTGTGCAATGGGAATTTCATTTGTGAAAGAAGTTTGAACAAATGTGCTAGTAAAAGTGTGATTACTAGAGGGAATGCTGCCTTTAGGAAGCATGTGAATGCTATTACTGTTTATTATTCTTCATTTTGAAAGCCTTCCACTTTCTCAAGTTTTATGATGATAATGGTGGTGGCTGTAAATAGCATTAGCAATTTAATATTTTATTGGAAAAGCTTTAAAAAGTCATACAACAGATGTAACATCCATGCAGTTCAGCTCTGGCTATATATCTTTGAGGTGACACCTTTTAAAATCAATTTTGATTCTTGAATTTTTGTCTATGAGGTTAGTGCCTGTGATTATTCTGCTCTTGACACAGTGTAGTCAGTGTAGTGTGTTACTCAGTCACATGAATGCATAATTTAACCCTAACTCAAAGGAAGTCCTGATGTGTCATCAAGTAAGGACTGGCTTGCCCTTTAATTCTGAAATATCATCCAGTGCTGATTCTAAAATCTTAAAATTTGGATCTTCTCTCAGCTGGTTGTGATATGCTTTTGCTACTTTTCTCCATCTCTTTAGTTGGTTGTATGGGTTGGTTTTTTTTAATTGTTGTTGTTCACTGTTTTTCGTTTGTTTTCTCCTGATAGTCTTATCCCAGATTGCCATATCTCAATTTTCATTCCATCAACCTTAGTTTACATGGACTGTCAACCTGGGAAACGAGGTGTTTGCTGTCTGATTTCATGTCTCTTCAGCCTTTGTTATATTTAGCTCTTTATCCTAAGCCATTCTTTATAAGCTTTTTAGCCATGAAAGTTTCTTTTTTGATTTTACTGTTCCAGTGATTTTCTGGTTCCTCACATGGAACTTCTGGTAGTATGTACTACCAGACATACTCTTGCAACTGTGTTTATGCCACAGCTGTTTAAAGTCACTGCTTTATCCTTTCCCTCACCCCACTTTTTCTGTAACTGACATCCCATATACAGCCAATCCTGACTTGCATTAAGCTGATTTTCAGGCAGTTTAAATTGTCAACTCGTGTCAAGTATATTTTCCCTGTTAGTTGCGGTCTCTCTTATATTAACTACTTTGCAGGCTGCATGTTTATATAAGGTATAGTTTGGGGTTTTCTCCCAAGCCTTATTGATTTTTATTTTGCTGTTGGCAGTGCTAATCTCTCTACAATACACCTGTGTTTCTGAGTACCTCACCCTTTGATGTTGTTTCAGTGTTGATTTTCATGATGTTTTCCACATTAAAGAAATTCCCCAAAGAACACCAGATATACCATGGGTGGAATAAAAGAGCAAGGGCATGATTAGTTGTTCTTTCCCCCATGACTGCTGGAAATTTGTGAAAACATAGGCAAAATGTGATACAGCCTAGGTGTTGCTCCCAAGAATTGTAGTGATTATATCCTGCTGAGCAGAAACACTTACCTTCCCTAAAAGGCAAAGTTGGAGCTGAGTAGAGCAGTAAGTAGGTGGTGGTGAGATGCAGATACCACAAATTAGGAATTCTTGTCTATACAGCTCAGAATCTGTTACAGTGTGGAGGATTCAGCTTTGTGGCTGTGTTTCTAGTGCATTTCTGCAAGGCACAGCCTTTCTGTATAAATCATTCCTTAAACTTAGGGCCTTATTCCATGTTTGCAGCCATCTATAGCTTTTCCTCTGTGAGAGCCACCATCCCCTGTCATGTTCCACCTGCAGAAGGATGAACCAGCTTTTGAGATCTAAATCACGGGAGCTGTTCTGAGCTGAAACACTCAGCCTGATGTTAGGAAGAAATCTGTGCAAGGAGAAAGAGATGGGTAAATAGTTTTTCCTTACCCAGGGTGGGGAGCAGTTACAGAACTCCTCAGTGAGTGCAGCTCTGCCTCTGCAGATGTAAACCTTTTCCCATCACAGGTGACTCATAGGTAGGAGGCATCTCTGTGGCAAGAGTGCATTTGGGCTTGCTGCTGCCACATCCACCTCTTCCTTCTCCCACATTATCCATCCAGTGATATCCCTGAGGCACAGCCTGAGGGGTCACCCATATTTGCTTCCTCAACTGTCAGTCAAAAAAGGAATCCTTAGCTCCTGCTAACATTGTATTGATTCTTTATCTTGGATTAGTTGTGGATGCAAGGAATTCTTTCTGTTGAGCAATGCTTGTGAAATGCAGCAAGAGAAGAATGGAAGAATGATCCCTATGGACAGGAGTTTATGATAGGGTAGGGCAGTGTAAGCAGTTGTGCAGAAGGGATCACTCACCTGGCATGATTCTTGGTGCTCTGCTAGTGTTAGTAATGTACTGTGAATTTTTAAAATTGTAGTATGGACAGACAGCACTAAATTATTTAAGCTGCAGCTTTCATGAAAAAACCCTTTCAAATCCATCGGGGTCTTTGGATTTGATTTTGGGTTTTTTTGTGGGGTTTTTGGGTTTTCTTTTGTTTTGTTTTGGGGTTTTTTTGAGATTAATTATTATATTGCCCTTTTTAGACTTCACCTTTACTTCCTGATGTAGTAAATCATTTGACATGATACAGCATGTAACACATGGAATGCTGGGCTGCTCTGTGTGCTGACACACTGATCTGCTTCAGGGAGAAACTATGGGCACGTTTGAGAAGATAATTTTAATTAGCACAATACAAAAACCCAGCCACATTTGACCTAAGTTATCTAAATGTTGTTACACTCTGTGCACAGAAAAATCATTTTTCCACTGACAATAAGCATGAAACTGTCGGTCAGCAATTTCTGTTCCAGCAGTAAGTGTTTGCATCTAGGCTAGTACAGCAAAGATTTCTTATTTTTTTTCCCCAGCAGCTGACTTTGCCTCAGCAGTGACTTGAAGGTTTGCCAAGCCTTTGTCATAAAACAAACTAGTGAGGACCTTTGGGTGTCCCTGTGCAAAGGATAGTGTTCTGACTGAACACATGTTGTCAGGACAAGGCTGATACTCTCAGAAGAGGTGCCAGGTGACAAAAATAGTTGTATTTTGTAGGACAGATAGAAAAGAATGCTGTGTCTTTCCAGATGGTATTTTGTTTTGTAGTTGTGGATGATTCAAGTTAAGGGCTTGAAGTTGTGGATGGCTTTCTAAATATGACTCCTGGAAGTGTATCTGGTCTCACTATTTGGTTTGATATCCTTAGGAGACAAGATACTCACATGTAAGTGGACTGCCTGTGTGTTACCACACAATTCAAAGCAGCTAAAAAGCTGTTTGTAGTAGTCAACACCATGTACTCATAAATGAGTGAAGTGTCTTGTTATTTTGGGAAGTGCTAAGAAGTATTTTTAGATTAGTCTTTTTTTTTAATTGGATGAAATATGATATCAGAATCAAATATTTTTGTTTCTCTGTTGATTTGTTCAGAGTGAAAAATTGAAGCACACAATTATAATACAAAGTAATATTTTATTTGTTGTTACCTATGTGTATACAGCACATATATACTCCATAGGATTAGGTATATTCCAAAGTTAAATCATCACAGTGAGTCATCTGTGGAGGTCTTTTGTTTTAGATTTAATAGAAATGCCATACTAACACACTATTGTTGACATATAATTCACAGAATATTACTCTGTTCTTAACATGGCAAAACTCATTGCATTGCTTTTCAGCAGCTACAATATTTAATTGACTTGTGTAATGACTTATTGTACTGAATTTGAAGGGGTTTTTTTCCAACTTCAATGCAGATTATTGTTTGCAGAGGTTCTAGATTGAAATAAGGGATTTGCATTGAAGAATTCTCCTAGAGAGACCACCAGTGACTTCCAAAATGTCTGCACATAACGTAGGTTCATATTTAAATTGTCTTTAATCTCTTCATTTATATAGTTCGGTCTTAAAATTTAAAATTCATCATGCTCAATAAACTGGTTTGGCTTTATAAGACCATATATTTCCTATTTATCATGTCAAATGCTTTTGAGGTTTTTTTTGGAGTAGAGAAAGGAATTCTGGCTCTGAAAAGCAGAGATCTAATCCCAGCTGCAATAAGAACTGTTTCTTTCTTCTTTTTAGACTGTAGTGTAATGGTGCTGAGGTGGATGTAGGAAAGCATTCATCAGCACTGTAGTGGGAAAAGCAAAGGAAAAAAATTCATTGCACAAAGTCCAGTGATAGTTCCTCACGTTGTCCCTTTGTACTGCATGACATGGCATGGGGTCACTAAGAGAGACTCTCACTGGAATAGGTTTGTGCTGGTGCTTCTCAATTCAGCCAGTCATATGTATAACTAATACAAAACAGTATGTGACAATCCCAAGGTATTCTGTAAGCACCAAAGATGACTTTGAAGTGATGTGATCTGGACGGAGCAACCCAGGCAAAATAAACTTTAGATCCCTTAAGCCATAAAGATTCTACGTATGTGTTACTTACAGGAAGAATCATAACTAGGTTTCTTTCCTGAGTTTTATTAGATCACTGCCCAAACAAAAAAAACCCCAAAACATTTTGTCACCAGTTTAGATTTTGTTTTTGATTGGCATGCAGTATTTAATGTGTAGAACTGTTGATGGATATTGTAGTTGGTTTTTGTTTGTTTGTTTGTTTGTTTAATCATTTGTAACTGATCTTACTATTGAAGCTATCCAGTTTGTTAAGCAAAAGAAATATTCCCTGAAGCAGATAAATTGGACCTGGGGGAATGGGGGGTGAGATGGGGGGTGTAACAGTCTTGGAAGATTTTTAGAAGTGGTAAGTCTTGACATCTTATCTGGTTTCAGGTTATAAATTAAAAGAGAATAAATGCCCAGAAATACATCAGTGGGCAAAGCTAGGGATTGAACTGAACTGGACTGATTGGGAAGAAATATTTTTTAAAGTTACAGAAGAGATTATAGTTGTGAAGAATTGGCTCCTGACTTCAGTACCTCATGGTATTGGGGTTTAAGCAATGAATTCTTTTCATTCAGTGTTAGAATTCACAGTAAAACTTTGACCAGAAACATGGAGTGCTTGACAATTGTTTAACTTACTTTAATTGTTGATCATATGTCTTGGTCTTACAGTTTGTCGTAATTTCAGATGAAATTTAAAACATTGTGGAGCTATAAAAGAAAAAAATAGCCTAAAGTCTACTTTTTAAAAAAATACCCATGTTGTAACTTTTTTTCCTTCTGCTCTTTTTCAAAAACATAGAAAGACAGCCTTGTCCAGGATGCCTCTCAGATTATAAAAAGATGAAATATTATTTCAGTGATTCAAAAAACTGTGAAAGATTAGATGATACTTCATAGCAGCTGATGCTGGGATCCCTCAGTTTGATCTCAGAAGCTCTAGTTTAAACCTTCCCTTATGTGAATTCCTGCTGCAAGTATTTGTAATAAATTTGTAATAAACGCTTGTTTGATTAAATGTCCCAATTTTTTCACTTTTCTTCCTAACCATTATGTTGTTGGTTCATATTCAGTTCAGTTGTTGCCATCAGTTTGTTGCAAGACATGAAGGCTGGCTTTTGGGAAAATTAATAGAAAGCCTGGAACCTGTTACTTGGGAAAGTTTTATTCTCTTAAAATTTAGCCAGAATTATATTCCCATATTCCATATTTTAAGTGCACACACATTAAGGGAAATTTCTCTTTCTCTGTACACCAATGTTACAGGTGGGAGTTGAATGGGGCAGTGCCAACTGTTACCTGGAGTTACCAGTGGGTCTGAAGTTACCAGGCCCTGTTGTTTGAATAGGATTGCAGCAGGATATGAACATTTTGTGGTCTTCCACTTGATGATGTAGTTAATTCTAAATGAGCTTTTCATTCCAAACTGCTTCTAGAGCTAGGAATTGTTAAGTAGGGAAATTATAGGATCAGTGACGCTGGGCTGAAGTTCATTTCCAGAAATTTGTTTATAAATCCAGTTGTTTTATACAGAGCAAATCTGAATTAAATTGAGAAACAGTCCTTAGGTTTCTGTAGGAGCAAACCAGTTTGTAAATGCCGTAATATGTAAGACATTATTTACTTTCACTGTTTTGGGGGCTAATCCTACAATTATTTTATGCAGGTTTCACCTGGAACATCTCGTTCAAGTTACCCAGCTACCAGCTATCAGGACTCCAGCAACTGGGAATCTCTAATGAAAATTAAAGAAGGGCTGCTGAGACAGAAGGAATTTGTGATTGATAGGTAAGTACCCAGCTCCTGCTGTATTCATTAGATCAGATGAAGTAAAAGCTACAGTCTAAAAGCTGGTTTTCAGGAGAGCTACTTACTCAGTAAAGTTGTTAGGTTTCAGTCCAATCACTATTTATGCACAAATATGTAGGAGCTAATCCTGCTAGGAGAGAAGACTGGCAGCTGGCCTAAAGTCTTACAGAAAGTTGGAAATGTATTTAGGAGGTTTAATGCCTCTGGAGTGGAAAAGGAACAGTGAGCCCAACAGCCACTTCTGCTGTCAGGTTCCCCTCTTAGCTTCTTACCAGGCTGCTGTTTGTATAGGACATCTTTCTGCTTGTGAGGTCTTGGAAGTGAATTGCAAGATGAAAATTGGTCAGGTGCATTGGGCTGATTTTCTTTTCCATCACAAGTACAGAAATGCAATATGTATGAAGCCAGTTGATAAAGCTTTGAGAAACTGGCCTTCATAATAATATTCAGCAGTAAAATCCTATTCAAATCCTCAGACAAATTGTTCTGATAATAAAATAAATGTTAAATCATTAAATCCAGAATTATGTCACTAAATATATCACTTCTTATTAAAATTGCTGTCAATCTGAGTGGGCCTTAATAGCAACTCACTGCTGTTAAGTTTTTAGTACCAGGAGGATTATGCTTGTGCAAGAACTGTTCATTCCTCTCTTGCAACAGAATGAGGAATTGCAGTGATTGAAGGTGTTCCTGTCCCTTAGCACTCTGGCCAGTACCTGTGGTGGCATTTCAGTGATAGGAGTTGGCCTTGGGTTCCCTGCCGTGCTGTAGGATGTTAGTGTGTGTTTATCTGCTGCTGCAGCAAAGATGGAATGCAGTTGGGAGCTGAGGCATGGGCCATCCCACTCCCAGCTCTCCTGTGGAGGTGGTGATCTCCCAAGGGGGTAAGAAGTTGAAATGGAAACATCTTTTCCTATTGTTTACATCTCCTCTCAGAGCCTTTTGATCAGCTGCTTAAAGGCCATCTAAATTACAGTGGTTTTTTTCCGGCTTGCTATGTCAGTAGTAGTGTAGTAACAAACCTGCAGCCCATCTCCTGGGGCCCAAGCTGTCAGCAGTGTTTGTGAGTACATTGCTCATGGTGGCTGGGGGGGTCTTCAGTGCCTCTGCTGAGCTTATCATCCTGTGCACTCTACATGAAGGCTTGTTATACACTGGCAGCTAAAAATGCAGTTGGTGTTGCTCTTCTCACACTGAAAGTGTTTACAGTCAAGGGAGATGTTTCTGAAGTCACTGTTTGTAACCTGGCTGCCTGCTAATGTTTCTTGATACTGTCCATGTGGAGGAAGAAAAGCTATTTCTTGATACCCAGTGATGGTGTGCTGGTTCATATTTTTGTACAAGTAATTTCTTTTGTGTGACTTACTGATATAGAATATAGTTCTTTGAGGATTTCTCACCAGTAGTCAGTTTAGATAATTTCATTCAGCTGAAAAGGCAAAATACATTTTGGAAGCTATTAAAACAGAACAGGCCACTTAGTGATGTTACATATGCAAGTAGATACTTGGTGTTAATGTTGTAATTTGTAATGATGCAGTGTAACAAAACATAACAGAACAGGCTCTTCTTTGAATATTGAATTTCCATTTGAGCAAAATATTTGCCTGAGAAGTTATTTTAAAATTAAATAGAAACATTGATGGTTTTGTATTTTTAAGATTAGTACAAATTGATGTTGCTTAGTTACAAAGTTTTTACAACAAATTGTTTAATATTTTAATTTTTTTAAAGAAGAGGTAGTGCATTCTGCTGAGATGTTAACTCAGTGTTAAGACCCAGCTGTTTGCTGCTGGCAAGTACAAGGAACAGCTGGATGAAAAGAGGCACACCAGGAACACCTCTCTCTTGCCCTTGTCCCCAGCCTCTCTTTCATCCACAGGGTCATTAGCCTTTTTTTTTGAGGTTAAACACTCTTTTGTTGGGAATTGTGCTGGTGTTGCACTTACTGAGAAACTGGAGGAGATTAACATCACATGCCTTGTTCTTCACAGCAGTGCTTAAATCTGTTGATAAGTAGGGAATGGATGCTCTGTACAGGATAGTATCTTCAGACTGTTGTACCTTGTTAAAAAAGGGAGGAAGAGCAGAAGAAGGAAAGTGAAACAGGCTGCCTGCTTCCCTTCTTTCCACACAAAGATAAAAAGGTGAAAAAATTCAGCCCTTCCAGATTAGATTATTAGATTTCTTTTTTTTTTTTTTTTTTTTGCATTGGTAATCTACCAGATAGGAATAGTTAAAAGTTTCCAATAGTTAGAAAAACAATTCAAGGAGTAATGCTTTACAGCGTGAATCATAATATTTGGATACTTTGGTGTGTTACAAGAAATGCAAGCATTTTAAAGTTTTTAAAATCTCAAACAGCCACTTGAGCCTGAGAATAGAATAAGTACCTTAATTTTGATCTGCATGCTGTGTTAAACAGCAAATTTAGTAATAGATAAATAAATTGGTGTATTTTGTGTAGTCTGTTCAGTACTTATTTAAGTAGTACACAGCATAAATAAATGCAGGTTTAAAAGTGGTTTTGGTTTGCTTTTTAAAACTACTTTAGGAGTCACTTCTAATTTAATCAGTAGAAATCTGAAATGTTTTTTAAGTCTACTCTTAAGAAAATGAGGGGAAGAGACTACTTTCAGGAAGTGAAAACATGGTGCAAGAAAGCGAGCCTGCTCTGTGTGTGCATACCAGAACTTCTTAAAGGCATGTCTCATGTTTTTTCCTGCTCTACAGGCCATGAATGAGGACTTAAGGATTTAGTCTGTAAGAGAAAATCTGCTGCTGCAACACTTACTACTATAATATCTGTCACCTACTGTATGAGATAATTGGATTGTATCATTGCCTTATTTCTCTGGCAGCTTAGTATGTAACACTGCATTATATTTAGCACCAGAGGGAGCCAGCAGTGTTTGTGTTGGTTTAGAAAATTACAGCATCGCATTTTAATTCTTCATGTTGCTTCTCTGTTCAGTACATTAACACCACTGAGATTGCAGTGTTTGGTGCAGTGCTGAATGTCTCTTGATGCTGACCTGCCACTGTAGATGTTTTTAGTGTGGTCCTGGCAGAGTTTGTGTGGCAGGGGCTGCATGTAGTAGGTACATGAATAAATGCCAAATATCTGGAATATGACACAAGCTGCTGAGAATAACACTGTGCATGCAGTGTTCTCTTGCAGACAGCATAAGAGCATTTGAACAGCTTTTTAAGGAAAGGTAGATTTGGAAGTACAATTTTAGTGAATAGCTGATATCTCTCAAAGCATAACAAGTACATTCTTAAAACAGTTACTAAATCATTAACTTTTAATCCATATCTGAATTAGAACTATATGTTTTCACTGAGACAAGAGAAGTAGATTTTTTCTTTGCCTTCTATGAAATTATCCTGACTTCAGTAGATGACATGAAAGTGTGTGTGCTCTGATAGTGCTCATTTTAATGCTAGTATAAAGCTGTAATTCTTTTCATTTCGATTGCCATGTTAAGGTCTGCACCATTAGCATATCCACTTGAGTGATGATTTGATCCCACTTTTAAGGAACCTGGAGCTTTGTACCACCCATGTGGTGAGTGCATGTGTCTATAACAGGGAGTCTTGTCTGGGGAGTGGGGCTGCAAGGAGCCTCCTCAGAGTGCTTTGCTGTGTAAATTATACTTTGCTTCCAATAAAGGTGTTAAAAAAAAAAAAGCCGTTATCTTTTTCCAATATCACAAATCACCCAGATAACTTGTGGATGAGACTTACATCTTGAGCTGGTAAACGTTTGGGCAGGTTTTCTACAGAGTAATTATTTTAGCTGTTTTAAAAGGTTACTTTGTCAGATGTGAATGCTAGTAACACTGATGCAATTAGTATTCATCTAATAACCTAAATCTTGGCAAGGATGAAAGGATGTAGGACAAGAAAGGACCTATTTAACCTGACTGCCAGGCCTTGAGGAGGTCAGTGCTGTCATTAGATGCTTCCACTATTGGTATCTGCAATACCAGGTGTTCTACAGCCTTTCTGGTCTGGGCAGTTTGGTGATTAATTAGCTCAAATGTTAGAAAATTTTTCCTAATATGACTTACTCTTCCCTCCTAGGTAATGTCTCCTAGGCATCAACTAGTTTTTATTATTCTTTGAGATCTCTCCAGCTGATAAGCCCATTTTCTCTGAAGTGTCCAAACTGGCCACTGAGGCCTCCCTCAGGCTGAGTGCTTGTCTCTCACCAGCTGTGCTTGTGTGGTGTTTACTCTTTGTGATACAACACTGGGGAGTGCTGGTCAGCTGCAGTCCCAGATACTTCTCTGTGGAACTGATGCTAAACCATCTTATATTCTGTAGATTTAAATATTTCTCAGAAAATTCTAGTATTTGGCAGAACTGCAAATTTTGCACAGGGAGGTGCAAGAGTTGCTCTGTGTTTGTCCTGTCAGGAGACGGCAGAAGTTGAAGAGCTCCCACCTGGGAGGGAGAGTGCAGTCCTCTCTCTGAGGAGACATTTGTGTCTGTGTCCCCTTTTTTCCTCACGCCCTTGATTAAGTAACCCAAGACTTTTGAGAAAGTAGAGTTGCTCTCTGTGCTTTTGCCTACCTTGCTTTAGCACTAGCTCACCTCCTGTGGGTCAGGCGAGCATTTCAAACTTTTTGCTATTCAGAAAAGTCATTGAAAAATACCACAAAGAGCCAATTCATCCAGATGAGAGATCATATCTTGACTCCTAAAGGCAGTATTCCCATCTTTCCTTCAAGGTAAGTTCTGCTGTGACTGGAAGAAAGGTTCACTTGGAACAATAGCACAAAAAAGGGAGACTTTATTTCATAGGAAATTTGAGATATTTTCTCATGAGTTTTGCTGATGTTGGAATTCTTTGGCATTATCTTCCAAATTCCGGAAAATGTATTCACATTGTTTTTAGGACTTTGTGTACTAAGGATCTCTTTCCCTATCAGTACTCTGCACGTTTGTACTTCTAATCCCAAGAGATCATGCCTCTAAAACAAAGGGATATAAAAATTTGCATCCAGCTTCTTAAGCAATAAAGCAGTGTATCTCTAGCTGCAGTATGGAATAAATTATATCTGTGGTACAGAGGGATCCATATTGTATTTTATGTTGTATCCTGATTCTGAAGAAATCTGCTCAGACATTTTCACCTAAAGCAGCAAATTCTTGTTAATTTGTGACTTTTGAAGGTAAGCATCAGTTGCCGTTTGTTTCTAAAGTAGTTACTAGTGTCCCTTCTGTAGTGGAGGAAGCTCTGTTCTAAAGTTCTTGAATTGTTTGAAGATACTAATATGTACCTCAACTTGGAGTGTGGCACATAGATTTAGGCTAATCTAAAAATTAAGAAGAAGAATTTAGAAGTTGGGGGCGTGAAGTGCTTCTTGGGCAGATGTTGTTCTCTAAAGGCTCTTTCATGTTAGAGTAAGTAAGGGATAAGATGGGCTTACAGAGAATGGATGAGCTAGTCCCAGATTCAAGAAATGTGGTTTATTTTCAAACAACTGCATATATAAGTGTCTGTATCAGTGTGAATGTGAGAAAATTATGTGAATGTCATACAAATTATGTTATGTCATACAAATATTTTTGAGACTTAAGAAGTTTGTTTATTAATCAGTTTGTTAATGCTGGTCTCTGAAGACAGTCCAGGCTTGTGCACACTGAGCTGAGTGCTGTTCTCTGATATACCACATCTTCTGTGCTGATTTGAATTTTCAAATGGGATTGTTTGAGCTAGAGGACAGAACTGCAATTGAATCAAAATAGAGACCTCCCCCTCATTCCCTTGATACTTCATTGTTATGGTTGTAACTTACTTTCTGCTCATTTCAATAGATTCAGTTGAGGTCAAGTAGCATCAGAAGTTTTCTTCTGAATTCTAGACAGCATTGTAAGTAGAGTCACAAGATGGAGGGATTGCAAATGGAAGTATCTGTGGCAGGCAGAAAGATGGATAAGGACTACTAATCTCCTTAAATGCCGAGGAAATAGTTACGCAGAATCAGTATCTTTGGTAGCCTAGTGTCTAGTGTTAGGATTTCATTAGGGGTGATATTTGGTAATTCTGGGAAAGGTGAGAGAATGGTGCAATCTGCCATGACAGGTTTGTAACTCTTCCTTCCTAACAAAATGTCATTGATCTGATTTAGTGAAAAGTGGCTGAAGCCTCGAGATTTCGTTTACAAAAGTAAAGAATGTTCAAGGCAATGGAAGAAAAGAAAGCAAATACACGTTTTTAAGACCTGGAAGTAAGCCAAAGTCATTACTTTGTGAAAATGATAGGGCTTCCTGTAATCTAGCTAGAATGTAAATAGCTAACGTGTGGGAACTGGGGCAAAAAAGCTGGTTCAGGAGACCATAGAACAGCACATAGCCACCACCTGAGTCTTGTGTTTTGAATAATCTGTTACTTCTGCTGAGCTCCCTCAGAATGTACCTGGGAGCAGCACAGAGGGTTTGATCTCAGGTTATTTATAAATTATGGCTGGAGGTTCAAAAAAGGGGGTGAAAAGTTCCCCCTTCCAGTGTATCAGTGAAATTTTAAAAAAGAAAAGATGATGAAAATATAGCAAGCAGGTTTTTTCTGAAGGAAAAAAAATACCTTTAAATCATTATACCCGAAGAAAAAAATAAGATGTCTTCAGTGCAGAATTCTTCTGTGTATCAGGCAGTATTTTCTTACCTTGAGAGGAGTTTAGATTTTGTTTTTGTCTGTTTGTTTCTGCACTGCCACCCTCAATTTCTGGAAATAATATTACACCTTGAGGGACAGCTGGAAAGATTTGTGTCTGAAGTGTTGGTGAAAACAATGTTATTAGTCTCATGTTTGTATTAATTATTTGGATAGAATATTTACAGTTTATGCATTTTTAATGCCATTTCCTTTGGAAGATCAGTTTAAATAAAGAACACTGAAATGTGCCTTCCAAAAAATGTTTTTTATTCTTGCCTTTTCTGGCTTCTTTTCATTTTTTAATTTTTATTTATCTTCTTTTTAAACAAAATTCTCAGCTCTCAGTCCCTTTGGCTGGTTGATGACTTTGGATCAGAATATTGCCTCCTGTTCTCTTCTACTTTAGTGTGAGTGTAAGGGGAAGGGATGTATCAAGACAGACACTTCAAGTAAAATAGTGGTTTTTGCATTTGGACAAAGAGGCACATGTGAAGAGTGCCATGACACTCACACAGTACATCACTAACTCTTCCTTTGCTGTCAACATAAAATGGTAACGCTCACGGTGAAAAAAAAAAAAAGGACATTGTGAAGGAAAGCAGTTTCCATGGTACCTGGTACAGTACTTTCACTGAAGCCAGATATGTGAGATGGGGTCTGGTTTCTGTGCACTGAAGGCTGGATTCCTGTCAGATTCCCCCGTGCCCTGAGCTCAGGCCACAGCCTGTGCTTGCTTGTACTTGGATGGCTTCTGGAAGCACTACAGGTTGAGGAGCTTGAACAGAAGCTTGGAGGCAGCTAAAGGCTAAAGACTGATTGTATTTGGTGGGGTTTTTTAAGGGTGCTGGGCTGATAGATTAGTAATAGGGAGGCTTCTGGGACAGTGTTGCCACTGTAATAGGCAACCTGTGTTTTTGAGAGCAAGTGAGCTTTCTAAATTCCCTTTAAATAAAGCTCAAAGTCATTGAGCTTTATTTAAAGGGAATGCAGCAAAATGTTTGTTTCTGGGTGCCATGAGGTTAATGTTGTTTTCATAGAGGCAGTTATGTAAAGAAGTGGGGTCTACACAGCCTTAAAATATTTTTAGTGTGTTTTGTTGGCAAGAATGGAGAGTTTCATGCTTTGCAGAGTGAAAAGAAGCAAACTAGTTAAAATCTGTGTTCTGTCTCATCTCGGATTAACTTGTCTCACCTTTTCTCCAATAGGGATTTGGTAGGGTGGGGAAAGGATTATGAAAGGAAATATGGTAATGTAGTTCAAACTACACTGGTAGATCAAAAATATTTTAAAACATATTCTCCAGGCTGTAATATTCAGATTCTTGAAATCCTACCTGGAAGGAAGGCACTGCTAAATTAAAATCAGCCATAAACAGAAAACTGTACAGTGCTTTCAAGGGGTATCTGACAAGTGGATAAATAATTGTAAAACACATAAATAATTTTAAAACAATTAAATTTTAATAGACCTGTCTAGGAAGCAATAAGGTGATAAAAAAAGAAAATTTGCTTCAGTTCATAGGTTTAGATAACTCATATTAAATAATTTTGTTCTCTATGACCAAGCATGCACCGAAGTCACCAAGGCTTCATATTTCCTCATATGATTATACAAAATCTTGGTCTTTTATAAGGTCTCTTACAAGTTAACAGTATATTCCTTTACCTAATCTTCCAAAATAAGTTGGAAGCTTTTTGTTTGTGACATCTTAAAGATGACAACCAGAATTGTACAGTCTTCCGGTGTCACATACTCCTTTTGTATTTGTACAAGCTTGTTCTATCTAGACATTAGAGGGAACAGGGAAGCCTTGAAATCACCTGTGCTGATGCAAAATATTTTAAGACTTGCCATGGAGTCACATAAATACATTCACTTGCTCTCTCCTTATTCATTCATGTTGCATAAGTTGTTCTAAGGTACTAACAAACGGCAACTTACATATACTGATTTTCGATTCATTGCTGTTCTTTATAGCTATAAAAATAGGGAAACAGAAAAAAACCCCATATTTTCATCATGTCTTCTTTAACACTTCTAGCTGAGAAATGTGTAACTTCTACTATATTCAATATTTTTAAAATATGATATTCCTCTTGTACCCCGAATAATATGGTTACAGTTGGCTGATGACTAGCTAGAAGAATGTGAGTAGCTAAAATGGTTCCTTCAACTGGGTTTTGGCATCCTATTAAAATTTGCAGCTGGCATCTTTTCAATTAATACGTATTTCATGTTAGTTTATAAGATTAATCATGCATATTTTGTGTACACATGCTGATGTTTCCAAGATGCTCTTCCTAAACGCAACCCTTCCAAATTTTTAAAAAAGCAACAGATTTTGATGTTTTTCTGTATACTTTGCAGGATTTGCTTTTCCAGTATGCACAGGCAAGTCTTTTGCCTTCAAGTTAATGTGTATTTGCTCTTTATCTCCTCTTAAGATTGGGTTTAGTCACCCAGGTTCAGTGTCATTGTTTCCAGAAAAGCCAGTCATGCTCCATGTTTAAAGGTGAAACTCTGAGAAAAAAAATGTCATACTTGCATGCAAATATATCCTGGGATAAAAAAGAAGGAAAAGTGAAAATTAATGGAGTGCACAAAGTTGGTTTTAAGTTTATTGAGAAGGTCTCTGTGTGTTTCTGGTGGGTGCTGACAGCTCCACTCTGGGATCAGTTTTGAGGTGCCTGTTGCTCCATGGAGAACCACTGCACACCTCGAGGGGCTGCGACTTGGGCTGGGGCAGAGACCTGGCAGGTGTTTGCCCTGCAGTCCTGCCTAGTTCAAATGCATCATTTAAACAGTGATATGATTTGTGTTATAATTAAATAATGATGCAGTGCTGATACCATTTCTGCTGTACACTGGCCAAGCAGTTGGTGCATGGTACTTGTTTTAGCACACTCTGCAGTATTTTACCCTAGGGGAAGGTACATCTTAGGTAGAGCAGTTGACTGAGAAAGCCTTAAGCAAAGGAAAAAGCAATACCTTGCAGGGAAGGTGTGCTGACTATCTTATATGATGGCTTTTTCTTCTTAAGTTCTTTCTGTTCCCCTTGATTTGTAAATCTCTTCAACTTTGGTCAGAAGTCAGCCGGTAAAGAGAGGGGCCAAGCAGGAGAAGTCCAAGTGAAATGAAGGTGCCATTTTTGTTTGGTTTTGTTCTGCTTTCTGTATGCTTTTCCCTGCTTATACTTCCAACCCTAGCAGCAAATGGCAGCAGAAGCCTCCCTCAATCCACACAAAATTGATAGATTTTTCAAATCATATTTCTACAGTTGCAGTCTGACTGCAGTGGGAAAAAGCCCACAGCTAGTATAGCATCCAGAATAGTTGAATACCATTGTTAATGTGCTCTTCATTATAAGTCTAAAGATCTCTGTTTTTCTAATCTCTGTTACATTCCTTTTTAATTTTTTTTCCAAATTATACTTGTGTATTACAGGCAAAATCAGCAAATTAACAATTTACATCAGAAGATAAGGGAGAATGAAATACGAGCTCAACATGCAAGACTGAGCCATCTTGTGAACTGCGAAGAGCCATACCTGACTAACTTACAGGTAGGATGAATGCTTTTCTTTCACCAAAGCTTTCCACTGCTTGGTAACTGGCACCTAAAAGCATGTTAACAATTTTCTGCAGGCCAAAGTGTAGAGCTTTTGTGATTATTGATGGCTGTGTAATTACATAGCTGGGAATTGTGTAGAGAAGACCTTCTAAGTGTTGTAGTTTACTTTATATTTGCAGAAATCTAAGTTTTGTTATAATCTTGTACATACTTCAAGTCTGATAAAAATGAGATAGCAATGAGGGATTGTGACACAATGAGAATTTAACAGCATGCATGGTATGGTAGTCCTCCTACAGGGAGATAGTAGGAAAAAGAGTAGTTTGATAGAAGAGTATCTGAAAATAACTAATGAGAGATTTTCTGAAGAGGAGGAGGTACTGCCCTCCTGGTTAGATGGTTAGATTATGTGGATAGAATAGATGGAAGAGATATGAGAAGGCAAACAGACTGGTGGAATACCTTTTGACAAGACACCTGAAAAGGATATGGGCTAGTACTCCTAGGGAGCACTTAGTCTGAAAGGGAATGTCTGATGGCATTTTGAGTACACTTGTTCTAAGTTTCATCTACCTAGCACAGGTATCAAGTAGCATAAGGATGATGTAGCAAAGGTTCACCAAGAAATGCAGACCAGTGTGAGGGCTGTGGCTGCTTATATCATACAAATTCCATCTCCAGGCCTTGGCATAGCTAAAAGGCAATGCAACAAGGGATTGTTAAAGGCAGTTATGCAGAGAAATAGCTTTTCTGACCCTCGTTTATTACGTTATCCTTTTCTGTCACAAACACTGCACTAGGATCTCAGCTAGGGTACTTCAGCATGACATTATTTAGGTACTTGGAATAATACAGCTGTACCTCAGGTGAGACTGTGGTTTCTGTGACAGCAGAGAAATTCAAATGGAGCTTCAGCTGAAGTTAGGTATAAAGAGACTTTTTGAGACATCTAGGAATGCCTAGGCTTTTCTTGCTTCCAGATCTTCTTTTACAAAATACTTCAAAATCTGTCCAGGTCTAGAATTTTTATTTTGGGAGGGAGAGGCAGGAGAGAAGATGCAAACAAAACACCCAGACAAACAAACAAAGGAAACGATATTGCAGAAACTGAAATTTTAGTTCACATCACTTTTTATGCTTCAAATAAAGCATGCTTGTATGGTATGCTTCAAATACAAGCAGCAAGTACATTCCTTTTCCATAAATTAAAGAAACTTGAAAGTTTATAATGTGTTTGTGTTTCTGCTTGATTTGTATTTGGGTTCCTGGTTGTGTTTTATAAAATGAATTTCTAAAAGCAAATCTAATTTAATGAATGTTTTAATCTCTTAATACTTTGCTGAAGGAATGTCACTAGTTAAAGAAATAACACAGACAGTATTTTTAAAGATAACCAATTTATGTTATTAAAAAAAATGTTGTAATTGAAACCCTAATAGGATGCATCTCTTTCATCTCACATGCAGCCAACTTCCATTTGGTGCTTTGTCTGTCTCTGGGCAGTGGAGATGGAAGTTTTGGTATACAGAACAAAAGACAGGAGACCTGCCTTCTGACTGTAGCTCTAATCTCAGGCTTGTTCCTGCACCATTCTCACCCCAGGAGTGATAGCTCGAAGCTTTGACTTGTACTGATGTTCTACTTTAGGAGTGTCTTGACATTGAACTGTCTCATACTTCATTCAGTATATTCATTGCAATTTTAAAGTGTTTTTCCTCCCAGGAGGTGGTATGATAATGCAGTGGTAGTAGATTTGTTTTGAAAATGCTTTTTATCTGCATTTATAGGGATTTATTTTGAGATCACACATCTTCCCTAAATCTGAGAAGGAAAGCAGCCACACAATGTTCTTGTGCATTTGTTATGAGTGTAAAGTTGTCCAGCTTCTTTGTCTTTTTGCTTCAGATTCCTGCTGTTGCCGTGTATTTCAGTGTTTGAAAAATCAAACCCCACCCTTCCTGACAGCTAAAAAAAAAATTCAGGGCTGTTTTCTGCTCTGGAGTTGAAGTGTACAGTGGTGTGTGTGTTCATTTGTGTGATTATTTTATTTCTTTTCATAAGCAACCACAGTATGAGAGCACACCACTGCAACCTCACATTTCAGAAAGATCAGCATCCCACCTTGAGGAGCTTGAGCGAAAGATTGCAGCATCTCAGAGCAAGGAATTGCAACTCAGTGAAATTGTGAAACAACTTTCAAACAAATCTAGTGAGGAGAAAAAGAAGATGGAGGAGAAAGTAAGTTTCTTTCCTGATCCACATTTCCTTTTGTCACTGTTGCAGCAGCATATGTTTGCTAGAAAGCAACTTGGTGTATGGGTGTCTGAGTTATTTTCAAAAGGTTACTAAACTATCTGTGATAGAAAAAGATTATTGATTTCAGATGTTGGTAATGGATAAATCTGGACTTGGAGAGAATATATCCTTGAAAGTGATAATAGATAAAATGGTAATCATGGTAACAGTTTTAATCAGGTATCAGTTAAGCTTTGGGGGGAAAAAAAGCTGCTCATTCTTGTAGCTTGTAGTGTTTATTACAATAAATAAAGTATCACTTAAAAACATATATTGTGAAAATTAAATCCTTATTTTTAGCCTGGTTTGTAAATGTGACCCTCAAGCTTTGAGATGTACTTTCCAGCCTGCATGTGTTCATTTAGCACGAGTGATTCTCTTGTAGCTTTCTTAGAATGTGCCGAGTGGACTTCAGTCTGAGACAAAGATAGCTGTGTTCTTGGAACTGCTTTGGCAAAGGCTTTCTTTGCAGGCTTAAGGAATTCCCAGGGGTAGTTTTGAATGTACTCACAGCCTTCCTTTATTGCTAGCAGGAATGTGCCATTGACCAAGGGGTTCCTAATTAATGTTTTAGGGGTACATTGTCACTGTTACCTCATCTTATTTAATTACTGGGCTTAATTTATATTATATCAGGTTCAATGGATACAAGCAATGAGACACAGTGAAATGTCAGGTGGGAATACAAAGAAGAATGCATAATTCATCTCAAAATTCTGCCTTATCATTTCCTGTGAACCCTCAGTGTGCTTTTCACTGAGGCAGGAAGGGCAGAAATTGGATACTGCTGCTTCCTCCGTTGTGAGCTTTTCCTGCCTGGATTCCTCACTGTGTAGGAACTGGCAGGCAGTGGCAGTGGTGAGGACCTGTGCAGCAGTGCTTGTGTTAGCAGCATGGTCTGTAAGTTGGACCCTGATTCTCTGCACAGTCCTGATTTGTCCATTAACACCTGTCCATTCTGTGCACTGAACAAAAAGCTCACAAGGAAAAAGAAGCCAGAGAGGGACAGTGAAAAATACTCTTTTTCCTCTGCCTTTCATTCAACTTCTTTTGATCTAGATAATAAAGCAAAAGAAGTACCAGGAATACAAACAAATGTACCATAATAAAAAAAGTCTTTTCCACGTTTAGGGAAAATTAAGGTGCCTGTAGAAAAGGTGTTTAAGAAAGCAGCTATTCTGATGTGACTGTCAGACTGCATCAACTGCGTCAGTATTTTAGCTTCCATTTTTGGTAGGTTAAGTTCTTGGTCCTCATGTTTTTGTAGTCCAGAGGAACTAAAATATATCCTGATTATTTGTTGCATATGAACATCTCAGTGGGTGAAAGAGTTAACAGTATTTTAAGTGTTGAACTGTTTGTGTTTTCAGTTCATAAGGCACATGGATTGTTCTGGGCAGAGATGGAGCAGCTGTGGTTTGCGGACACCTGGGCCTATAACTTGAAGCTGTTGGGATTAATAATTTTTGGGTTTGTTTCCTGCTCTTAGCCAACGCTTTCATGCAGCTGATAGTACAATTCTTGGAGAGTTTTCTGCCTCTGCTTCCAAAGCAGGCTTATTTTTTCTGTTATCATAAAGCATGTACTCTTTCTTTCTTTCTTCTAGCTTAAAACTAGAGACCGATATATTAATAGCCTGAAAAAGAAATGCCAGAAAGAGTCTGAGCAAAACAAAGAAAAACAAAGACGAATTGAAACCTTAGAAAAATACCTGGCTGACCTTCCAACACTGGATGATATAGAAAGGCAGACTAAACAGGTAAGGTAAAGGGGGTTTGTTTTATATTTTAAAAATATAAGTAAGCTCCCTAATATCTGTTGTCAAATCTTTTACTGTTTCAAGATTTCCTTTTTTTCACCCTTATGTTTAGGAAGTGAAGTATTTCAATCTTTTAGAAAGCACTGTATTAGGATTTGTCACAGTCAGATAAGTGGCAGGGGTGTGAAACAATGCAGCCAGTCACTGCAAAGCTGTGGTCTGACACAAGGTCTTCTGCTGGTGTGACACTGTCTGACTAATGTAACCTTGTGTTAGCTGCAAATTCTAGAAGAGGAGAACAAGCAACTTCAAGAAACCATGGCTGAGTTGGAAAAGAAGCTCGGAGAGGCCCGGTCACAGTGCAGAGAGAGAGAATTGCAGCTGGCATCTCAGAAGAAAAAAGAAAAAGAGTTGGTCACAACAGTGCAGAGGTATGAACAGCTGCTCAGGCTGTGCCCTGCAGTGGGTGTGCTGGCCCACCTGATGTCAGGACCTAATGCTATTTGCAGTCTTAATCTATTACTATGATAAGGGTTTTTACAACTTGGTTTGTGGCAATTTGTAATTAATACCATGCAGAAGAGTGTGCCTAGGGCATTCTTTGCTATCTGTATTTAAGCATATGGGACACTCCAGGCATCATAGCCTGTTGGCAGATAGGGGTTGGAACAAACTTGTGTGGCAGAGAGGCATTGTATAGAAGCTGTCAGTAGGGCTATTTAATAACTGATCTTGTCATGAGCTGTGGAAAAACTGGATATTGGCTGATGGGTATATCAGGGAAGAGTCAGAGATTTCAAGAATTTCCAGCTATTTCTTACTTTTTCATCGAGGGTGCAGGTATTTACAAGGAAATATAGCTGTAGCTAATATGTTGTCACTGAACTTGCCTAAGTATGAAAAAACAAATGAGACAGATATCCAAGAATATCCAAGTAAGACATGGAAATTTTGTTACTGTGTTCTCCTTTAGATCAGGGGACCTACTTAAACAGGTTTTTTTTATTAGAGGGAAGCAGGGGAGAATCGCTTTTTAGTGTCTGTGGATGTTCCTGCAGTTGGTTGTCCCTCCGTTGGGTAAAGGTGCATGCCACAGGAGCCTGAAAGGTTTCCATGATGAAAGGCGAGCTGGCTGGGACACCTTGCCAGCCAAATTGTTGACACATTGTTTCCATCTTACCAATGGAAGGCCTTCATGCTCTCATAATATAGAGGGGGATTATTCTGTCTTTTCTGAAAGCCTGCAAATAGTTGAGGTGACCTCTGGTTCCTAAATTAGACAGCAAGATTAGCACTAATAAAGTGTATTTCCTTTCTGAGAGAAGGTGAGCAGACAGAGGCTGTAGCTACACGTATGGGTTGAGTTGAGCAATGGAGGCTCTGAAGGCCATGCCCTTGTGTGGGAGCATTCCTGGCAGGAATGGCATTGGGCTCCCCATTACAAGTCACAGAGGGTGTGATGGATGGGCCACCAGCACTGGGCACAGCGTCTGATTCTGGACTTCACTTGGAGTTGTATATACCCCAGTGAGACAATCTGATTTAAAAGCTCCCAAAGCTGTGAAGGTTCACAGATGCCTCTGATCTGTGCTTTGCCTCCCCAGTAGCCCAGACCATCTGTGAGCACTGCAAAGTTTTGCTTTGCTCCTCTCTTCCTACACCGTACTGCTGGAGCTGTGCCTGTTGAGAGACTCAGCACAGAGTATGGCACATAAAACCTGCATTCATCTGCATGAATCTGGCTTTGTCAGTTCCATGGCAACTTGAGCAGTTTAGGCATCCTACTAAGTGAACTATATGCTCATTCATAAGGCTGGATTCTGCTAGGTACAGTTTTATAGTTCTAGTTGGGAAGATAGTGCAAATTTCTAAATTCTTCCTAGAACACACAGCCCTCTGGTTTCTATTAGCCCACTAAATGTTTCTTTCATGTTGAATGGCAGTTTACAACAGAAAGTAGAAAAATGCCTGGAAGATGGTATCCGGCTTCCTATGTTGGACACAAAACAGCTTCAGAGTGAGAATGAATGTCTCAAAGAGAAGAATGAGAAAGCCAGTAAGGTTAGTCTGCGAATAATCTGCTGGAGGCATCTTTAACCTTAAGTCCTGCACTTCTTTTTTTAAAAAATTTAGAAATAAATATATCACTAAAGAATTACATATTTGTTACTAATTCACATAACTTTTCAAGACCTGCCTGTCTCTGTTCAGAACATTGATTTTGCATGAATTTTTTGTTCCGTCAGAGTTGAATTGTCTTATCATTTGTGTTTTTAAAGATGCTATTTAGAATCTCTATGTCTACACACCTCTAGGCTGATTTTTATATAACAATCTGAAGGGATTCAAGCCTTCTAAATTGCTCAATTTCTATTCTAGGTCATAGACAATCAACAAAATCAGATAACTGGACTGATTTTGGACATGCAGGTAAGGAAGAATGTATATTCTGTTTAGTGCATTTTTAGTTTGTAAGAATAACATTGCTAAAGTTGAATTTTATTCTTTTTATCTTTCTGAGTAAGTCAAAGGCAGAGATGCCAAAAACTTAATCTTGTGGATGGATTGTATTCAACCCATGTTCTCTTGCAGGCTCATAGTGTAGTCGTTATGTCTCTGTGGTTTAGCACTTCACTGGTACTCATCAAAAAGTGAAAAACTGTTGCTATGTCGCATCCTTATTCTGGTCTAGTGGATCATCCAAAGTACAAAAGTGATGTTGCTTGGGGGCTTCATTGTTCAGTTTGTTAGAAGAGACAGGTGCCTTTCTAAATCATCCCAATTCACCCTGTTCAACTGGGTTCTGACACTTAGGTACCTTAACTGTCTTGGTGGATCTTGGGCACCCAGCTTGCAGCCACAGATTTTTCTAGACAGCAGAGGTTTGTCAGCTGGAAGTCAGCTGCAGCTCTATAGATCTGATGAACAGAGTGTTGAAAGTTACTCAGTGACCACTGTTTGTTGTGGAGAAAAAGAAACACTATACAGCTTTTAGAGAGAAAGGTTCTACTTGCCGTAGAAAAAGCTGAGCAGTTAAAAAAACCCAAACATCTGTGTTCAGCAAATACTGAAGCCAAACTCTAGTTTCCACATTGCTCTTCTCGTGTGTCATTTGTCTATTAGAAGTTGTCTCCCACTGTTAAGTTGCTTCCTTTCTCTGCCACGGTCAATAGGAGACCTGATTCCTGTCAACAACATGTATTTGTTTGATTAGATTGCAGTGGATGAAATCTATCTGTAAAGAAGCAGTAGGAGAATTTAAGTTGCAACATGAGCTACCTATGTTAACTGAAAAGGAAACTGACTTACTTAGCTTCCCAAGGTTTGAAGAAGACTGATTTTATCAACCTTAGATGTTTGCATGGAGCAGACTGGTATATGCAAAAACTGTGATACAGGCAAATGTTGTTTCAGGTGTTAGATAATTAAAAAGAAGTTCAGCTTGAAATTCATAACCTTTTTGAGGTTCTCTGCCCCTTTTTATAGTTAAGATTATTTACATATATACTCCTCTGCTTATCAGATATACATACAACTTACTAAGGGTATGATCATCAGCCTAAATCTTTCCATCCTAAACTTTCTGGTCTTTTTTTCACCATCACCTTTATCTTGAGACTAGTGATCTTCAGTGTTTTGTGTGCTTAAGCTGACATTAGGGAGCAGGACTGGGAAATGCTGAATAGCTGTGACTGCCTCTGAACAGGGTACTGTTCTGTTCTCCAGGACTTTCTCTTACTTTTCCTCTTGAGGTATTTTATATAAGGACAGAAAAAAAGATGTGAAAATGGTGTCAGCCGTCAAATTACTTGTAGACTATAGCAGATTCTTTGTATCCTTGATCTCCCCAGCCTTCCGTACTTGTGACCTGGGAAGCATTGAAAATTAGTTCACTAGAAATCCGTTATCAGCACAGAGATGCAATTTATCTTCAGCTGAGATGATCTCATTTTATTCCCTGTCTTCTGCCACATTGTGAACTTATGCTTGAGAATGTATTTCAGTTCATTGTTTTTAACTTGCAAGTTGAAAACAAATTCTATTTCAGACAGCAGTTGTATAAAGCAGTATTGGTTTCTATTTGCTCATAATGATAGTGAAATTATTTTGATCTTCCTTTTATGGTTTTACTTCATTGATTTGTTGCTCTGAGTGAGAGGGATTGAAATTTTGGTTGGTCTTGGCAAGATGCTGTGCTGCATATATAGTGAGTGCATCTTTCGAGGGGAAAAATTTTAGATGACAGTGGTGTTACAAAAAAGAAAATCATATTTACATGATTAATTTAGATATCACAAAACTAACAGTTTTGATACAAAAAAAGAGAGCAGAAGTCAGATTGTACAATGCCTATGTTACCCAAAGTACATCTGTCAATCTTGTCAGTCACAATAAACCCCAACTGTGCCAGGCTGGGAATACTGCCACCAAGTTGTAACTTTTGAAAGCATATGGAAAAATTAAGGGTGAAATATGGAGAATTCATAGCACCATGAGAAACGTGGAAATTTTAGCACTATAGGTTCAGCCAAGCTGTTAAATACATGTGCTTTTTCTGAGCTTTGAGATAAAGGTAACAGATAGATCTTAGGTGTATCTTTTAAAAATAAACACTGATTTCTACTTCTGCTATTTCCCATTAAATGGAGCAATTCTTGAACTCAACATGTGCACATTGTTTGGAATATTCTAAAAGTTGTTTTTTGCTTAGTTTGTAGAGTTATGTAAATTTAGTGGCACATGTAGTTTTGAAAATACACTGGGGAAGGTTAATATTTCTCACCCTGTCTTCCTTACCACCTCCCCCCTTCCAGGAGGCTGCACAGTCAAACCTTTTTTGTCTGTTGTTGACATGAACATGAAACATGTAAGTGGTAGTCCTAATGCATCTGTCATAGCTGGGCACTGGATGTCCCTGAACTTGATCTTCATCAAAGAAGATCTGTGATGTTAAAATTGGAAGATATTGGGAAACTGGGAGGGTGTTTTTTGGCACTGCATTGCCCTGTTCACTTCATGCTTCTTAAGTATGACATTTGTATACCACAGATGGAGCTAGAAGGACCTTCAGTCCAACCTAGTAATGGCTATTTTTCTCAGTAGATAATGTTTCTAAAAAACTGAAGGCAATGATTCAGCATCACTGCAGGTTCTGCTCATCTGCAAACACGCAAAGGAAATGCCTGAAGCAGTTTTTTCCTGCCCTCTCCTGGCCCAGGGTGTTTCCTTTGCCTCCTTCCTCCCACTGGTGTGCGTAGCTGTGCTTTCTCAGAGCGCTTATCTTTAGGATACACGTTACTTCAGCACTTCCCTTTGAGGGGCATGCTGAGGGTAAAAAGAGCAGCAGATCAAGTGTATGAAAATGGTTTTAAAAACAAGTAATCATATCTGGGTCCTGTCTGCTCATTCTTACTCCTGACATGAAAATAAAGTGTTGAGGGTTTTTTAGTCCACATTAGGTCTGTAAATGTTAGCACCATCGTTTTCCAGTTTTGCAAAGAATATGACAGAGTACTGACTCCACACTGCTTGTGTGGTGTCAAGCTGAATGTGCAGAGAAATTTTGTCAATGCTGCAACACGTCCTGTAACCAGTCAGGCCTTAAAAAATTTCATTTAGTGTTGGGCTTGCCTTGCTTCTCATTACTCCCTGCCTTCTCATCACTACTGATGGATCTTACAGGTGGCAGGTCACGGAAGAGATCACTCTGTTTGAAAGCACCAGGAGTTTATATAGCCTCTATTCATTGTTAGTGTTCAGATAATATTCCTCTTTCTGATTTTTGCCAGATGACCTGGAAAGACATATCTACAGATTTAAAGGCCAAGTAGTGGAATAAATATGAGTACTTTCAAGAGTAAAGGCACCTGTGCTAATGCTGAATTCATCCTGAAAATTCCATTTTGGCAGTATCTTATGATTTTTCAGTTTGAACTCTGTGATTGAAAACTGGGGGATTGACAACAGGTGATTCCATATTGCATTGGGTTTTTAATTTATTGTTGTTTAAGATCATCAACCTGTGTTTTCATTTCTTTCAGTCTATGCAAGAGAAGCTTTCACAAGAAAAGCTGTTAATTCAGAAGATAACAAATGAGCTTGAGGAGAAAGAAAGACATATAGAGCAGTTAAATAAAACTCTCTCTGAAGTAAGTAAAATAGCACCAATAACCCAACCCCCGACCACACCAGAGCCAGGAAGAACCTGATAGAATAATTAAATAAGATCCTTTGGTAGGGCTTTGTGAGCTTAATTACATACTTAAGTGTCCTGGCTCCCATGCAGATACATAATGCATGCCACCTCTACCTCAAGAAGTGAGAACTAAAGGGTGAAGATGGCTAAGTAATGATAATGCGAAATAGCCATGTAAAAGCTGTCTGTATGCTGTTCTTTGGAGGGGTACAAAAATACTGATTAGATGTTTGGAAATTAATTATTTTTAATTGTACTATTTGTTGCTTGAAACTTTCTGCTACAGTGAATGGTGCAGACTAACTTTCCTCTTTTTTCCATTTGCTCTTCACAAAGAACCAAAGACTGATGGAAGAGAATGCCTGCCTGAAGGAGCAGATGCGGCTGGTGGAGCAGTCCAAGCAGCCAGTATCTGAGAAGATGCCTGTAGCAGACCAGTTGTTCAAGGAAATGTCCCACTGCTTGTTTGACTTGAAAGCACTGTGCAGTATTCTTACCCAGAGAGCTCAGGGCAAGGAGCCTAACCTTTCCTTACTGCTGGGAATCAGATGTAAGTGGTGTTGACTTTCCAGTGTTTAATAAATGTTTTGACAGAAAGGACTAACAGTTTAGCTAATGTGCTTGAACTTGCCAGCTGGACAAGCTTGTGTCCCCTTGCTCTGCAGATGGAGCATTAGTACATGAACTCATGGAGCTCTCTGGAAAAGCTGGGCTCTTAGAGCCTCTGGACCACTGAAGGCATGTGATACACAGGTCCTTGCCAAGTCAGGAGAGCAGATACCTGGTTCTTCATGTGGACCCAGTCATGGATACGTTCATTGCTCTAGAAAAGAAAGGTGTATAACCAGGTGTCTGTCCCTCCTGAGACACACTGCAGTCACTGAGGATTAACAGATGCTAAACACATCTTGTGGTTTTGTTTTAAAGCCCTTGGGGTCAAGTGGTAGGAATATCCATCTACTGTTTGAATATGTACATGTCTGGTTTGGGAGTGGGGGTGTCCAGGTGTTTTAAATAAGCCTTGTGCCTGGTAACTTCATCTCCTGTGCTGTTCATCCAGTCTTCAGCATTTACTAAGCTGTTAAATTTAACCAGGAAATGAAAAGCATGCCCTAAAATCAGTCGGACAAAGTTTTTGTTAGGTCTTTCCTTCTAACAAGTTGGTTTTGTTGACCCAAATGTATCATATTCTGATGTTTTCTAAATGTTAGTTAGAATTCATCAGGTAGACAGGTTGCTGAACTGAACTCTCAGCAAGGTAGAAAGGTAAAGTACAGTGTTTGTGCAGGAAGAGCTGCTACACACCTGCTGGCCCTCTTCTCTGAGTGACTATAGGAACCCCCAAAGTCTCTAGAAAATGGCTGCTCTGTTTTTTTTCCACTACTGTTCTGATTCATCAGACTTCAGGAAGTCTAGATTTTAGTGCAAACAGAAAAGCACGTCTTTCAGAGAAGCACTGATGGGCTCTGAATTGAATTTAAGTTCATGTGATGCCCCATTTTGTAGACTTTTCATCACACTGAAGGGTGACGTGCCTAGATGTAATTAAAGTGACCTGCCTCTTATTTCCAAGGAGGTGATTAGTTGCATTATTCACAAGACACAGCTGCTGGAGCTTTAACCTTGGGTGTTGTTTTTTGTAGCACTGAGCTGTTCATCTGAAGAGAGTGAAAATTACCACAGCACAGAGACCCTTTCGAAGAAGCTCTTGGATGTTTGTCAGCTGCGGAAGGATATTGATGAGTTAAGGACTATAATGTCGGACCGCTACGCTCAGGACATGGGGGACAACTGCATCACTCAATGACAGCACTCCATCCCGTAGCACTTACTAGGTCCTGCTGTGTCACAGGTCTTTGCATTTCCATTAAGGAGCCATATGGGAAGGCTGCAAATAGCTCCGGACACGCATCTCCGAGGGCTGCGCGTAACTGATCTCGGGAGTCCGGTGTGCAGGGGACAGTCATCATGTGAACGGTGGTACAAACTGCAAGAAATCTTTTCTCCAAACTACTGAATGTAGGAACAAGCTGTGAAGAATTGATTCAGTTGGACCCTCTGTTTCCTTCATTTGGGCTCATTTTATTACTTTGCCTAGTTTTTGGAACCAGAGATTCAGAACAGCCGTGCTGCTACAACTCTCAGTCCTTTCCTTCATCAAGGGTTTGTGTGGCATTATCTGACTTCAGATCTTAGGGGAGAGAGTTGAGGAACCTATGCATGTGTATGTCTGGCTGTACATGGTGGAGCCAGAGGGTTCTGCCACTGCACTTCACTCTAAGAATCGCAATTAGAACAATCTTGAAGCACTCAAAAAGTAATTGCTTTCCAAATTGTGAAAAATTAGGATATCAGAAAGATGTTTTTAGTAATGGATGTCTACCTTGTTTGTCCAGTAACAGAAAAACCCCAAGTTTAACTCCTTTATGCAAACAAAATATAGCTGTTTCAGATTGTTTGAAGCACTCTCATGTTGCTGTAAGAAGTTTCAATAGTACAAAGTCTGTGACAAACCAGAGAAGCTGTAAGACATGAAACTGCAGCATACTCCATGGCCATAAGAAAAAAAACCACAAAACAACCAGCAACTGCATTTTAGTGTTTGTACTTATTTCTCCCCTTAGGTCCTTTCCATTTCAAAATGTGGCTGTATTTTGTTCCTGAAGGCCTCTGATAACTAACGTTGTGCACCACCTCAGCCATTTTTATCACAGCTACAAAAAGGCTGTTTGACCCTTGGCAAAATTAGGGCTCAAAACAGAATGTACTTTTAAACAAAGTACTTGGTTATCTGAGGACTGAAAAATTTTCCACATTGTTTGGGAAATCTTGATTTCTCCATTTTTGTAGGAAGCAATTACATAAAATAGTAAGCTCATGTTCTGTAGTTTATTCAACGAGTGTCACTTGGCAGTGCTGTTTAACTACCATGGGACAGTTGACATTTCCAGGAACATCACTGAAAGTTAGCTGCACACTTACGCATGGTGGAAAATAGTATTTGAGGGAAACAAAAACTTGTAAGGAGCAAAGCCACTTTTAAATCACACTGTTAAGAAAAATATGTGCATCACTTACTTGTATGGTATCGCAAGAAGGTTTCAGATGCATTAAGGTGCAAGGCAGTCAACTGATCTGGAGTAGGGATAACAGTGGAAATCTCTTGGAAAGCTTAGCAATTTGAAGCAAGTTGATTCTAGTGTAACATTTTTATGGCAAAAGTGAATATCTTCAGTTTCCTGATTTGGTGATATTTTGCTTTCTGTTCATTGTTTAACGATTACTGTTAATTGTATTTTTATAATTTAGTGGTTTAATTGTTTTTAGCTGTATGGATTTATTTATTTGACAGTTTTCTCTATCCTGAAACTCGACTTGGACTAATTTGTGAAATGTAGTGTTGCTATTTATATTACTGCTACTGGCTGTTATCAGATAGATTAATCTGACTGGTTCAGCTCCTGTGAGCACTAAAACAATGTCTAGATAAAATCTCAAGTGAAGTTATCTAGTGTCTACTTCAAGGAAAAAAATGAGGCCATTTTATCTTGAATTTCTGTTCTCTTTCTGTAGACACACTTCAGTCTCTCCATCAGGGTATAATTTGCTCCAGTCTTCCTTGTCCTTCTCAGTGGTGTGATGCAGGTGCAGTTGGAAGTATAATTGTGCTCTTCTCATTGATATGATGAGTTCTGCTATGAGTGGGGAAAAGATGTTCTGATCTAATCTGCATTCTTATTGCAAACAGATCAATGGTTGTTACCTAAAGGGATGATTTACTCTGGTAGCTCATTAACAATATTAATTCCACATTAATACACACCTGCTGCATCAAATGGTATACTTCTATACTAGTGCAAAACTGAAAACCAGGATCTTTGTAGCAATGGGCTTGCACAGTTTCCTGTGCCTCTGACAGTGCTGGCTTTTGTGACTAAGGCTCCAGCTTGTTCCTCTGGTGTGGCTGGTTGGGTTCGTCCCTGCACTGAAGTAGTCTTTAGTTTATGGCATCTGTCTCCTATCAGAATTCAACAATAGCATTTCAGATAATACATCAGAAGTATTAGGAAGAGAGGAAACACACAAGTTACACCTTACTGCTTCCTTAGATGGCAATGTTGTATCTATAAAAAAATCACCAAAACCCACGTTTATCTACATTTGATAGAAATAACAAGGAGTTTAATAGAGCAATTAGAGGGGATCAAGACATCTTTTGAGTCACTTTGAACTATTAAGCTTGTCATTTGGCTGGTATTTCTCCACTGTCCCTCCTGCTAAATGGTGATGCTGTACTGCAGAGTTGAGATCAGTAGTTTATATTTGCCAAGCACTTCAGTGCTTTTATGCTCTTCAAGTATTAGTTGAAAGGCCCTCTGGGAGGAGATCCCATTTTATTCATAATACTTTTGATTGCAGTGTTGTAATCTTGTGTTCTAATGCTTTTGTTACAGAACCTGTAATATTTATGTTCACTTGAAAGCACTTGATTTTAAAACCCCCTGAGTTTATCTGCCTCAGTCAAATTAAAGTAGGGAGGTGAATGATGGATGTGTGAGCCAAAGATGTAGATTACCAATTGATTATTTACAGCGATACAGTACTTTGCTTTGATTTCTTAAAATTTGGCCTGTTGTAGTGGTAGCAATTACTATATATGCATCAGTTTACAGATGACTCTAAATGGAATAAGCTTTGTCTAAGATATGCATGACTGTTTAATTGGTTAAAATGTAGTGTGTGTGGTCTAATTCAGCATATTTAATACAGAGGTGATTAACGAATGTTAACATTGGAATTGCTTCGATTTAGTCATGACAACTTTTTGCTGTAGCTATTAGACAATCCCAAGGGCTGAAAACAGCTGCAGATGAATGGATACTGTACCTTCTGGCTGTCAGCAAAGCTGTACAGTAACATTTTGTACAGTTTCTGATAGAATTTATATGGTCCTCTAGAAGATACTTACAGTAACTACTACTGTATTTAAGAATGTATTTTGAAAAAGACATGGAAAGTAACCGTCTTCTGACAAGCTATAGAATATGTATTTACTATGTAGAAGTATTTACTGTATAGAAGTAATGCAGCTCAGTCATGTAAACGTGATGTAGGTTGCTGAACTCCGCTGTGCAGCTTGTGGTGTGACAGGTGTGTGAAATTGTTGAGATTTACTGTAACCACCCACTCAGGCTCCAGCATTTCAAACTGATGGTGGTCATGAAGTCGTTCAAGAGCTGAAATACCATCCTTTTCACTTCAAAAGGTTTCCTTCCTTCCTTTGCCCTTGCTGCCTGTCTTTTGTTTCAAACTGGTTTTTTGTTTTTTCTTGGGAAGGGTAAGAGCACAAGGAGAGAAAGAAAGCAAACTCTTTCCTCCACAGCCTGCTGCCATAGCCTGGGCAGGGACAGCACACTGTGGTCTCTCCATCAGGGCATAATTTGCTCCAGTTTTCCTTGCCCTTCTTGGTGGTGTGATGCAGGTGCAGTTGGAAGTATAATTGTGCTCTTCTCGTTGATATGACGAGTTCTACCATGAGTGGAGAAAAGATCTGCTGAATCTGCAGACAGATCAATGGTTATTATCTAAAGGGATGATTTATTCCAGTAGCTCATTAGCAATATTAATTCCACAGCTGCATACCTTTGTGCCTTTTTAGCCTGAAGTAAATGTATATTCCCTTGGAACTTCAGATAAGTTGTTAGCGTGCTGATGACTGCACCTTGTTTTCTTCTCACCTGCCATTACTTTGTTAATAAGCTTTTGTAGTAAGAACTCTTGCCTAATGTCTAGAAACAGAAGTACTGAAACTAGATACTAGGTGTCCACTTCGAATGTTAGGCTGGTTGTTGTATGCAGCTTCTTTGAATACAATGTGTGAACAGGAAACACAAATCATAATGTGTTTTTTTCTGTGTATATTAATTACAGTGTATCATTAGTTCAGTGGGGAGGAGTGTCTGGAGCTCTCTTAAAAGCACAGCTGACATATGTACTGGATCAGTCCCTGAAGACTGGTAGTTTTGTAAATTGGGTTCAATTTTTGAACTGCTCAGAATACCTCATATGTAAATAGAGTTGTCATGACTTAATCACAATGTGTTCATTGTAAAAAGTAAAGGAGCCACTGGCTGGCTCAGCTTTAGGCTTGTTGTTCTTGCCTCTTTTTGTAATTTTTTTTAAAGTAGGGTTTACAGCTAGAATTTTGAATGCCAAAGTTCTATTTATTAAATAATAATAAAAGTTTTCATTGTTAATGACTGGTATTTTTCCACTGGAATTTGTTTGTTGATGTTTGGGATTTGTATCCACAGAGCAGAAATAAATTTTGTTACAAAAGTGAATTTTTCACGGTTCTCATTTGTCCAGCATCTGCCATGTGACAGAAGTGACCAAAGCTGGAGGCAAGAAAGGAATCATGAAACATCTTCCCAACGCCCACCCCAGCTTCCCTTCAGTGGTCTTTTCTGCCAAATACCAAGTTGACCAAGCTTTCTTTGCCTGGCCTTATGTTTTGGGTGGGGTCTTTTTTTTTATATCTAGGTCTTGATACAAAAAATATTATTTCTGTGTGATAAAAAGATTTCAGAGCAGCATTCCCTGATGGTTCTTTAGACAGATGCTCCTGTTGGCCATCTTGGATGCTGATTGGAGAGATCACAGGTAGGTATGTTTAAAGAACTAAGCACAAAATCGTGGGCAGAAGTCAGCAACCTCTGCTGCAGGAAATACTGCAGGTCAGTATGGGGCAACACAGCCAAGCAGCATTGACTGCCACATCAAGTTACTCTGAGGAAAAGTCAAAGGTTAAGGATTCTAGTCAATCTGACAGGAGTCTTCACAAGTGTAGAGGGAAGTGGAGTCACCCAAAAAGATTTTTGTTCTGGCAGTTCCCTGTCATAAATTTTGGGGCCTGTTTGGAGCATCAGGAGCTTTGCATGAGCATCTCCTCCCCTCACACTCCATCGTGCAGAGCACAAATGCTGGCACTGGCTTTTCTTTTCAAAGACATTGGGAAATGCACTCTAATTAGGTAATGCATTGTATATGGTAAACATGACTTGCTTTTCTCCAGCATTGCTACTGAAGGTTGCGCGATGGGCTTCTAACTCGGCTGAAAACATTCTGTGCCCTGTGTAAATACGTGTAACAGGCTGCACAGGTGCCAGCTTTTCATAGATTGCTGAGGGTGGCCTTTTGTGAGCTGCTCCAAGTCAGGTTTAGTTTCAAAGTACAACGACTAAAGCACTGCTAACAACAGCAGTGGTAGAAAATGTTCTGTTGCCTTTTATTCCGCAAACAAAATACAGCTCTACATGTGGGTAGAAATGAAGCCTTAAACAATAACACTGCAAATAACACCGCAGCATCTTGAATGAGTACGATTTGCAACAGGTAAATCTGCGGTAGATTGCCTTCCTTATGTAAATAAAGTCTGTATGCTGGGTCGTTTGTTTTGTAAATGAATGGGTTCAGTGTAGTTGGAAAAACTCCAAGTGGCAAGGGAAGTGGATAGTCTGAACGATGGTTTTTAATCACATTTTAGTATGTGCATATTTCTTTTCCGGCTTTGTGTCAGTTACTCCCCTTTTGGGGGCAGCTGCTGCTTTTCTCCTGCTTTTCTTATAGTCACCGGTCTGAATTTCGTGGAGATAAAGGCACACTTCAAGTCATGGAGTTGGAGACTGACTGTAGGAAACCTGATAGGTTCAGCAAATGTTTGGAGGTGCTTTGATGAGCAGTTTGACAGCTCCCTTGAATAATGCAACCTGTAGGTATTAATAGACCAGAAAACAGATTTAATGGCCTGTGTGCCTGTGAAAGTGTTTGCCTGAAGGAAGTTTGGCAAAAGGAAGCCATTGTCTAGTTCTGGTTGAGAAAAATGGTGTCTCTTGCTGAGAGACTGATTTGTAATGCTGAAGGTGGTTGTAAGAGAGTTTTCTGACTGAAAAACCCTCCTCGTGTGGGATCTGAATTTGTTATCAAAAAAGCTTATCTCCCCTACATTAAAACATAAGAATATAGGTAGCCCCTGACTGCTACCAGGGAGATGCCAAAAACCCCCCAGACCGAATGTGTTGTATTGAAGTTTGAGGTGGCCGCAGGTGCCAAAGGAGTGTGTTTCTGAGCCCCACTGCCCTCAGCCTGTGTTGGGGTGGGGGCCCAGCCATGTCCTGTCCCAGTGCTGGGCCAGCCCGGCTGCCAGGGCCGAGCTCTACCCTGGGGGAGTGTCAGGAGGAGCCCCCAGCCCCAGAGCTGGTCACACAGTGCTGCAGAGTGGGCTGAAGCTGCTGGATTTTCCTGGTGTCTGGAGAAGCCGCCCTCACCCTTTGCAGCCCTGCTGAGGTGCGTTCACAGGAGCCAGGCAATGTGCACAACAGGACTTAATGGACCGATGCATTTTCTAACCTTCTGCTATTTTTGATCTCATAATAGTTAAATGAGATGATGCCTAATTTATTATAAGTTAATTGGGGGCAATCCAGCAACAGGGAAGGAGAGAGTTCTGATCACAGTGAATGATGATACAAACTTTGAGATGATCAATCTTCCCTCAATGCAGAGACACTTGAGCTGTTCAAAAAGCTCTGGTTTAAGGTGGTCAGTAGCTTTCAATAAATGGTTTACTGGCAAGTTAACACCACAAAGCAGCCACCTCCCGGCAAAATCACCCCTGAAACACTATAACCATGTGCAGATCATCAGCAGTTTCCATCCCAGCTTCTGCACCCCTCACTTTGGAGAGAGACAATAAAAGGTCACAGCTGGGAGGGAGCTGGCAGAGGCACACACTTCCCTGCTGAGAGCTTTGCTGGAGGAGGGAGCCTGCAAAGGGCCTTGATTGATGGCATAATCCCATCAGCCCCCAGACACACCTCATTACACAAGCCAGTGCCAATCAGATCATTAGTTACATTATCACCCACTGCCTTGGTGCCTGGGAAGTAGCAGAGATAAGTAATGGGATATTTTTAGTTTAAATTGTGGTATGAACATTTTAATTAAAATCCTATTATAATCAATCTGTTTCTAACATCCTTTCCCTCACCCTCATTCATAAAAATTAATTATCACCGTGGAAGGCCAGTGAGTGCCTATATCCTGCTCCTGGCTAGTGGCAGAGCCTGGGTTTGCTGCTGCCTGGGTGGCTACCTGCACTGAGCCAGCCCAAATTGTGTGCAGTCACCAGCCCAGTGCTGGCCCAGCATGGGGAGTGCTGCTGGTCCCTTAAGCAAAAGTGATGATCTGCTCAGACCAGGCTTTCTCAGCCATCCATTTATATTTTGGAGGTGAGCAGAGCTGAAAACACCTAGACTTTTAAAATGAAAATTGTCTTCTCAAAGTGCTAGCATTTTTCAAATGTCCCAATTCTTCCCTGTAGTTCTGATGCAGTGGCTATAAATGTCAGCACAAAAAATGACCCCCAAATGGCTGAGAAAACAGTTAATAATATGGGGGTACCAGGCAGCTTAACACTATGTATTTGCAGTATCACTTCAAAACACATTGAGTGTAAGAATAAATACAAAATTAATAATTTAAAAAAAAATAGATAAAATCATTGAGTAGACTTTGTCTTGACCTTCTCAAGTCAGGTGAGGTTCTCAAGGCTCATCACTGATCCCAGCCTGCATAAACAAAAGGAGACTTCTCATTTGGGTATTAAACTTATTCCAGCAGGTCTGGAGTTCAAAGCAGAAATGCTTCCCCTGCCAAAGAGAAAACAATAAACAATTTTAACTCAGGACTTTTCTTAATTGTTTACAAAAAAAAAAAAAAAAAAAAAAAAAAAAAAAAAAAAAAAAAAAAAATGTAATTCTAGTGTTATTATCTCCTAGGAAACCCACACAGTGTGATGTATCTGTCAGCAGGGCTCATACACTTGCAAACAGTACAGTTTTCTAAAGTCCCAAAACATTGGCTTGTGCAACATGGAGTTGGCAACAAACTATTTCCACAAATTAAATAAAAACAGATTATTTGTAACATACATTGCAAGTGGTGACTTTACAAAGCACGAGAGTAAGTCAAAGATCTGGATCCCATAAAGTAAGAACATGTAGTTTGGAAAAGAAATACAGTCTCTTCTCTGATAAGAAAACAGGTACACTGTTACAGGCTTCCAGATAAATTAACCGACAGCTGCAATAGGATCCATAATTCATCAGTTTGTCCATGAGACTGTTACAGGAGACAGTGCTGGAAGGCTTCCTAAGCTCAAGGTGATATTATCCACTGCTCTACCCTTCCCCACCAAGTAAATAATTTTGTTGTAGAAGTCTGTTAGGTCAGTCACACATGGTTTCCCTTTCATAAATCTATGTTGATTACTCCAAATCACTTGTCTTTAATGTGTTCAGAAACAGTTTTCAGCATAGCTTGTTCCATCCCCTTGCTGGGGATCAAGGTGAGACTGACCAGCCTGTAGCTCTCTGCAACCCTCTTTCTTGCTCTCCTTGCAGATGCCAATGACATTTGCTTTCTTCCAGTCTTCAGGATCCCCAGTGTGCAAAGATCATCAGGAGTGGACTTGCAGTGACATCAGGCAGCTCCTTCAGCACTCGTGGATACTTCCCATTGGACCCTAAGTTTTGTGCATGCCCAATTTGTTAAAACACTTATCCTGAGCCTCCTCCATAGTGGGTAAATCTTCACTGCTGCATAATTCCAAGTCTGGGAAATGATCTAATCTCTGCTGGCTACACCTTTCATTTACTCAGCAGTTAGAGTCTTTCCCCAACTCCTGAGGGTGGCAGACACTGCTCACTCAGTTAAGGGGGTTAAAACTTCAGTGCATTTAGCAGGTGATGATGCTAATCTGATTTTTTTCCATCTTTCAAACTACTTGAGCCTACTACTCACAAAAACTACTACTTCACAAAAGTGAAGTACAACTCTGAAAGTTCACTGTTATTCTGAACTGAAACATATGTCAAGCAAAAAACCCCCGCTAAATTCAAAGAGCTGTGGAGGCTGGATGTGCCATTCTGCACTTAGTCACTTTTCCCTCCCTATTTTGCCAGCTGCCTGTTTGCCCCTCTGTTCACTGCCCAACACTGGAACAAAGCCTGTCTGAGCCTTTGAAGGAGGCACACCATATTGTGGGGCACTCCTGACATGACTTTAAACAACTGTGTTTCTCCAATTTCTTCCTTCTTTTAAGGGATGGCAGCAGTGCTCAGCCCAAGTGAGGCAACAGAATGACAAAAACAACCTCCAATGTCACCTTGCACTGCTGGGTGCTCACAGCAGGCAGCCCAGCCTGCTAGGCTGGATATACAGGAAAAAAAGGGTGAATTGTTGCTTCTCTCCCCCAAGCCTGGAGTGGAGTGACTAAGGGAGCAGTGAATCAAGTGTTCCAAGTGCATTTGATTGCTTGTCATGACCTTGTTACACAGATCCTTTTGGAACACACTTGATGGCTGGAAGTCACACACACAGATATATGCACACACACAGAGCCTGCTTTGCAGCTGAATTCCTTACAGTACTCGCATTATTTGCATTTTTTTTTTGGTGCTTAAGCTAACATTTCTCCATGGTCATCTGTGGTAGGCTGAGAGAAGTCCCTCACGCTGTGTGGCAGGGGATAGGAGGTTGGATGGGTGCTGAAACACAGAGCCAGGGGAGCACAGGGGAGCTGGCAGGGTCCTTCCTTACCCAAGGAGAAATGGGAGAGGGAGGAGCCTTCACCCATGATAGATGGGTTCCATGAGAAGAGCATGGCAGGAAGTCAAAGCTGAGCCCTGCCTTGGACATTTGGAAACAAACCATTTATGTGGTAGGTCAATCTCAAATGATTAAAATGGGGATAAAAAGAGCTCTCATGGTGAAGTCTGAGGCAGCAGTAGTGACATTTTCTGTGTCTTAGGTGTAGGGTTTCACACAGATGTCCAGAAGGAATATCTAAAAATATCACACCACCATAGCACAATTATTTATGTGCACATTAATACAGAACACAACATGGTGTCTGTCTAATTAAAGCAAAAAAATCTATTACATAAACTGACCTTCAAATAAAAAGAAATTTATTGGCTCTGCGCTTACATATTCTAAATCCAACTTTGGAATGCTTTGAACTGCTTCAGTGTACAGAGTGAAGAATTTGTTTCTTCTTGACACAAACTAACCAATAAGAGATTGACCTTGCATCTGTGGCATGCCTGAAATGTATTTCAGAGACATCATGTTCTGGAAAATAGGCACCAAGTGTACAGATGTGCTTCTGGCTGTTCTGTTTGGGCTGAGCTGGACAGTTTTGGGCAAGTAGCTCCTCTCAGCACCTCAGCGTATGTGTATGTCAAGTGGCAATTACACAGACTCCCTTGGAAAGCATCTTGACACCCCTGGATGAAAACTTCCATGAGAGCTAGACAGCATCTCCACTAATGAGCATTCACACACTAGTCTGTGTAAGTGAAATGCTAAAAAATAAGATGCTAAAAAATTAGTGGTTTTCAATCTGACCGCAAAACTGAGATACTACATCTCCTGTCTTGAATCCCCTATCACCCCACCTTAGTAATCCAGAAAAACGGTCCCGCTTCCAGAATTGAGATTACTGGAGTTGCACAAAACCAAATGCATTCCTCATACAATGATCAGGGGAAAAAAACCCAGGCTTTAAAAACATTCTTGACTAGTATCTGAAAAAAATCGTCATTTCATTTACATAGAGCATGATTTTCCTGAATCCACAGGTTCTTTTGCAAGAAGACCTGGGATTTTTTTTTCTCCCCTGCTGTAGAGCTAGCACAATACTCAAGTTTTCTTTCATCGAGTACCAGACCAGCCTGTTAGTAATTAAAATCTCTGCTGGATTCCCCACATTAAGGTGTGCTAAGCTGTGTTTTGGAGATTGTCACCCTGTTCCTGTACATCATGGTGGAGTAGCAACCTCATGCCTGCAGAGGAATGGCCAAAGGAGTGGAAAATACTAGTGCTTTACTCAGGCATCTGGCTTTTTTGGGAATTGGCCCTTTGGGAAGGGAGTGTTGAGGGAGAGCATCACTCAGCATCTCGGGGCTGTGTTGCAGGGATTTGCCTCCCGCCCACTGCAGGCAGCTGACACTGCCTTGCCCACCCTCCCTTTCTCTCCATCTGCCCCTGAATTTACAGAGCAGCAACTCCCAGCACTCCTTCCCAGATGGACCACCATGGTGCTTTTCCTCCCCATCCTGGAATGCTGCAGCTCCCAGTGCCAGTGGTCACTAAGAGAGGGACAGGGCAGGGAGCACCACTACAGCTGCTGCTGCTGCTGCTGCCCACTGGGATTCGTGTTTTAATTCTCCTGACAGAAAGGCCCCTGCTCACATGCTCTGTGGTCTGACCAGTGCTTCAGGCTGTGCATGTGTAAATGGAAAATGAACCATAAGATATTATGAACAACTTCAAAAGCTCAGGCACAGCTGTTTGATCCCTGACAAAGAGTGGACAGATTATACTCTTTCATTCCTAGCCAGGAGAAGAAACATCAAGATTGCAGAAATGCAGTAGTTTCACCAGGAAGAGTCCTGGCCAAGCAGAGAGAGATCTGCAGCACTGATGGGAACAGAACAAAATGTATAGGATTAGTTAAAGTGGATAGATCTCAGATCACAACAATCACAATTCAGATAAAAAAAGAGAAAAGTAGTTCACTTTACCCCTTTGTTTCACACCTGAACAGCAGCTGCTTGGGATATTATCCCACTCCATGGGCACAAAAGGTCTAACAGGAGGTCCTTCTACCTGTGTCTCTTACTCCATTTTAGGGTCCAGTCTTTAGCTGCGGCAGATGAGGAATTCTATCCCTGTTATAAGCTAGACTTCCTGCACTCCCCATGTAACTGGCTGGTGCACCTCACCAGCAGCAGATGCTCCCATGTGTCAATGATTCCTCACTGTGCAGGAGCATCATGAAAACAGGGGTCTGGCCTCAGTGCAGGCAGGTGTCACCACTGATCTTTGTCCAACACCCACAGTGAAAATATTCCTCAACCATGACTCAAAGGTTTTTATTACTACTTGGTAATGCTTTTCCTAAGAACTGACACCCTTCCTCTGACTCCTTACCCTTGCAGTACAAGGGAGCCCAGCAAAGACTGAGGGCACATCCCATGTCTCACCTGCTGCTGTCCTTGGTGCCTGCCAGGCCCTGGTTGTGCACATCAGTGCATCCACTGCCTCTGCTGCACCCACTGCAGGAGCTATGGGGAGAGGGGAAGGGACACTTGACTCCATCTGGCTTGAGCCAAGGAGTGGAGAGAAGCTATGTGAGCTCTCAGTGCCCATACTTGGCACAGACAAACTCAAAACAAGGGTTGAAACCAATCCTGACAGAAATCTGTGTGCATTTTACTCTCATGCACCTTTTCCTTGTCCTGTCAATCATTCTTCCCACCACTTGACATTTTGCTAGCTATCGAAAAATATGTCTGGCCTTCTCCCAAGGCACTCAATAGCACAACCCTTTCCAGCTACTGTATGCAGAGAGAAAAGGTGACACTGTCACAGTCCATTTTAGAAACATCTAAGTGTCTCTGGCTGAAATGTTCCTTCAGAGAGGGGTAGCCTTGAGGAGAACACCTTTTATTGGCCAATCTAGCCAATGAACTGCATCTTCAAAATGGAGACTTTTACTTTTGTATGCTTTTGGTTCAGCTTTCAGCATGGCATTCCTCACTGTGCTGCCCAGCAAGGAGTCTGTCCTCACTGCTGACCACACTTTCACCATTGCTTGTTAAAATGGTGCCAATACTGACCAGGGAGAAGAAAACTTCCTCTGCAAGTGAACTATCAAGTTATTGCAAAACAGAACCTGGAGAAATTACTATGGAGTCTTGAAGACTCATGTCAATTTGTTAACATGCAGGCATCTGTAACTAACAAGATCATTTTGAACTGGTGGTGCTGCTCTTTCAATTGCTACTACCAAGTTTCTTTAAAGCAAAACAAACAAAATTAGACTCAAGAGAAATATTCAACAGCACTACTAGTAAAATACTGTATTTGATTCAAGAGGAAATAAAACAAATTCACCTGAGAAATAAAGACTATCTACTCATGCCAAGAAAATCCCATGTAGTACAGATTCCTCATTCAAAATGCAGGTAGTACATTTCCAACAAGCAGATACTATTTTTTCACCAAGGGAGAAAGGGAGAAGCCTACAGACATTTCAGCAAAAACATCACCAACACAGATGTAGCTGATTCAGTGCATGTCAGAATTGCTTGTGCCTGGGTGCCTCAGTATGGCTCATGGAGAGCTTTGCAGCACAAGGGACCTTCTTGAGATGTCCTCTGTCATTCAGGGAGTTGTCCTGCAAATGAGCGCACTTCAGAACAGGAAGGGAGGCTAAACAAAGGGAGGAAAACCACTAAACACCAAATTTCGAGAAAAACCTTGAAAATTAAAAACCTGGCTATTATGAGTCTGGTGTTTGGAAAACCCCAGAGTAAGGCTGAATCTGTGTATGTAACTTCCTTTCTGCCTGGCAGTTTTCTCTGAGTACCCAGTAAAACTGTTCAGAGGCCTGACTTTGCAGTAAGTAAACAAGGGATTGGATCATTCCAGTCACTTTTATTGTTTTTGCTTAGTTTTGGAATTTTTTTCTTTTTTGTTTTTAGAATTTCATTGCTTCAATTCTGTCTTCTGTCTCTTTGTTTATCTTTCTTCCCTGACTTTGGAATTTCAGTGGGAATAATTTTGGCAAGTTTCATCTTCTTCACTGCTCCTCATTTCATCTCAGTACATTTCGTTGTAGCCAGTCCATTTGCAATTTTTCTGGTTTGTTTCAATTTTATTTGATCATATCTCCTTGCCAGAGTGTTTGTTCCACTTTGTTCTCACTTTGTCCAATTTGGAAGAATTTCCTTTCAGGAAAGTGAATGAAATCTTGCCATTTCAATGCAGATCAGTTGGGATCACCTTTTTTCTTGGGTGAGTATTTCTTTTTATTAGGGATTTAGCACCAGCTTAATCACCAACAACATTTATCCTAACAATGGGCACATCAGTTACTTTATTAATGTGGGCAGGAATTTGGTTCCCCCACCTCCTATCCTGTTTCTCTTGCAAAACCAAGGAAAAAAAGCATTTAAACCCAGTCTTTTGTCCTTATTTATCTCCATAACAACAGCTGCAAACTTATTTATCCTGACAGCAGAGTGGGGTGCAGCTGGCCAGGCTGGTGTGCCCCGTGCAGCTCCCAGGCCTCTGCTGGTGCCTGCTGGTGGAGAGAAGGGATACACGACTAAAGATTTTTGGTGATGACAGCAGATCAGCACTTCAGGCCAAGTGTCCCATTCCTGCTGGGAATTTCTCTTGGTTGAAGATGGGCAAGAAGTTTACATATTTCACTAAATCATGTACAGGAGAATGGTCACATCTCAGTTCTCCACGAGGAGGTGCAGTAGCTTCTAGAGATGTTGGCACCAGCCACCATCCATTCCTGCCACACACCACAGCCTTTTTCTGCAAGCGTGTTCAGGCGCTGCTATTGTTTAGCAGTGCTGTAAAAAAAAAAATCCACATTTAATTGCAGCAGGCTATTTATAAACCTGTTCTTTCAAAGCCAGTTGTGCAGCCAAACAAATGATGGTGGTCACTGCTGTTCCTGGGAGGGTTCAATCCCTCCTGCATTACACTTCTCCAGACAAATATTTGGAAAGAAAGCCACACCGGCCTCAGGAGACCTTGGAGAGGGCAGGAGCTGAACATCCCACCTATGGCTTGTGCAGCTTCTCCTCATTCCTGTGGCTTCCAATTCCTTTTCTCACCTGTGGCTTGTGCAGCAGCTGTCCTATTCCCCAGTGTCCCAGCCATCCTGCCCACCCCTGGGCTGAAGGGCAGAGCCCACGTCCCCATCACTCCTGTCCACACCACCACTGGGCTCTGGGAGACACTGTACCTGGCTCTGGCAACAGCCTGCCTTTTGGATTTTGTCAGCAGGGAGTGGGAAGAAAGGAAAAGAAGCCACTTGTGAGGAGTAGGCACAGCTCATACACATTTGAACACCGCTTCTCCCTCACCTAATTTTTGACCCCTCTGATGAGGCAAGGGATGAAGAAGGATGGTGAAGGACAGAAAGTTGTTCTTCTCATGGGGGCAAGCACAGTGCTTTCTCAAAAAAAAAAAAAAAAAAAAAAAAAAAAAAAAGAAATTCAACATTTGTGCAGGATGACCCAAATTTCTCTTTTAAAATATGCCTGAAGCTTTAATCTTGTTCTTATCTTGTTCTTTCTCCTGACATATCATTTAAATTCAGAGCAATGAAGGTGTCTACATCCTGGCAGACACTCAGCCCTTTTCATTTAAGGTATTCATAAAATATTTCACACACTAAGGATGGCTGACACTACAAAAAGCAATTCCTACATAACTGTAGAGGGTATTATGATAGCATTGACATTTGTATATTATTTGGAAATTTTTTTTAATTGCCAGGGCAGAAGATGATAAAAGGAAAAAAAAATAAGATCAAACACGAGTACACACAAGTTCACATGAAGTGCCTAAGCCTTCACCCTGTAAGCTACTGACAAGCAGTAAGTTACTGTTTGCTCTACACATTCATGACTGACATTTCTTTTTTTCAGGCACCACTTGAATTGTCCTAGAGAGAGGACTGGGTTTGCAGTAGCCCACGTTGCCTCAAAGCACTGCCAAGGCCACAGACAGAATTTGCCATAAGATAAGCCACCACAGCAGGAATGTGAGATAAGAACAGGAGGGAGGAATTTGCAAGAGGAAGGTGCTGATTCCAGGACCGATGTTGAGATTGAGGTGAGAACATGGGGTTCTCCATCACGCCTTGCAGGAACTCTTAAATGTTTCCACATACTACACACATTACCTGGGCAGAATCCACATTTTTAAAGCAGTGGAGAGAGGAGCTCTGAACTAGTAAGTCTGTCTTGAGGCCAGAGTCCAGTCTGTCTAGACCCCACAAGCATAATCAAAAAAGACATCTGAAATCCATTAATTAAAAATCTGCTGTCTTGCTTCAGTGTCATTGAAATGCAAATCTCAGCAAAACATCAAGGCTAAACTGATGATTTCCCCTTTCAATCACACAATGATGCCATTCTTAGAGAACAATTTGTTTGATACAAAGCACCCAGGCTCTGGAGACCTCAAAATCTGCCAGCACTTGAGCTTATAAAATTGTCTCACCAAACCAGGAGAAATTAATTGCTACTAACTGCAGGACTTGTCTGATGCACTCAATTTAAATATCATGAATTGCTCATTTAACAGAATTTTACATGGGGCACAATCGTAGCAACACCTTTATGATGGCAAATATTTGCAAAAGCTTCAGTAAAAAAGACACCAGTGCTGAAATAATGTTTGGGACAGCACAGAATTCATGAGATGGGATAATTTGAAACAAAATTTCCAGTCCAAACAGAACCAGAAATAGCCAACTATTTCATTTTTTAATGCATGACATCAAAACCTGAAGTGTCTGACTCGCTAAATATCAGCATTTCAGAAAGTTCACTGCAAATAAGAATAATAAAATCTTGCATAGATAATACATTTACAAGTCTAATATGTTATGTATAAATATGTAACATTAATGCATGTATATGTACACGTATATAAGTAATTATGTAGGCACAAAAATGTCTATTTATAAAAACCCCAAACCAACCACTTGGGACATGATGTAGAGATGCCTGGCAAAAAATATAAAGATGCTTGAGTACCTATACAAAAATCACATTCTAATTTGATCTTTGATCACTCTGTATTTGTTATCTATATGCTCACATCTCATAACATTTTTCTTGTTTTAAGGCCAGCACTTCCAATGTCCTTGAGTTTCTTCTATGCAAGTTCTTTGCACTTTATCTTACAGAGGACTCAACCACATGGATCGAAGAACTGAGAACAAAAGCCCTAACCCAGTGTGCTTGTGATCAGTGTGGGCCTTGGAGTTTCCATAAGCTATTAAGGCATTAGAAAGCACCACAAATGTGTCCTGCAAGCAGGCTGTCTGCTTGACCTAATGCTCACAGTCACTTTTTGTGAGGACAGGGGTGAAGGAAACAGGTAATAGTAATTCCAAACTCCCAGAAACAACCTGCCACAGCAACAGAGAGCTTCTGGGTGAACTGTGACAGTGCTAAAGAAATACTGAACAAGACCAGTGAAAAGTTGCCATAGGGTTCCCAGACAATGACACCTCTGCTCCAAGAAAAACAGGACAGCTGTCGATCTCTGACTGACAACACCTCACATCAGAAGCACAGTGTAATTCTTCAAGTTCTATTTCAAAACTTCTGGGACTTTTTTTTGACTTCTGAAAAGCAGGAAGCAGATCAGAGCAAATTCACCTGTGGCATAAACCTATTTATTTCACTCGATTTAGATTAGATATGAAATTGGTTCCTACTAGGATTTTAAATGATGATTAGATTGGAAATGTCACTATCAGGCTTCAGAAAAGTGAGCAGAAAGGAAGTGGTGCTGAGCCACCTGGAGAGCAGCCATCCATCTTCCTGAAAGAAAATCATTAAATTCTTAGACCAGAAACCTATCAAGGTTGAAGACTTCCAACAGAAGGACTTCTAACCTTCTGGGTGTTGTACTTTCTGTCCCTGAGAGCAGCAGGACTTGCCAAATTTCATTCTGCAAGAATACAAAAGTTGGACCCTGTGTCCAAAGATCTGCAGCATCTGTACGAGACCTGTAACAGTCTCTGCTTGGAGGAGGGCAGTAATTTCTCTCTTTAGTGCTGCAGCTCGCTGACAAGTTTTTGACACCATTCCAGCTGTTGGTAGACAGATGTTCAGCAGCTCTCCAGGTAGTATAAAATGTACAGAGGTTCTTGAACAGCTCTTCATCCAGTCTTAGCCAGGTAGATCTCACCGCGTCAGGGCTGCTCATCAGTGGCACAGGTGGGAAGGAAATGCAGTTTTAACTTGTTTAGAGAGTTGCTCAGCATTATCTAGACTGAAACATCCTTCTTTGCATTGTAAATGAATTGTTGTGGGCAGGAGGAGAATATTTAGACCTAGTGACTCTCTCTTGTGAACCTTGTCTGCAAAGATGTTCTACTTTAACAGCAAACAAGAACAATAATAAATCTTTAAAAATTTGATAAAACTCCTACCTTTAAAGCCCTATGAGACCACCAAACACCCTAAGCTTTTCTGACAGGCAGTATTGGAAACTTGGTTTCAGCAACTCGTTTGACAAAAATCAAAATTAATTGCCTTTCTTTTGCCAGCAGACTGTTACACTTCCCTCCTGCACTGAAGAAGATTAGCGGCGCTTTGGTGTGGACACCTTTCCCCCAGGTGATGTCATTGTGGATTTGTGCTAAGCTCTGTGCTTCATTACCAGTGCCCAGCCTCACTTGCAGTACAAAATACACGAGTGCTCAGCTGTGATCCACCTTCCCTTTCCCACAGAAGAGCAGTGTGTGGTGCACAGCAGGTTAATGAGCTGTGGATTCAGACCTAAGCTTACTCACAGCTGGCTTGTGAGCAACAACAGAGATGTTTTTCCTGCCTGAAGTCTGTTTTAACCTTGTAGAGTGCAGTTTGGTGGGTGCATCTTCTCCGAGTGCTGGGTGGATGGTAATTAAATGTTTTGGAGGCACAACTGCCCCAGAAGGCCCTCAGTGCAAAATGGATTGTCTGGGAAGGAGTGCACAGTGGGCACATGGGAATGCTGGGGGAATAGCAGTAAAGGGAGTAGTAAAGAGTAAAACACTGTTCCATTAAAGTCTGTGTGAGTAAGTTTTCAAAACTTATTTAGGGACTGACAAATTATAGGATCAATATTTGGACTAGAGGTTTTTAAAAATTGCTTCAAAGTTTTTCCAATTTGGCCCTCATAAAAATGAAATATTTTTGTATTTCACATAATCCATGATAGGAGAAAATTTTGAGGTTAGTGCTTAGTTCTGTTTTGAAACAGCTTAGTGGTGTTTTGAAACAGTCCAGCAGCAATGTCTAGTACACTGAAACAGCATTATCACACTCTCTCAAAGAGAGTTATGAAGTAGGTAAAAGCAGGGATAAATTCATATCTGGAGTCATAAGCAGCCTTCCAGGGTGGCAAGGAGATCAGTGGAAAAGTTAAAATCAAATCCAGAGACAAAAGGCAATTCCATTCTATCTTATTACCCTTAAATTTAAAGGATTACAACACAGATATTCACCCAAAGCATCAATCTCGTCAAGAAAATAAGGTGGAAAGGGTAACTGCAATGAGTTAAATTTTTAGAGGGGCATTGAGACATTCAGATTTTCCTCTTTGAGTACACAGAATAAGTTAAAAGATCACAAAACAATAGAAGAAAATTAGGAACATAGAAATGAAATCAGCATGGCTATATGCCAAGGTAAAATGTATTAATTAAATAAAGGAAATATCCTTATGAACAAACAAAGCAAAGCATTCTAATTAGGACTGCAAACTCTGCAACACACAGACAAAAAAATGTGCAAGGAACATCTTGCAAACTGTATTAAAAAAATAAAACCCCCGATGACCTACCCAACACTTTTTTGAACTTATTAAGATTAGAACCTAGAGGACATATGGACGACCAGCATGTGACATGATTTTCTAGAAAAAGTAAATCATAGTGAAATACCTCAGTGAATCTGCAATTATCATTAAGTATCTTGAAGCAGTTCCAGTGCTAGACCCCCTCCCTCTTTTTTTAGTAGAAAACACAGGAAGTCTTTCTCCAGCTGCAGGATTGACAGAAGGACTATGGAATAATGGATGAAGTAGAGGGGAGGTGAACATGTGGCAAAAGGACAGAACAAGCAGTAGCAAATGGCCAGGACCTAATTGTATTTGCTCTGGAGCTCTCCAGATACTCTGAGATACAGATGTAAGTGGTGTGTACTCTCTCCTGTCACCAAAGGGTAGGGAAGGGGAAGATGGAAGCATGGTAACAATATTCCTTGGATGGGCCAGGGCCAACACAGAGCAGGGGTTCCCAGCTAACAGGAAAAAGTTCTGTGCTGTAAAGAAGAGCAGAGCTGATATTTCCCATCCTTTTCAATATAAGTAAACAGGGCATCGAGTGACTCTAGTGAGTGTCAAGTTCAAAACCAAAAAAAACCAAAGAGGTTGATCCCCACAGATGATAGAGAAGATGATAAACTCCTGGTTGAATGACACTATAGAGGCTAAAAATGTTATATGGGCTCAAAAGAGCACCTGGAAGATTTTATAGAAGAAAAATCCATCACAACCTATTTCATACGAGTTACTACCTCTGTCTTGAAGTTCTCCTATGACATTTCTGCATGTGGCTAAAAATGTGGTTTTGGAATCATGGCTACTGCCTTATCCTCTCCTCTAGGCATCTGCTGCCAAGAGCAGGAAACCTGCCTGAGTGTGTCTTTGTTCTGGCCAAGAAAAGTCTCTCTGATTAGTCTAGCCAACAGGAAGCAAAGTACAGACCTGTCCTAAGAGAAAAATTAGAGAATGCTAAGTCAAGTTAAAGAAATCTTTTATCCAAGCGCAAGACAAAAGTTCCTATTGCACCTGTGTATGAAAGACCATGTAGGCAGTTTCTGTTTGCTTTTGATCAGATCTATTTTCATCTTTCACTTTGGAGTCTCAAATCCATTACTAAATTTCAGACAGGGTGCTAATCACTGGAACAAGGCAGCTGTGAGCTTTTCTTCCCAAAAGAGATCAGAAACAAGTACAAAGAAAGCTAGAAGTTGAGATGTATTAATCAGTCTTTCCAGTGGCAGCCTTATCCAGAAGATGTCACCAAAGCACAAGTAGTGCTCAGGGTCCCTAGAACAAGGAACGTAAGTGGAAGGACTTCGGGCTTGTACAAAACCACTGGAAAATCAAGAAGAATGTTGAGAGAACATCTTAAAACATGTGATACCTGACCCCAAGCCACAGCAAAAAACAGGTGGTTGGGCAAGGTGAAACCAGTGCCTGGAGCAAAAACTCTCAGTGCTTCAGAGAGCTTGGTCTAGCATGGCAGCCATGTGGACACTGCTGCAACCTCAAGCAGATCAGCAATTACCAGATGATATCTGTGAGGCTTAATATCATTTCACTTCTTTGTGACAGCTGAGTGCAGCTATGAGCCAGCATGACTCATCCTGCTTAATGCACTGTGGTTCAGAACAGATCCTATTGCAGGAAAAAGTTCAACATAAAGAACACAGACTAGGACATCAGCCAGCAGGAATTCTCCTGAGTCTCAAACCTCGTCTTTAAGGGTTTTCTTGACCCTCTCTGCTAGCAGGAGATGAGTTCCATTCCATCATGTTTATTCTTCTCTAAGAAGAAACCCAAACAAATCCACCTGATAATGGCAAAATCCACAGGTGCTCTAGGACTGACAATGTGTTAGAGCATATCACCACCTGAGTGTCACTCTCCACAGACCTCCCTGACAAATGTGTTCTAGGAGCAATTAGAGTATGAATAACAGAACTTTTAAACAGACCTTTATTCAGCTCTTGTTTGTGACTGCCCAATTTACACCATTTTGAGCAGAGGGTTAAAAGTAAGACTTCCTGCAGCAGTACTTGTGCTATTATGGGAAAAGATTTTGTAAGAGATACTCCTAGGAAATTATGCATAATGGTTACATAATATGAGAAATCACGTTCTCATAATATCATTTGGCAGGTTTAGCCTTATTTCTAGGAAACAGGCTAATGGAAATGATGTCCTTTCAGATTCTGTATTAATCAAAACAATGTAATGAGACCAGGTCTACACTAAAAGGTAATCTGAAGGTATATCTATATGGATTGCCAGTGTTCTGAAGCAAGTTGTAGTCTTAATAAATATTATTTGCATCTATATATATTTTTATATATCTATACACACTAATAGGAACAATCCATTTCCATAATTAGATTTTCAGTCTACCCAATGCAATAAGGAAGTCTGTAAAAATTAATGCTATTGAGTCTGTGCATCTAGCACCTGCTAAACAAAAACATTTTTCAGTTTCTAAAAGTTTCTGAAAAATAATTCAACAAGTAATGAGCTAAAAAGAGAACTTCTTTAAAAGCAGAATTATTTTGGGTTTCAAAAAATGAATGTCATGTTTCTTGGCTGAAGAAGTTCAAATTACAGACAGGTATCTTATAAAAATCAATTTGTGGCACCTAGCCTTGCTGCTCACGTCTGAACAATCAAGCCACTGCTTTGTTTCAGATAAAAAGAAAGTTTCCTTAGCAATCTTAGGAAATCAAGAACCACAGCAACAGAGGAAGAGGTTTAGCTGCATACACATGCTTAAAGCAGTAATAAAACTGCTCTTCTACTACCGTGTCAGATCCCAAGTCATGACAAACTGACAAAATCAGCATCTTAGACACCACATAGTCCTGAAGTCCTCTACAGGGTATAGGCTCAAGGTAAGAGGGTCAGGAAGTGAGATGCACTCCCGGGAGAACCCAGCTGTGTGGTAATCCTCCAGTCTCATGGTGAGGATTTGCCTGGTTCAGAGAATCCTTTCCAGAAAGCTCCTCTAATTTGCCTCTCTCTGTAAAAATGGGATTTGCTTTCTATTTCTCTGAGTGAGAATAAGCAGAAGTGGAAGCAGTGGAGCAAGCTGATTTTTTTAGCATAAGGTAAAACTGGACATCAGGTCCTGTTATGAACAAAGATCCTTCTCTTTGTCACACATTAAGAAGGTCATAAAGCTTTGCATAAGGGTAAATTGACATCAAAAGCTAATGCCTGATTAGGCATAATTTGGGACATTAGGCAATGTAAACAAGCATCCAGCCTTTCTGTGTAGAGCAAAATCAGAATTTCAGCCTCTGGGAATCTCTGTCTGCAGGTCTACTAGGCAATAAATCACTGGAAATGCACAGGCTTTTTTATGACAACAATCCTCCTCCATTACATAAACTCATTTCTTGCTCTCTTTGTCATAAACTAAAAGAAGCTGCTTGACAATAAACACTCACAATTCTCGTTAATTTGCTGCTGTTTGTGCAAAATCTCCCTGGTTACACATAGACCTGGAGAACCCGGATGATTAGGAAGTAAAATTATATTAACCAAGCTGAACCAGCATGGTTCAGCAAGGTAACTGAGGAGATATTTACAGAGCTCAAGTTCAATAAGATTTCATTGTATACTTCTGTCCATAAAGATACTTACAGAGCAATAAAAACAAGTCAAGTGATGCTGAAATCCACTTTTCCCTCTTTTGGTAATTTGCAAGTACATCCAGATCCTATTCTATGTAGACATTGGAATTGGCCTTCATGGTAGACCCCAAGATTAACTTTTTTTTAAGTACTTCCAAGTGCAGCTGGGAGCTACTGTAACCTATAAAAGTACGTGCAATTGAGAAGTCCCATTTTATTTCACATGCTGATCAATTACTCTTCTGTATTTTCAACATGTGCTTAGCAGTGTTTGCAGGTTGTCATACACATAGCAATTAAAAAGAAGTAATAATTAAGAGAAAACTACTAGTTCTTTACACCCAGTTTTATATTCTGTTCTGTGTTGTTGTTTATGTTCATAGTGGATATGACATTATATACTGCTCCTTTATGATGTTTTATCATAAAACATAGCTGCCTTTTCAGATTTCTCATACTCTAAGGAGTTACAGTCTTGGAGTTTCTGTAGTTGGCGTACCCACAGGACAGACTACTTAAAAATTGTATGGAAAAATGTAGGTAAATAAGTGTACCTTTGATTTAACTCAGAGCCCTCCTTCTTGAGGATGATACATTAGAGCTAATCTCAGTTTCTTTTCTGAATGTTTTCACTGCAGGCAACAAAAGAGAAGCATTAGTTCAGAAGCCACACTATCATGGTGGTGGTGATCTACTACCAAATTTGGCACCAGTGCCAGGAACAGAGATTTGAGCTGACACTGTCACAATGTCTTTTAAATTAATTTGGCATCAAACATCATAAAGGTTTGCCATCACTTTTCTGTAACACAAGTACAGCAGTCTGACAGACACAGTAAAGGCTGTGGCACTTTTCTCTGTCAACCTGGCTTCTAAGTGTTCATTTTTCACACGTAGCTCTGTTACCTGTGTTACTCTCCTGGAGCTCTCAGGGGGTGCAGAGACAGTTCCTACTCCAAACACAGTGGGTGTGAGGCTGGGTGAGCTCTGCCTCCAGGCCCTGGCTGTACAGTTTTCTCTCTTAGCTGAGACATCATAGCAGTGATCAGAAATAGCAGAATTGAGGGTGATATGAGAAGAATCTGTCTTTATCTGGTAAAGAACATTGGCCATGTCTCTGATAAGGTACGGCTCTGACAATTGTCACTCCAGCAGCAGCAATACTTCTTGCTCCAGCCTTCTGTCCCTAAATCAGGAATTTCCCAGGGACAGGTAGGTATTTTCTCTCAAAGTGCAGAGAGAAAAAAGAATTCTGAGGAGCACTATAACTAATTAGAGACTACTCTTAGGAAAAATGGAAAAGAAGGTTAACTGAGTTCCTGTCACCATTCAGATGCTTAAGGACTGATAATTAGGATAGGCTGTGGATAACTCAGAGACTTAACCTAAAGTATAGAGTTAAGTACACGACTGCATGGAAGCCTGTATTGTCAGCCACTGACACACTGCTCCAGCATCCTGGTATTTAAAGCATTTTGTGGTACAGAATTCTGTCTACTAAAAACTAGTCTGAACCCATAATTTACTTTATAAGCAAATTGATGAAGAAATTTAGATTTCAGTAATTTTCTCTTTGCATGAGTGTAGGATGGTTTGAAATAAATCACAGTAAGCAGGAACATACTAGACAACCTACAGACTTTGACATCTCAACTTACACATCTGTCTTTAAAAAAAAACAACAAAGCAGAAATACGCATGATCATTCCTTTTTTATTTGGTAAATGACAGAATCATTTCATATAAAACAGAAAAAGAACCATACTGATCAGCCACCCACACACTTTCTTTAAAGCTCATGTGAATTGGATCAACATTTAGAAAGCACAGCAAGTACTGGCATTTAAGCGATATTATGAAAACAGTCAAGCTGTGATAGTGAATATATATCCAGCCTTTTTATATTAGCTTCCGTATGCACGCACAATGTTATGAAACACTGTTCAGAAATATAAGAATATTATTTTCATGGGAATTTCACAATTAGAAATCACCTCTTTACATACATGAGCAAGACAGTTAAGTTCCCCTCTCCCCAGCACCAGCTATTCATGCAGCTCCTCCTTCATCCTGCCTCTGATTACCCAGTTATGCTCCAAGCCCAGCATCTGCATCTCCCAATACAAAAGGCTGGTCCCAAAACTCCTGTGCACAGTCTATTGGTCCTCCCACACCTGAATTTCAACTGACTTCACTCCTGACATAACTTGAGAACAGCTACAGCTGTTGCCATGCTGTACCCCTGCCTCAGCCAAGGTTAATTGCTTTAAAGGTGATATCCTCTGCTTACAAAAAGAGACAAATTAAATACTATAAATCCTTTGCAGGACTTGCTCAATACAAAAACATACAATTGCCGTTTCATCCTTTTCATAACAAAAGCAGCTGCACAAAAACAAGCTTGGGTTGGTTTCCTCCAGAGCCACTGACAGGCAGTTGTGGTTTCTCATTCTGCTGCTCTGGCTGTTGTTTAAAATTTGTGTAGTGCTTACGTTTTTCTACATTGATTTTTAATGTATGTCTTGAAACAGATACATACACACAAACTCATGTTTTAGGCTGGTCAAGATGCACTGTTATCCTCTGAAAGAACACCAAGTGTTTACCCTTTTTATTCCCAATCCCTCTTTAGCAGCTGTAGGATCTCCATTTTATGGGATGTTGTGGAGGGGAAGGGGAGGGGGTTCTGCCTTTTTTTCAATAGACATTAAATTTAGTAAGTTACTGAGGTATCGTTACTGGTCCAGCTGAACCTCTCCGAGCCAGTGAGGGTAACTCTCATGAGATGCATTGCCCAGGAGTGTGAGCTGTCTCTCCTGCTTCTGAGGCACCCCAAAGAGGGCATGATCTTCCCAAGAAGCCCCCTCATGCCTGGCCCAAAACTTGAGCAGGAAAGCTGAACACACACACACACACACACACCAGCATTAGCATATGCATTCAACTTGAGTCTTCAACTTCCTTATATTTCAAAGCTGAGATAATCACCTTAAAAATGCACCTACTGCAATTGTTTGGGCGGTCAGCTTCCCACTGACATCCTTGTGGTTCCCTTTGGAGCACATTGGCTCCTAAAGCAAGGTAACTATCAGGCTTTTCACTGAAATCAATCTTTCTTTTAGTTTCAATCCCAGTGTCATTAGCATCAGAGCTGTTGGTAAGCTGTAATTCTGATTTCTTTGATCTGTATTGTTTGCCTGCATAATCGAGAGACAGGCAGACACATGCTTGGTGAATGAGCAATTGCAACCTTTTTTTGTACTCCTTCAGGGAATGCTGTGGCACGAAGCAAGGTCTGTCTTGCCCCTCATGCCTCCAGGATATGGGAATAGCACACCCTTGGCTGTCTGAGGAAGGAAGATGAACCCACCTGATTCTGAGGCAGGGAGGAGACTGCCCAGGACTGCAAGGCTTCCCAGGGGACAGAGAGGAACCCCCTCTCTGCACTCCCCAAGGGTGGCCAGCAGGGCTGGGCAAGAACATTTTTCCTCCCCACCACCCAAAGAGGTGCACACAGGCTTGTGTGTGATATGAGGCACATCTCATGGGAGTGACGGAATGGCTGTGGCCATGGCATAGTCTCACTTTAAATAGAAGTGATGATGCCTTGAATGGGATGCTAGATTCTATGATCTGCACTCAGGGCAACATCCATCCACTCATTAGGTGACAGGTTTTGATCTACTTGGGCTAAGCAAGGACCATGCAATTCATTTTGCTCAGAAGCGGAATTGAAGGCAGAGTTTAAAACTGCAGACCCAGAAAATTGATCTTAAAAAACCACTCAGCTCTGTGAAGAGCTCATAAACCTAAAATTAAAGCCTTAAAATAAATGCAAAAACCATCATCTACCGCATTATGTTTCTCAGTTATACCAATTTAAAATTTTCACACCGAGGTAATCTGAGTAGCCCAATTCCGTGTTGGTAATATCACCTACAGTAACACCCTGCAAGCACAGCAACAAACTCTCCCAGGCAGGAGGCCAGGTGCCAGCACCAGCCACTGAACTTGAAATCAATTTTGTCTCTCAAGTGTAACTTTATTCTTGTACTCCATGAATATATCACTGTGTACAGGGACAGCTATATACACATTTTCCAGTGATAAGTAAGATGAAACCACTGACTTAATAAATTCATTTTTTATAGACGTACGGTATTTCTGTTCAGCTGTGTAACACAGAGTGGGCCTGAAGCAAAGTACTGCAAAGCAGGAAGGAAGAAAAGATGAGGAGATCTTTAAGATCTTTTAGAGTTTTTCTGAAAAGGAAATCTCATTTCTGTCACATGAGCTTTATTAGCTCATTGAGGGGTTGCTTGCAGGGTTTTACCACCAATGCCTGAAGGGGGTGGCTACAGGCTTTATTTCTCATCTCCTGTCCTCTTTGCAGGCAAACCTTTATTTACATCCCAGTTCTTCCATGTCACAAAAGTTTAGGTTTACCTGGTCTTTAAAGTGTCCCAAGATAAGCCGAACTTGGAATACTCTTTGCAGCTTCCACAAATAGGGAAAACTACATTATCCTCCTCTGAGTCAACAGATGTAATTAATGGTTTCTAATATTGAACAGTGGCATGTAAGTTCATTGAAATAGTCATTTGGAATTGAAAAAGAAGACAATAAGATAAAGATAGCTGACTGTAGAAGCCAGAAGGTATTATCAGGTGGGAGCAGGCTGAGGTATCTGCATTTATTCCAAAAACTAGCAAAAAGGGAACTGCAATGTAACATAGCACTGGAGTAGTAGAGAATTCTCTCTTATAGCCTTCTGTTTACAATCACAATGTTAATAATCTTAACACCTCTTTTTTCACCCAAATTAGACATTTTTAATTCTCCACAAGAGTTGGCTAATGGCTCCCTCTAACCCTGGGGTCACACATCCCAGCTGGAGATCACACCTTCAGCAGAGGTACCCCTCACACGAGGCAGATCCCTCAGCATTTGCTGTGACCATTTGGTGCTTTTGGAAAAAGCAGAGGCGTTGTTTAGGCAGAGGTGCTGTGGTGGTCCTGCATTAATAGTGCTGTTATCTGGCACCGTGCCTGGCATCTTTTGATGCCTCGTTATCTTGTAAGAGCAGAGTAGCCCCACACATGGCGCGGTTTTTTCCAGCGAACGAGTCACAAGACTTTCAAAGGTACAACTGGTGAAAGGCTGTTGAAATGCTCTTAGAATTATAATGACAACTTATCAATGCTTGGAACAAAATCATCCTTTTGCTGATTAATTTGCAGGCTCCAAGAAGAGTGTTTGCTTGTGAAATCTCTTCTGCCTTTTTTGGTGTCATTTCTTTTTTATTTTCTACTGGTGATCAGCAAAAGAGGAATGTTAATAACAGCAGAGTGCAGACTCTTCTCAATTTAGCTTGTTATCAGATAGCTTTCTTGGGAGACTAACAGATAAGAGCAAAACATGACTTTTCTCACCAAATAACAACTGCTTTGGCATGCACAGTTTGAGAGATAAGCTGCCTGTGCATGTCACCATCTGCAGACCTGTGATCTTTCTACTACAGCTCTTCTGCCCTCTGGGTAGCCAACTCTAAAATGTGGGCGTCAGCCCCCCTCTGACCATGCAGAAAGGAAAACTTTTAGGTATCTTCAGCTGAGATTCCCCTATGTGAGAGCTGGTAATAAAGGAGAGCTCCAGATAAAACTGCACCCAGCTTTTATCTGTAAGGAATATGGAGAGTCTGTATTTCAACCAGTAGCCATCAATTAGAGATCCCTTACTCAGTGCACTCAACCTCAGGAAAAGATTAAAGTCTGACCTGTGCTGCTTGTTAGCAGATACTCAGCTGATGAACTACTACCTCTAAAAATTACATTCTAAGAAAAAACACATGATGAGCAGAGGGAGACTCAATATTAGATGAATTTACACAAGCAAAAGAACTTTTCTGACAGGCCTGAGTCACACTGTCTGGGGGTAAACAACTCCACATCTTTTCCTAATAAGCTGCAACACAGCTTGTTTCAAGCAGAGGAATGACACAGAGGGTGCCACTGTCACCACGTCTGGCTGTGAGTCCTTCAGAAGTCACAGTGACACCCTCCCTGGCTTTGAACACTGGATGTTGAAAGCCAGAGAGAACTTCACACTTCAGGGTGCTGGACAGCAGGTGGTTTTCACATGTATATAATCCAAGAGATACAGCAACAGGGTTTATATATGGTAATTAAAAGGTCCTCTATGGTAAACCAAAAACTGCCCAGAAACCACCCCTCTCTGCTCAAAACCCAGGAAAGGAGGCTGCTACAGAATAACTCCTTGGTTAGAAATGTCCTGTATGCTGAGACCTGGCCAGTGTCCAGGCTTGTTCTGTTTGCAAACAAATCATTGACAGAAGAAAAGGACACAGTAACATGTTTCTGAGAAGTCAGATTAGAGTCTAGGAGCACTGAATCAACATTTGCCTTGGCTGGAAGAGGAGGTGTGCCTTAAAGACAAGTTGCCAATTTTTATCTGTGGCACTTGTGTCCCTCTAGGGGATGTCCCTCAGGCCCACACTATATGGCAGTACTACTGTGACCATGAGGTTATCAGAAGTTTCTCGTTTTCAGGAGTGCTTTTCTCTTCAGGCCTGCCTACAAGGCAGAGTGAGTGCTGGCAAGAGATCATAGCATCTAGAGGAACTCTTATGTCTTTGAGGAAAGAAGCCCAGTACACATTTGCCAGCCTTTTGAAGATACATTTTTAGATGGAGACAGAAAGTACTTTGCACTGTCTCCCCAGGACAGGGATGAGCATTTCTCAGTGTTGAAACCTTTGTATCACTCACTGCTCTGGTTACAATTTCCCACCTTTTACTGTGTCTGAATCTGAAATCATCTATCACCTTCATTTGTCCTGCCAGTTACAAATATTGAACCTTATATTTCGGTTGCTTTGCAGAATACCCTCACCATACTGACCATTGTTTATCAATAGTAAATTGTCTGCAGATGCCCAATATGTGATTATGAAAGATTAAGCAGTGTGGGCACAGCTTGCAGAATCCCAAATGCCAGTGCTGATGATGCACACAGCCATGGGTTTATCGTCAAAGAGTAATGCAGTTGGTACCACTCTACTAAAAAATTCTCTGGTAATTAACAAATCCTGGAAATACCTTGGAAGTTTTGGAAAATAAAAAAACCCCAAACCCCAACTCTCTAAAAATCTTTCTTGATTATACTATTCCCTAAATTAAAAGGTTTCTTCAATTTCTAAGTTCTCACTTATCTTAAATAAAGCCAACTTCTTTCTCAAAATCCAAACCATGTCCCTAAAACTTGAATGACATTCTCAAAAAAAAAAAAATCTCCATTCATATATAAAAATGTAAGGAAGCAGACAGCTCTCCCATCTCTAGGATGAAGGACAGGAGTTTCTCCCTAGCTGGTTTGATCATTATCTTTCCTGACAGCCACCTAGCGTGGGAAGCATAATCACTGCTGCTTTGTGCTGAGTTCTGCAGCAGGTGAGAGTTGACCCACTGCTCACCTTCCACTGGTTTCTTTGACATTTTGGCCAAGTGGATTTTACGGAGTTGTCTGCAGCTGCTTTACTTATTCTGGTGTTTTTTTTTTTTTTTTTTTTTTTTTTTTTTTTTTTTTTTTTTTTTTTGCCTTCTTCCTCCTTAATCTTCCTTCTGCAGCCTTTGCAAAGGCTATGATAACATGATGCCATATGACAACAACTACTCTACAGTTGTTAGATGTAGTGAGCTCTTTTGTCTCAAAGCTGTTTCCAAGAACTGGGGTACATATTGATTAAGAACATAAATTGTACATTCTCATTTGAACACTGACTGTGCAGTCGAGAAGACAAAGAAAGTACTTTATCTTTATATACTGAAGATTGATTTTGTTCATTCGCACTGCAAAATACTTTACTCTAAAAGATGCCTTGCCAGTACCAGTGGGATACTTAGGCTTCTAGTCCCATTAGATCAGGCACTGGCTTCTTTCTAAAGAGGGTGTTGGAAGAGCCCAGAATGAAAGGACTCAGGTGTGTAGTTCCAGAAGCAGCTCCACACAGATGGGATGGATGCTCACTAGAGTCTAAGCCTTTTTTTCTTTTTAGCAATAATTGACCTCAATTAACTGCAAGACTTTTCCAACTTGGTAAAACCCAGAAAGAGTGAGGTGGCATTACTAATACAGGAAGGCAAATATTATATTAGGATATGAAATACAGTGAGCACCATGCACATAATCTGACAATCACAGCTCAGTGCTGACTTCTAATGAGAGTTTGCAATTGTGCCAGAAGAGGCTTCCCCAACAAAGGAGTAAAAATCTGAGCTGTTTATCATTTACTAATGCATACTACAACTGTTAGAGACAGCTTTTTCAAAATCTAATATTGCCATATCTATTTTGACAGCCGTAATCTTGTGTAAGCAACACTGAACATAATGTGATTAGCTGTTATAATTTCCGTTTGATGTGAGTGTAATAACCCTAATTCAAATCTAAACCAGAATATGAGGAACAGTGAAATTTTCACCCTAACAGCCCTGGAAAGCCCAAGAGACAACTCACCTCCATGGTGGGAACTCTCTAGGGCTCTTGAGACTGGATCACTTGAACCTCAAGAAATACCACTTCCAATAAAGCCAATGTAAGCATCTAATATAAATTTAACTGTAAATTACAAAGGGCACATATGTTAACAGAATAATGAAAATTTTTTACACTCCATTAGTTAGCATGGTAAGAACTGACGCCCAATTAACAAATGCGTTATTATTGCCAAGCACCTCTCTTGGAAATCAGAAAAAACAAGCAATTGGTAGCTTATTGACAGTGTGGTCTAATCAAAGAGATTTTCTTATTCTTTCTTTTATTTCAATTTCTATTTTTGATGGGTTTTCTTGTGTTGCTTTTAACAACTTACCTAAGAAACCATTCTAATTTGATAGGTAATAATTACAAATTTACCTGCAGGCTAAATATTTTTGCAAATTATTTTACTGCTACTGATTTCAGAATCTCTCCCCTCTTTGACAATCAAGCCTTTAAGACACACTTAGAAGCAGATAATATTATATTACCCACTTGTGTAAAGACCTTTTTTTCCCCCACAGAACCAATCTCCCCACATTTCAGACACTCCCGACAGCACCTCAAAACTTCTCACCCTTCTTGCAATTACTCAGGTTTGCCAGAACCAGTTCTTTGTAAGTCAGAGATCAGAGCCCAGTCTTAATGCAGTAGTACATAAACCAGCCCTGGCTGAACTCTTCTTAATCACAGAAAGTAGCACACATCTGAGGAAGACAAAAACATTTTCAGAGATTTTTTGTTAGTATTCTTTTTCCAAAGTGAATAACATTTTTCCCTTCCCTAGTTTTTTGCACAATCTGAAATTAAAGAGCAAATTTTACTCTCTGAAAGATGTAGTTGCTATTGGAGAGTGAAATAAAATAAACCCCAAAACTGAGGGGTGTGTACTGGAAAAGAAGATAAAATGTATGTGCAAAGCTTTTCAAGTGGTTTTATATGATTCATTATGGGTGTAATATAAGATTGCAGATAGAAGTCCAACCCTTAACTTCAGAGATCCTGTGAGAGCATCAGCAAAATTTAACTCCTCCATGTTCTGAATATACACTGTGGGAAAGTGACAGTAATGGCTATGACAAATTGTTATCTAAGGAGACTGTCAAAAACCCTGACTCAGGACCAAAGCCCTACACAGCCCTGCAAGGTACTCTATACACATAGGATAAATTAATCTTTATTTAATAAAGTCAAGAAGACAGCTCCACTAACACCTCATTCCTATGTGTCAGTCATTGACCTTTGCAGCAAGCCACAAGCATAGCTAATTAAAAGAAAAAGAGCAGCATAAACATTTAGGTAGAATTCCACTGAGCAGCTCAGGTAGCAGATGTGATGTTCTAGCTCCTGCCACTGTTCCCAGAGCACACATCAGATATCTCTTGCCAAGAGTGGTGTGCATGTACCTACAACTTCTGCTTTGCACATAATGTCCAGCTCCTTCTCTTGCTTGTAGGGGCTCATTGTACTGTGTTTTGCATATCCCACTCCTTGTGACTCAGGAGCAGTTGGAGTATGATGCATGGAAACCACAGCCAGGGAAAACTGGTGCATCCCACATCTCACATTGCTGTGGAGTTGATGTGTAGGAAGGGCATAAAAGTAGCCAAAGCCCTTCTGACTCCCAGGTCAGATATAGCCTCTACACCTTTCACAGCTTCTTTTCTTTTCTTCTTTTCTCTTGTATAGAGTCTTATCCTATAAGAACCAGGTTAAAAGCTGGACATGAGACGTTGCATCACATATAAATGCAAGAGGCTACATTTTCAAGAGGTGCTGTGTAGGTCTCAGGTTTTCATACATATTTAACCCTTAAGTCAGTCAGAAAAACTTTTCTTTTGACTCTTATCTAATGTCAATTGTCAGAAAGGCTCTAGCCAGAAATGATTCTGCATCTCAGTATTTCAGTTTTCTGTTGCGTTTCTATTAAAACCAAGTCATGTCTATAGGGCACTAAGGCACTCATTCATGAACTTCTTAAGGAACAAATCCTCTGTTTGAATAATTGCAAATGAAAAGTTAAATCCTGAAATTCAGTTGCAAACTGAGTTTTCACTGCAGGCCACAATGTCCTAATAACCTAAACATTAGAAAAATGGAAAATCTACATAGCAATATAATCTCCATAGAGAAAGAAAACTCCAGATTTGGAACAAGTGCTTTTCTCTTAATATTGAGCACATCTTATTGGAATTTGTAATCCCTCATCGCAACCTTGTGTTAACTATTTTGACAGAATGAATAGCATTTTCAAGCCTTATAATTTTGACATCAAACAAAACTATTCAACAACTGAAACGAATAGAAAGCAGATGAAAAGCCACCATTTGATCTCCTAGTGAAGAGTGGTACACTTCTAGATGCTGTGTGGTAAACAATTAGAAGTGAACAGAGACAAACGCAGATTTAACCCTTACTTGTCTGCCTTTAATCACAGGCAATGTGAAAATCTTTCAGGCTGAACAGCTGATGGACAGAAGATTGCAGAAGGCTGCCATTAACCCACAACAATGTCCTCAAACTATATCTTTTCCCAAAGTGAGGTAAGGAAATTAATAGATATTAAATTAATTATACTTTTAATATTTCACTAATTTTTTGCTGTTGTGTTAATAGCCGGAATTTCAGGTTTGCATTTTAGTGAGGATAAAAGGTAAGGATAAAAAAAATCAGATCTCAAGACTCATGAAAACAAAATTCTTCTAGGTCTTGGAATGTTTAGCACTAAGGCACACAGGCATGAGGGCTTAAAATGATCTTTCAGTCACTGCTTTTCACATCTAAAGAGCAATATTAGAAATTTTGGATCTGAGGGGAAGATTGTACGTCCTTGCAAAAGGACAGCTTAAGGAAGCCAAGCTGGAGAGAGACCCAGAACGTGTATTTTCCACCAAAAGCAGCAATCAAATTATTTGTTTATTGTAGAAAATAATGTCAGAACCAGACTCTCTTCTTTGGAGGGTAATGGAAGAGTAACCCTGGGCACTGGATAAGGAACATCTTCCTCTTTACCACATGTGAATGAATCCCTGTGGTACACAGATCTCATTTTGGTGGCAGTTCATCCGTTTGAAACAATACCACCTTTGAAACAGCCAAAAAAGGCAGTTCCTGGGGGACCCACCCAGCACTGAGAGCGTGGTCCTCTTCTCCAGGCAGACTCAGTGTTGTGCAGCTCCTAAATACAGACAATTGCAGCTGACCTGCTGTCAAGGGATTCCAAGCACTTCATTTCCAAATTAGCTATCTACAAAAATGTCTCTCTGCTTTTATATTTCAAGAAAGAAAAAAAAATTGTATTAGAAAATTGTGAAAAAAATGTTATAATTATTTTTGCTCAAGAAATAATTTCCAGCATTTTAAGTTTCTTGGCTGTGGTGATTTGTTTCATGTTCATGTTTCCATCTTTAAATTTTTTATAGGTCTTTGCAACAGGGGAAGTATAACTCAGTCATGTAAAAACCCAAACAGAACTGAAACCCTGTACATCTGGTTTATGTCTTATGGTTTAAATATTCATACACCAGCAAAAGGCTAAATGAGCAAAATAAATCACCATAACTGAAAAATTTCTCCATTCAGACTTTAGGTACAGAAATATTTGTAGCAGAAATACCAAGATTTGTCTGAATGTGTCCACCCATGTGAGGGCATCAGAAGAAAATGAAGGGTTAAAACAATAGGACACACAGCACTCAATAACTCAATAACACAGACACACACAGAGCAGCCAGCCTTGTAAACACAGAGTAATCTGTTGCTGTTGCAATACAGGTCTCCTCATCTAGGTATAAACAAGAAGATGGGAACAGGGCTATATCACATGTGCCATTCTCACACAACCAGAAATCAAGTTACAGCCAGAAAGACACCCCAAATGAGGAAACAAAGGCAACAGTGCCTAAGACTAATGGAAGACAGAGATGAGCAAGGTTCAGAGGCAAAAGCTCATCCCATAGTCCTTGTTGAGTTCTCAGAGGCACATCAAGTCTATCCGGAAATAGGGTTGGTTTTTTTTTTTTTTTTTTTTTTTTTTCCCCTGAGAGATTTGTTGAGGAAACTGAAATCCTAGTTTTGGTGTTGTTCAGTTATGATTGTGGGCAGCTTGTGAACATCTGGTTGTGAATAAGTCCAGTCCATGAGACAGTGAGTGAAACTGTGAGAGTTGTTAATTCAAAGTCTCTTTCCCTTTCTATACAGTCTTACACAGACTTCTCTTCCATTAATTTACTACAGGATTTCAGGTACTAGAGGATTTCTCTGTTTGAAAGAAAATAAGTGACTAGCTTCCGTTAAAAAGAACCCCAAAACAGCACCATTTGTCTGATGCCAGTTGAATACACAACACTTGAGTGATACACAGGGAGGAACCTCTGCTGCTGGAGACATTTGTGCTAATTACTTTCCCCCCTTCTTATCTGCAGTGGAAGTGAAAAAGAAGTGGAATTGATCTCTTAAGTGCTGTGCCCAAAGAACAATCTTTAAAGAGAAACTACTTTAATTAAAACAAGATGAGCAGCAGCACTTCAGGACAAAAGTGCACAGCCATCAAACAGAGCAGTGGTTTCAGGACTGCAGAGTTCACAGTAATTAAGAACAGAGATGAACAGCTCTGGTGGGACCAGCTTGAGCAAGGCTTAAGTCACATTGTCACCCACAAAAGGATGTTAGTGAGACCCACAGACAGTTTAGTCTGGACAAACAAAGCTGTTCAGCACTTAAGAGAAAGGATTGGGAGTATTAACTTGGCAGGCAGTATATGAACAAGTTTACTCATGGATGCAGAAGAAAGAGAGAAAGTGATCAAGGTTTAACTTCTCCAAGACTTAGAGGACAACTGGAGAGAGCACAGTTAATAAAATTCAGAGGATAAGTTGTAAAGCTGGGAAGGGCCAAACCAGAAAGACAGACTTCTAAATCTCAGGGGAGCGTGCAACTGCCAGGCTGACAGATTTTCAAGGTGTTTGCCAGTTAAATGAAGGGGGTAGGTGCAGGATCACCGATGTGTTCATAAAGATCTTCCCAAGGGCTAAGCAGGAGCCATCCTGAAGCTTCAGCAACATCTGGCAGCTGGGACAATAGCAAGGGGATTTGCTATTGCCCAGCTAACATTTGCACAACATACCTCCAGAAAAGGTCAACATTTGAAGCTGTTATGGAGTAGCTTTCTGTAGAAGTTACTCCAGGTGTACAGATGCCTGAAGGCATCTTCTATCAGGGGATTGGGATGGGAGGGAGGCATCCAAAATGAGAGAGCTCATTTAAAGAGAAACATCACTTGACAGCTCAAGAGAACAATGCATTTCAAGAATAATTTGTCTGTGCATATTTGCCACAGGTCTCTTTTCTGCTTAAATGCAAAATCTATCAGGTTGCTCGTCTTTTTAAATACAATACACAGAACATCATAATTTGTTGGAGAAACAGGTATAAATGTGGAAACCTCAGTAAGAGCAATACAGCATTTTTGGCATTACTTTGTACCTCAACAGCATGTTTAAATTTTAAAACCTGTCAGATAAAATAAGGAAAAGGACAAACATATTTCAAATACTTACTCCCTTTGACATTTTCAATTGTGTCCTTCAAGGGCTTTTAAAAGTGTAGGACTTTTATATCTCAAGTATATTCCAAGCAGATATGTAAATACATAGAAAAAAAAGGTTGTTAAATCATGGCAGGTTAAATTATTAAATCATCTCAGCGACAAGATGCAGAAACAAGACTTGGCCCTACCATCACCCAGAATTGGAACTGATCACTTGCATCAGCAAAAAGATGTATGAAGGCCAAACGAGCACAATACAAATGCCACCCAAAAGACAGATGGAGAAGCACTTTATATACAGCTCTGCAAGCATAATAGAAGCATTCAGACATAGTTATATGTTTCTCCATGTGAAAATTCAAAGCCTTAGTCTTTATAAGAAACAAAGAAAATATTCTCTCTCTTGAAGCCCTCCTGGAAAGCCAAAACATCTGTAGAATGCAAATGAGCACCACCTGCTGCAGCCTCAACAGGCTGAAAAAAATTCTGCTTGTCTCTAGATAATATAAATACAAACAGTTGTATGTTAAATTGCTAAAGTGAAAATCACCTTTGCACATAGAAAAGCCAGGTTTGGTCACCAGCTGGAAGCAAGACCCCTACAGAAAGATTTTTTCTGTGGGGCTGTGGATAAATGCTACCTCAGAACTGCAGCAGCTCCCAAGGAAGATGTGTTATCCCAGCAGGTGGTGTTGCAACCTGAGGACAGGTCTGCATAAACATCTTCCATTTGAGGATTACACCTTCTGCCCTCTCCAGTGGATAGTGGGACCAGCTGGGTCATTCTGTGTGCACCACACCTTTTATTTCAATGGAAATCAGAATGCCCGAGCATTTCAGCTGTGTTACTTTTCCAAAACACATTAGTGACATTTACTGATTGGAGTAGTTGTTGGTTGGTGGCTAAAAGCTTTTGTTCAGTGTGCTCTAATATGTTCTGCTTCACTCTTTTCCCTTTATTTGCTTTATCAAATGTGAGCATCCTTGGATTCTGATGTTAAACACTCTGATGTATCACTAGGCAAATGGAGAGGAAGAGATCAGAGCAATTGAGGCTTTACTGCTTTATGAACTCACAATTACAGAGATTAAGCCATCACACAAGATGCCCACAAAGCCCCAACAGCTTTTTTCGCTTTATTTCTCTCCCCCCTTCTTTTCTCCTTCCTGATAAATGTGCAGTGAAAGAAGTGACATGTTTATTTTTATTTTCTAGCTCTGATGCAAGCCAAGTATGAGGCAAGCAGGGGAGAAAACATTGAGCATATGATCTGGTATTTGTTTTTGTCCAGAAATGTTGATATAACAGGACTGATTTATTTTATAAGTCTTAAAATTCTTCCAAACATAATATTTTGAAATAACCAACAGAAGGCCCTTGGCATTTCTCATTAGATCAAAGTGTCAGTGGCAAACTCCAGACACTGCTCTTACAGCACCTCAAACACACTTACAAATTGCCATTCAGCTTGTGCAAAGAACAGACAGAACATAGCCACTATCCACACTGGGAAATACAGGAAAAACAAACTAGAATGGGTTATTTTCTCTCTGCTCAGACAAATTAACCATCTTTCCTGTTCACAGATTGCAAACACCCCATGCAGCAATAATGTTCCCTCATACATTGATAGATTTTTAAAAGTCAGTGTGGAGTGGGGGCTATTTGGGGGGAAAAAAACCCCAAAAGCAAGACAATAGCAATATCTTGTCTGACAACACAAATGAACCCCTTTTTCACACTGTCTTTGCTTGAGGAGTTTTTCTTCCATCTTGAATATCTGGCAATGGTTGTTCATTAATGCGCTTTAGCAGCGTTTGCTTTAGGTTCACACACATCTAACACAAGCATCCCAAGGTGCAGCTCCTAAGGAGAAGCCACTATTTCCACTGTGCTGTCAGAACACATTTCCCTTGGAGACCCTTCTGATCAGGAGAACTAAAGTCTTGGACTTTGCAGTGTTTTGGCAGCAGGTGAGGTGATGAACCCCTCTCCCTCTCCTTCTCCCACCCCTCTCTAACCTCTTCAATAACCTGCCCAGGCCATGGTCCCCCTGCCCTAGCCTTTCTTACCGTCACAACTCATGTTCCTTTCTCCAGCCCTTCTCCATCCCAAGACACTCCCCTTTTTCTTCCTCTGCCCCAAATCACCCCTTTCTTCTCTTTCTCACTGCCACATGTTTACCTTTCACACCTGTGAGTCTTCTCCCTCACCATCACAGCAGGATGCAGGGGACTGGGCCTGGCCTTGCAGATACCTTATTGCCTTGAACAATTCCATGTGAGCAGGGTGTAAGGTGAATTTCACGTGACTGAAAATCTCCTGGGCTGCCAAAGCCATTTTTGGCCTTTCTGTATCTGCATTTTGCTCCAAGGCTCAGATGCTGATGTAGAAAAAGTCTCTTGGCACCATATATGGACAAAAATAATGGAAAACTCACAAGAAAAATGCACAAGTTAAAATGGGAGGGCTGTGGTATTTCTTAAAAATGAATGTGTAACTGCTCCCTGGTATTTCCTGATGCACACGGAGTGAAGTCCATCAGTATCCCCTTGTCATAAAAAAGTACTCATGCTGTAGCTGACAGGGATGTTTACCCCTCTACAGCAGCAGAGAGAAACCTTTTCTAGTGCAGCTGCTGCAATTACTTTCTTCAGATCAGCAGCTCACCACAGTAACTCCAATTAAAGTAAACCTGTAGAGGGGGCCAGGCTGCCGGCTCTGAGAGCACGGCCCTGCATCCAGCAACAAAATCTGAACTCAAGCAGCTGTAGCAGGACAAGCTTTCTCGTGCTGTCTTGAGCACACATCCTTCCTCCTACACCCAGGGGAAATAAAAGGAGCTCAGCTGGATCTCTCCATCGTCTCACAGAAATGAAAGTCTGAGGTAGAAGTGAAGATTGAGGTTTGGGGGCAGAGGACTCACAGCCCTCCTCCCAGCCGTAAAGGCAAATGCCAGCTCAACCACAGTTCATGTCTGCACCAAATGTAGCTCAAAGGAGGCATTTGTACAAGGAGAAAGAGAAGCAGTTATACCTAACATAAACACTAACATAAACACTTCCCTTTATTTTTCTCTCGTTTATTATTTTTTTAGTGGAATTAAGCCTTTCCTTGATGAGACCAGACACAGAGAAGCTGGAGTGGAAAACAAGAGCTGCAGGAGAGGAAGCCAAGCTCTATATATGTAAAGGGATCATCAATACCATCTCTGTTAATAATTTAAATAATCATAAGCTGGAGAGGCATTTTGCTTTTTATGTTTGTTTTTTCCATGAGGACAGAACAATGTGGATTACCGTTACTTGCTCAGTCCAAATAATACACCTATTTTTGCTGCTGACTTGTTAGAGCCAATGACCTGAAGGGTACCTGTAGCTCATCCTCCATTAGCCACTCCTCTTTCACCTTTACTGTAAATCAAATGGCAGGCAAATTCACATGGTTTTCTGAATCTTCTATGACTGATTTCATACCATACTGGTATGCCATTGGCTGAATATCATATAGTAGAAAACCAGGCATTTTATTTATTTATTTATTTTTAATCTCTCCAGTTACAATGGACTGGGGCTGGAATCTGACATCTGTACCGAAACTGAAAGAAACTCCTATTCAAATATTCAACAGCCTCTGTGTTGAGGCAGGAGCCCCTTTGGCTGGACTGCACCAGCAATAAAGCAGAGAGATGTTTGCATGCAAGGTCAGTGAGTAGGTAGAGAACCCATGGTATGAACCACACTGGGAGGGAGAGGCAGGACAGCTCAGGATCTTGAAGCTTGGAATGAACTTATTCAGGCCAGTGGTTCAGAAGGGTGCGTGAGTAACTTAGACCAAAAAGGTGAAGATGAACCTAGCAGGTGTTTTGGTCACATGGAGATTGGAGATGGTGACTTGGCAAAAAAGATTGTCAGACAAATTGGGTAACAGAGGACTAGGAATCTAAGTGCTATCCTCCTCTTTTAATATATACCTGTTTCACTTTAAATCCCCATTTACTTTTGTTGTATGTTGCATTAAAGCTCAAGGCAGAAATAGAGACTCAAATTTTGCATTATCCAAATGCTTTGCTGGCTGGTATAGCAATACACATCATCCAAAAAGGTGATGAATATCACCTGAGGATGCAAAGTCAAAGCAGGTCCTGCAGCACAAACGTTCTTCATTAACTTAGTGTTAACAAGTTAACTGCTTGTTAACTGCTGCAATAGTTTTAAATGAACAAAATTGTGGGTACAGTTTTGTGGGTACTCTTCTTTCTGTTTAATTACAGTGTAGGCTCATAGTGTATGGGGACATAAAGACTCATGAAATTCACTCCAATGGCTGCTTACATGTGTGACCTATTTAGCATCCAGAAATCTGTTTAATGCCAAGAACTACATTAGATCGTTCAAGCCACAGCTCACAGTGAGTCACGTAATGTGGTTCTCCAGATTATTGTTGTCATTAGCCCACTCCCTTCCCCCTTCTCATTTAGGAAGTTCATTTAGGCAGTCATTTTAAGAACATGCAAATGCTGATTGCTGATTTCTATGGATCTGGAAAGCAGCCAGGCTTCTGTGATGCTGGCTACTATAGGCAGTGGGAAGTTAAATATGCATGACCTCACATAACGTTGATCCATGGGCTCGCAGGCGTTCTGCACCTGTAAAAATCTGAGCTATTCTGCATGCAAAGTGTCTCTGGTGTTGTCATTGAATCACTGAGTGCTTCAGTGCTCAGGTAAACTCAGCACATGTTCATTATCTTTCTCTGCTTTGGTAAGGACTAGTATAAAAAAGTCATTATTTAACTACAGTAAATGCAGTATTTTGCCCTTGACAAGCATGTACATATTGGACATGGGAAGGAGGAGCTGAATTCATACTGACAACTTTGCAGTTATGTTAAAATCTGATGAGTTTGCTGCTATCAAGATGTGGGGAATAAAATGCAGTAGTTAATATAAATAATGTATTTAGCAGTAAGGAATTAATAATGCATTATTAAGATCAGGGTAGCACTAGGAAATTGCCTGAGGACATTGTACACAATAAGAAGTCACAAAAAAAGTCAACTATAGCTCAAGGTTATAAATCAGAATCTAAGTAGAATAAAATTTATAAATCCAATAAAATCAGCTTCACCTAGTTTCAACCTACAAATATATACAGGACTGACAATATCTGTATTCTTAAAGAGATTTCATACATTAGACTATTCATAAAGGGCCAAATTTTGACCTTATGAATACCAGAGGAACTTGGAGCACAATTTCCAAGTAAAAATGGAACTTCAAGGATAAGGAATAAAAACCCCAAAACCAAACCCCAAATAATAGCAAATGTATGGTTTTACAGCAGAAAGGACTGCACAGAGTCAGACCTTTTCACTTCACACCTCAAGATTTGCTCTGAGCCAGTTTCTTTCCTCCACCTGGTTGCTGTAACATAGCAGTGGTAGCAGGGGCTCTTCCTCACAGAGGGAAATGTCCCCGTGAGAGGCAGCACAATGGCAGTGGTTCCTCCCTGCACCCAGCCAAGTGACATCACTGGGATCACTGGGCACTTGTGCTGTGCTGTGGAAGACGCTCTGAGCACTCTGAGCATCAGAGTGATGTGGCCTGAAGAAACATTGTGAGCCTTTTAGTGAAACTGAAATAGCAACTGCAGTGCAAGTTAGCTGAGGGTTACTGCTGGCTTTTTGTGGCCAATTTGTAGGGTTTTGTCTCCTGTTGGTGGCTCACAGCCAGTCTGTGACTAATCACTGAATAGTGATCCCAGCCCTGTAGCATTAATATCTTCCATATAACAGGATTTTAACAATAAATACCACAGTGCATGAGCCTGCACTTCAAATTGCAGGAGGATGATGACAAGGACAATGCTCTACTCCAATATTGTCATTATTGCTGCATTGCTGGCATTGCTGAGGGAACAGGTCTTTGGCTGCACAAGCAGAGGTGTTCCCTTTCACAAAGGTTTGGCTTAGTTATTGTTTATTTGACAATTATTGTGTTTATAATTGTAGAGCAGACATAACAAAACAAATTCTCTAACTGTAAAAGCACTGCTTCCTTGTTTGTATGCCACAACATATTGCTGCTAAGCATTCAGCTTTGGATTTGTAATGTTGTGGAGAACTAGTTCTAAATAAACAAAAACAAAGGGAGACTGGCAGCTTTAAGCTGATTGAGTGTCCTTCAGTGTTAAAACGTGTTTGATTTAAGAACAGAAAGATTAATTAATGCCTATTTATGATCTATTTTTAGGGTAATTCCAGGCAATTACTACTCATATGACTCAAGCACTCAGGCTGAATGCTAGCCAGGCAATAAAAGGATAATTTTGTAATGCCAGAGAGTCTCTCGAGAAGATTTGGAGGAAAATGCAAATCAACTATTAATGTGATAAAGCTGCGCACACTAAGTCAGTTTCTGGAGCCCTGTATAACTTAGGAAACATTCCCAGTGGAATATCAGACACCAACCAGCACATGGGTGCAGCACTGCTGGCTTTGTAACATCTGGGCTCTGTGCAGTTGCAGTGCAGGGAGTGGCTGGAAATGAGCTCACAACTCTCCATCCCCTTTTATATTCCCAGCAATGAAGTATGTGAGAAATACTGATGTAAAGTTTCCCAGGGAGACATCAGGCAAAGAGGGATGGAGAGGTGCATATGCTGGCAAACACTCTCAGAAGTGAATGAATACATGTTTATAAATTCCCTTGCTCTCACACACTAAGGATCTTCCTTTCCTGCCCACGTGAACTTTCAATGAGTCAAAGTCTTATTTTCTTTCCTATCCTAATTCTGCTTCTCCTGACACTCCCTTCCCCCCAATGCTTAAATTTTGTCTCCATCCTTTCTTTTCAGGACTCAGCTGGGTGTAGTGTTGCAGTGTAGGGCAGCCTGGGAGGGAGGGCTGGGAAAGGCAGCTGCAGGCACTCAGTAACCTCCGTCAGAGAAGCCCTTCAATATCATGCACTTGTCAGATTAATTCTACACTGATTAATTCCCCTAGATTAATTCTAGACTAATTAATAATTTTTGGAAGGCAGTGGAGAGAGTGGTTTTGTCTCCAAATGAGAGCAGTGACTATCAGGATACCTGAGCTAGCCCTAGGGAAATGGCAGGTTAAGACAGCGGGCATGCAGGAGTGTGGGAAATGGATTTGTACAGAATTCTCAAAGCCTGACAGAAGGCTCCCATAGTCTTGTACATCTGTATGCAAACTTTGAGATAAAATATGCTGACTGAGAAAGGCCATGGAATAGGACAGACATTGTTGAGAGAGAAATTGAACGAGAAACAAGTTTCAAATGATGACCTTGCAAATAGACTTTTGGAGAAATAGAACCATGAAATATGTATTGTAGCAAGACCCACATAGGGTATTTTAATAGATGATTGTCTTAGAAGCATTAGCAGCATTGTGTGGCAAAAGCTGATAGGCCAAAAAATACTTATAATGTATTGTAACTAGGAAATAGTTTGGCTTCTGATTGTGATGGTGTGAATTGTAACATCTGTACTGTCTCACCCTTCTCATGAGGCTGAAAATTGAATAAAAGAATGCCTCTCAGGAGCCCCTTCTCTGGGTCAGAAAAAGGGTTTTTCTGACACAGGAGTACTCTTATCCTTCTGGACAAGTGCTCTGGGGCCAGGCAAGATACTTGGGGATGCCTGATGTAATCTATTCTTAGACACCTTGGAAAGAGTTCTAGGTTAACCACCTCACAAGGGGAAGAAGCCCTGAGCACAGCGAAAAATTATTCCCTGCATTCAAGATTTACATTTCCGAAAAATCATTTTAGGCTAAGATAGCAGAAAAGAAACAGTCAAGAAACCAATGACCCTGCTTTCATAAAGCATTTATTTTTTTATTTGAAAACATTATACAGGCATTACATTGCCACAGCCAGTCCATATAGGTGCATGCAAATATCAAAATGGAGAAAGGTTTATTCAGCTTCTCAATGCAGGATTTGGGGTTGGGATTTTGTTTGCCTGGTTTTCCTTTTGGTTCATATTTCCATCTGCGGTGTCAAGATTAGTGTGCTTTATTATGGCATGTAACAATAAAATCCTACCCATGGGGTAAAATTTATATTTGTAGCTAGCTCAGGAATACTAAATGGTTTTCAAAAAAAAAAAAAAAAAGAAGAAGGAAAGAAAATGATACTACACGCTTGTCAAAATGTTAATAGCACAGGTTAGCAATCTCTACACTATACATTGAAACTTCTTCTTATGACACAGTGGTGCAAAATTTTCAATTGCTTGGTCTATTGTTGCGTGTTTCGAAACTTTATAAGCTGGAACAAAGACAAGGTCTGTCTCCCAGTGAGGGTTTTCATCCGGTGTCAGAAAATTACATCAGTCTTGCTAAGGGCTGCCCAGGGCCAGCAGTTGCAGTTTGTTGAGGCAAGGAGCTATGCAGAGCCAGAGGCGTCCTACGCAACACGGAGAGTAGCTGCCCTTGGATAGCAGAACCTTTGCTGGTGCACACTGAGGGCTCCAATTGCAGAACAAGCAGACAGAAGGAATGTCTTCCTTCACAGACCTCAGTTTCTCAGTCAACAGTTATTTGTAAGGCTGTACTACTTCTCCTTCCAGGTCCATCCAGGACTAGCACACTGGTGGTGATCCGAGCACCCACCTTGTTTATGGGGAAACACAGACAGCGAAGCAGCCCCGCTCTGCGCATCAAACTCCTGCACGAGAGGCACAGGGGTTGGTGGCTGGTTGCAGAGTGCTCACTGAAACATTCAGAACTATTTCTGTATAACAGAGCCTGTTAGAATAGCCTGGCAAAATCACTCCAGGTGGCACCTCTCAGCCACCCGTGGACTGCAACCCGTCGTAAGGAGAAACTCCCAGCCCCGTGACCTGGCCGGGAGCTGCCTCCTGCCCAGCTGTTTCACAGAAGACCCTAACAAACATCTACAAGTTAGTGTCAGAAAAATGAGGAGGGGGAGGCCGAAGGACTACAAACATTTGGCTTAAAAATAAATACTAATAAGAAAATTAATCAAAACAGTTATGCAAAAGGAAGGAACTGTAAACATGAAACACACACGCACACAATCCTCAAGGTTCTCAGACCAACACGGGGACTAATGTTCAGAGAAAGGTATTTAATTGGTACAAAAGGTAGCAAAGAAGACTGAGATGACAGGTGCCCATCAGTGTGCCTCTGGGTACCTAGGGAGCCATGATTGTAATCAGACCCCTTCTGGGGAATGTATTAAGTCGAAGCTCTCGCAGGGCTTGACCCAAGGATCTTACCCTGAAGTGTCAGGTAATCTTTCTTGTGGTATTTTTTTATTATTATTACTTAGACTTTCCTTAATATCCCCAGAATACAGACTCTGTTTTTCTGTGGGAATTCAGTGGCTTTTTTGTTTTGTGTCTTTTTAATCCTTGATAGTCTAAGAAAAAAAGTTTGGAAACATGAGTGCTAAAAAGATTAAAAAACCAGAAGACAGGGAAAAAAAATCACACATTTGTTAGTTTAGTACCAAGACATCCTAACCAAAGCTTTTGGGCTAGTTCTGGGCATGATTTGGCAATACTGCAGAACCTTCCCTCAGGTGCAGCAGGATAGTGGCAGACAATCTAAACACAGCTGGAGAGGAATCACCTCTTCTCCACAGTGAGAGTAAGATATAGCTTACTTCTGCTGTTCAAGAGCATTTTGACATTTGCCACTTCATGTCTGTTATGCATATATACACTCCTCTCAGTTGGCTTCAGGGAAAGCAGAAAAGCAGAACAGGAGTATCAAAAATGAATGTTACCTCAGCAGAAATTCATCCTGCTTGGTTGAACTGTGTGACCTTTCTAATCCCCAGTGTATAGATTGATTTTTTTCTTCTTTTTTAAATAGGAATAGGTAAGTTGTATTTTTCAGACATGAAGGTCTACATTTTCACTTGAAACAGTCTTTTTCAGCAGAATAATATTCAAATCAAATTCACCTCCTATGCCCACAAGCAAAATATTCATCAACCATGCCGTAAACTCCATTTTCAAATAAAATGAATGTATACATACTTTTACAGCACTGTTATGTGCTTCTTAAACTCCTTCTTTCTGAAGATCCTGAAGCATTTTAAAATAACTTGGTCCCATAGCACCTCTGTGAGGTAGGTAGAATGTCATTATTCCCATATATACTGCTTGAGAAACTCAGCCACACAGAAGTTAAGTCATGCCCAAGGATTCATGCAAAGATGTGGCGGATTGGTGAATAAAACCAAGATCTCTCCTAGATTCCTCATCTATTGTTAGACACAGGAACACCTCGTCTTCCTTAATTTTAAATTACAAATAGATAAAGCATATTGAAATAAAGATTTCCTTGTACTGGGCTCTCAGAAGAGCAAACATACAGGCAAAGATGGATTTTTCATGGTGGTGACTAAGATTTCCCCTATTCTGGTAAGGCTCCTGAGGCAGAAGTACAGCTGTATACAGAAGTATGGAGCACAGCCTCACTATTTTCACATGTCACCAGGAATGTTAGAAAACTGCTGAATTCTTCTGCTTGCTTCACAGATAATAAAAATAATTGGCTGCACCCTGCCAGTAAAATGCCTTTGTGCTACTGTGGCAACACCAGCAAATGGTCCAGTCTTTCTGCTCATGAATTCCTCCCTTAATCTTCCTGATTATTACAATCTGTGGGTTTTGGTGAAAAACTGACACATTTCTAAATAGCTACTGTTAGAATACTGAACCATGGGAGACTAAGCAAAATGGAACAGCAGAAGGCACCCTTGATGCACTGAGTATCTAAAATAAGTGCCCTGATCCACATGATATGTCATCTTTCCATGGAGAGGTACAATACATAGGAAACTAGAAAATGCATTTTTCTTTCTACAGGTTAAAATTTTAAAAGTAAGAAATTTGTGTTGAGTCACAACTACAGAGAAACTGACTCCCTGTAACCTGATGCAGAACCTTGGCCACTAGGAAATCTGCCATGGATCATAGAGAGGTCAATGCTTGAGTATTTCACTTCTGCAAATATAGAAAGGCTAAAATGCTCACCTTATACCTATTCCTAGAATAGAGACGGATATTGTAAGTTGTCCCTTCTCTGGATTCATGGATCAGATTACCTAGAAAGGGCAACTAGACAGCACAGAAGAACTCATTGTATTTCCCTCAGCAAATCCAAGGTGCTAGCAAAAATGTGTCAGGGTGTTGTTATGACTAACCCACCTGTTTTGTGCAAACAAACAAATTTTAGAGAGAAATTAACAGTGACTGCACAAAGGGTATTTGCTGTAAAAAGGTGTTTTTTCCACAGCTGGTGTGGCTTAGGCATAATATCACTCTATATGTGTAAAACACCTTTCTATGAATTTCTTTTTTGTAATCTCATCTTATATATTGAATATCTTTCACAGGTAGTTTGACATTAGCTGATTCATACACAGCAGTTTGTATTGCAAACATGCTGCTCATTTCGTAAATGAGGGACTGGCATCTCCTTGCAAGGAGCACCCTGGAACAATTAATTTGTGTTTTGCATGAGCTTTCCTTATTTGCTACCTTGCAGCTCACCAGTGTAACTGCACCTGGTAAATACCTTTCTCTACGTACAATACAGAGATAATGGATATACGAGCTCCAGTGTCAGTAGGTGATCAACAGTCCTGGGTTTAAGCAACTCTAACGTGAGGCTCCTCTTCTGTTTCCTGCCCCAGGCTGGTGTATGTCACCGAAGGCTCCATCTGGCTGGTGGCTGGTAGGTCTACAACAGGCCCAGAAGGGTTCCGGAACTGCTTGTACACCCGAGGATCCTGGGCGACGTAGGTGGATGTGGAGGAGTAGAGCATCAGCCCAACAAGGATCGTGAAGAATGACAACAAGTAGAGTCCTGAAAACTGAGCAGAAATGACAGCAGAGTCATTAGACACAGCACCATTTACCCTGAGTTCATTAAGACCCAAGGGCAGGGTTAGGCACAGATCCTTGGGTCTTAGGTTATGTAACCAAAAAAATGTTTATTCTATTCCATCTGTTGAAATTGGTTGGGGAAGTGTTTTCTTTATCCCTCCGGAGGGAGGGGGCGGGTACCTTCTGCTAATGGGCCAGCTGTTAAAACCAGGTGCAGCATTGCTCCTTATCTTTTCCACCACACATCCACTCTCCTGGGGGTATCTTCTGTTAATGGGCCATTAAGGCTCACCAGTGACATGACACATTACATCATCCCATTGGGAGATGCTCCACCCAGTGGGAGGAGCCAAACCATTCCTACCTAAATAAAAACTGAAACACCGAACACCAGGACTCTGGTTTTGCACTGGATTCCTGAAGGAAGACTGGACCCATCTCACCATCACTGGACCCTTTCTACAGGACCATCTCTACTACAACAGGACCACATCTGCCACTCCAGAAGGGCTTACTTTGGACTGCTTCCAATGCCCTGACCAACAGGGTGTCAGGTGGTATTTCTGACTCTGACAGGGTTTCTAGAATTTTTGTTCGTTTTGTTTGCTTGTTTTTTGTACTACTACATTTGTATTCTTAATATTCCTAGTAAAGATCTGTTATTCTCTTTGCCTGAAAGCCTTTAATTGCAAAATTATAATAATTTGGGGGGGGGGGAGGGGGGGGATGGGCAGGGAGGTTTACATTCTCCATTCAAAGGGAAACTCCAGCTTTCCTTGGCAGATGCCTGTCTTCCCAAACCAAGACACCTTGTTTTGGTATGCACTGTGCAGAACAAACTCCTATCATCTGGATGTTGAATTTTTTATGGGAATGTCTGTGGAATTTGATTTACTCCAATCAATTCCCCCTGTCCCCCATAACCAAGAGCTAATTAGCGCCTTTCCCTGGGCTAGACATGTTAAGTATTGACTGACTGGGACTTGGGAAAGCTGAGTTTTGGTCACAGATCCAAAGCTGATTTTTTCAGGCATCTGCAAGCCAGCTATTCCTGAGTCCAAGCTTCTCCAGCTCCAGTGTGAGGTACCATCATCTACAGTTGTCATACAGGCAGTGGACAAATCTGACAAAGCTAAACCACATGTCTGTGAAGTTAACGTGCTGTTGGAAATATAAAAATATTCTTAAATAATAATTTCAATGAGAATATATATTTATACTTAAAAATATATTTTAATAAAGGCACTTAAAAACTACCCTGTCTGCAGCTTCTCTTGCTTGTGAACAGAAAGCAGGTGCTAGAAGAACTAATGTGAGTTTGGACAGGATGAACTTCAGCTGTGAAACGTGCTCTGGGTCAACATCACGAGGTTTGAAAGTACACATGGAAGGCAGTTAACTGAAAGCTCAAGTACACATATTTTGGCACATGGCTTCACTGGATCAGAGGTCAGCCTGAATTTTTTGACACATACGGACTTGTGTCTGAACTAAAAATATGACACAAAGAACCTTTTTGGCAACTCATTAGCCCTTGCAGATACAGCTAAAGGCAGAGACAGGATTTCAAAAGCACAGACCACTGGGTACTAGCTTTAGATACCGGGTTCTGGCTATGGGAGACACAAAAATGGCTTTGAACCCACAGGACTTGTCTGCAGTTCCGAGACTATGAGTTATTTCTCCATGCATGCTGTGTGTGAGAAACCATGAAGGACAAATTGCATAGCTACCTTGTTGAGGATATAAATGAATTATATTCAGTGGAACTTCCAGGAGTGCCTGTATTCTGCAGCTGTCAGGGATCTGTACCTGAACACCATCAACTACCTGCAACCTGGTATTAGCTGCTCCATGAGATACTTCAGGATTTTCTGTAAAGGCATCTGCAAGTCTGTTTTTTAATCCTGACTGACTCTGCTTTGATGGATGCCCCATCTCTTTCTTCCGGATCACTTCAGCATGGCACAAAATGGACATGATGGACTATATTATCTTGGAAGTTTTTGAGAAATTCTGCTCTTTATGCTTAAAGAAATTATCATTGTGGAGAAAACAAATTTTACTTAAGTTAAATTTGTAGTAATGTTAATTTGTTACTGTTTCATAAACCTACAAAACCTCCATCCTACAAAGCCTCCTGCCTGAGGAAGAATTTGGCCTTTTTACAGAATCCTCAGTATCTCTGAAAGCTTTGGTTATATGGTGATATGTCTGTGTGTCTGTTTCCCACATCCAGTATGCATGCTTAACAGCGAAAATACCATAATGGGGAAAGTTTTTAAAGTATGTCAGAAGGATTAGAGGGCAGGAAGAGTTTTGCTTTTCATCAGCTTTTAATTGTTTTTTAACATGTATGTCAGCAGGCCCTCACATGTCGTCTGGCAGCACAATTTGATGAAACCAGCCAGCTGTCCCAGCAGTCACAGAGATACTGTGGAGCCTCGCTCTGTGTCTGTTGAAGGATTCCTTCCATGTGACACAGCTCTGATAGGACTGTTTAAGCTTAGATCTCCCCCATGTGGCAATCAAACACGAGTCAATAAATTCAAAGAAACTTCTGGTTGAACTTCTGGTTCCCTCCATTTTCAGAACAATTTTGTTCTCAGCACTTTCTTCCACTCTTTCACTTTGTATTTGAACTTCAGTATCACTTGGCAGCACTGAAGTTGACTTAGCTGAAGCAAACCTCGGGAGCCAAATGCATTTAGTTTCCCCTCCCTAGTTTTCCCACTGTCCCTCATTCCCACCTTACGCTTGAATTTCTCACCCCAGCCAGCCAATTGGCTTGGCCCACTGCATAGCCAGAGTGCCAGCCAGATCTGTGATTGCCTTGTGTCCTGCTGTGAGGAATCTGTGGGGCTTTCCAGCAGCTAAATGTGCTTTTCTTCTCGTTCTAGGAGCTGCCCAGACAAAATCAATTCATTTTTTGCTTTGATTCATGGCTCCATCTCTACCATATCCTCCTCCTCCTGGCCATACCTCTCATTCCTCTCTCAGGGGCTTCCTGCCAGTGCGTTCTTTTGGCTGATAATATTTTTTCCATGGTAGTGTCCTCCCTCATGGCAGCTCTCCAGCCTGAGAGAAAGGGTTTGGACATAGCTTGGGGAAATCTAAACAAAGGTCCGTGAAACATTTGTCTTTGGTATCTGTGCACAGCTAGCTCAAAGAGACCTGGACTCTGAAAGCCCTATGACAATTCTTTCCTTTTTACCTTCCTTAGAAACAAGGTTAAGCCTGAATTCATTTGTGCAGGAGCTCTCTGAAGTAGAAGGGTAGTTACTGAGGTTAATATAAGAAAATATACTGAAGCATACAGCAGATCTCTGGTTTTTGTCAATACCCTGTCAGACTGATCCAAACCCCTTTGAAAGAAATGGTTATTTCCCTCCTATTAAAACAGCAGTGAATCCATCAGTGCAATGGGAAGATGCAGACTTAGTTCTCCAAATACAAAATTTATTGTTCACTGTACTATGCTACTCAGACTCCAGTGAAATCTGCAATTTATGGAAGCTTTCCAGGAACACTCTACTGCTATGCAGGTTTTGGAGGTTTTTTAATCTTGATCTGCAAACCTCATCTACTGAGATTTGCTATTAATAGACAGGAAAAAGAAACACATTCAAACCCAGCAGAAAGAGCTATTCCTAAGAAATGAAGTGAGGGAAGATGACTTTTCATTGCCACTCTCTATGCAACTGCAGTACCAAGCTGTAGATTCTTGGGAAGTGTGTAATTCCTCTCTCTGCCTAAAAAGCTACTTGAGAATGATACTGTGCTTAATTTTACTGAATTATCTCCTTCTAAGGAAACATATTTCCTCTAAGAAAAAGTATTTTTAAAATATCCAGATTTGTATGCCTTTTCAAATCCTTCCCTCTATGTTAAGCAGGATAACTGTGAATTGTTCAAAGAGTAACACAGTCAAGAGAAACTGCTCAGTGTCACACACTCTAATGTCTAAACAGACTAAAAGTCAACTCATGATTCTGTATCACTAAACAGTTTTACTATGGATTTTGTATCTCCATGTATAGGTACATCTGTATATAAACTCACTAATCCATGAAGATTATTGAGAGACCAGATGATCTAACACACTTGAGTCCCTGGATTTGGTTTTCAACCTGTGAATTTATTTTGTGAATCACAATGGTTTTAGATGATCCTCAGTTTCTTACCCATTTAAAAGAGATAATAACACTTGGTTACTGAATAAAGATAAGCTTACAGAATAAAAGTGGGGAATAGGGATCCTCTGAGAAGAAGGCTGAGATCTCCTTTGCAGGGAAAATGCCATACTTAAAACATTTTAGATTTCATCACTGACTTGAAAAGCATCTGCCAAAGCTTTTTAAGCAGTCAAACCACATAGTTAAATCAGCTCTACAGATCTCACCATGTCTGCTCTGCTCTGATATCTGCATGTCTATAAATGCTTCCCCAATCAATACTATTCAATATGGATCATACAATGATACCCATAAACATTTTTAAAAAAAGATAAAAACGCAAAAAAAAAAATCTTCTCTAGACACCATTTAGTACCTGTGGTGAAAATAGCCTACATTAAACTAACATTATCTTTCAGCATATAAAAGGCACATCTGTCAATTTGAAGATAAACACACAAAGCAAAACCTGGACAAATATAACAAGGTAACATATTTAAGAAGATTTGGTCAGCCTATCGCACTGATTCTGGTGAGTGGATATTCCTGGTGTTTATCTGAGTTATTCATTACAAACCCAGTACTTGAATAGATCTATTCAGTCAGGTTCAGCAGATGAGCTTATTGAAACTGGTGGCTTGGCTGCAGGAATAAAGGCCTCACTCCAGTATGTCCAACTGCAGAACCCCACCAGGAAAACCAGTGCAGCAGCAAGATCCAGCTGATCACAGCAAATGTAAGGTGGAATTACTTTTTCTGTTATCTATGCACAAAGTCTTCAATTTTAAAAAAGAGAAGAACCCAAACATATCTGAAGTGCTACATACAAGTGTAGATGAAGTTCATGAAACAAAATTTAGCTTATTTATATAAATATATATATAGCATTTTTGTTTCAAGCCAATCAAAATTACGAGTAAGTCAAGCAGCACAAGGTCCCTAAAATAAAGATGAATATAAAGGCACTTGAAAATTTAGTATTATTAAAAATTCAGAATAAACTATTAAACCTTTCAAAATTTACTCCCTAATAGTTTTTATCCTCTACTTTTTACTGTCTGTCTGTGTGAACCTTGCCTTTCACATACCCCTAAATCACTATGGGTAAAATGCTTCTATTTGCTCTTGAGACTCTTATGCTTTAAATTAATCCACTTGGAAAGGTGGGAGAAAAAGAAACTTCTTAATGGGGAAATGAGTGCATCTGATTTCATTGTCTGAACAATTATTAGACAGTAACGGAAAAAGAAAAAATAGAAAGAAAAACTGTTTAAAAGGTAGTAGATTCATGCCTTGGTCTGGAAAAAGTGAGCCATTCTTCAGTACAGAGGTCATGAATTCAGAAGGGAAAGCCCAAAGAAACAACATGGAAAATTCACATCTAGGAAAGGCTGTGCTGACTGACTCCTGCCAAGGGAATCTGCAGACAAGTAGTTCTGGCCGTCACAGATGTCCATGTCCATGCTACCACTGACACTAGGGCAAAACAGTATCCAAAGTGACAAAATGAGACAGATGTGAGTCTGCAGAAAAGCCCACGCAGACAAAGAAATTCAACGATTTACTAATTTTGGGTTTTTGCTCAGCCATCATGATAATGATCTTGAACATTATTACAACGGTTATGAAAATGCAAATTCTGTTTTACTCAGTCCATTGAACTGGAAATAGTTGCAGAAACAGACTATTTAAGCTGCAGCACTCCAGCACTCCATTTGTATTTCAAAACAGTAGCCACACACTGAATCTCTTGGTAGGTAGCATGAACCCCAGCTCCTAGCCTATGGCAACCCAACTGTGCTTTTCAAGTCTTTAAAAAGGTTTTTTTGTTAAATTACTAACTGAAAATTTATAATTGTCATGTTTCACATATTCAGCGATAAAGTATGAAATGGAATAACTACCTTTTTTCTCTACTTCATCTGGCAGTTCTCCATGTTTTGGCATAAATGAATAAAAAAATCCGGTCCATTAATTCAAGTTTTAAATCTCAGAGAAAAGTGACCTCCTCAGAATTCCACTGATGAAGAGAAGTAAAAATATACATATCAGGGGGAATTAATCTAGTTCCATATATCTGCTGGCACCATGCTCTCCAGACAGGCAGTTCCCACCACCTTCTTCCTTCCCATCAATGGGTCTGTGCAGTGCAGTGAACTCTGCTTTGCAGACTAATTCAGTTTGTAGCATACGCTGCACAGCCCATCAAAGCTAAGGCCAATAGGTGTTCTTTCACTGACTTATGGCTTTTTCTCCTGGGTAATTTCACACATGAATACCTGAGCAGGCTGAGTGAAGGGATTTAAAACCAAATTTCTCTCATTATCTTTTATATAGCAAACAGACATTTCCACTCTGTTTGATAAATTGATCGAGAGGCTGAGCTTCTTTCCACAATTTTCTATTTTCGCCTCCAATATAGCAAATGAAGCTCACCATGACCAAGTGCAGAAGTTGCACACTGTGGGATGCACACACTCTCCAGCCAGCAGCAGTACCAGAAGGCTGAGGGCTCTGAGAACTGGGAATTCACACAGTGCTTTCACTTGCATGGCTGGATGCTACAGCTGTATTACTTCTTTAATAGCAACAGGAGCCAGCATCCTCATCATAGCTTGCAGTGCACATTGGTGACTGCCTTGGATCACACTCACGAGTATCTGATTGAGTCTGTCTTGGATCAGCACTGTGACTTAAACTATTGCTGACTACTTTTGTCCCAGCCTAGGAGGAAGATACCTCTTTGGGATTCAGAGCTTGATCTGCTCATCAGCAGAAACTGAAGCAACCTCCAATAGCGAAACACCGTATTTTGTCACCCCAAATGGCACCACACACCAGAAGGGCTGCTGTGAGTTTTCCAGGCTCCTTTGAAACAGACAAAAAAAATCTCAGTTTTTAAGAAATCTCCAAACGGACTCGAACCACTGAGGTATGGTTTAGAGCGCCTTCCCTGCTCACCACCTGCAGAAGCTGGAATGTCTGAGCAGAAATGTTGGGTCTCTAGCTGAGAAGGGCACCAAGGAGTGCGGGACAGCTTCAGTAATGATGATAACTTCAGGACAGTAAGTCTGTCCACTACTAGAAGGATTGCATTATCTTCACATTTTAATGACCTCCAGCTATTTCTTAGGCAAACCATGAGGATAAAGTCTTAAGTGATGACTTAAAGTCCTATCTTGCCCTCTGAACACAGCTGGGATGAAAAGTGGAGCGTGTAGCTAGTTCCTCCACATCTTTGATCATCACTGAATGAAGGAGGTTTGTCTCAACACATCACTCATACCAGCAGAACCCAAAGCAAGAAGTTTCTGGTTTGCCTGAACAACAGTGAAAACCTGACACTGCCCTCATTGCCATTTGGTGAAAACAAAGAAGATAAAGGAAGTTTTTCCTGTAATTGCATGTATGACAGAAAGGCCATACTTCTCAATTCCTTATGCTTGCTTGCACCCTCAATATGATCTAACTCAGATGAAATGCTATCCATTACTATGGCTTATGCTGAATTGCAAATGTTGCATAGAAACTCTGATGACAAGGAATCAGATGACACATTTTCTGTATTTTCCAGCTGATTCTGATCTACTGCTTGCATGTTTTACTCCATGTAAAGGATACTGATCTATGCTTTCTGTCATACAGCAGCACCCTCTTTTTCAGTTCTTGTATGATATTTGCTAGTGGGCACAGTTTAATTGGTAAAACCGTGGTCAGTGGGAAACTCCTAAGCTTTCTTACCTTTTAGATGCTGAGGTTATCTACAAAGGAGAAAAATGAGGGGGGTTTACTGGAAAACTGTCAACACGAATTCTGCTAAAATTTAGGAAAATTAATAGATTTCCTGGAATTCATTGGTGGATTAAAACAACCATGGAGAAAACTGATAGCATTTTGGGAAAAATCCCTGAGCTTGACATAGGCAGCTGTAAGGCAAATATTGATTTTGCATAAAGCTGCACGATTTCATGCTTCTCAAATGGCATCCTTAGAAAAAATTAATAATAGCCTGTCCTTTCTAAATACATGCCTGATAGGGCAAAATGTTTGTGTGAAATGGCTTATCTTCCTTTCCTGAGTGCCGGGAGAGACGGGAACACTGCTTTCTCTTCTGTTTCCCTTTGTTGCCTCTGACATCAGACATGAAGAAAAAATGAGCCTATGTTCAGAACCCCTGCGGTATCAGCAGTCTGTCTAATTAAAAAGTGCAAGGTAGAATGAGTCCTGCAATCTGTTTTAATCTTATCTATGGAGGGAAGAGATTTTCATGTGAAGTTAAAACACTTCTATTACATTGCTCTAATTTCCTGTGAGCATCCTTACTGTGGCAAAAGGCGGCTTCATTTCTGGTTATTTTATATCAATTACTTGGCGAGAAAGTGGTAAAGGACCTATCCTTTCAGTTGCTCTTAACACAAAAAGGAGAAGAACAACAGAAAAACTTATAAAATCAATTTCCCTCCACTCTTTTACCTTTCAGTATTCCTTGTCAGTTTGCTCTATCAGCTGCCAGTTGCCATGTGTCTTTTTGGGTTTATGTGCAAGTATTTAATATAGTAGCAGCTGTCTGCTGTAACTGATTCTCCATTGCTGTACATGAGGCTAATTGTGCTCAGTGTGTTCAAAACCATGGGTACAATAACTGATTCATCTTGGATTCTTTGTTTATATTTTCCCGCTGAATCTAACAACACATTCCTGTAGAAATTCCTTCCCAAATGGTGTTCTTTTCTCCTGGCAATACAAATGGGGAGCACTCTTACCCTGAGAAACAAGGACTATGCAGCTGCAGTTATTCTCACCATGAGAGACCATGCCAGCTGTCTGGAGGGAGAGTGACATGGCTGTTTCATGTCAGGGTTCTCTGTAGTGTGACACATTTGCTGCTGGCAACGAGAGGCCAAACTTCAGGAACTCCAAGACCTCTCAACTGAGTCAACTCTCATGGCAGGTGCATGAGAAAATCAGAATGGAGACAATGTCCTAAGCTGTTGAATCCAACTCTCCATTCCTGCTTAAAATCAGAGCACGTATTCCATCTGGCCAATCCTTCTCATGCAAGGATTATTAGGGCTTCCAACTAACCTATTTGAAATTATCCTGGAACCTCCCTACTATGATAGCCAAAAAACTCCCCTAATTTCTATATGTTCTCAGTTTCCACCCATATGTTCTTGTATCATTAGATCAAATAATTCTCATTTTCTCCTTGTGAATTTATAGATTAATTAATACATGTTAAGGTTCCATAGTCCCCTTCAAACCCATCAAGGCTATGTTACATGCAATTAAGACTTTTTTAGGGATCTGTATATTCAGTACGTTGTTAGGGGCCACATGGTTACTCTGTCAAGGCTTTGGAGCAGATAAGAGAAAAAGCTCTGCCTGGTGTTCTTCAGAAAAAAAACCCCTGTAGCTACAGCTGGAAAAGTGCTGTCCCTGAGATGGTAAGTTGTCCTGTCCTATGGCATTAGCACTTCTCCATCAATACCAGAAATACCTAGACAGACTCATTTGGAAACAGCTTTGTCACAGCCATGCTCAAATTCTTCCCATCTGTTGCCACAGACACTGCCTCGCACTTTGTGCTTCACAGCATTTCTCAATGTCAGCCAGTTCTAGTTGCCTGATTATTCTAATTCTTCTTCCTACTGAGGGTGCCAAATCTATTACTACAGTCACTACACAAGATTTGTCTTCAGACCAACTCTTTGGGACCTCCATCAGTGAGTTCCTTTGAGCATGCTGTCTCTCTCTCTCAGCACATTGCCTTGTCCTTTATCCTCATTAGCCAGTTTCTCACCTGGCTTCCAAACTTTACATCACTAATCCTGTTCTCTAGCTTAATTGATAATTTTCTGTGCTACACTGTTCAAAAGCCTTGCACATCAGATCTACCATTTGACTTTTCCCTTTAAAGATTTGTTAAATTATCAGACAGACACCAGATCTAGATGGGATTATCTGTCTTCTGTGAACCAGCCTGCATTTCATGCAATTTTCCATTTATCTCCATGTCCCTAATTAGGCCTATTTCTGATTTTATTGTCTACTCAATATCAAATTTGAAGTATTCAGATTATTGTGTTGTGTTTCTACTCCTGACGTAGTAATTTCCATTTCTATTAAAGATGGTGCATTGTCTTCACATTTAACTCTCATCCTTACTGAATATGACAGAAGGTCCCAATTTCATTTTGGTGCCAAGTGAAAGGTTGTTTAATTTGGGCCTCCACAGTCCTTACACAGCAAACTATTTCTTCTCCTAATATACCAGAAGAACTTTTTGCTGCTTCTTTCACTTTCTTCTTCATTGCCGAGCTTGGTTTACCTTTTACAGTAAGTAGACTTCACTCCTTCTCTTTTCTACCTGCACAGTGTTTTCTTTTGTGATTCATTCTTTTCTGTTTATTTCCAACAATTTTTAAGCAGATGGTTTGTCCAGTTCCATCTGCAGTTCTCCCCTACAAATTCTCCCCTCTTCTCCTTAAGATATAAAATTCAGATTACTAAAAGTTAAAGCTATTAAAAATCTCTTTCAGATCCATTATGAGCCTTTTGAAGTGTTCCTTGCCAAACTTAACTCATGTAGGTGGTGGGAATAATTCCAGAAGTTCAGTCCACCTAATAAAATTGCTTGTCAGCAGTGTTGCTGTCAAGCATCTATCCCATATCGTGGGTTTGAAAGCTTTCAGTTTAGTGGGAAGGGGGAGTTTAGACAAAAAGAAGATTTTTTTTGTAGATGTTCTAGAAGCTAATAAAATACTCCACTGCTCAGATTGAAAGCATGTAAAAGTGATGTGTTCTAACAGTTGTTTTGTTTGTATGTTGACCCATTCCTCCAGTCTGGTAGGTAAGAGAAGCTGATGTGGATGTTTGAACCCTGTATGTCTGTAGCATTCACTGATTTGGCTAGTAGGAAGCACAACTGGAACAAGCACTTCAATCCACCACTGTTTTGTACACCAAAACAGATTCTATGTATGTTCCTTCCTGGCAGCTCATATATCATGTCATAATTTGTAGGCCACACATAATTCTTTGCACACTTCCTAAATATTCTGCCTTCTTTTCTGATCACTTCAAAGATGATTCTGTCTACATCTCTGGGGAACTTCTAGTCTTTTTTTTTCCCTATGCAAAGGTGAAAATAGCAGCCAATTCAAAGAATCATAATTTCAAAATCTTGTAGATTTTCAGTAGCTGAATCTTGTTTAAGCTTTTGAATGCAACTGCTGCCTTGCTAATTAATGACCTTTTTTTTTTGCTTTCTCACCTGGGTTGCAAATTATTGCTGAGATATGTAACTCAACACATTCATTGTACTCTCTTGTCTTCAAAAACATGCTTGTCTTGGGAAATGCTGAGGTTTTTATTTATGCTGATTTTTTCCTCCACAAGTAATTACAGAACTTAGCCTCTTGGTCTTTGCTTTTGTATTCATTAAGCGTTATTTAGAAAAAAATATGTTGTCAGTTCTATCCATCTCTTTAAATAGGATGATTTAATTATGTTTTTTCTGTCTGCACTTTTTCTTGTGATAAAGAATAAGATAGTTATTTGCTACAATATTTTTTGCTCTCTGCAGTTTATAATCCATTTTCTGGTTCTTAGATATTATGCATATTTATTGCTGTCATCCCCCAGATTTCCTTTTTCACCCCATATTCACCAGTACTTTAAAATCAATATGGATTTGTTGAAGATTTATCATCCAAGAGTTAATTAAAATTAAAAGCTATTTACTTCCTTCAGATTGTAACAATTACACTTTACAATGTACTCTTGTGGTATACTTTAGAGATCTCTGAACAAATCCCTTACACTTTCTTCACTAATTCCATAAATTTTAAATTTTAACACTTGAGGTATGGAGGAAAGTGTGACACTCCGACATAGGAAAATGTGATTCAGAAGTTACCCTCAATAAAAAGGGGACGGTGGTGGTGTTTGCTTTGGAGTATTCTAAGATCAAGATGTATTCACTTAGTATTTCTGTTTTGATAATTAGGCATTTCCTACAAAAATGCATTTTCCTAGAAATGAGTTTCAAATCAGTTCTGTTGTGAGCAGTCTTTTCACATGAGACAAAATGAAAAAAATCCTAAGCTAAAAGCACTAAAAACAAACTAAAAACCTTGACATTTATGATGAGCTAGTGTCTGAAAAAATATATTTGAAATTGAAGCTTTTATCATAACTTCTGGAATATGAATGCCACATCATCAACACCCTTCTTGACGGCTTCCAAAGAGTGAGTATCCATGTTTCACTATTCATGCTTTGCCACTAATGAATCTATTGCAAGATAGCAGTGTGAAAGGAAGACATCCTTTAAAAAATGCAATATTTTGAAAAAGCTGCCATATCTGTGCTGTGTTGCTAAAAATCTGTCAGGCTGTGCAACATCTTGGTGGGAGGCATTTATTTTTCCAGCTTCTGCTCTCTTCTGTCATTTTACTTCATAGCTTTTCTATTGTATGCCATCCTGCACCATCACAAAAACTCTGAGTGGATGGGGCCCTTTCTGTCACAGGAATTTGTGTGACCAAAGACACACCTAACTCCTTTCCACCTCGAGGCAGCTCTTTAAATATAGACACCTAATTATTTTCTAATTGACTGTAATTAGAAATTGGAGGAGGAAATTCAAATAGCTAACCAAAAATAAGTAAGTCTAAAGAAATTTGAAAATAATGCTGCTTAGATGAAAGGCATGTAGACAGTACAGCTTCATGGGAGGAGAGCTGTTGAGAGAGACTCCCACTGTAAGAAATTTAGTACTTTGGAAAAGAAAAGGAAACAGGAACATAGTTTTTTGCATATTACCAATGACATAAAGAATTAATGAGTAGTATGACTTATCCTCATTATTATCACAGGCTTAAAAGTATCCACAAGGATAAAAGTCCTGTATGATTAAATTCCATTAAAACAGAGAGCTTATGGACCAAGCTGCTTGCATATCCAATTTCATCATGAAAATACCTTAAAGTATATGACTGAGAAAGTGATAGTGTAAAAACCAGGTTTTTTTAGCCTGCACTGCCTGCTTCACTAGAAATAATGATGCATCACTGACAGCACCTCTGACAACACCACTGTCAAAGTTTAAAATAGGTGGGTGTTAGCTCCCTAACAAGTGCAAGCAAAGAATAGGATCTTACTGACTTCAGCTTATGCTTTCAGGGAAGTTTAAAAAAAGAGGTGAGAACATAAACTGAAGTATTTTCTTAGTTAGGTCGGAGGTTTGGGGGAAGTCTCTCAGATGTTCATGGATGGCTGCCAAATAAAAATCAAAGTAATAAACAATCCTCTCCCAAACAAAACCAATTTTGTTCAACTTCTGCCATCAAACCACAGAGAGCAGGATTTTGTATCCATCCTGCTTCAACGAAATCCAGGACTGCCTGAAGCATATAGAGTCAAGGTCAAAAATAACGTTTCATCTGCATAGTCATAAAACTGAATTTTTAAAAATATTATGCCTTGAGAGGCAGGCTTTCCTAATTTAGGAAAATGAACTGAAGTGCACCAAGACAGCAGAAAAACTCACACTGGCTTCAATACATATTTCTAGCAAGGGTCAAATTTTCACTACAGTAAAGACTATGTAAATCCCAAATTCACAGGAATTGCCTAGGATCTGTGCTGGCGAAAAAGAACCCAAAACTCCCTTCCCTCAGCCTTTACCCTCCCTTCTTCATCTGGAAAAACCTCAGTCTTCATAGCTTGTTTCTTGATGTAATGTGAAAACTGTCATCTGCTTTCTTCCATTGGATGGATACTATTAGAATTAGCATGGAAAAGTAATTTTTAGAAACATCACTGAGTATCAGTACATGAGTTTCAACTAGCAGAATTTCAGATTTCTGGTCCTGGAAGGTTTTGAGTATCATGTTTATCTGTGTATCCAAGTCCTTTATCACAAATACTCTCCGAGATTCTGAATCAAGATACATGACTTCCCTGATTCCTTATGAAATACATGCATTTTCTTCATTTGGGAATTGCTACTATATCCAGAAATTCTGAATTTTTATAGCTGTACCTTGGATAGAGTCATGAATGAATTTGCCAAGGCATAATATAATTGATTGTGCTTGGCTTGCAAGGTAATGATATAATATAGTGTGACTCAACCTGCTGGACCAGAACACAATCACTATTCATGCTCTAGCTGCTGGAAAATATAAAATAAATTGTTTAGATTATTTAGTGAGAACCTAATTTGCTTAGAATGACTGAAGACAACATAGAGCTTGCAAAGGAAAAAGTAATAAGTCTAAAAGTTCACATAACAAAAGAGCTAAGGCTGAGACTAAAATGTAAAAAAGAATACTCCTAAGAAAAAATGCCCCCGTATTTATACAAAAGTTCTAACTCTGTGCACCCAGAGAGGTGGCCCCGAACTTTTTAGCACCACTGGTGTCCATGTATCCATAGCAAAATGGCCCAGGACAGTCCTGTTACTTGTGCTAAAGAAGAAGGTAAAATGAGAACAGACAGCTAGGAAAGTTTTGAACACAAAAATTGTATAACATATATCAATATGGTGAGAATAAAAAGAAGAATTGAAGATATGGTGTTGAATACTTAAATGGTATAGCCATTGTGGATATTCAGCTACCAAAGAGGCCATAGACATTTCTCCATCTGCTCGAATATTTGAGATAAATTATTGATTACAGAACAACCAAAAAGATAGCTTTTATTTGGGGGATGCAAGAACTTTTAAGAATGATGCATTACAATCTAGTAATCTATCTCTAACTGAAAGCTATATATTTTTATATTTTAATACAATAAAATCTTGAACAATTAACATCTTGAATTTCACATACATCATCAGAATTGTGTCAAGTTAACAGGCTGAATTTCCAGCTTCCATGGGCCTAGGAAGTGTTAAGTGTGCTAAGAAGAGGCCTGCATGTAGGGTAAGACTAGAGATGCAGCTCTTTATAAAATCACTCATGTCCTTCAAGCAATGATGTTGCAAGGCTGTATTATATAAAAATGAAATGCTAATGAATCAAAACGCTTCAAAGACAATCTTCTCTTCAGTTTGGTTTGAAAAGCTCTAAAGTTCAGTTAAACTAATTTCCTGCATTTTCCACGGATTATCATAGATCTCCTGCTATAGGTGCAATAAACCTGTCTGGTGATAAAAGTAGCAGCATAGGGAAAAATCACAACTGTTTCTTGAAAGCCTCATAAAATGATATTCTGCAAGGGACGCACTAAACCACTCAGCTGCTCTTACTTCAGCATAAACCCATTTGCTTTCGAGTGAAGTGGGGCTGTGCCCACTGGCCAGTGCAGAAAAAAGCAGAAGGAGCTGCAAGAGATGTACAGCTGGGCTAGGAATAAACAGCTCTTTAAAAGGTAGGAAACAAGCAAGAATACATAGTCCTAGGAGGGGAATTAATTCACTTCATACCAACATATTAGACTTCATTATTGACTACAAGTCACACATTTCACAGTTCTGCTTCCTCAGATAAAATGATACCTGATAGCAAACTATAAAGAAAAGAAGCAGGTCATTTGACTATGGATAAAAACATAGTAACTAAACAAGAAACCAAATAACTAAGTAGACTTTTAAATCTACATGACCTTTGCATACAGCCTCTCTCTCCAAATTTTGTCTGCAATATAAGTTTGAAGGGTGTGAAAGGAGACATTGACAGCTTGAGAAGTTGATGCTGCATTTCAGGTAAAGGTCCTTTCGCAAAGCCCTGATAAAGGTCTTCTTATCAACACTTCAGCTGGGTAGAACAAAGGAGAGCCACGTGAGTTGTATGGATTGCAGGATGAGTATAAATGACAAAAGAAATGCAGAGATGAAAAATGTCAGTGCTGGCTTGGTATCTATGTGGTAACTGGCTTCCTAGAAAAACAAAATAAAAAGCATTGCACCAGGTGCTGCAGGAACCAGGACTCAAGATGAAGGGGCTGTCTCAGGGAGGATAAAATCCAACCAGATGAGGTGCAGAGAAGGGCTTGCTCTGATTAGTGAACTAAGGGCTCAGAGACAATATGATTCCTCTCTACTGATGTATCAATGGAGTAAAATGCCATGGAGATGTGCAATGTTGCTACTAATGGATACTCTCCATAGAAAGATGAAAGGACCAAAACCAGGCACAAGTAAATTTATGCTGGAAATAAGAGGGTTCGTAGCTGTTGGAGAAGTAATGTTCTGAAAGTCTTTCAAGGACAGCAGTAAAGGTAAAAAACCTGAATATGTTTAAGTAACTGTGTGATAAGTGTTTATGAAAGCAATGGCATGATACACACAATAACCATAGGAGAATGAGATTTTCTGTTAATTAGATAATTCAGATAATGAGATAATTCAGATAATTAGAGCAAGGGGCAGAGGGGACCATCAGTTACTTCAGATGTGGAACTCAACCAGTTTACCAGGACACATGTTGAGATGGATGCTTTCAACCAGACAACCTTTCAGTTCTGAGCTCTTCTTCTTGAGCACTTTTCCCTTGAAGGGAGACCAAGGTGCCATTATGGATGGGAGCTGACATGCACTTACTGTAGAAAGATGGGGGTCAGTAAAGCTGAAAATTCTGCCTTCCTGGTTCTGCTAATGAATCCAACAATTAGACACAGAGAAAAAAAAAAAAAAACCTTTAATGCACCTTTTGCCTTTCAAGTGTCTGAACTTTAAAGTTTGTGTTTGCAAAATTGCCTTTTTGTTGGGTTTAAGCAATGCTGAGCACAGAGCTGTCCAACATCTGCTGCCTTTTGAGTCTTTCCCTCTACTGGAGTTTGATTTTGCTAGTACACCACCACCACTGTTTTCAGAATAACATTTGTCTTTCACTGTGTAAATTAGTAATTTTTCTTAGAAACAGTGGACTAGCACCACTAAATATATTTGTCTGTGAGTATCAAATAATACTATTAACAGGAGATAAGTTTTCAGATAACACCTAATGTCAAACACCTTGGGCTTGAAGTGTGAGGCAGAAAGAAGGAGAAAAAAAATACTACCATGAGACAGAGCTACAAAGCAGCAGGCAATCCCTACATAGTGTTTTCAGTCAAAATTTTGTTTCTCCTCTTGCTTTTTTTCTGCCTGCAAAATTCTCAAAGCCACAAAACCAAAAAAAAAGACAGTAGTTATAAATGGTTTTGTGTTGGACTCTGAAGAATTGAACTTTCCCTGTCTCATTCAGGTACTATTACCATAACAAAATCTGATTTGAGTTGATTAGACACTCAAAATTTTAAGGCTTTCTTTTGCCTAACACTTCTAACACAATTTAGCTATCAAGTAACCTCCCTTCTATGAATAAATGATAGTAGAAAGCAATTGCTTCCAGCATTGCAATGTTATTTTCACTAGATGGACACTGAGGGGGAATACTTGTGACTAATGAAGTGCCATTCCTCATAACTGGAGGTCAAATGTGGTCCTGTACAACATGGTGTTTTAAGTATTAGGGAGCCTGGAAGGTCAAAGTTTAACTTCAACACAAATACGCTGCACATTTTGGCATTTACAATAAGAGGCAATCCACTGGTACGGCCAAGAGAAAGATGTAATTTCTGAACAATTTAGTTATAAATTCAGAATCAGTATGAATGAAACAATCTGGTTCCCGGGGGGGTGGAAAGAAATCTGTGGAATTTTGGTATCCTTTGATAAGTAAGATGAAGTTAATGATACAGTGGCTGATGAACAGGTACTCAAATCTTAAAACTTGTAATAGAAGGATCAAATGAAAGATCTCTCTTAGAAAACAAGAAATCATATAATAAAATTGGTTTTAGTGTAGGAAGCCTGATGTAAAAAAAAATCAACTTGCACTTTTCCTGTTTAGATCTAGCAAAGCTTGGAAGCTTCCTTTGTTTCCTCATTCTGCACTGATGTTTCTCCAGGCATACTGCTATTACCCAAAGACATCTCGCATTTCCACATACCTTGTAGTGGAAGAGGAATAATCCACAGAAGAGGCTGTACAGGTCAGCTGTGAGCAGGGAGAGGTTGACGGCAGTAGCACTGGTTTTCTTTATGACCACTGGCATGAAGCTGTAGAGGCCAAACATACAGGCACTAAAGCCAACGTACAGTAAGCCTGCAGAAGAGAAACAAGAAGCAAAGTGACCTGACAGCCTGCAGAAATGACTTTGTTGGGAGGAAGAAGGTCGTGCTTTTAGGAAAAGAAAGAATAATGCTTTTTCAAAGAAAAATTCGGATTAATAACACATATATAGAGAGTGAAAACGGTAACACTGGACATGAGGTCCTTTGGGATCTCCATAATAGCAGAGTTGTTTCAAATTGGTGTCTTATACGACCAGTGCTACCTCATGTCCAGCATAGATTTGGACGCAATGATGCATTTGAACATGTCAAATCTAGTCTCTGCAGGAGCTGAATGTCGCCAACATCACGTGAATTCAGCTGAGTTGGATGGAGCACACAGAATTTTCTGGGAATGGACCCAAAATATGAATGCAAAATTATGTGCAGAGGAGTTAATGAGCAAATGGATGAATGCATGTGGACAGCACTCAAGTGTCCTAGGCTTATTTTGCACAAAAACTGACAAATCACTTCACAGTTTTACACCTCTGCTCCTCTGCTCCTTTTTTTCTGCCTTCCTTAATAAAACTTTTGTGAGCTGAAACTCTTTCCTGCTGCATGTTTACAGAGTGTCTCACACAAATTAGATGGTTAGACACTAATATAATAAAAATACATTACAGTAAAAATCTAAATTAATTTAAAAACCTAAATAACTTACTGGGAAAGAATTTACTGCTTCAGTTATTACTTGATAAATCCCAAGGCAAATTAATCAATATGAAGTTAAAAACCCTGCAAACACTTTACACATCTGCTCTCATGCAAATGATATTTCTTAGCCTGCCATACACTACGGAATTCCCAGCCTAAATTTAGACTCATGTCAGCTCTTCAGAACATGTTATTGACTAAAAGTTGTAGAAAATCTGATTGCCAAAGTCCTGAAAGGGATTAGAAAGGATTAAAAAAAAGGCCATATAATGGCCATTTATCTGCATGTGGATCCATTTAGTTAAAAATTCTTTAGAAAAGCTATGTAAAGGACAAAATCAGCTGTGACAGATTGAGTCCTTTAGAAACATACAAACTGAAGTGTACATTCAACTGAAACAAATGCAGCAGACACAAACTATCAATGTCCATACATGTTATGGCATGATAAGGAATTTCAATTTATTTTCAGAATATGGACAATCATGGTAAAAACTGCTTTTACTCATAGGTAGCAAATTTATAAGGTATGCATTGTATACTGGTAGCAGAATTAAATTTTAGGCAGTGCTTGAAAGCTGCTTTATTTAAACTCTGCAACTCTTCTGTAGCAGGAAAATAATTGCACCATATGGAGTGTAGTTTTGGCCAATGGGAAATGGTGTTGCATACAGGAACATTAAGCCAGCTTTTCTTCAATGTTTAAGGAGAACAGGTCAGTCATTAAAGCCATTCTGGATCAGAAGTCAGCATTGTCAAAGTACAGTCTACAAATCACCAGCTGGTCCACCAAGCCTCTGGTTTTCTGGATTTAACACAGCTTTGCTGGTTTATGCACTCAACTTACAGCATAATTTTATGGTACTGCCTTTGTGTTCACATTATTTGACAGCCAGCTTCACAGGCTGCTTTTCCAAAGGACATTTCAGTTCCAGTGGAAAATTGCTTAACTGTAGCTGCCCTAGCAGAGGTGAATATAAAGTGGCATTTAATTTACAGCTTAAAAATACATGTGATATCAAGCAGCTGGATGGCATTTAGTGGTGAGAATAAGCAAGGGAAATTAACATCATATGATTTTCAGATATTGCTTCTTAGAGGGCTGATTTTGAGACTGAAAATATGTTTTAAGTCAACAGCTTGTAGCCTCAACCCCCTTAGGCATCCATGCAGTGCAAACAGCAGCCTTGGGAATTGCCAATTGCTAGTGCTGCAGTCCCAGCAGACTCCAGAACCTCTCTGGTCAACCTGCTCTGCCACCTGCCTGTCCTCAACATGAAGAAGATTTTCCCTTTATCGTCTGAAACTGTCATTTGAGCTTCTGTCTGTTGTCTCTCATCCTCCTGCCATGCACCTCTGTGAAGACCTCAGCTCTGCCCTTTTCATAAGCTCCTTAGGCAACTTCTTTTCCACAGCTGAATGAGCCCCAGTCCCCCAGAACTTCTCCATTTCTCTTTACGCTTGAGGTCTTCACACAAATGGGCAGGATCTATCTAAAATAGCCCAAGTATGAACATGACCACTATGACTTGAGAACTTCTGGTCTTGTTCCTGAGCAAGGTAGTTGAATGTTGCATGGTGCAATGATTCATGAATGTTGTCTCTGTGCTTTTACTACAAAAACAAATGAATTGGCATGAAATGGAATCAGTTATGATCTTCCATACCTTGGAAGATCCATACCTTCCACACCTTCCATGCCTTGGAACAAAGACCACTCAGAAATATTCAACCCCCCAGTAACAAAGGGCACTTCCTTGGAACTACAAACTGGTTTTCTCTCAAATAAAACTGATGAGAGTTTACTTGTTACTTTTTCATCTATGGCTATAAAACTTGTCATGGTCTCATATGAAACCACTCAGTAAAAACTGTAAAATCATCCTCCTTTCAGTCTGGTTGTCAGCAAGTTTTAATACTTAAACTTTCAAGGATTCAAACAGAGCTACACTGATTCACACTAAGTGTGAAGATGATGCTATGTATCAGGGCAATTTCCAAAATTAACACCAGGAGGGCCACAGGCTGTTTTAAACATGATAGACATAACAGATTGGCTTTAGATCTTTATATTCAAAAATCATTTGCATCAGTTAAAAGGTAGCTCATTTGATCTAAAGCACAATTATGGCAGATGGCAACACGCCACCTTGAGTTATTTATTAGGTTGCCTGCTGTGACTTTATCACCACCATTCAGAAGGCTGATGATTTAACTTTGCTGGACTGCAGGCTTGAGTCTGTCACAGTGGATAACTACCCAGGACAAGGCTGTGAACTCCCTGACACAGATTTGTCAATCACTTTTTGACAATCTTGTATCATTGCCAATGCAATGGAAAGTACACCAGGTGGAGTGGAAGCCAGGGAAGAAGTACAGAACTGTCACCATTTAATCCATGTTCAACTACACCACATTTCCAATTATTGCTCTAACAAAACAAGTACATATCTATGATGCTTTTGCTAAGATGATCTCAGCCTTGTGAAGCATAAGGACTCTTCAGATTTAGTAATCAACCTTCAGGGACATTTTGGCAGCATCACAGATGAAGTAAGACCTTATTTTAATAGCACATTTCACTGATACTGAGTTTGAAGAGAAATCTCATGGAAGTATGTAAGATGTTTACAGGGATAGCGGATTAATTTGCTATGACCACTGATAGTTCCATCAGTACCAGATTAATTATGTCCCTAAGCTCCTTCTCATGAAATATAAACAGACACTGATGCAATTATGCTAATTATCTCAGCTTAAAGAAGGCTAATACACTTATAGTACACAGTTGAATGTGTTTCTCCATGGATGCTTGAAATTGATTTGTCACTTTGTTTTACAGCTCAACCATCAAATTTCCAAGATTTCTAGATGCAGTGTTTTGTGAAAAATGTGCTGCATTTATCAAGGCTTAGGAATATGAAAGGAAATTGAGAACCACGTTTAAAGAAACCAACTGTATTCCACAATTTGTATTCCCTCCCCTCAGGGACTTCCCACATAATCAGTTGTTTTTGCACACTTCTGAGTTGTCATTTTGATGTTCAGTCTGAAACTAGATAAAGAGCTATTGTCAATGGATTGCCAAAGCTTGAATCCTCTGCAATAATTAGCTCTATGCTACTGTACTCTTTTATTTCTTCTATTGTCATAAATAGTGAAAGAGTGATTATAGGGACTCCCCTAAAAATCGATTTGCTTTTAAAACAAATAATTCATTGGACTAATTAGAAGGGAGTCACAAACTCAGCTTCCAAACTGAAATGGGAAAATGCAATCCCCTGCTTGGCAGAACACCATGACAGCTTCACTGGACACAATGCTCCCAAAACTTGTCTAAAGGACACATCTGCTATATTCCACCAAGACTATTTGGGAAGCAATTAAATTCTTCCGTACAGAAATGCTCCCACTGGAAGTGAATTTATGAGGCTATAATATGCACTGCGAGTACATTTTTTAGGTTATTTTGTTAGGTTCCATTTTCTTTCTTTGGCTTTCATTGAAAAGGTTTGGCTCTTAATGACTACCTCATTTATTGCCCCAGTGCTGCATTGAATCTTAGAACTGGAACCCCATTATTGTTTTACTTCATGGCTGTCTGAATGATTATGTTATAGCCCTCATATGCTTAACCCAATCAGGTAACGAAGGCCTAACACTGTGACAGAGGACAGATAATTTAAGAACAGCTATGAGGCGTGTAGCTCAACCTTTGGTAGTAACCAGGAGAAAAGTCACAAACATTGGCTGCCCAGAAACTCTGTGCACACCTCCCCAAACACTGGCAGTCTCCACGCCTCCTTCAGCAATCATCTTCAATGAGGTAAAGTGTGTTCTTACCTATTTGCCAATCCCAGGGGACTTTCAACAGCTCTTTGTGTTCCATGATTGCACTAGAAGAGAAAAGAAGGCAAAATTTGATGGAAGAGAACAGAAGTTAAATTACTTCCACCCGTTCAATTCAAATGCTGGACAAAACAACATAAATAACCTTATAACAAAAAAACTCTGTAGGAACCAAATGCAATCAAGAGTTTGCTAATCTACTCTGGCATTATCCCTGTGCCTGTGTATTTGAAAGATCTTCAGGGCAGTAATCAGATGTGATAGCATACAATTTCCTCTGGTTTATTTCTAGCTCTCTATATACCTGTTTTACATGTCCATTCCCCTAAATGTTCAATCTTCTTGTACTTTTTGATTTAATATTCTGAAAGCTTTTGAATGTTAATTATTAATAATGAATCTAGCTGAGTTGTTCACACTTCAGTATAGCTCTGCAGTGTAAAATAAATAGATATCACAGGCTGGTTTGGGAAGCATACTGTGATTTTTTACACACTGAGAGAAACCAAATAGGCACAGCAGTGAAAGTCAGGGTAATAAGCCAAGGATGGGAAAACCTGCAAAAGTCCCCTCTCAGTATCTTGTAAATCTTGCACTGTACATTAACATCAAAGTCACAGATCCATAAAATTCTAAGGTGACAACAAGTCAGTTCTTCCCAATCCAGGCAAATAGACCCTTGGAGATAAGATACCTCCCAAGCTGGGTCTTCACTCAGGTAACTGCTTTCTCTATCTGTGTGATTTCTAGATAAATCCTGCTGTGCAGAATTCTGCATGCTGGTCTGGACACTATTTTAAACAAGTATAAAACATGGAATTATAAAGACTGAAAAACAAAGTACCTAATAGAAAAGGTCGCATGTGGAAGACCAATCCAATAGTAAAACTACAGGAGTTCAGCACCTTCCAGATTCATCTAGTCTAAAGAGTTGCATCCTGGAAATTCTAATTTGCTTGCTGCTGATGTGAGGCAAATCTAATACTGTGTATAAAATAACAGGACTATATTCTCTGCAAAATAACTAAATTATAGGTGTCTTTTCATGCATAAGGTATACGTCTCTTTTATCAGTAATTCCTGAAGAATATAATGAAAACGAACTGCAATGTCTCTTGGTTGGGAAAAAATTTTTCATGTAACTTAAACGTAGGAACATTGTGTTCACATTATTGCTTAGCCAATACAACAGATGTATAAAACAATATGCTATGGCTTGTGATTCCTTATGATCTGTGAAACAAAGAGGGGTGAGAAACTTTGCCAGAAGTGGCCATTTAGTGATGCCAGAGGCACTGAAGAATTGGTATCACAATGATTTTGAAAGATTGTGGTAGTTGGAGGAGGTCCCTGATGACTGAAAAGAGACAAATGCAACATTCAGTGTAACACAGAACAAAAAGTACAGCCTGGCCAGCCTTATGCTACCCTTTGGGAAGACTATGGAACAAATCTACCCAGAAGCCATTTGCAGGAAATGAAGAAGATGATGCCACTGGGAAGAGCCAGCCCAGTGCCCTCCAGAGGAAACCTGACCCAAGTGACTGCCTTCTATGATGACGTGACTGGATCAGTAAATAAAGGAGAGGGACTGGATGAGAGGATGTGGTGTAACCTACTGATACTTTAGCAAGGTTTCCAACATGATTTCCTTAAATATCTTTAGAGACTCAAGAGGTATGGACTAGATGGCTGGACTATCCACAATGTGGTCTAAAGAAAAGGGCAAGAAGAAACCTCATTAAGTTCAAGAAAAACAAGCAATAACTCCTGCACCTGGGGTGGAGTGACACTATGTACAGGCTGGGAGCTGACTGGATAGAAAATTGTTTTCCAGCAATAAACCTGAGAGTCCTGGTAGACATCAACCTGAACCCAAGTCAGCAATGTGTCCCTGGAGCAGAGAAGGGCAACAGAATCCCGAGCTGTATTGGTAAAAGTCTGGACAGAAAGCTGAAGGATGTGATTTGTGAGACAGCAACTAGAGTACTGTACCCAATTACGGGCTGTCCAGAACAAGACAGACAATAATAAATTGAAGGGAGTCCAGTGTAACTCCATCACAATGGTCAGGCAGGTGAAGGACAGGATCTAACAGGAGATGCTGAAACAGCAGGGCTTGCTTAGTATGAAGAACAGAAGGCTAAGCTGGGGAAAAGGAGTTCACAACAATAAAATTTCCATCTTAACTATGCAATGGGTATAGACAAGATAGTCATACTTTTCTTGGAGGTGCACAATAAAAGGATGAATGAAAATGGACACAAGCTGCAATGTGGAAAATTGATTAAATATCAAGGAAAAAAAAGTCCTGTGAAACACTGGAACAGGTTTCCCAGCATGACTGGCAGTTCTGTTCTTGGAGATACCAAGAAATCAACTGAACAAGTTCCTAAGCAATCTGATGTAACTTTGAAACTAGCTTTGAGTAGGAGCTTGAACCAGATGACCTTCAGGGGCCATTAGAAAAATAAGCCATGTTATGTGATTCCATCAGATAACCTTATCTCCTTGTGCTGGGTAATTGTGATGTCTCCAACTCCTGTAAACTAATCTCTTATTCTTCCTCCCTGCTTTAATTATATTCAATATACTTCTCTTTCCACCATGTCTGGGTAATCAGCCAACTCATTAATTCACTGTTTCCCCTGACACCTTAGCTCATCCTCCTTTGCTGCACAACAGGCATTATGTGTGTTTAGGTCTCCAGAAGGGGCCCAGAAAACACCATCAGCAAAAAGCTGCAGAGGCTGGTGGAGAAAAACCTGTTAGAGCAAACTTTTGGGCCAAATGTTGAATAAAAAACCTTAGGGCTTTCAGCAAAGAAGTGGTTTCTTATTGTTTCCTTCCAGTTGTGTCCTCTTTATACAAAGATGCCTTATTCCCAAACCAGATTCTTACCAGCAGAACAGCTCACAGACCCTGAATTGTGACTAACTGCTTGGGTCAAGAGGGAGTAACAGCACTACAATTGAATTCTGGAATATGAGACATTTACATGACAGTTTACACACACAGAGCAAGACAAGGGCATTGCTTTGGTGTCCTCAGAGTGTTAGTGTCTACTTAATCACAAACATATTAAAAAATGCTTTAGCCAAAGATGCTAGGCACATTTACATGCCCTTAAATTCCATATTTTTTAGAAGGGAACTTCTTGTATGGCAGCTGGTTAATAAAAATAATTTTCAGACACTTGTTTTGATCTCAAATAAATACATTAAGCTTTCTAGCTAAAAAAATACAGAACTATTGCAATAGGAATTGATGACCTGTGTTTTTTTGATCAGTCTCTGCTCTTAGAAGCAGAGTAGCTTAGATCTGTAGACAAGCAACTTGTTTTGGACTAATAACCAAAAATCACTCTGTGTTACAAGCACCAGTGACAGACTTGCACAAAAAGGAGCAATTTTGCAAGACTACTTTTACATCTTTCACAATACTGCAACATTGGAAGCCACCTTCCAATGATTAGGCTTGCAGCTGAGATGCTCATTAGGTTCATGTAGATATAGACCAGACTCTGCAGATCCTGAAATCCTTGCAACAATCTCCTATGTGCTAAACATTTTTGAAGTGAAAAGGCCATTTTCTTAAAAGGTTTTTCATGATTTCCACCATATCATAATGTAGTTACACAGAACAAGCAAACCAGCAAAACACCTTCTGACTGGATGTGTTTTCTACCTCTTTAGAAATCAAAGCAACTTTTAAAAAGTATAAAACAGAACCAGAAGAAGCTGTAGATTCTGTTATTCACTGTTCAGACTAATACATGAAGTATCCATTTGTCTTCCATCAGCAAGATGGTGGGACGTGTCTCCTCCCTCTTCATGTGACTACTCAAGGACACTGGTCCTTGAATTAGAGTATTCGGGTAAAAATTTGTGTTATTATTCAAATAACCAATTTGAAATATGAAAACCAATACAAATTCCAAGATTAGAGGACACCTGCTCTCCACAGGAAAGGGCTAATTTGGAAGAAGTGGTTAGTGTATCTCAATGGAGGCCACAGCTGCACTCATTTGAGCCTTAGTGGGCTCAGACCTGCCCACTTACAGCTGAATTCCACTGAAGAAGGAGCCAAAGAGTCCGATCATGCCCAGGAATTCCACTCGACTCAGATTTCGGACGATGTACTCCTCACAGACGTTTGAGATCCCATACAGTGTTGCTCCACCAAGCACTAAGAGGTCCCCTATCAGTTTATTTTCACCTAGGGATAAACAGAAAAAAATTAGAATGCCTCAAAGCAACCATCTCTTGCCCAAAAATATTGCATGCTCTTTTCTCTACAGATTTCATTCCTCAGTCACTAGGTAGCCCTTATCTGGGTTAATAAAATGAATGCAAATGTTCTGTCATTTTAACAGTTTTCATTCAATACACCAGGCAAGTCTAGCAGAGACAAAGGAAGAGCATATTCCTTGCTGTAGAAAAAAGAAGCCAAAAAATTCTGAAAAGCTTGTAAAAAAAGTATAGAAACCAATGACACTCTTCAGGACCGATCCTTTTTACTTTATTATAACTATGTTGTTTTTTTTTCCTTTGCAGAGAGAATGTGACTCAGCTCTGTAGAGCAGTTTGCATCTCATCTTGAAATTTAACCAGTCTAAAACACGTTCAGTACTTAGATCTGAGGACAACTGAAAAATTCTGTGTACCTGTGAAATGAGTGAAGAAATCATTACAACCTAATATTGACCTCATTCTCACATGGAGCTGTTTGACAAGAAAGGGAGAAGGAAGGATGGGGTGTAGACAGGGTGATGATAATGACAGATTTTTAAAAGAGGTTCAATTAACATAGCAGTACCTAACACATGCAAAGAACAACAAGATGTATTTTCAATACCTCCAGGTATACAGAATTACTAAAACATTTTGTTATCAAAGACTGCTTGAAATCTTTTTAAGTCTTGGAAGATTTTAATATTGGGTGTTGGGGAAAGCTGCAGTGACATTTGATCAAGATCAAGTTCCAGCTTGAAAACTGAGGCCCTAGCTTTCCAAACTGGTGCATGCAATTCCTTCTGCACATATGGCTTGTTAAATTATTTCTACAAGAGCTACAGCTTCACAAAGCTGTCAGATATTGCAGCAGAACCATATTCTGAAAGGCTGGATATAATGGATTTTTCTTTGAAAAGTTTCAGCAGAAATGCTCAAGTACTAAACTGTATTTTTTAAAAAAGAAACCTCGTTTTCTTTTAAAATACCATGGTTTATTTTTTATGTCCTTGCCTTTTAAAGTTTTATTTCAATTGATTTGTAAAATATACATTGCAGTAAATAAAAATGGAAACCAAACATTCTGATTTGTTCAAAATAATATTTTAAACATTTTTCTTCAAGGAGTTCTTTCAAGCCTTCAGTTATCACTCCAAACTGTAGTGTTGAAGTTTCTATGGAGAAAAAGTTTACGGTATTAAAAATGGTCAAAAGAGGACAGACCAAGAGTTCATCAATCCTGTCTCCAACACTGGCTATAAGCACCAGAAAAGTACAAGTTGCTTACGCACAACATTAAAGCGTAAAATATTCCCAGTAATACTCTCTTAGTTTCCAACATTTTTTAGCTCAGATGAGATATGGCTCCTGTGTATTTAGCAAACATTACTAGATTTGTTTTTCACATCCTCATCCAGCCTTTCACTGAATTGCTGTTTTGAATGCTTCTTGACTGGCAACATGTTTATATTTGCCCATTTAACTTTTTATGATTTGGGTGTTTTGTTGTTGGTGGTTTGTTTTTGGTGTTTTTTTTTTTTTTTTCTTATTTTAGTCTTCTTTTGCAACCAGTAATGGAAGATGTTCTTAATTTAAAATAACCATGAGCACTTTACAAAACTTCTTCATATCCCTGATGCATTTCATATTTCACAGTGGCTCCATTGATCCCTCACTGAGCTCACTTACTTATTGCAGCTACTCACTGACACTTCAGGGAAGTATTGCTGAAAAAGCTTTTGACCTTAGAGCTTCTGCTGGGACAAAAATACCATCTTTTTGCATCTATGAGACAAAAGCAGCTCAGAGGCTGAGCATTTTCACACAGATGGGATGGCCTCAAGCATCACACCCTGATAGCTCTTCCCAAAGTGCTCTCATGCTGAGTGTGAGCCTCAACCTTCAGGGCTTTCCCAGAAGAGGGAGCTGAGATCTATTCAGAGCACCAGACTCTGACACTGGAACTCCTCTCAGCAGCACAAGGTGGCTGAGGAGAGCATAAACAAATAGGGAAATACAGAGGGACTTTTATCTGCCAGTTCTCGGTAGAATTAGGCATTTTCTGAGACAGAAGTTGCATTAGTTCATCAAATTTAATAAACCTTGAGGGATTCTTTATCACTGTATATTTTTGGCCTACTAGTAAGAAGTACTTCATGCTTTTAACTTTTAGGCTTGATACCTCAAAATCATATTAATCATCCCATAATTTTCTGAGATATATTTAAAAATCACTGTATTGACCCTCTCCACATCACTGACAACTTCATATACCTTTACAGCATCTGTCTCTTTCTTGCCATTTCAGAGAGCTGGAATAGTCTGGTTACAGTCTCTTCATCTGAATCCATTTTATGCCCTTAAAGAGCTTTCTCACCTCTCTCCATAGCTTATACAGGCTTATTTTCTGATGACTTCTTTTTGAGATGCAGTGACTAGAGTAATACATGGTACCCAATGAGTTAGTGCATCAAAACTTTATGTACCGGTGTAAAAATGTTGTAGAATATTTTTTTGCTTTCTTTCTTAGCAATTATTATTCTGGTTGTCAAATGCCTCATCTTTGCTTCCTCAAGAGGCTGAGACTATGGAACTTTCCCCCAAGACTGACATATCCCTATAGACTTATTTTCATGGATGTAATATCCACATGCATCTATTGGTTTCATTGCTAAAGAAACATGTGCCAACTAACTAGAGACATTTTAAAGACTTTTAGGATAGTAAACTTGTATTTGACCAATTTAATGGTGTAGGTCATTCTTCAGAAGACACAGAAGGCATAGCCTGGCAAAACAAGCTTTACATTAATGACTGTTACCATATTTAATATTCTGTGGAGAAGTGGAGTTAGTGTTTTGGGAACTAGTTACAGCATTATAGAGTAACACAAATCTTTTAAATGTGAATTGTGTTCTGACACAATTTCTTTTCACACTCTCAATAACCCTCTTTGTCACTTTTCTGCCGTAGCCCTTGTCATTAAGAGGTGTTTCTCTTTGCTTTTGATTGTTGTTACTGATTAACATGATACCTAAAAATCACTCTCAGTGTGTCTCATTTTAAACTGAACACTGATATATGTATTAGCAGGATTGATGTGACTGGTTTTCAGAGACTATTGTAAGTCAAAGCTATGAAGTGCTTTGAAAAACCAGGATGAAACATTTACATCTGTGTGGCTTAGACCCCTGTGTATGACAGGAGCAGAAGTATGAAAGTAAGTCATGGATATTAGTTCAGAATAATGTAATTTTCAGGTATACTTGGCATGTAAGATGATAGAGCTCTAAATACTTATTACTAATAGTTTTCCCATTGAGTAATGTGCAAAATATCAGTAAGGATACAACTGCAAATTGAAAGCATGTGTGCACATTATACCTAATTCCTACAGATAGTTTGGAAAATACCTATTAATCTCTCAGTGACACATTTTAAATTCATGTTCCCTTACTGTAAGAGGAGGCAGGCTAAATTGCCTTATGCTGTGGGTACCTAGCAGAGCCTTATGGCTCTTCTGATACAGTAAGCAGTGTGGTCAACAGGGGCTCACAGGTATGAATAGTTCTTGTCCCCTAAAATATAAGATGAACAGAGACATTTACTGAGGACGAATGAAGCATCATTGCTTTTGGTGTCTTCCTTACTTTAGTTTGTTCAGTCCTAGGAAACATCCTATAAATGGTGTACAACCTCCTAATGAAGAGTTTCAATAATTTTGTTGTTTTTTTCCTGCCATCTATTTTTTTTTTTATTTGTACATTTTAATGTGTAGTTTTAGGCTTTCAAAAAAATGAAACTATATGATCTATTTTATTCTGTTAAAGAAAGCATCATTAATAACATCATTATGCCACTAACACAAGTAAAAAAGCTGCAGTCTCTCTGCATGGTAATAAGCATGAACAGTTTTTCACTTGTAGGTCCAAATTAAAAGGCAATAATGCATGTTAACAGATTTTTCTGGACAAATTTACTTAACAGCTATACCCATGCTTTAATAACAAAGATGGCAAATAACATCTAATTACTGCAGCTGGATGGCAAAGTGTCAGTGCTCTTCAATCTGTTCCTTGTCTGCTTCCACTGCCCCACATGCTCCTGCTGATGCACAGCTCATCTGCTCAAGCATGTTACTCTCCAGACTGCTGGGACACACAATGTTTCTTCTGGAACCCTGGCTTGAAATCTCAATCTCTCTGAAATCAGCCATTCCCAATACAGCTTTGGCTGTTTGATTACACAGTACAGAGGATATTATTTCTTTTTTAGCTGGGGCAAGGCTACTTCTGGAGGAGATCAGTAACTAAAAGTCTCTTTTCAGGATTAAGTACAGAGATAAAAGGGGGCAGGGAGATATGGTGAGCACTGTCACAAAACTCCATTGTTTTATTTAGTAGCATTCTGGAAAATGCAGTTTTTACAGCACTTGCATTTCTATTCAGAAAGCTGAGTCAAGAATTTTAAATCCCAGTGTATTATGCTCTGCTCACAATTCAGTGCTTTTAATTAAGAATGAAAACTGTGCCTAATTGACAATCTTTGAAAAGAATTTCCAGCCTTCCCACATCATTTGGCTTGGCACTAGAAAAATCAATGTGACAGGGGAAGTTGATCGATGAAATCTAACTCTGTCTAGTCTGCATTAATAGATACACACACATTATTCATATGATGCCATGCTTTAAAAAAGAACATTTCACATGTAAGGAGGTTCTTTCCAAAAATATTACAGTCAAGTTCCAAAGCTTTAGTACATGACTGTGTGCAAAACCCAGGTGGTAGTATATAGGTTCGGTGTCTTTTAGCACCTACCAAGTGATCCCACCTCTGTAGAAGAACAAGAAAAGGTGAGGAGAAGTAAGAGCACATGGTGGATATGAGAGGTGCTTATGACTCAGAAATGTAGCCAATTTGGAAAGGAAGCTACTGAGGTATGCAGTCAAACAGCTAAGCCAAAAGAGAACAAAACTACAAATATTTACCTTGTCCCCCCAGCTTGCAGAGGGTGACCTGTGTTGTAAGACACAGGGCCCAAGAAACCTGTGTGCAGCACTGCTGAGTTGTGTTGACCCTTTTTTGCCCCTCTTACGAACAGACAACTTTGCAGTGCTTTGGATTCATGAAGGTACAGAGTTTCTCGCCAAATTTCCCCCCTTTTTAGCCCCAGTCTGACACACACTGGTCAATGGCTTCTCTGAACTTGGCCATACAACCCATTCATCCTTACTTACCTGCTCCTTGCTGTCTCCCAACAAGGACATCTGCTCCTGCCATGCAGCCCATGCCCAGAATGCAGACCACAATCCCAATGAAATGTACTGCCTTGTATCGTACCAGTAAGAAGAACCAGGAGAGGAGTATCACCACTGGGATGACAAAACAGTCTAGGAGCTGTCAAAAAAAGAGAAGAGAAATCAAGAACATATCAACCTGCAAATACTTTGCCCTAAACACTAGGACAGATTCCAAGAGAGGGAAGCTGGGTTATTTAATTTATGAGAGCACTTTCTACCAAGAGGAAGTGTATTCAAGTGGCTCTTCACACATCAGACACAGGGTAAGACTGCCTATGACAATTCCATGAATTTAGGAGAGCTGTTGCTCTACAATAACACTGGGAGTCACACTACTCCATCTGGTCCTCACCTCTAGTGATTAATAGACAAGGATTGAAGGTAGTTTTCCTGCAGTCTAGACATATGCTTTAATTCAGTCATTTCAGGTCGAGATATTAGGAATGTTCATAACACACAATTTGACCAGATTTATTAAATCTGTCTATATAAATCAGGGGTTTTCTGCATGCAGAATGCTTATGAAAAATCTGTCTCCTGTGGTGACTGTTATCTCTGTGAAAATAGAGTCCCATACGCCTTTGAAGGAAAAAAAACCCAACCAAACCCTCATCTTGTGTGCAGTACAAGAAACTCAGTCTTCTTGCCAATATAACCATGGAAAGAGCTTTCCCAAGGAAATGTTACGAAACACAATTTTTAATTGTTTTTTTTCAGAGACGTCAAGCAATAGGCCCAGAGAAGATGTGATAAAAAAAGAAATGCACCAAATATTTGTGAGAGGACTGTCAGATTTTCAAATTAAAATATATTTTGAAACTAAACTAACTGCATATCACCAGGAAACAAAAATCCTGTGTAAGAAACACCCAAAGAAACTTAAGAAACTTGACTTTAATCCCACTTCCTAAAAGGATACAGGTAATGAAGTGTTGCAATTCTGTGGACTAATGATGAGAGTTAAAAATAGTGCAGAATACACTACTGTTCAATGACAATTGATACAGAATGCACCAAAGCCATATGACACACATCTTATTCCTAATGAAAATGTCTGGAAAAACCAAAGAAGGAGAACGGTCAACCGTGTCCATAGTTCTCAAAAAAACCCCACTCCAGATATTGTTACCTTTATTTTTTGACAATGTTGTTTGATTTTTCTTCCCTTTGAACCCATCACATGTTACTTGCTTTCTCACTGTGATTTAGCACTAAGGACACTTATCAAATAAAGATCAAACCCCTTTTAGCTTCTTTGTCCATCCATGTGTTATTTGAAGAAAGAAAGATTTTTGGATTATTCTGGAACATTTCCAGGGATGGAGCATCAACAGCTTCTCTGGGCAATCTGTTCCAGTACCTCACCACTCTCACAGGGAAGAATTTCTTCTTACTGTCTAATCTAACCCTGCACTCCTCCAGTTTAAAGCCCTTACCCCTTTTCCTGTCACTACCTGCCCTTATGAAAAGTTGCTCTCCAGCTCTCCTGTAGACCTTCTCTTTAGGCACTGAAATGCTGCTACAAAGTCACTCCAGAGTTTTCTCTTCTACACTGAGCAATCCCAATGTTCTCAGCCTTTCCTGAGAGGAGAGGTGTTTCATCACTGTAATCAACTTTGCGGCCTCCTCTGGACTTGCTTCAACAATTCTATGGATTTCCAGTGATGGGGGCCCTAGAACTGGATGCAGTATTCCAGGTGGTGTCTCATCAAAGTGGAGTAGAGGGAAGACATGGGGCAAGCGACACTGGGAAAGGTTTCATCTCAATAAAGAAAGAATTTTTTTTACAGTGGAAACAAACTCCACAGAGACATGGTAAGGTTACCAAAGATTTTCAAGATGTGACTGGGCATGGTGCTAAATAATCTCATCTAGACTCCCTTTCCCACAAAAGGCTGGACCAGTTTGGAGGGCTCTCCCAAGCTGGGATGTTCTACGAGTCTAAATTGTTCCATGTTCCATGAGTCTAAATTGTTTGAAAATTGCTTGTACCTGCCACATCTGTACTTCAATGTGCAAATTCCCGCTAACAGTCTTCTAGAGGAAGATGTTAAAAATTCCCCTCATTCCATAAATATTCAAACATGTCTATGCTTTCAAGTATGTGAATGGGTATCTTTTAAGCAGTAACATGAAAGGATGTGTGAACAGAACCTTTCGCAAATAAACAATGCTGATAACAGATAAAAAATGCCTCCTTGGGCTGGCAGTCCAAAGTCTAATTCACAAATTGTTATTTGGAATGCTGCAGCATCAATAGATACAAACATGAAATGTAAGTAATGTTCACTAACATTATATAGTTCTTCAATTGTGCTTAGTTTATATCTTTAATTAAACAATGAGGTAGACAGAAATAAATTAGGTTACTACAATGTAAGCAATAAGATAACCTAGAAAATATTACCTAACTATTTTTCAGTTATTGCTTTAAATTTCACTTCTCCAGAACTAAATTCACCCTGCCTTTCTTTTTTTTTCTCAGATAAACCTGTCTAGTAGAAGAAAAAATGCATGTGCAGTCCACAGACAAAATAGGTGAGATTGAGGATCACCTCATCTGCAACAGGGCATTTTTATTGAGGGAGGGTTTTGCCTTTTTGTCTTTCTTGGTTTGTTATTAATTATTTCAGCTATTAAGAAAAAATATTATACCTAATTGTAATTTTTCTGTCTATAAAGCTTTTACAATAATGAAGACAAACTATGTTTAGCTGAATTTTATTTATAGTACATAAAGGTCAGTTGTTTATCAATATTTCTCAAATAATTATCTCTGATATTTTCCTTCCTTTCAATTGTTTATTAAAAAAGGTACTAACTATACCCTGTAATTAAGGTAAATTAATGAGTGGCCTGATTTTAATCAACACTCCTGCTAATCACAGAAGTTATTACATCTCACTAACCTAGAAGAAAACCTATTTCCTATGTTGCCATGGGGTGGTGCAGACCACATTCTTTGACACTGCTGTGTTTGTCAGTGGCTTTCTTCAGTCACAGCTCTGAATGGGGTTGCTTTAGAAGGCAGGATACAAAAAAATGTAATCTATTGACATACTGTCCTACAGAAACTTATTTTTATTATAAGAATGTTATGTTGTTGCAGAAATTGAAGATTATTATTTGACTTTAAAAGATACCACACTGCATCTAAGTCTGTTGATGAAACACAATGTTGAAATCTATTTCCTCTGATTACTTGTTTGTTAAATTATTATACTTGTGAATCAAAGACAAATACTCTCTTGCTAACAGTAAAAATCCAGTCTCTGGTCTCACAAATTCAGCATGTCTCTGCATATCTACAGCAAGAACGTGCTGTTAAATCATTGGAAGGGAGAGCTGGCAAGCTTTAGAAGAAAGGTCTGTAAAACAGTGCAAACTGCTGATCTGCAGTGATATCAAAAAGAAAAAAGCTGGTCAGCAAACTCCCTATGGGAACAGCTGAGCTGAATCTTCCTTTTTAAACATTCATTGGATTTTTTCCCTCCCAGTTATAAGCCCTTTTTTTTTTTTCACATTAGGGGTTTCTCATTAGTGCTCCCCTCCAGCAAATCATACAGAGAGAATCAGCTGCACCCTCCACTTACCCTGCTCTCCAGAGCAGAGGGATCAGTAAAATCAGTGTCATACCCACCCAATGTTGCATGGTCAAGTACACATGATGGCTACAGAATTTCAGCATGTGACATGGAAATTTTAATACAGCAGCAAGGGCTATACCCAGTAAGAGAGACAGCTTCTGTAATTTTTTTTTTTTTTTTTTTTTTTTCCAGAGGAGGAAAGGTTTTGATGCCCATTGAAGGGCTTTTTCTCCTCCAGTTTTCACACCGCCATCACAGTATCACACACAATTCAACAAAAGCAGATGAGATGTGAACCCTCACAGAGCTGGATGCCAGCTGCCAAGGGAGTTGTGTTACAATTATGCTGCTCTGCAACCAAAACCTTCTGCAGGAAAGGTGTGGATGCTTGGCAGCATCTCTGACAGGGTTATTTCAAGCAATTCAAATAAAAAAAGGAGCACTGTTTTTATCTCGCATGTTTCTATTTGCCACCTCATCACAACTTTACCACTTTCTTGCATGTGAAACCATTAACTTTTCATTCTGTCAAAATACACAGTACTTCACGTATGGAGACTGATAAAAAAATACTGATGTAATTTGTTTTAAAAAATGTAAAAACGTGCATTCCCATGATGTGGAAAAAAGAAAAACCAGAAGACTGCTCCCAGTCTTCTCCACTTTGCCCACAAGATCTCCAATTTTTTTCTTGATGCTTATAGAACTGTTTCCACCAATTTCTTTAATCTTTATTTCTTTAATCTGTTCTCAGGGTTTTCTTTTTCCCTGTGGACACAGAAACTCACTTAAAACTTTGACTAATGAAAGATGTTCACCTCTATTTGACTTTTATGTATCAAAATCTGAGATGAGGAATCTCACAGCTTCAGCTTTTTGTGTACATAGAAGGAGTCTAGTGGCTTCTTGGAGTTACGTTAAATGGAAGGTAGTGGTCACATCCAACCCAGAGTTCGTCTGCTCTAAACTCTCTACATGCTTTACTACAAACATGAATAATCACATCTTGACTCCTTTAAAAAAATACCTCTTCATCTCTTTGCCATACACAAACTCTAGCTGTGCTTACATGGATCTGCTCAGATACCAGGAAAACTTACCAACAGACCATGGAAATGGTCTTTCCTTTAACTGACTTCTTCCCCTGATTCTACATACCACTGTCAGAAAAAGATCATTGTAAGACAATTCTGTCAGCAGCCAGGTGTTTCTGCAGAATCATCCCCTACCCCAATTTTCTGTTTAGCTTCTCTCAAAGTTGACTGGACAAGAGCTTGGCAGGTCATTTTCTCAAGGTTACTCATTAGAAACTTCTCCATGTCACCACCTGCTTTACTTGTGTGGGGGATGAGATCCCAACCTAAGAAAAGTCATGGATTTCTCCTACAGGAAAACCTCTGCTTTTGCATGTCACCTGCCAGAATATGCAAAATGGGCACAGGAGGCCAAAACCTCTGCTCTTGTAATGGGCCCAACTCCATTGAATTTAATGAGATTTTGCATATTTATGTTAGTAAAAAGTTTGGCTCTGGGTGAATTTTGGCAATAGAAGCAGAAGCTCTGGAAACTGAGAACTTTGTTGACTTCAAACCCACATAGGGATCCAGTAGATACTGTAGGGCCTGGTTTGCACACCACAGATATGTAACAAGTTAAAAGACAGAAGAATAACTCAAAGTCTGATAATAAATCAGACAAAAGATAGGCTCTCACTACAGTATGCAACACTTATACAAAACGCTGATCTGCAAACTTTATTAACATTGCAGTATTTCCTCACTGCCCTGAAGCAGAACAGGAAAGTATGGTTAATCCTACATTCAAAGGATGGGAGGAGGAAGGGAAGCAGTATGCTTTTGGGATAATCACATTAGCAGCCACTTGACAAAGTGGATCAACAACTTCGACACTGCACATCCCCTGCTCCCTGCCTCCCAGATTTGCTTCAAAATCATCTCAAACCTTCTGCCTCAATGTACTTTGAGTCCACAGGGACCAAGAACAAAGTAAAGTCTACTGCCATCCAGCTCCCCTATAATAAGCACTTACTGCTGACTCCTTTCCTTTTCTGGTGGCGGTTGTTGAGATATGAAAACTGCCAGAGGTAATTGGAAGTGTGATGTACTGCTGAGCCTCACAGTGATCTAAGAGCAGTTGAGAACATCAGCATCATAGCTTTATAGCCTGTCTCCTGGTGTCTATAAATCCCAGCTTTTACTACCTTTGTTTCCATCATGCCAATCAAAGGCTTGATTGCCCAAGGAATAAATTACCAGATAAATTGCTATTTGGAAACATCTCTCTCTCCTTGACAGTGCTTCTCTTCTTTTGACATTGTATGTATACTCTGCAGTACTATTATGGAAGGTGTTGCAGAAAGAATCCAGATTTCTGTGTGATGTCATAACATAGAAAAAGGATAACCTCTAGAGAGTGCAACGTGAGTGTAATATGGAGATGGATAGAACAACGTATTGGAGCAAGGAGAGCTAATTAATTTGTGGAGAAGGGTGAGGACAGTCTGCCTCATAACACAGCTTGATATGATGAGAAAGCATGTACTCGCAGAAAAGGTTACAATTGTTAGTATGTAACAGGCTTATGGAAGACATTATGGATTTGGGAGGACGTATGTGTGTGGTACACTGTAAATGAAGTACAGGGAAGTAGAAGTTAAAACATTGTTTCAAGGAAATTTAATATCTAGATCTAAATAACTGAAATAACTTCAGAATCTTATAATTCCCTCTGGGGAAGCAATTTCATCTGCTGTGTAAAACTGTCTCTAACAGTATTTAAAACACCCTTCTTGAATAGTTATTAAACTTTCCACAGGCCTACACCATGGTTGTTTTAAAACCCATTAGGATAAATATGACATGCATTACCACAGGCAGTCCTGAAAGTTAAGTACACAGCTTTTGAAACAAGTCCATGGGACCAGGTGCTAGTGTACAAGGGAGTGTTTAGTGTACATTCTGTATCTAGTACAGTTGACATGCAAGAAAGCTGAAAAATGTACTGCAAGTCAGAATAATACAAAAACTAGAAACTAAAGATCATTTCACAAGTTTGGGCCAGCTGGGAATCAATATACATATGTCTGATAACATTAAGTGTAATTGATCTCCAGTACTTCTCAAAATAGGTGGGTTTAGATACCAAATTGATCCACTTACAAACTCCTGTGATTTTTAACTTATGTATACTCAGTTTTTTAAGAGTAGCCTCTAGGGAGCAGTTTTCATGTATTAGCCTGAGCATTTTCATGGCCACAGGAAGCTTGAGTTGCCATCCCCTCAGTCGAGATGGAGTTAAGTCAAGTCCTTTCTGTGGGCCACTGCTTTAAAAGCTATGACTTTATGAAAAAAGGTGGCTCCACACTTATAATTTGGAAAGCACTCCAGGCTATCTGCAAGCACTTGAGGCTTGCTAAGGTCATATCTAACAAATTGAATTCCTTGGGGTACTTTGATGTAGAAATACTTAGCTTTTGAGTTTTTTAATGGAGGCAGGTATTTAGGCATCTATCTGCATCAATACAGAATCACCCTGGGCATGCAAAGAGCCAGAACTTAAAGTTACCAACGAAGAAGCAACCTGAGAGGTTCAAACATGTTTTCATGTCCCAAGGTCATGCTCTGTGCAGCAAGGGAAGGTATAATAGATGTCCATAACATTTTAGATTTGTAGACAATTAAATGTGAGTTTCTTGCATTGTTCCATTGAACTGAATTGCCTTTGGATTGCACTGCTGGGGCCTAAAAGATTAGATTTTATCCTTAGCAACTGACCTACACCTTGATGACTGAAATATAAACAGTGCGCTGATTTTCAATCTAAATTCTATGTCACCTAATTTGCAAGGGAGGTATTTTAGTTGTTTGTTGGAGTTTTTTTAAAGAGGAAAATTATGTGTTTCCAGGCTTCACAGTACTTTGCTTTCATCTTATGATGAAACTGACTGCCACATTCTCAGATAGTAATTATAGAGTACATGAGGATTTGAAATAATCAGAAGCATGTCCACAAGTAAAGGTTAGGTACCACATTCATTTCTGATTTGTGCCTACATGCTCTCATTCACTGTGATTCTGAAGGCATTTGGAGAAATATACGTAGGAAGGTTTATTAGAAAATTCTGTTTTCGCAGATGAAAGCCAAAAGAGAATCTTAAAATATAGGAAAATTTGGGTGTGAAACACTGAGCAAAAGTAGGGCACCATTTTCAGTCTTTTCATGGAACCATGAAATAATACCAAATATTAAAAACCAAAAGGATGAAGCATAAACTAGAAACTGTGACAGTCACAAGGGTTTAAAGCTACTTGGCAAACAAAGCTGTTGAATGCTAAGAGTTTTTTGGTGAAGCTGAAATCAAACCATTTGCAATAAAGGTGTATTATTACTGTTAAGCTTTAGCTTTCTGCTGGGACCAGTGTAATGTTTTTTGCCTAAAAGCACCACAAGCACTGTACACTTGCATGTTAGTCTTGCATGACAGAGCAGAGATGTCATGTGGAAAAAAGGATATGCTGTAAAACTGATTTCCTACTGAAATGGCCCATGTACCACCACTATAAAAATACTGCAGAACTTCTCATTTACTCAAGTGACAATTTCAAAAACTCTTACATTTTCTCCATCAAAAGAGCCTTGATGTACAGCCTGTTGAGTATAAAATCCCCCCAAATTGACTCGAAGGGCTCAATTCTCAGTCCAACATATACACAGGCATAGCTGCCACAGCCTTCAGTCAAAGCCACGCTGATTTGTGGCAGGAAGCAATAGCTTCTTGGGTCTCCATTCTGAAAGAATTTGAACATTTTTTGCCACGTGCCAGCAGGTATTTATGGCCTCAAAGGTAGAGCTCCTGCAGGATCAGGCCTTTCAGGACAGAGAGTTCCTTTCTCTTGAGAGTCCTGTTTGCTTCTTCAAAAATCAGATTCTAGGAAATACTTTCTCTTCTTCATGTTCTATTTTACACTTTTTCAGTCTTCATTTCATACCATGACACACTTGGACCAATGCTGAATAATTCCCTGAGCTGCTTCTGTCTCATCCTTAAATGAAATAGGGTATTTGGCTACATTTCAGAAAATGTGTCACTTGATTCAACATCTTAATGCATTACCTCATACTTGTCCCATTCTCATTGTCTCTTTGGGCTTGTCACTTAGAAGCTCATTCATATTAGGGCTTGAAATGAATTTAAAATGCAGCATGTATTCCCAGTCATGTATCCCAGCAAACAAGGACAGCTATGGGAAAAGGTGACCCTGTATTCACTCTATGCCCAGAAAAAAAGCTTGACAGCACTTGAGTTCCTACCTGTTCCTTCTTTCAAGCTACATGGGAAAGAAACCTGAACTCTGATGTAATTTTGATGTGGAAGAGGTCTAAAAATGGACATGCCATTGTCTGTGCCCTCTGACAACACTCCTCCCTCTCTCTCTCTCTCTCTCTCAGTTTAAAAGGAGAACAAGAATGATTTCAGCTAACAAATTTCCTGTCAAGACACAGGCAATGCCCTTGAACTCTCCTGCCTGCTTCCCTATCACAGTGTAACTTTTGATCTCTTGACACAGTACACTAAAGACCATGCTCATTGCATTGCTGGCTTGAGGATCTGCATCTCCTGGGTGTTCACAGGTCTGGCTAGATGAACCTTTGATACTTGTTGGTGCTTGTTGGTGGCTTTGGGAGACGGGATTTAATGACCCGAATCATCCTGCTCAGTCCACTATTTATACTTGCTGTGAGTGAATCACACAAAAGAAGCAATTCAGTTTGCTTTTCTCTTTGAGGCTTTTAGTGGCTGTAAAATCAGAGAATATGAGGTTTATGTGGATTTAAGCTTTATTCCATACTAAGCAATCAGATTTGGAAAAGTGTTAAAAACAATATTACATTGTCTGGGCATGATTCAAAGAATCCTCAAACTCAGATTCTGATGCCAGAGGCACTTGTGAATATTTAGCATAAATCTCACATTCAAATTCCTTGAATTCACGGCTTTCTTCTATTTTCACTTCTTATTCAGCTAAAAAAGCTCAGGATTTTCCAATACTGCTTTTCAGCTATGGAAGAAATATACTCTTAATCAGCTTTGATCCTGCAAAACATTAACTGGTTCTCCTTTATTTTATTTTATTAGCTCTAATGCAAACTTCGGGCAAATAAAATACATTGAACACTTCCTAGTGTTGCTCAGTTATTTAAAAATAATGCAAAGAGGCACTAGGCTTGTTTTAAAACAAGCAGCAGTGAAGTATTCAATGATTTCCCAAAGCAGACAATTTCTGGTATCTTAAAAATGTTTCAATTATTCACTTTTCCACTTAAATTGGAAGAAGCCTGATTCTTTTGTGTTTTTATACATAAAATATCCAGATTGTATCTTTGAAGAATTCAGAACCCTAGCTTTTGTACACAGCACACATAATTTTTTTAGCAGGGACTACACTTTTTGATAGCTGCAGTTAAGCTGTTATATAACACATCTATAATGACTTGCATTGAAGTAGGACTTCATAAAAACTGTATTCATTTTACTTAATGACAACTTTTGCACTCTGATCTAGTTATGGGATCCTAAACATCCTCCAGTTGGTTTGCTTGGCAGGGCTGTGACAGCAGTGGGGGCTACAGGGGTGGCTTCTCTGAGAAGCAGCTAGAAGCTGACAGAGCCAATGCCAGCTGTCTCCAAGATGGACCTGCTGCTGGCCAAGGCTGAGCCCATCAATGACAGTGGCAGCACCTCTGGGATAACACAGTTAAGCAGGAAGAACAAAAGCAACCCTGTGCAGCCGGAGAGAGAAGTGAGAACATGTGAGAGTAGCAACTCTGCAGACACCAAGAGCAGTGCAGAAGGAAAGGAGGAGATTCCAGTACCAGAGCAGAGATTCCCCTGCAGCCCATGGTGCAGACCATGATGAGACAGAATGTCCCTCTGCAGCCCATGGAGGTTCATGGTGGAGCAGAGATTCACCTACAGGCTGTGCAAACCCCATGCTGGAGCAATGGAATCCCTGTGTTGGAGCAGGCTCCTGGCAGGACCTGTGGACCCATGGAAAAAGAATCCCATACTGGAGCAGGTTTGCTGGCAGGACTTGTAACTCTGGTGAGGACCCTGTTCCTGAAGGGCTGCATCCTGTGAAAGGGACCCATGCTGGGGCAGTTTGTGAAGAACAGCAGCCTGTAGAAAGGACTTACATTGCAGAAGTTGGTGGAGAAGTGTCTCCTGTGGGAGGGATCCCACACCGGAGCAGGGGAAGAACGTGATTGACTTGACTGATAATAAATTAAACTAATTTGCCCAAGTTGAGTCTGTTTTGCTTGTGATGGTAACTGTTGAGTGATCTGTCCCTGTCCTTATCTTGACCAACAAACCTTCCCTTATATTCCCTCTCCCCTGGTCCAGCTGTGGAGGAGAGTAATAGAGTGGTTTTGGTGGATACCTGGTGTCCAGAGGGGGTCAACCCACCACAGACCTTTAGAATCTCAGATCTAATTAAGGAACCCTAAAAGAAAGGCTTGTGTTTTCTCCAAGTACAATACAAAGTGAGAAAAACATTCCAGCCAACCTGAAAATATTTCCTCAAAGGACTAAATTATGTAGATAATGACAGGAATGTGATTATAAATGGTTTAGCACAGAGAAATAAAATGAAAGTCAGAATGTTTTTGTACAGTTTGGAAAATATTGAGTAATAAAAATACTCCAGTATGAAAAAATGTGTCTTACGAGTCAGCATTAAAAAGCACAGGGAAGTCAGAGGCAGCAGTTAGCTATTAGTTCACTGAAGGTAATGGATATTAACACAACTGACCCCATTGGACCTATTATCTTACTTCAAAAGAGGAAATCCTTTGAGTCCTTACCTGTACGCTGGTAAGAGTCGTGTATTGATAAGCTTTGACTACCAGGTAATTGGCTTCTATATCTATTATCCCCAGGATCATGTACTTCCACCATCTCCTCTTCAAAATTGCCAGCAAATTTTCTTCTCCTGTGATAGTAAACAAGAACAATTATGTAAGAGTTAGGTTTACATGCCCCAAATACCTGCCTGTCCAAAAAAATTATCTAGATCTCTCACATTTACACTAAGCAGTTGAAAGCCACCATATACAAAGAGGTACTGCAAGGAAGTGAAAACTAACACACCCTATTTGTCTAGCAGGTATTAAAAGAGCCAGCCTGGCAAAGTAATATGTGAGGGTCAGACTGACACTTCACCTAAGATGTAAACACCAGCAAGAAAAATAAGTGCAGCTTCAGCAGACCAGATGTGTTCTTACCTTTAGTTTTATATATACACATATACGTGCATACATGAAGTGCTAAAGAATAAAGCAGTTTATACACTTTTACTTTCCATACACACTGATAAAATGTTGTATGTTGCACACACGATGCAATAGATTTTTGTCTGTGTGGGAGATTATCAGTATTTTTAAATATGACGGAATACTAGAGCAGGAGAATAACAGCATCACATTTGGGAATATAATAGATCCTGTTCCAAGGATGGTTATTCTGATCTTAGTTATTCTGATCAAAGTATCAGACTTGTTTAGAGAAAGGTTGCACTGAGACCTATTTTGGGTGACAGTTGCTCTGCTCCCAGAATCTTTTTTCTGAAGTAGGCAGGTTTGCTGTCCTCTATGGGAGCCCTGTCAATCACCCAGTATTCAATGCTCACCACTTGAAAACTGACAGTACAATACAGCCTGCAGATCAAACCCACAACTTTGAAAAGGTCAAAGCATTCCTCATGGTAGACTAGGGATTATTATTGTTCTCCGTGCAAAAGCAAACAGCTCATTAATGAGGGTGGGCAAACCTGTAACTTATTTGCATTACAGTAAGTTCCATACATGATGAGACTTCACTGTGAAAGGGGCACACTGTGACCGAACACTGTACGACTGGAGGTCTTTCAGAGTCTGTAGACTAAAAAGGAATCTAAATAGGGTTTACTTGTACTGTTGAAGTACTATAAATGGTATTTGAACTGCCTTGAAACTTTCAAAGCAAATCCCACTATTCTGAGATTTTTTTTTCATATTGCTGTAGCTTTTCTAAGTGCCCATGATCATCAAAATGGGTGATGGAAAACACAGAAGAAAAGGATCGTTATTGTTCATTGCCATCAAAACTTGCTCAAGTTTCTCAATTCTTCTTCATCAGTTTCCTTCATCACAAGTGTGTTCACTCTCTGGTTCAAATGGACACAGTGATATATGGGCTGCTATACCATGGCAGAAACAACAGATTCTCTATAGCACAGATCTTGTAAGACTCAAACACAGAAAAACAGATAATTACTTCAGAAATTAATTCAAAGATCATAGCTGTTAAAGCTTGGCCCTGATGAGTGACTTGAATGGGTATTTACCTGAACAAAGCATCTGAATTATTTCATTAACAGGTGCTCACACATACACTCTCTTGGTGGGATATTAATAGGCAAAAGTCCAATTATTTGTTACAGTGATAATAATGACATTTGAGTACAGAATTGTAAATGCTAGAAGTCTTCTTTCCCCTTCCCTCCTCCCCCTCTCCTTCATTTTCCTCCCTCCCTTCTCCTCCTTCTCTCTCTTCCTTTCAGTAAGCAGCAGAAAAATAGCAGAAACAAGCTGGTGAGTAGACTGGTACTTAAGACAATGAATAAAGAGTAAGTACATTTAATCATACCATACTTCCCTGTTACCCTTACTAAATCCCATCCTTCAGACATAATTATAACTACATCTATATACTTCTATGATGACTTGAGCATGCAGAATTATTTCCATTATTTTTAAAATATATTTAGGGAAATGTTTTTGAAAGGGAATTTGAGATTACATGCTCTGACTAATGTTTTCTACTGAAATCAGTGTAAGCCACACAGATAAGTCCTTTACAGGTACTGAAACTGTACTGAAACAAGTTTTTGTGCTGCTCAGATAATGCCTTTAAAGCATCAGCTGGAAAACAACAATGCAATGGGAAGACTTGGTTAACATTGCAGAGTGATTTTTTCATTTTAATTGTAAAGATAAAGCTAATAAACCTAAAGACATCAAAAGGTAGTCTCTATTCCAACAGTGGAAATCCTGCCTGAATCCATTTTTGTTATAACAGGACCTTGATGGTACCTACAAAAGCAGAGAGAAGCAGCAGGCTCAAGAACTGCACTGGCAATAGGTCACCTGAGCCAGGACACAACTTAAGGCCTCTTGGTGCCTTTGGTTTGCCAGTTCTTTCTTCAATTTCCAACCACAGATCACAGTATTGCTCAGATGTGGCCAACTAAGTTAGCTTTAAAAATAAATGCATAGCCATGAATTCTGGCTAATGGATAAAGTTAGAGTTTCCAGAGATGGGAATTAAGCTTCTACAATTTAAACTGGCACACACAGTTCTCTCTTTTTGCTTCCTTGATTCTTTCTTTGCTCTTGATGTAAATAAGGAAAATACTTGATATATGGTAACCTTGATATAGATATCTGAGATATTCCAAACTGCAAAAGAACAGTTTCTGCTGAGAATGCTGGGAGAGCAGAAAGTTCAGGAATCACTTCCAAAGTAGGAGACCTTTTGGGAGATAGGCAGAAGGAAGATGATCATCTGCAGTGACTGTCAGTCCAACACTATGGGCAAATCAAAGCAGAGACAGTAGAGTCCTGCTTTTGACAGGTGGCCGGAATGAAGTCACCATACTCAAACATCCCAATTTAGCAAAAAACACCCCAAAAAAGGCAACAGTGGAAGACAACCTGTGGGGCTGCCAGCAGGACAGGACCTCTGACAGCAGTCACAGACGGCATCATCAGTGTATTCAGACAACACAGAGAATGGAAATGGGAGTTAAGGAGATAAGTGGGAAAACTTGACTTGTGAAGACTGAAAGGAGAAGCAGAGAGAATAAAGAGCTTTATTCTAAGCTTCATATCCTGAATAGAAATAAACATTGCCTTTCATAAAAACAATGATGGGAACAAAACCATCACACTTCATTAAAAACAATGGAAAAAGAGACAAACTGTTTTTTTAAAATTTATTTCCCTCAATGAAAATTCAAAGCAAACTAATTAATCACATCTTTTGATTTGTAAGCATAGTAGACCAGAAGGACTAAATGTAAATGCCTACACCTGAACCATCTGGTAAAGCATTTTAAAGGGGGTTTTCAGCTAATTTTTTAAAAAATGATTTGGTTAGAACGAGATACAGGAGGAAAGATTATTTCAGATCATGCCTTTTTGCTATTATTGCAATACATCTGTGACTAGGACTTTTAGGCAGTCATATAAACAAATATTAAACCATAAAGTGTGCAGGTTAGCTTAAGGGCAACATTTCCCATGAGACAAAGCAGATATTAATGCCAGTGAACATGCACTTATGTAAGTGCACACAGTAATGCTGTCTTTAGACACTGTCTTCTTTTGATGGAGGTCCTCCTTCAAAAAATAAACCTCCAACTTCTTTCAGCACTTGAGCTTCTGAAAATGTAAGTCTTCATATTCAATCAATCCAAATGTAATATAGATTTAAAAGTAAGTTGCCTATTAAGAATGTTTCAAGATTCAGAAGTCTAGCATAGTCTTAATACAGAGAAATAAAAACCTTCTCTTCTTGCTCTTTCTAGAATGGTATTTTAAGTTTTAATTTTTTTACTAATTTTGCAGTGAGACACACTTGACAGTTATATATACAGAGGAGCTCTCAGTGTTTGGAAAAAAGCTACAGCTTTGCATCTGCTGGCTTGAATTAAAAATCAACAAATAAGCTGCTTTGTAGAAGAGATGATTTTACATCTTGTAATAAGGATTTACCCCTGGGGGGTTACAAAATTAAAAATAAATTAGAGAGAAAATTGAAAGAGGCTTTAGCTGTGCAGTGTCTACCAAATGTACAAATATACATGTACAAAACCCTTTTTACACTCACGCACACAGCCACGGAGGTACAATAAAAAACCCAACAACCATTAAGACAACAAATTCCCAATTATTTGTATATGGGCTTGGGACACAGGTAGAATAACAGCACTGCTAGATCAGAAAATCATCATATTGCTTCTCTTTCATCCACTGCAGTCTCTCTCTTTTACTCCAGATGACAACTTGCTATTTAGATCAAGATCATCAAAGGAGCTGTGCTTTCCTTCTTCCTTACACAGTTTAGCAGAGAGATCTAAATGAGTGCAGGAGACTTGCAAGGGGTAAGGCAGACTGGGGAGGGCTGCCAGGCATGCTGGTCCTCCCCTGCCTCTCACAAGAGTGCCAGAGTCAAGTGCTGTGTGGTAAAGAAGCAAAAGTCTCACAAAGGATGAAGATTGTAACAGGGTTTATTCATTACCTCTCTGTTTGAAAAAGAATCTCAGTTACAAATCAAAATTACAGGATAATTGTTTCTTTTTAATTTTTGTCCATTAGTCTTGCAGATATGGAGCTTCACCACTACAAATGCTGTTTCTCTACAAACTTTGTAGACATCCAGCCCTGCTGCAGGACTGGGGGAAGGAGGCAGTCAAATGGGGTTACACTGTGCAACACAGATTTTTTACAAAGCCAAAAGGCCCCCATGCCTGAACAATAAAACTTTACTTGTCTTCTGCTTGGTCAGGTCGCTGGTTTAGGAGACTGAAGGAGACTTTCATCTCTGCACAAAAGCTCAAAAGAACTCTTCCTCTTCTGTGTGACTTTACATCCTCTGACCCGAAAAGGTTTCTTATTTCCTCATATCCACTTGTATTACTGATGACTACTTTATGGGAATAGTGTTGCTTAAAGGCAAAACATCAACCCTGCTAAATTATTTACACAATAGAGAAAATGCACTCTTACAGGAATACTCCACCAGTCTGGCTTCCCAGAACACTTGAAAATACTGTTCCCCTCACAGATGACTGCTTACAGACTGCGCTGCTTTTGTCCTATACCACGTTTTGAGCAAGCCTTTGGGAGACTAGATGGCATCATTTCCTTTTGCCTCCTCAGAACATATGATTTTTTCCAACCTGCTCTTATTCACAGCTCCCTCCTGCTTCCTCTCTCACAGTGGGAAAACTGCGTTGGTGTAACAGCCCTGAGCTGCTGCTGCAACCAGCTCTCACATATTCCTGCTCCTTGCCCTGTGCCAGCTGGAGCTTGTGGGGCTGCACACTGAGCCAGAGCAAAGACCTGCCTAAACCCAAAGATCTGGGATTTTCAGATTAATTTTTAGACGGTGTCCTGAGCAGTCTGCAACCAAATCCATATTACTCATGTGGGAGGCAAGCACCAAGTAAGCAGATTCAGGCAAGGGACAAGTTTCTCCTTCTCTGATACAGGGCAGGCTAAGCCTGTTAACAAGACACAACACAGCATTCCCTTAACTAAATTACAAGCTCATCTGAAGTGTTTAGTCTTGTTATTTCCTTTTAGAGATTTTGCAGAACAGTCTGTTTTGACCATGGATGTAAATCATAATAGTCGAAGTCATGTCTAGGAATTTGAACATGCATTTTCATAAAACATGAAAGGATTAATTTTGGTGCCTTGATTTTGATCCAGCCTAAGCTCTGATGTTAGATCTTATAATCTTCAGATGTCTTATTTCATGAGATTACTGGTCATTACTTTGAGGCGCAAATTACAATTTAAACCACACAAATAAAGTAGCTGATCATTTTATTCATGCCTCAGTTTCTTTCCTCCTGCCCACCCACTAGACTACATATGGTTTTCCCTTTGGTGGCAGACACAACGCTTGGTGTCACTACCACAGGTTACCGCAAAGAACAGTCCAGTCCATGTAAGACCTGAAGAAAGCTTGGAACAGTGCACTGTTTCAAAAAACAAACTGCTAAAATCCCAGGCTTTTAATGTGTCAAGATAAAAACCACTGTGCTGTTTCTAATACACAATTTTTTAAATTCAAGTTGCTTTATCCTATAGCCTAAACTTAGGTAAGCACTTTCCCTGAAATGGCAGAATGTGTTCCACTCTGTAATGCAGAGGGACATGAGCACACTGAGAAGCTGAAGCCTTCCCTCAAATCCGAGAGCTGATTATATCCTTCTGCATGAAAAATTGATTTCAAAATTGATTTCTGATCTACAACATTCTCAGGCTTAAGTTACCTCTGAGTTAACACCATAGTCTGTCAGCTTTTGACTCACTTTCACACAGAACTACTTCAAAACAGGCTGCTGGACAGATGATCATTGTAGATCTCTTCCAACTGAAATATCTTTTACCTTGCCTTGCCTTGCCTATTCCTTTACTCTATAAGCTCTGCAGTCAGGCCCTTTTTCATTGATCATCCTCTTTTATCTAGTATGAAACTACAAAGGTTTTCAGAAGGAAAAAGCCCCCCTTGTTTTCAAGCTTACTAGAGCATAAGTCAAATGATCAAATGAAAGAAATCTGTGTATATATATATATGTATATAATTTATGAATGTGTGATTTCCATTAATAATTTATCCTTCTAGATAAATTTGGGCATCTTAATCATATTCACAAAATTAAACAAAGTCAAATAATCATAAAAGAAATAATATTCATTGTTTAAGACAGAAGAATCAGTTAGGATGCATGAATTTTCTCTCTTTTTTTCACCTTTCATAGACTCATTATAAAATGTTGGTCCAGCCACCTACCCACTTTGTGACATTTTTTTCCCAGCAGACAGATATGAATAATGAATTACCTACTTGTTATTCATGATTCCTACAAATTTTATTCCCCAAAGCATGAGATTTGACTGAGATAGTAAAAAAAAAAAAAAAAAGACCCAATGCAAATTGTCATTACTATTAACCATTCATAGATCAAGCAGACCCAATTGAAATTGAATATGTACCCTTTCTTTAAAAGACAGTAAGAAAAGAATAAGGAAGTCAAGGAGTGTGTACCTTTCTTCATTCCCTATTAGTAATGTCTGAAGACACTGATCCAATTTAAATCTAATCTGACAGAGAGTGCAAAGATAAAACTTCCTATAGATTTAATAGTTAACTGAGCAGAAGAAAGGAAACCTAACATTGCCACCACTATGTACAGGTTTGGAGGTACTCACACCATTTATTAGGCACCAAAGCTGGGACTCTGCATCTTCTTACACAGCTCATTCCACAGGAACCACAAATCCCTAAAAGGTCAGGGAATGCCCGTTCTGGGAATCACCAAATTGCTACCTAGCATCAGGCACTGACATGAAATATGACCAAGGACTGTATCCAGGATATGGCACACATGAAGGAGAACCAGTTTTTTTACAGGGTGTGAAACCTAGAGATATCTACCAGAAAAGAAACCTCTCTGCTGGTGACTACCAACAGGCCAGTACTGTTAAGAAGAATAAGGCTATTGGTGAACAATTGAAAATGGGAGTGTTGTTTCTTGTGGTACATACACACTCCAACCCTGAAAATTCTTGTTAGTTTTGCAATAAATTAATTGACATTTAAAAGAACATTTTCAAGTAGAATACGATGGGAAGCTGATGATAAAGAAGCAATGCTGGCAGAATTAAAACTTCATCTGGAGTCAATAATGTTGACCAAAAATATGTAAAATCCTAATAGCCAGCACTATTTCATGTCATTATCCAGGGTCAAGGGGATATCTGAAGAGTTCAGAATACATTATAGCTGGTTGGCTCTAGACATATATGGCTTTACAGATGCTCCATGATCTCTAGAGGTATTCCAGCATTTTTCTGTGTTAGAAATCTGCAAACACACACTCAGTCCTCTTGGAGTGTTTATTTGTGGTACAGCCATGGGAAAATCTACCAGAATTATTACCCTTCTGGAACTTTCCTGACACCACTGTTGGTGAGCTGGAATAAAATTTGCTAAACTTCCAAATTACATATTAAATATTACCCCTGGAGGAATATAGAAGCTTTCAGAACTTCTCATCACCAGGGGTAAAACTCTCACTTTAGAACAACCACAGATTATCCAAGAAGTGCCACTAGTTCCACACGAAGCAGAAAATGTAGGAGCTACCACTAGTTAAAGCAGTTGTAAGGCCAGTCCAGGTCTCCAAGGTGACCATCAGCAGAGGGCCAAGGGAAGCATGCAAGACACACCAATCCATTGTTGCTCCTTCATTGTTGGCCACAGCATGAGCACCTTGTTTTATGCATGGCAATGTTTCCAAAAGGCTTATTCAAAATGAGTAAACCCAGTTGAGAATACAAAAAACGCAGGCATGAGCAAAAAGAAATATGTGAAACACAATGGCTTCAAACAACAGTGAGAACTAGTGCATTCATTTGCCTATGCCATGATACTTTCAGGAGTCATACACACCAGAAATCTCATTGTTGCAGCTGTAATGTTCAAAACTACTAAAAACTCTTATTGTTTATATCTTTTGCAGCATGATTGGTTAAGTATAATACCAAAAGCATAAAACATCACTGAACCATGCTAATTAATAGGCATAAAGCATCACATTGCCACCATGTCAACTAGACATCTATAGGCAAGTCTGCTGAAAAAAAATGGCTATTTGTGAATGAGTTCTCAGAATGACCATTAAGATTAGACATGAAACCAGATTTATTTTTAGATGACATGTTGATTGTGTTGGAGTCCAGGGCATCCCTCTGGGCGCCCTGGGAAGTCACAGACCTCGGTAGAGAGGCCTGGGACCCAAAAAAGAGGGTCTGGGGTCTGTGCAGGGGGATTTGCCGGGCACAGAGCCCAGGAAGACACAGTCTTTGATTTTGGTCCATGAGAAAAACATCTAACACAGAGAAGAATTGCAAGTCACAAAGGTGTTACTGAGAGTAGTGTAGTTATCACTGTGCAGAAGATTTTGTAGTTATGGATTTTTAGAATGTAGATGCAAAGGGACAAGATGGTGGTTTTAGGGCGGTGCCCTGGGTTCTTCTTCTTCTCCCTTGGCATCCATCTTCTGCAGTGACGTGGGCACAAAATAGTTTCAGTGGATTGGATCAAAGTAGAAATGACCCTGTTAGTATAGGTGATAGACATTGGCATAGAATTGTAAACAATGGGTACGTAGTTATCTGTATAAGAGGTAGCGACCTCCCATCACACAGGGGAGTCGCCTTGTGTCCGAGCTGCTGAGAACACCATGGCCGGACACAGGAGGGGAGTCGCCTTGTGTCCGAGCTGCTGAGAACACCATGGCCGGACACAGGAGGGGAGTCGCCTTGTGTCCGAGCTGCTGAGAACACCATGGCCGGACACAGGAGGGGAGTCACCTTGTGTCCGAGCTGCTGTGAACACCATAGCCGGACACAGGGGAGTCGCCTTGTGTCCGAGCTGCTGAGAACACCATGGCCGGACACAGGGGAGTCACCTCGTGTCCAGGCTGCTGTGAACATCTTGGCCGGACACAGAGAATTGTAAGATAAGAACTAATAAACAACGCGAGAAACCAGAAAAGCAAGACCTTGAGACTCCTCATCATTCTCGCGCCGAACACCGAGCACCGAGCTCAGCACAGAACACAGAGACACAGAGTCAGACAGCAGACCCTAAATCCTTCAGAGGTCCAGAGGGAAAATCCCTCCCTTCGTGCCCACACGAACCACCAGCCAGCCTTGGAATCTCGGGTGAGGAAACAACCGACTAAACCCCGAGAATTGGCGTCCCTGGGTGGGCACACGAGTGGGCACATGGATGGGCTCACGGAAGGGCACGAACAGACACGAATGGGCACGAACGGGCACAGGCATGAGCAGAATCGGTGCTTTCCAGTGGACACAGCAAGACCTCTGAAGGAAAGAAGACAAGCTGAGAAGACAGGGGAAGAAATCTCTAACCAGAGACGGCAGCTGATTGCAAATTCACCTCGGACCGACGAGTTCCAAGGGCCCAGGACTCGTCATCCTGAAATCTGCAGGTCGGTGATCACGAAACCTCCGAACTGAATTTGAGAACACCTGCACTGCATTCTTCAATTTTGGTAAGAACAGTTAAATTTAGAACACGGGGGGAGACCCTCTCCCGGGAAAAATAAGGGAAAACCTTCTCCGTGCAGCAGCAGTGTAGCGGGGAGGGAGGAAGAAACACTTTACCAGCTGGCCTGCAGCCAGCACCGGGTTTGTCTGTGGCCAGCAGAGAGCAGCGGGTTCTTTTGCTGGCCGGCAGCCAGGCAGGTCCTGTCGTCTGTTATCAGCAGACGGGTCTCATACACCTCTTACAGGAGGTGGGGAAGGGGAGAGCCATCAGCCTCCTCTGGGATTTAATAGGAAAGGAGAGATACCAGCACCCTCAGGATTTCCGCAGGGAGGTAAAAAAACCCTCGAGACAGGAGAGTCAGCAGGTCTCCTTGAGTTTAGCACAGAAAAGCCAACAACTTTCCCTGGGTCTGCCACAGTCCTCAGGAATTCAGTCCCAGAAATTCGTCTCGGGAAAGTCAAAACTTCTAATCCATCCCGAGATAAGGACATGCTTGTTTTCGAGGCATGTTCCGTGAGCACGGGACACTTGCCGCAGCAGTGGGGGAGGGAGAGGTGAGACAAAGTGCATCCAGGAGTCTTTGCAGCCCCCCTCAGACACAGCGCGTTCAGACACAGCCTGAAAGTTTTCCACTGCCCTTTCCCCTTCAGCGCAGGGACAAACAGAGAGAGGGGGGAAGGGGGAGTGGAGGAGACACCAGGAAAACAGGGAAAACAAGCCCAGATCGCGTCAGTGGTGAGAGATAACACTGCGGCGTGTGCGCGCGAAAGCGATCGCGACTGGGGGCGGCCGGGGAGTGCCCCGTGTCGGGACAGCGCGGGCTGCGGGGGCGGCGCGGGCGGAGCAGGGCCTGTGTCGCGGAGCGCGAGTGAGGAGCCGGAACAGGCAGAGTTGGAAACTACAAACCCCAGAAAGCCTTGCGACTGGTGCATGCGCAGTAACAGAGCCAAGATGAACGGCGCAAGTGCAAAGCAGGAAACTACAAATCCCAGAAAGCCTTGCGGCAGGCAGAGAGCAAGTGGGATGCAGCTGGAGCAGTGGGATCGCTCCAGGCGGGACAAACCCCGACAGAGAGCAAGACGCGGGCAGTGCCGGGGCCGGCGCAAGCGGGCGCGAGTGGCAGGCGGTGCCAGCGCAGGCAGGACCGGGGCAGGCAAAGGCAAAGCAAGCAGGGAGGAGGCGTGGCCAGGGCGGAGAGTTTCTCCAAGGCGCCACCCCCTCAGAGCGAGTGCTGTGAGCCTGACCCCGCCCACAAGCGGCATTTCGATATTGTCAGTCCAGTTCCCTCAAGTTTTCCTTTCAGCAAAAGGTAGCCAGGTTTCCCTTAAATTCACTGCACACATCCTTTCTTCATTTATCCTTCGGCTACATGCTGGCTTTACCCTTTTCTTAGAGTTTTAAGGTTCCCACTCCTCATCCAGGAGAGGGAAGGGTTTTTCTTAAGCAGTGCTGCACAGGGATTATGTGCAGCAACAAGAGTTTTAAAGTCTCCACTCCTCATCCAGGAGAGGGAGGGACGCCTGAGATGACAGAAACCCTCGGGTTTAGGAGGGGCTGCATTCAGGCAAAATAATAATAATTCAATTAAAGTTACAGGTTTTCTGAATTCAGAAGCAGAGATCTGGAAATCATTGGATGTTTGCAAAGCAGCTGCATGATCAGGAGCAAAAGACTTATTGTCATGACATGGAAAAGGATTTTTGATTTTAGTGTTGATGTATTTGGATCCAAGTTGATTTGTGTTTTAGTATTGTATTGACATTAGAAGTGATTTCTATGTGGTTTTAAGTTTAAGATTTGTTAAGTAGGCAAAGTTGAATTTAAGATAAGGATTGATAAAGTTTAAGTAATAGATTTATATTTTATAAATTTAAAGTTTTATTGTATGTAAATTTTAAATGTATTTTATATTAAGCTAAATAAGTTTTAAGATAAATAAGTTAAGAGAATAAGTTTTAAGATAAGTTAAGTTTTAAGTTAAGTAGGTTAAAGTTAAGATAAGAAATAAGTTAAAATAATAAGGTAATAAGTAAGATAAGTTGGTAAAATAAGATAAGTTTAAGATAATAAGTTTTAAGTAATAAGTACTGTGAATTGTATCATGATACATTTCAAAATTCTTCTTTATGTTCTTTAGTTGTTTAAGCATTTCATAATTGTTGTTAAGAGCTTTGTTCCAAAAATGTATTAAAGGATATTACTCTAGGTAAGGTCAGGGTTTTGGCCACACCTTGACTTTAACTAGAGGAGAGATGTGTTCATCAACAAGCACAGATGTTGCATGTGAAACTTTTCCTGATGGATTTCAGGTTTTAACAAGAGTTGTGCATTTTCCATCAAAGTACAGTTTTAACTAACCTATGGCAAAGAAGTAGCTTTTGTTTCTGCAGATACAGAACATAAGTGAATTTCTGCAAAGAGTGTGGAAATCATGTCAGGCGAGGAAGCTCTGATGGCTTCAAGAGTGGAGAGGAAAGCAGACCAATGTGAACCAGTGTCAAGACTGCAGACGTCTTTCAATCTGCGTGCAAGGAGTTATGGCTTGGGTTTTCTTTTCATTCTGTATTGCATGAATTTGTCAGATGGTTCAGAATCAATTCACGAGAGCACAGAGCGGTTGGGAAATGGAGTGAACAAACTCGGAGAAGAAACCGGATCACAGATGAATGGCATGTTTGATTTCTTCAATCTTTCACTGTTGTGGAAGAAAAATTTGAAAACAATTGTATGTATTTTATTGAGACTTGTAATTCTTCTCATGATCAAGTCGTGTTTGCTTTAATGCATATGGCAAAGCAGCCAAAGAGGTGCTTTTTGTGAAAACAAAGGGGGGAGATGTTGGAGTCCAGGGCATCCCTCTGGGCGCCCTGGGAAGTCACAGACCTCGGTAGAGAGGCCTGGGACCCAAAAAAGAGGGTCTGGGGTCTGTGCAGGGGGATTTGCCGGGCACAGAGCCCAGGAAGACACAGTCTTTGATTTTGGTCCATGAGAAAAACATCTAACACAGAGAAGAATTGCAAGTCACAAAGGTGTTACTGAGAGTAGTGTAGTTATCACTGTGCAGAAGATTTTGTAGTTATGGATTTTTAGAATGTAGATGCAAAGGGACAAGATGGTGGTTTTAGGGCGGTGCCCTGGGTTCTTCTTCTTCTCCCTTGGCATCCATCTTCTGCAGTGACGTGGGCACAAAATAGTTTCAGTGGATTGGATCAAAGTAGAAATGACCCTGTTAGTATAGGTGATAGACATTGGCATAGAATTGTAAACAATGGGTACGTAGTTATCTGTATAAGAGGTAGCGACCTCCCATCACACAGGGGAGTCGCCTTGTGTCCGAGCTGCTGAGAACACCATGGCCGGACACAGGGGAGTCGCCTTGTGTCCGAGCTGCTGAGAACACCATGGCCGGACACAGGAGGGGAGTCGCCTTGTGTCCGAGCTGCTGAGAACACCATGGCCGGACACAGGAGGGGAGTCACCTTGTGTCCGAGCTGCTGTGAACACCATAGCCGGACACAGGGGAGTCGCCTTGTGTCCGAGCTGCTGAGAACACCATGGCCGGACACAGGGGAGTCACCTCGTGTCCAGGCTGCTGTGAACATCTTGGCCGGACACAGAGAATTGTAAGATAAGAACTAATAAACAACGCGAGAAACCAGAAAAGCAAGACCTTGAGACTCCTCATCATTCTCGCGCCGAACACCGAGCACCGAGCTCAGCACAGAACACAGAGACACAGAGTCAGACAGCAGACCCTAAATCCTTCAGAGGTCCAGAGGGAAAATCCCTCCCTTCGTGCCCACACGAACCACCAGCCAGCCTTGGAATCTCGGGTGAGGAAACAACCGACTAAACCCCGAGAGATTGGAGTAGGTGATATTTTGTTGCATACCTGTTATGTACCTAAATCAACAGGGTTTTGATGTGACCTGTGAAGATTTAGCAGTATTAGTATCAGATAAACAAACAAGAATTATACATTCATATGTCTACATAAAGGAGAAAGAGCTGTGGGAGACTACAGGAACCATGGAGGGAAGCCCTCCATCCTGCACTTCTTGCCTCTTCCTGGCAGAACTGGACTAGAAAAACTTTAGAATGGGGTCAGGACGTAAAATTTCTCACAAGAAAAATAAAAATTTTCCATGACTCAAATTCTATAAAAAGAGAACTTAGTAGGTTTACGAAGCACCTCTGAGAGGTGCATAATCAGAGTAGTCAACTTTTGCTTTTTTTTTTTTTTTGCCATTTTTCACAAGCATGGTGGTCATGACCAGCATGTAAGTGCAATCATACCAGAAGGTGGTAAAAGTTGATGCAATACAGTTCAGGCATTGTTTTGCTCTAGCTAGAACATTAAATGTTAATTGAATGACCAGTGTGTACCAGTTAACCTTCAGTGAACTGGTCAAAGTAGCTTTGTATCAGGGACCAAAACTCACCTGTTCCTGATCTTGCACAAAATGATGGCTGGAATACAAAGCAAAACCCAAAATCTACAGACAAAAGAAGTGTTTTGTCTCTGCCTAGTGCAGTCTTGAAGTCTGAAAAATACAGATTCTAATCACTGTAGCTGTGCTACAGAAACAATGAAGAGTTTGAGAGTGAGACCGATAAGCAGTTAGATGATGCACTTGCTAGCAAGCTGGAGGTCTGCAGTCCTCTAAAGTCTGGCAAAAGAGTACCTGCAGTGTGATGTGCAAATATGAGAGATATTCCATCAGTGCTATTATAAAGTGATCTATGCATCTGATAGTGCTGCTGATGACTACAGTTTGTGCTCATGCTCAAGGTATCAAAAGAGTAATTAACTGAAGATAACATGCATTATCTTTCCGTGGAAGAAAGTGATGGCCAATAAAAGTATGATAGAGAAATCCAGGATCTCATAAAATATACACCATAAAGCAGTGTAGTTTGGATCCAGGTATCATACAGAAGAAGAGCTAATGCCACTATGCTGCTACTTAATCAGCAAAAGACTAGTATAACATTTGGTACTGGTTATCCTACTGTAATAAGAGAAACCCCACTAATTCATCCAGAAACTGAACTGTGCATCTTGGAAAAACCAAGAATGGTTTTAGGAAGAGCTGGTTTTAGGGGCAGAATGTGGAGCCAGCACATGAGCTGATACTTCCCAGAATGGTAGTTTGCTGCTCACTGGGGTTCTGACCCCACGAAAACTAGCAGTTCTGGGAGGGCAAAAAGAGATCAGTGTGGGAGGCAGCTACTGGAAGATGCAGCCAATACCCCCATTTTACTTTCAGAATAAATGCAAGTAGATCACAATGGTATACTGAAATAATCAGCTCTTGGTGTCTGTCATCCCTGAAAATCTCAGTCACTTTCTGCACACTATTCTGTAATGTGTACTACTGAATCATGCAGTGCTCAACAGGGTTCACTGAAAATTAAACATCTCCCACTCCTCCTCACCAAGAATTCAAGAGAATTTGCATCTGAAAACACTGCTGAGAAGTATACAAACTTGACATAGCAGCTGTGAGGAGTGATTGCACCTCTCTTGATTCCAGTTGATTGCGACAAAGCTCAAAAAACCTCCAGCAATAAAAAACCAGTGATACTTACAATGAAGAAACTTTTTAAAAACTGTTTCCTTTACCCGAATCCTGATTTATAAGAAAACTGCTGAATGTCTCACTGGCATTTATCCTGTCTTGCCTGTGTTTTACAGGTATTGACCCAGTAGCCTTTCCACATTAATGAGAAGTAACACCTAACTAGAAATACATCCAATTCACTTATAGGAGACGAAATATTAATGTGCTAGGAAGATATTCTGGCTAATAAGAGCAACATGAAATTCTATAATGTGAAACAACTCAGGGTTAGAATAAAAAGAACTTGCCTCCTATGCAATTAACATCCAAGCAGAAATTCATCAACTGATCAGGTAGCCAACCATTAATGTGTAAATTATGGCCGTGTATTACAAGGAAGGGATGCCCATTACACATCCAGCTGGTTATTACACACCAACAGAACCTCTACCATCTTGTAATCTATCCATTTATTCAGGAGCACATCTTTCTATGCTTACAGGCATGCATATCTGACTCAGACACATATGCTTTGACATCAATCCAGTTGTGCAAGATTCATAATTTTTCTTCCTTTCTCCTATTCCACGGTTGAAGCCCAGGGGCAGTTCCATCACACAACAACTGTTCAGCACATTAAAGAAAGGAGTCAATGCACCCTCCTTGCACAAATTGCTAATAAAAGTAACAGAATGCTGAGGGGGCTGGGAAGCACAGACAGAGCATGAGCTCAGTCAGAGCATGGTGCCAATAATTCCAGGGTTCTGGGTTTGATCACTTTACGGACCATACACATAAGAGTTGGACTCAATAACCCTTCTAGCTTGAAATATTTTGTGTTTCTGTGTCTGCTTTTTTATATTCTATATATGAGAGTGATGCATCCAATGCTGAGAAATGCATAAGCACAATGATTCAAGAGACGGAAACCATTCCAAAAAGTAGCGGTCACCTTAGCAATCCCATCTCTCAGAAAATCCATCAGCACAGGCAGAGTGAAGGTATATCACACAAGATCAGGCAGCCAGAAACGGTGAACAGGTTGTCTGACCCTCTCAGAGAAAAGATGTGTTGGTATGGAAGACTCAAACTTCATCATAAAGGCCATGACAGGTAAGTATGAAATCTGGTTTGTCAGCAACAGTAAAACATCTTCTGTGAGAGAAGTAGAATAATAACCTTTCAGGAAATGCAGCTAATAAAATAATTCCCATAAAACACTGGGTGGCATCTAGCATCAAGAAAACCTTGTAAAAAAAACTGGATGGAATTTTTTAATGGAAGAATATTCATAGGCGTTGGACCTGAACATGAAATTGACAGGGAAAGGAGGTAGCAGGTGCTATGGAGCCCTGAACTATAGAAGGGAAAGCTGAGAGTTCTGTAACCCATCAAACAAGAGTGAAGGTGCCACTAAACATCCCGTAACTACTCCCATTCTTTGATACTCAAATATGCATTCACTCATTCAATTTTTTTAACCCTTATTTTCTGCAGCCTTGTGCCCAGGGAGTGTAATCTGGGTGAGGATGAGTTAAACCTGCTTTGTTCAGTGTGGCAGTGGCTCCACAGAGTGCACAACAGCAGAGTCAGGGCTTTCTGTGATGTGGGAGCAGAACCCCAGTTTACATCTTCTACACTGAAATGTATTCCTATGTGAAGGCTCAGCCCTTTCAGCCAACTTTAGCACCGACAGTAAGACAAGCCATAGACATAAATTGTGACCAGAGGTTTCAGGTGAAATCTGTGCAGGGCAGCCCAGGTGAATTAGAACATTTGGGATGTTCACACATTTGTGTATTTCTAGTTGCAGGCACCAGGCTGAGCTCTTCTGAAGCTCTGAAGAAGCAAGTAATGTTTGAAAGCATAAAATTCAAGATTCCAGACAGATGGCAGAGGAAGATGGAGAGAATGAAGGTAGCATGTGGACATAATTTTGCTGCTTGGACATATGCCTTTACCTGCTAAAACTATATATTCAGTGCCTGCACAGGAATGGTTGCTTATCTACTTTGCTAGAGCTGATATTAAACTTATGGAAGTAGAAACATCCCCAAAAGATCTGGGAGCCACCACATTTTATAGGCTGGTCATGAGATGTCTACCAATCTCCCAGCAAGTACTGTTGCTGACTGTAACCACAAGTGCACCAGTAGGACTTCATAAAGCCCTTCTTTAATTTTGTTTTCTTGCTCCCCATTTCTCTCCCTCTCTCTCTTAATATTTTCATGGAAAACGACAGTCAGCCTTTCCATGGTCTGATGGAATGCATCAGTTTATTATCCTGCTCTTTACTGTTTTCCATGCATCATGTGTAGTAACACTCACATATTCTCAATAATTTCATCCGTGTAATATTCAGCGTTTGCATAGAAGATCTCTGCTGCTCCTAAGTGAGCTAGAAGACAACTCCAGTGGGATGATTCAGATTGTTTATGGGGTTAATAACAACTTGATTTGGTTTTAGACATATAGATTTAAATTTGTTTTCTAGGTAGGGAAAATAACAAGACATTTTTAGTTCAAAAAACAGAAACCATCAGGGCTGTCTTGTGTTGTGACAGCAAAAGACTACAGAGCTCTCCTGACAACCTCTTTATTTTTTGGTCTCTTCTTACGCCTTGTTCCATTTAATGTTGCTGAAGAGGAATGAATAGCATCTGGTCATAAAACCATAAAATTTCTCCTTTAGAAGAAAGAATGGGCTAATATAGTTCATCTGTATGATATATACATCACCTTTACAATTGCATCCAAGAAAGATAACATCCAGGAAAAATAGCTTTAAATAAACAAAGAAACAAACAAAATCCTTCAATATGTAGGTCTAGGAAAGCATATGCTTTAGCATATGTGTAGTCAAGATATTGAACTACATAGGCTCATTTACTGCCAAATTCTGAGTTTCTTAAATAAACAAGATCCATAATAACTACTCAGGTCTGCTGTGATCTGTCTTATGCACCTCCTTTAAAAAATTCCCACTTCAAAATAAATGAATGCATTTATAACTGCTTTCTTGTTTACATAATTTGCAAATAGGAAAGGCTAAAAAAATCTTCCTGGGATTCAGACTTCTGCATCAATTTCACCAGTCAAAAAGCAATAAAATTTGCTTAGACAAAATGAACATATTTTCATGAAAATTGATTACTATCTCCAGTGAGAAGAATGTGTAACTAGTTTTGCATTAGAATTCTGATATATTTGTTTTACAAGTTTGAGATTTCATTTTGATTTTAGTTGATTGATTTTGTATGGTTTTATTTTATTACTTTTTACTAATTTCAGAGAAGGTCAGGAGAAACAACATGAACTGATGGTCTCATGGTCTGATGTTTGTAACATAAAACCTGTCAGTAGAATAGGTGAAATACTTAATATTTTTATCACATTATTTTAATAAACCATACAATAGATAGAGAATCTTTGATTTCAAAAAGAAGGTAAGATGTATCAAAATGAAATAAATGAAATAATATTGCAACTAATCACTAGTGGCTTCATGTTCTTAATTCTTGCTTCAAACCTTCTGCCTTCCAGCATGCAGTCCTGTCAGAGAAGAGGGCTAAAGCAGATGGGTGGCTTCACCCAGGCAGGAAGGATATAATTCATGCACTATTCTCTATCATCTTATAGATATCATATTTACCTACTGCAGGTATAGAAAATTTTGACTAAATATTGGAATGGAGTGTCTTTTGAAAGAGAGTTTGATACCAATAGGCCTTTAATAGCTCTTGCAATCAGTATTTTGTAAGCTGGAAACACACGTGCAAATGCTTCCAAGTGTTGGTTTGATCTGCGGTCTGAAAAATTCCAGCATTCAAATGCAAAATACTCCCCAAAATAATTATGCTCTCTCTATCTTTTTCCAGTTCACCTTGCATATTACTCCCCCATTTGTACTTTTTTTTTCCCCTACACGCCCACTGCAGCTTTACCTTTGCTTTTTGAGACTATTTTGCTACATTCAAATATGAATGTATCCTACATTCACACACCTACCCCTGTGGTAAGCCTGCAGCAATTGAGGCTTACACCTTCCACCACACCATCATTTCACCTTTTGGCAAGTGGCATCAGCCTTGAGCCTGCAATTTTAGCTTCTGTGTCAGCATCTGGCACATGCCTTTATGGTTATGCTCACCAACTCAGCAGATTTACCTGCCCCCAAGAGAAAAGAGCAGGGCTGGCTGTGCCCAGCTTCTAAAAGAGAGTAGCAAATCCCCTCTCCTCTAGGACCCTTTCCAACAATTACATAAAAAATAAAGTTTTCCAGCCAGCAGAAAAGAGCAGAGACATGTGGGCATGTCTCTGAGCAACCTGATCCAGCTGAAGATGCCTCTGATCATTGCAGGGGGTTGGACTAGATGGACCTTTAAAGTCCTTTCCAACCTGGACTGTTTGATGGTTCTATGATTCCAAATGAGTCAGCTATCCACAATATCCTCAGCACCTGGACCATCACAAAGGCTCTGGCTACCTCTTGTCACCCCCACCTTCCCCACCAATGCTGCTGCTCCCAAAAGCCAGAGAAAGCTACTCAGCCCCAGCAATAAACAAAACATAACATAAAATCCCAGGATTTTGGTATGCAATTTTAAGAGCTGCTTTACTGATACATGAGTTTACACTCACCTAACTGTAAAATACCAGTGCTTAAAGAGCAAGACACAGGACTGGACAATATCCCTTCCATCACAAGCCTGCCTCTACCTTGTCTGTAGAAGAGAAAATGTATGCTGAGAAAGAAACTGCAAGACCAAGGAGTTGCAGTTGGGACTGGACTTGGGAAGCATTAAGGGGGGAGAAAAGTTCCTGCATAACTACAGGACTACTGAAATGCTGATCTGGCATGCCTTCAGTATTTTTATTCTTTACATTTCTATTCCAGTAAAAGACAGTGGGTTTTTCTTTCCCCTTAATCACTGCTTCAAACTGTACCATGAAAATCTGGAAACCTGGGGTTTCACACATAAACTTAATTTAGATGGAAGTGAAAGGAGGTAAAGGGTACTGCCTGTGATCTGAAAGGTGAGTGGAGCGGTAATTATAAAGAAAGAACTGAAGAACCACATTTTAAATACCACAGTGCATTAGTACTACTACTTTCAGCTGAACCACACTATAATTTCATCATATGAGATGAATGCAAGCTTTCCTACCCAGCTATTCCTGTTTTGCAATCCTGTTTTCTTTGAAGCTGGTCTGGATATGAGGAAATCAAGCAAGAGGGAGCCCAAATTCCCAGGAAAGGAAAAGGAAAAATTGCTTGTTATATGGGTTATATGGAAAATCCTGATCAGGAACATGCAGGTAATGAATAGCTTGCAAGGTGAATTTCTCAGGTCATCAGTCTTCTAAATACATGAAAAAACATATTTCAATTTTCTCCTTGCACCTCCTTCCACATCCTCTCTTCCTGTGGAAATGTGTCATTCCTGACTTTCCAGTAGTGCCTGTATGAGGCCATTGAGGCCCGAAGCCTTACACTCCCCCAGGGTTTGAAAGTGTTTCTCCTATTTCCTGCAATAGGTGGAACTTCTGATACCAGGTTGTCAGCCTGGTGCACACTCTGACAAAGGTTTGCTCTGAAAAGTCTCCTGCTCTTCCTCCACACAGGTCCCACTGCCACCTGTCTGCTGGAGCTGCCTGGCTCCATGCCCTGCAGGACACCATGCCTGACAACTTCCCTGTCCAACTCTTCCCTGATTTTATAAGTGACACCTCAAAAATGCCCTATGCTCATATACTTATTTAAATCCTCCTCCTTAGAGAAGCAAGGCAGCTCATGAGAGCTCCCACTGACATCCCCTGTGCTCTTATTTCTCATCCATTCCATGTCTGGCACTTCAACACAAGGCAGAGACGGAGAAAAGGAAGAAGTGTCTACCTGAATATTACTATGCCTGCTTTATAGTTTTCCTTTCTACGTATCTGCTTGACCATCAGCCTGAGCAGCAAGGTGCAATTTAAACGAACTACTGTCATTTATACATGAGCTGCCATTTAGCTGCTCATTAGAGCAACACAGCTTTTAAAGATTGTGATGAGTCTGTTAGCTTCCCTTAATAACATCTTTCAAAACCAGCAGTGATATTGTTCTAAAAAAACCCCTTTTGTACTTCAATTCTCATCAACTCTATCAGTCCTAAGAGCATTAGCCAAGGTTTGAGCAGTTCATCATCTCTATTACATTCATTTACATGCTATTGTGCTTGACACTGGATAATAAGGGCTTATTCAGCAATACTTCATTTTTTGATCTGGTAAATTTACTACAGGCCTCATTCTTTAAATTGATTTTATTTTATGTTTACTTTTTTTCCCATCACTTGCCTTCTTTTCTTGCAGCTTAGGGCAGCACAGACGTTTGAATGTAAAATAGTAGGGGTAACATTGATTTTTCAGTTATTATACTTCCTGCTCGAGTTCTCTTGACCAAAGGCCCCCACTCCAATAACAAAAGGACCTTCTGTTTCCTTCAGATGTGGTGTGGAAGCTTTCATACATAGGCACCATTAACGGGATGACAGACATCAATTGTATTTCTAGTATTGGGTTTATTATCACCAAAACACAGAAAACTGGCAGTGAGAAGAGAAAAGATCATGTTTTCCCACTGAGATTCACACTCATGTATGGTCCAATTTAGCAGCATGAACTTGCCATGACACATGGGTCCCCTTTGGAAAATGTCCATCTCAACCTTTGGAAACGTTTGTGATCTGCTTGTCATTTAGCAGCTGCTGCATTAGGCTCATGCTGTGGCCATCACCAACCTTTGGGGGTATTACAGGCAGTTATTTAGGCTCTGTAAATTAATTTGGTAGAAAAGGACATTGGTTTAGGCATATGGCTGATATTCTCTTCTCCTCTCAAGATAAATAACCCACTAACTAAGCAAAAGGCAGTTAACAGCTTCCCTTTGGGTTTTATGGAAAACAAACTTATTTTAACATCACCATAATTGTGGCAAAACCTTTCCATAAAATGCACACCAGTGTATTTAATTAAAACAGGTCATTTGTCTAGCTAAATCCACAAAATTCAAGTGCTAGCTTCTACAGAATAAATGTATACAGACACACTGAGCCTGGGCAGGGGCAGTAATTATTTTTTCTGCCATTAATCTGCAGTGCCATGTATGTGACCAAGAAGTGGCTTTTGATGCACCTTCATCCTCTTTCCCTATAGGTATGTTTGAAGGAAATGGGGGTGATCCCACACTCATTACATGCTAGAATATGAGATTGAATGGGGAAGAAAATTACCTGGTCTTTATGATTACTTCCTCTTTTACAGCCAGGAATTAAAAATACATTTAGATTGCTACACATTTGGAATGGTCCTGCTACAAAACAGGACGCAAGCGAATTGCATCTGCTAGGTCAAGCTTCCTGTCCCTGAAAATCACCAACCCAAATGTCACTTGTCTGTGTTGCTTCTCACAGAAGACAAATGTTACATTCCCAGTGTCCATACACTTCTGCAGCTTCTAAATAGCCGACTCCCCTGAACGGCTGTTGGCCAGATTTTGGTTCCCTTCCAGCACTGAAAGGCAGAGAGGGTAGGAGATGTCCTGCTGCTACTCTCCTTTCATTTAGAAAATGGAGAGGCTGTCTGGCTGCCAACTTGTCAGTGCAAATGAGTCCCCTCTGCAGACTTTATCAGATAAATCCCAATGTGAAAACTTTTTACATATGAATTGCTTTGCAAGGAAGGCTCTACTCTTTTCAGAACAAATAAGGAAAAGAACAACATAAAGGAAGTGAAAAAGTAAAGAACATGCACTGGAAGGTCACTTAAAAGGAACAAAAGTCCACATGGCTTCTGTCTCCTGTTCTCTTTCTTTCTTTCTTTTTTCACAATTGGCTCTCCAGCATCTACATGCTGCTCCCCTAACTGCAGCATCTTAGTCACCACAAGCCTCATCAGTGTACGATTAATTACTCCTGTTAATCAAAGCTGAAAGGCTGAAGAAACTGCAGTGCCCAGCAGATCAGTAATGGAAACTCTTACTCTCACCAGGCCAGAAGCCCACTGACAGCCCACTAGGTGAGCAAAGACAAGAAGAGCTCATAGTTATCCAATTTTCAGGAGCCTAGGCAGAATGGCCAGCTGGAAGGAGTACCAGTCCGTAAAAGACAAACACTTGTCCTGGAAAATCACCAGCACTGCAAATGGTAGCCAGGACTGTGGTTATATTAAATCAATATTGTCAGTTACATTATTAAATATTAATCTAAGATATTAAAAAAGAGAGCATTCCTCTGCATCTGCCAGAGACAGCCTGTGTAATCACAGGCAAATCACTTCATTTCAGTTCCTCTCAAATTCCCATCTGTAAAACAGATAATAATATTTTCAACCACTTTAAGCAAGCTCATCTCTCTGGGCAGACTCCCTGGCCACCTCTCACAATACACATCCACATCCTCACAGAGACAGGCACCTCCAGAGCCACTGTCATGTTACAAAAGAGACATGGCACTGAACCTCCAAGGTCTCACCAGCTCTGGTGAGCAAAGGGGGTAGAGCTTGGGCTAAAAAGAGCAAAAGTGTAGATTGGAGTGCTTTAGGTAAATTTTTTGTCTTAAAGTCAGCTGACTCCAAAAAGCACTGTCCTCAGCCACTGAAAACAGCTGTTGAGACAGACACCAAAGTGTTATTAGCTCTCTTGGAGGATTCACAGTGCTAAGGGAATGCAATGCAAGAACAGAGGGTGACAGTGACACAGAGTTGTCAAAAAAACCCAATGCAGGACCACACTTATTTCTGCCACAGAAAAAGGAGTGTTAAGGACAGGAGAGAGAGCACCAGATGCCACATTTAGAGGTTCCCTGCTCAAGCAGGGTCTTGCTAGAGTATGTTGCCCAGGACTGCATCCATATGGCACTTGAGTGATATTCTGACCTAATGACAGGTGTATATGAAAGAACATAGACAGCAGCTGCAAGTAAACCAAAAAATGCCACCTCAGCAAATACATCCTATTTCTGCCAACAGTATTTTAGCACCCCAGAATACTGCTGAAGCCTAAACTCCTTATTAAAGTTAAGCATTTGTCTAAATTGCCTGCTGAATTGAGATGAGCTGATGAAGTGTGATTCCAGAATATAATAACTGAAGGACAAGAAAACTTGGAGCCTAGACAGTCATGGAGAAATCACATTCTTTATGCTCTTGAGAGATTCCTGTACTACATTTATTTCCATCTTCCTAAGGATATGCTGTGGATGGAAAGCCAGGTGAAATGACAGTGGCTCAGCAGAAGGACACTGGGTGAGGTGGTCCCCAGGCCTGACTGCACATGATCCAAGTAGAATCAAGCTTGGATAGCAATGAATAGAATAACTCTACAGTAATGCCCGTTTGTGGTGATAATTACAGTTCTCTAGGAAAGGAGTCTGTGCTTTCCGAGATTTTGTGATTTTATGGTGGATTCTTAGCCATATATTATTAAGAATTTGTAGAGAAAGAAAACATGAGAAAAAAGGGACACTGTTGATGGGTTACTGCTACTTTCTTTACTATGGCTGATCCTGTCCATTAAAATAAACTCGAAGCTGAACAGAAACAAGCAAGCTAATATCTGTAATAGAGTAATTGCCAGCAAGGCATCTACTTCAAATCTGCATGTGAAAGATCTAAATCATAAAAGACAGATTAGTTTTCATTACTTCTCTCTTAACATGACAATTTCAATGGCCAATTATTTTCTAATATGTTTGCCATAGGCATCACACACATTTATGTCACTTCTTTAAGACAAGACTCTCACAAACACAGATGTCAAGGCTTGTATTTGTTACTATGTCTCATCTGAAGGCCAGGGTCGGTAAGAATAAAGGTTTCAGAAATAGCTATTTATGTGGGGTGCTAAAGCACTCAAAAATAAAGAGATGCATAGCTGCAGGTCAGTGAAAGAGAATTCTGGCCAATAATACAATCAGTTGAGCAAAAAGGCATGAGTGGAAGATCTGAACTTCAACTGGAAAGTATCAGCAATTAATGATTCCCTATCAGACAGGGTCAGACTGTTTCCAGTTTCTCTCAGAGGGAGAACAGACTTCTCTTCTTTGGGGGGCCTCTATAAAGGACATGTGGGTGGTGCAGGATTGATCTCCCCCTGGTGAAAGGTGATCTTTCTCCTGGGGAAAGACAGCAGAATGAGAAGGGCTGTGGGATGCCTACACTGATTTGAAGCTATGGATCTGGTTTTCCAACATGTGGTGGGGACCATTAACAGGGAAGACATTTGTGCCACTGTCTTCATAGGTGGGTTGTGTCATAAGGATACATCACGCTCCAGCAAAGAGCAGCTTAGCCTGGTGCTGCCCAACCACAGCTGCTTACATGGCTCTGCACCTCTGCTGTCACTAGGGCAGAGAGAGACCCTCACCACTTCTGGGACACAACTGCAGGAAAGCAAAGGCAAAGACATCCATTTTCTTTTGAGAGGTATTGGCTGGAGAACTAGAGAGAAAGAGAGCAGGGAGCAGCTGAAACACCTCCACATCCAGACATCAGCTAGGAGCCAGCCAGCTTCTGCTCTGGTTTTGTGAGTGGACCTCCCCACAGCTGCTCCATCTGCACTTGCTTCACTGCCCAGTTGGCTGATCCCAGCATTGCTGCCCAGACTTGCTGCCCATCAGTCAGGCCCAGAGGGCTGTGACGGGAAAGCACCAGCCTAAGAGGTTTTATTGAATTAAACAGAATTACAATGGAGGTTCCAGAGGTGAGGAACGCGGCACCAGTCTTATTTCTACCATTTTATGTACTTTAATTTTTTTTTCAGTTTGTCTTTGTCCTATCTGTAACTATTAAGATACATCTACAAATGCTGGTTTCAGCCAGCCCTTTAAGACCTAAAGGATTGTTCCAACCTAATGAAATCCTCCTTTGCAGAAAATGACAACCTTCTACCTGCTCACCTGACAGTTCAATGCTATGTTTCCTTAACCCATACCAAATTGTTCAACAGACTTCTGACTTCTTTAAGTGGCACCTGGCAGGTAACTGCTACCCAGACCAAACTTCTCCCCAACCCATAGTGACAGCATAGCATTGGTTCTAGTACCCAAAATCAGGTAAATTTCTGAAGTTAAGGAAACCTTATGAATGTTCTCTATTAAAATTAAGAGGTGAGATCCAGCAACTATTGTGCAGTTTTTCCTTCCACCATCTCCATGTTATTCCCAACCTGGAATCCTATGAAAGGCAATAACCAAGGTCTGTGGGACTGCAGTCTTTAATTGGGAATGGGACTGATTTCCTTCATGGCTATTCTCAGAGGAGGGAAAGCCCCAGTTCAACTTTTGCTTTTCCCCAAGGGAGCGAAAAAGAGAAAGGAGCCAGAGTAAACAATTGCTTCAATCAGCCACACATGCATGAAACAAAGGGATTTTTATTTTTTTTTTTTTTTGCTGCACAGCCAGAAGAGGAGGGGTCTGACTGGCATTTAGACTTTGCAGCATCTCATTGTGAGAGAGAGGTCTTCTGCAGTCATTACTCTCCTATGGTGCTTGCTATTGACAGCGCTTTCAGCTGACTCTGGCAGAGAATAAAAGTATCCCTCTCAGTAATATCATTCACTTTCCCTGCTTGTTGTTCCCCCTCTCTGTGCCTCTTCCAGAGCACATGTGCAGTTGACACTTAGTGAACATGGTGACCTCCTCTGAATATGCATAAATGCTAAGGATTGTCTGATTTTTTTTTCTCTGCTGCCATGGCTGACTGAAGCAATAGCCTGGCCAGCATTTTGCTGATGAAAGAATGCACCAGTTTGCAACTGTTAGCCCACAGATGGCAAACTCATCTGGCATCCAGGCTCGTATTTAGTCTCATAAGCAATTTAGAAAGCATATAGTTAAAACTGATGAGACATTGATGGTCAAATAATGTGCACCTACTTTTATTTTTTAAAACAGTTGAGAGATACATCAATGTGCTGAGCATGGACTAGATAGCAGGGAGAAGAAAATTTTTGTTACCAAATTAGTTTTTAGAATTTAGCTCTTTAGTGCTTGGCAGCCAGAGCGTGCACGACTGAAGCATATTGCATGTAAATGCAGATTAAAGAACAGGCTTTATTCCCACTGGAGCTATGTAAATCCAGCACTGCTGAACGTCTGTAGGTTATACACTTAAAAAAGGCAGATTCAACATCTCCGTTCCTTTAAAATCAAAATGGGGGTGTCCTCGCAATGATAAGAGTAAACATAATTAATTTTGCTCTTGATTGTTGAGCACAATGATCTTTAGTTGCTTTCTGCTTTTTAGCACTTCAGATTATTACCTGAAAGCATTTTCTTTATCATGAAAAGTTAAAGGCTCACTTTTTAGTTTAAATAGAAAGTGATTAGTGTATTATTTACACTTTAAGACCAGAATATATAAAATAAACATAAAACTGATTAAAATACCAGAAGAAACAGTACTGAGGTCTGCTGAGGCTTATTTGCTTTTCTGATAGTCATTGTTATCAGGAAGACAAAGAAAATGAACAGTGCCATTGTCTGATGAGTGCATTTACACTGGATTTGCTTCAAGGACTTCATAACACAAAAATAAGGGTTCAAGTAATCACAGACAAAATTTTAAGAAATCAGTTAGTCAGTGAAGTATTTGGGAATGCCACTGTACATTCATTACTGATGGTCTACCTCCCTTGTAGGACAAAGTCATTCTTAAGTCATCTTTATATTGCCCTCCTCTCACTTCTATCAGTGAAACTTGAACATTTCTCATGATCCTTTAATTTGTATTTATACTCCTGCTAGTAGGCACACAATCTGTCGGCCACTGACTCCTTGGCTGTTCCAGCTGGAACAATGCTTCCAAATGACTTGTAACTGCCAGTGTCACCAACAAAGAGACCTGTAACAACTTTGCTCTTCTTGGGCCTGTGATGCTTATCACTTGCAACAGGTCTTCTGCAAACCCCACCAAACACTCAATTCGCATCTGATACAAATTTCTGTAGCTAAATTAGAGTAACTGTTGATCTAAACTAGGCAATTCATATTTGTCCTTAAATCCTGAACACAAATCTTCCTGTAAGCAGCCAGAGTAATAAAAAATTTTCCTTGCAAAAGCTTAAAAATAATCTAGGATTCCATTATAGGTTGCTTGCCATTACTGTTGATTAAACTCTCGGAGATTTCTCAATAAGAAGGTAGTTTAACAGAGTCAAACACAAGAATGTCATGGCAGGGATGAAGGATCAGAAATTATCTCTGGTGGTCAGTATTACTGCTAATAACTGCCATGTCTTAAGCAAATGAAAATAGTCAGCTCCCAGTAAGAGAAAGTAGATGACACAGGCAGCTGGAGAATGGGAGGAAAAGAGGTAAAAAAGGAGCATTTATAAGGGCTTGTGTCAGGAAACAGAGGTAAGGAATTCATCAGCACTGAGATTTTTAGTGAGCTTTCAGCAAACCTAACTATTATAGCATAGTTAGTTAGATAAAGCAATAAAAACCCAGCTGAAAAAAACCCTGCCAAGTAAGTTTGTTCTACTAACAAAAGTGAAAGAAGAGTCACTGGCACAGCTTTGTTGTCCAGTGGAAGAAGTGAGCATCTGCTTCTGGTGTGACCGCAAGAGAGACATTTGTCCTCTTAGAGTCTGCACTGCAAAGTCCAGATAAGATGCCTGAGGAGTTAGCCATGAAAGAAAGAAAAGAAAGACTGGGAAGCCTGGAAAGAAAGAAAAGAAACAGCCCTCTAATAAAACTAAATTAAAAGTGACAGTCAAAATCTGATAGGAGTGCTCCTTACCAAGGCTAAAAGTTATTGAAAACTTTAATAGATAATTTAGCACGTAATTTTCTTTAACTGTTAAGCTGCCTTAAAAATTTGTGTGGCATAGTAGCCATGTAGCAATTCCTCTGTTTTGTGGCAAATAAACACAAAAAGTGATAGGGCCAAGTTCTGTAAATAATCCTTGAGTAATGGTGAGAATTAAATAAGTCATGCTTTATTGCACTATTAGATATATAATCCAAGGGCATGAGATGTCATATCACGCATGACTGTGTAGTATGAGACTTGAAAGAACCAACACCCAGTTTACTTTGATGTAAAAATTACATATTGCAATTCACACACAAACACCATCAGTTTCATTTTGGAAAATATTGAAAGAGTAACCTTTGGTTTTTAAAGAATGAAACAGTGTGAAACATTTGAGAAAAATAACAAGTTCCTAAAACATTTCACTGCTGCTGATCAATATTTTCTTTGCAAAACACTGCATGCCCAAAACCAGAGGAAATAAACTCTGTTCAAACCCAAATACCTTTGAACTGAGGCAAAGCTGAAGTCCAGAGTTTGTTTTTCAATTCATATTTTAATTATAGAATTCAACAAAATATAGAGAAATTCAAAACAATTTATATTTTTAGCAGTAACATTGAACAGTAACCTAACAAACAATACAAACCAACCTGATCCATGAAATACATCTTCTTCTATAGAACTGGAAAGGTAATTTTGGGTTTCATCAGAGGAAGATGAAGGAACTGCTATTTAACAAAACACCTGCATAAATCTTCAAGTGCAATTTTTCATTTGAATTGTTTCTAGTAACAGCTGATTGTATTCAAGCACACAGCAGTAAATTAAACAGGTGAAAAGAAGTAACTGAGTCTTCAAAAATCAGTATGTGCAAATTGTCCTTTTAATTAGTGTTAACTGAAGACAAAAACAAACAAAAAAAAAGGTTGGCTGAGATTGATTTTTAAATCAAGGGTCAAGTCTAGGTGTTGCCCAATGACAAAGCAATCCTTATAGGATAACTGTGATCATCTCCATGATGAGCATGTCTAAGCCAAAATTCTGAGTGATTTTTGTGGACAGAGAAACTACAGAAAACTGGTATTAGTAATAGCTTTTAATGTAACTGGTAAAAATCCCAAACAAATGTAAGGTTCTTTGTTTTTCTTTCATTACCTAAAAAGGAAAGGTTTTTTTGCTGAACAGGTGATTAATGGACCCCCACTAGAAGGCAAAGGATGCGTTTTGACAAAGGATGTGTGAAGCCAGGGCTGGTCCCAGCCTTGGGCTGTCTTTCCTGCTTCCACACTGCAGGATCCTGCTCACACATATATCAGATAGAAGATGAAGCTGCTTTTTGATAAGAATAACCTTAGCTGATCCCAGACTTCATGTGGGAATAAAAGTGCAAGAAAAGGAAAGATAGAGCAATACTGAATCTGGCATGGGATAGATTAGACTGCAAGGAAGGCATCTTTCTGTCCTCTTACGCTGAGAAGCAGCAGGTACAGATAGAAGGTTCTGGGAAACTCTAATGTGAAATTCTGGATTCAAACATCTACTGCCTTAAAACACTCTTACTGAACACTATTTTGCCTAATTGGTGTTATGTGTTTCATAACTCAGGAAGTGAAGACTATATTGTGAATTATTTTCTTACATAATTACATTATATAAATCCGCACTGCACTAACACAGAAGTCAAATAGTTTCACAGTGCTATTTGAATAGGCTTCTTTGTATTTCAGACATACTTGCCTTCCCTGTCTGTTAGATTATGACATAATAATCTATTTTTAATAGGGCCGTTCCAGTTTCTTGGTCAAACAAGCACTTTTAACATCCATTACAAAAATAAATGCACTTAAAAAAAAAAACTTAGTATTTATCTATTTGTAGGCAACATTTCTCAGATGCCTGTGTTCTATTATTTAAATGAGAATAGCAATTTTTATTGCTTTCATCTCCAAGAGCTTTAACTGATGAGACAGCTGTGAATGGAAACCTATCCATGGAGCCTTATGTTGAGCCAAGTATGTCCAACAATCCACTACACAGATGAACAGAAAATGCTTCTTCTCTCTGCTCATAAAAAATTCATTGTATATTAAGCAGCTATGTTATAACCAAACTCCAAATAGAAGGTGCCAAACTGCAAACCCCTAATAATGCTCAAGGAAAGTTTCAGAATATTCATTGCAATGCAAATACGGATGAACCATAAGTCAGGAGTATAAAAACCATAACTGTCTTTTGGAGTCTGTCCCTTCCTGATTGTAACTATATCACACTATTTTGTTCTTTGTTTAATTTCCTCTCCTACCTTACTTTTTAATCTCTCATCCTAGAGTAACTGCATCACAAAAGAACCTCATGGGCAGAAGTGACTGTCTCTTAACCACCATTTGTTGAGTTTTGTATTGGAGCACACCAGGAAACCACACAAGATGTGCTTAAAAGCAATTAGGGTATTGGCTACATTGGGAAGCCCTCAGGATTTACAAGCTCTCTTAGCATGAGATCAATTTATGGATGCTTAAGTTGTAATGAAGCAGAAAAAGTATAGAAAAATGAACAATTTAAAAATATTTAAGTCTCTGGAGCATGCTCCTGACATATTTTCCAAGTAGCAGAGTACTCCATGATTTAATAATAGGCTTTTTTCTTGAGAAACACTAAAAACATCTTTAAAATTAAACAGTAGCATGTAAAAGCTGAAAAAGCAGGACTATATTAAGAGAAAACAGCAAGGGGCTTGACCCTCCATCCAGCCCAGAAGCAATAATCCCTAAGAGGTAAGAGACTCTACGTAATAGAGATGAAGTCCAAAATTTGATCTTTAGAGAATCTGTCAAACAAAATCTCATTCAGTCCACAAGCACTGGAAGTTCTTGAATAGTAGACATGATGCTATAATTTCAAGCATTCCAAAGATGTGATGAAGTCAAAAGTTCAACTTTTCCTGACAAATTCTGCTGTGATAGTTCTGATTATGGTGCTCAGAAGAATAGCAGTTTTGTGGAAAAATACATTTATGTTTTGAATTCAGATTTCTAATTTTTTTTTTTACAAGAGTAGCAAATCATGAAGACCTGATGCTTTTAAGAAACATTTATTAATAGTTTCATGTACCCAAACAACAGATTGGGGAGTTCTAAAAACCCTCAAGAATGAAAGATATCAGGCATAAGAAATGTTAAGAAAGCTCTTATGTAACTAAGCTGTAATCTTGGAAGTCAGAAATCTAAAAGATAGTAACTATGTTCTTTGAAATTACTGCTTATCACAGCTTTGTGCAAAATACTGCAAAAGTGGCACTAATAAACATAACAGAAATTGCATTCTCACACAGATATGAGTTTGTTTGGGGTCTTTTTCTCTGGAAGACACAGAAGCAGTCCTGAGGGGACTATGATGGAAGCTGCTAAAAAGATGACCAAAGGAAAAAACCAGCTGCTGGGGCAGTGCTGTCTACCTGAGGTGCAGCGAGGGTTGCTGTCAGGGTTGGTGTAACAGCCTGGGTCATTCCATGCCTCTCATCTTCTACTTTGTTTAAAACATGCTTTTAAATTCCTTTTGAATCAAGTGATCAGTACTGACTTCTTTTCCCTCCCTAGTGCATTTAGATTATTAATGTGGGAAAAATGCCCAAGACTGATACACAATCATTCTAGGCCACTTAATTAGATTTCATTTTATTCTGGTTGGATGATGATTATTGACCAATTTCCTTGCAGTTAGCTCCTGGCCTATTTAATTCCTTTCAAAAACCTGCTCACCAGCACAGTAAATCTCCTCCTGGCTATTAACACTACAAGAAAATATCCCATTTTGGTTTTGTGAACACTCTCTTCTCCCCAGAGTTACACCACAGAATTGATGTTGTACCAGCTGACTTGCACTAGGGATCCAGAAACAGCAGAAATATCATTAGATAGTGGCATAGGCCAACTGGGAGGGAAGCTGGAGATGTGGAGTGATGCACAACAGGAATATCCATCCAGTCTCCTTTACAGGGCACAGAACAAACCCAGCAGCAAGTTGCAAAGCCAAAAGGACTATGCTTTCTATTCAAGAAGGTACTATAAATTAAAAGTTGCATCATCTCCAAAACATTGCCCTATTTATAGACTAATATTAATTCTATAAACCCGCACAAACCACAAGACAATAAGAAGCTCATTTGAATAATCTACTATTGAGAACACTGTAATACATCTCTGATTTGCAGAAATGATACTCAAACTCTTTGACTCCAGTTTTCTTCCTATTTATTGCCTACTTTGCACCTAACGCAGAAGCCAGCAGAGTTACTTACTGAAAAGAACAGAATTTTTATAATCTTATTTTGCATAAGAGGACCCTCTAAGAAGAGCATAGAAATACGTACCCACAGGAGAGGAAAAGCTGTAGGATCCCCTACTTTTGTTCACAAAGAAGACTCACTAGAGAGACTAAAATGCTTGTGTTTATACTGTGTCCTTAAGTGTTATTACTTATTACCATTTATGTGATTACAGGCTGTGTTCATAGCAATAAAATAAGGCTAAGCTTGGGTAGTACTAATAGCCCAACTAATTACACTGCTATAAAAGGTTTATGGGTGGTATAAATTTCAATATTATTACTACCATGGCATGACACTCACAGGCTTTGTCTAAAGAAAGGTGTTGGAAAGCCAATCGCCATGTGCTCTATTTTGAATTTAATTCATAAGCAATTAGTGAAGACAAGAGGATACAGGACCATTCCCACCTGGCTGTAGGGCCAACTTAAGTCATGCGTAATCCTGCAGCTACAGTAGAAGAGCATTATCATTATGGATTCCTCTTTAGAGATAAAAAAGATCAAAAGGGGGTTTTTTCTCATTTCTATGGTCATTTAAAATGCCAGCAGTGTTCCTTTAGCTGTGCCCAACCTTGTCAGACATCAAGAGCAATCTGCAATATTCAACCGGAAAATTAAAAACTCTCTCATCTTCTACTTTGTGAATTTGCTCTTATTAATAAAGAGACATGACTCTACTTTTATCTAGACTCAGAAATGGCAGAAGATCCATTTAGACAGGATACACATTAGCTTTAATGATACTGCTTTGCAGAATACTTCATGGGTTCTAGGCCATATTACAGATAAATTCAAAAGTGTCAAAACAATGCTATCTGGTGCTAGAAAATAAAGAAATCTTCCCAGAGATTATTTCAACTCCTTGAGTAAAAGTAGGCAGTTGAAGGCAGGAAATATCATGGAACTCCAAATTTCTATAGGGTACAAGAAGGAAGACCCTGAATTTGTTCAGCACTGTTCTACCTCCCGTATCAAAACAGACCTGCAGAAAGTGGATCATCGCTGTTTCATCAATAGAATCTTCTAACAATCTAGCTAGAGTTGCCAATGGGGCATTTGGAGCAAGCAGGAAGTGTGAAAAGTAAACACAGGAGAGCTTCTCAATTGGGCGGCTTTTCTTGTGTGTTACCACAGCAATTGAGCTTTCTAATATGATGATTTAACAAGGCAACTGGGAACAGCAGGGAAGGAGGAGCTGCTCACTTACTGAAGCCAGAAGACAAAAGGCAGTCTGCCAAGGCTAGACAAAAAAGTATTGACAGTGATCATCCAGAATCAGGAAATGAGTATTCACTGTTACTGGAAGGATCACACTGCCACATACTGTTGCTGAGTGGGAAGGTGAGGTGAAGTGGTGAAGTCATTACAGCTGGTTTTAGAAGGAACAACTGGGGCCATTGCTGGGGCATCAGGCCACCAAGACTGAAAGGGATCTTACAAATTGGATTGGAAATGCACGTCACCCAGTACATAGCTGTACCTAAGTTACCTTTGCAAGACTAAAGCCACAAGAGCTGCAGGATATTCTGATACTGGATTCCAGCTGCAATGCCTTGTGACCCATAGTAGGCACGTAGGTAAACATGATTGCTTCAATATGTTCCTAAGAGGTCATTCTACAAGATAACTACCAAAAGTGGCAAATAGCATCTTGTCCTCCTTCACAAGCTGTACCTGCTGCCAGTAGATTTTCTTTCTTTTACAAGTGGAGAGAGGAGGCAGCCATAGTAACAACACTTCAGCAGGCTGCGTGCTTTTGGTGGCATGTGACACTTCCGCACTCAGTGAAGACTGTACACTCTATTATCCTTCTAAAAACTTGGATCAGTGGACAAACTGCATGCATTGGGCATAACACCAGAGTCATTGTTCAGTATTTTCACTCATTTGCCATTATTTTATCTTCCTCTGGCCAAAAAGAGCACAGGCACGTGTAGTCTCCTTTCCAGAGTGCCAACTACCAAACCTATCAATCAGGCAGGCACCCTTCTCAGTACAGTCAACCACAAACACTCAAAAATTTCTTCAAATTAAATATCTCATTTGAAATTTGAGAGCGCTTACAGAATCTCATTATGCTGAACATAGTAAATTTGATACTATAAAAAGAAATTGAGATTCCATGTTTGAAAACTTCTCTTTGCTACCATGTAAGAAACATAGCTCTTATGAAACTCAGAGGAGGTATTTTCAGTTGACAAAACTAAATGAGGGTTTTAAGAAAAAAACCAGACATATTTATCATCATGAATCTCTTTACAACAGTGTTCCATAAAAGCTGGCAGCACTGTTCTGCACAAAGCACAGTGTTTGGCAGTTTGCTTCACTGCCTCTGCTGATTTTCTTTCCTGTTCATAGCATAGAAATAAGAATAAGACTATATTTTAAACAATTTGTTCAGTGTTACACATTGAATCAAAGGTAAAAATAGAATTTTGACAATTTAAATTTGTTGCATAATGCATTGGAACATATGGCATCTAGAATAAAACATCTATAAAGGCACTCAGCAACTACAGTAATGGATGGATGGACAGATAGATAATCTGTGTGCCACTGGTGTGATTTACTGCCTTGTAGGAACCTGTGCTGTACAGAACTGAATCTGCAAATTCCCCAAGACCGTGCTTGACTGAACTCTAACCACAAGGGGCACACCTTTCAAACATAACTTCATTGGTTTTATTTCCATGGCAGCAGCTGTGAAAAGGTTATCCTGCTCAGATTAACTGCACCAGTATTTGTGATGAAATGTTTAATCACCAAATACCTATCAGACACTGTTCATATTTACTATATTTCAAAAAGATAGAAATGCAAATTTGTCTGTGTTATTAGAGTATATAGCTCAAAAGCTGATTGGACTCTTCTGTGTTAATAAAATGCCTGACTTCAAAATAGTCTGTGTTTCCTCAAAAGTCATCTATATGAAAAATTCTCATTACAGCTTATACATAAATCAAATCCTTGTGAAATTTTATTCAATTTCTGTCTGTATTTTGGATATGGATGCAATCCATTACTGACATAGTGAAAATGCAACTCTGCGACAGAGAAAACATCCTAAAAGGCAGGTACTTTTCTTTTTTTTTCTTGCTCTATGGTACATAATTCACCTTTATACATTTGATTATTTCAGACAAAGGCCCTGAGAAATTACCTCATAATTTGGTCTTATTGTATCATTTATTTTGATAACAGCATGCCTTGTATGACCCAGTATTGCTGCTTTGACGTTCATTTCATTTCTCCTACTAAAAACAGTAAACAAATTTTATCCATATGAAACTATATTGGAATAAAAATTGTTCCTAACATATTAATGTGGAATAAGTACAAAAGAAGCCAATACCTCATTCAGAACCAAATGCATCGTCTGAGGATAATTTCAAAGATGTGATCAGTTAAGAAGCAATTCCCATCTATAGGTAATATTTTGAATAAATTACAAAAATGTTTATAGGATGAAGATAGGGAAGCAGGGAGTGGAGTCTAACACAAATGAAAGGACTCTAAAAGTGGAAATGAAAACTAAGAAGAGAAATAAAGCTTTGGATGGCACCGACAGTAGGACAAGCAGCATAAAAATTATTTTGGTATGGCAGGGATAAATGGAATCAGCAGGGAATTCCTCTGATCACAGATGCGACACAGGGCTCTCAAATTACACAGAGGATGCGAACTGCTGTTCTCCAGGCATGCCGACTCACTCAGCTTTCTGCAAGCCTACATCAGTGTTTTGGTCTCAGTTCCCATGGCTCTTTACAGATTTGTTTCTTTGATTTACATGTCTGTTTGTCTGTTCAGGCAATCTCTTCACAGATTTCTTTTTATGCAACCTCCAAATTTTTCCAGAAGGCTACAGAGAGATCATAATGTATAAATGTTCTGAAATTAAAATAAAAGATTGGTTTCTGCTGTACTTTGCTTATAGCCAGGTTCAACCAAAATCTAAACACAAATTCCATATTAAATCTTGTAGCTATCTCTATTTCAGCCTTAATGTCATTCAGTCTTTTCAATCAGAACTGGATAAGATCAAAAGACAATTTTTCTCTGAACAATTATTCCCTGAAGGAATCAAGGACTTAGAAAGGGGTACCATCAGCTCTTGTCCATAAACAACCAAACCCCCCACAAATTTGCAATTTGGATATGGTTGGTCTGGTTAGTAATAATATAAAACCCAAACCTGACTACCCAAACACACAGCCACCATGTAACCATCTGGAGACTGTGTTATCTGCAATTTCAGGCATCCAGAGCATTCAGTTTTGCAGCCTGTGCCTGCTTTTGAGTTTGACACACAGGCAAACCACAGACTTCTATTTCCACATGCGGGAACCGAAGTCCCTTTTTCTCCTCTCGGTCATCTCACCACTGGAGACGGGGCAGTTTGAGCATTTACAAGAGATGACCACTGAGCAGTGCCACTTTGTAACTCCAGTGCCATTCAGAGCTGGGAAACCAGAGATCAGTTCTTCAGGCAACAGCCCTTGAGAAACTATTCCATTTAAGGGCTCCTGTCTGCAGTCCCTTTCCCCAGCAGTTCCCTCAGAGTCCTTTTGTCAATCAAACTAGCAAAACCAGAGTTCCAGCAGTGATATTTCAAATCCTTTCTGCAGTGACACACAGCTAATTGAGTACCACTTTCCCATGTTGGGAACACTTGACCACTAGAGGGGAAGAATGACCTAGGCAGGGAGGAATCTGGGCAGTGCTGGTGGAAACACTCCTATGTCTTCTCTACGAAGAAGAAAAGGCTGACTGCAATCTTTGGAGTGTCTGTTTGGTGACTGTGCCGCTCTGCCACACACCCATTGCCTTGGTGCTTAGGGCATAGTGAACAGATCAACACAACAAAAATAATCCTCGTCCTAAGGATGCTGATGGGCTGCAAGGGTGGTTTTCAGAGCAAATATCTGTGTTTTCTGAGCTTTCCCACCTTGCAGATGTTTGACAACACTCCTAAGAACTTCTTCTCTGACCATGTCTCCCTGAAGCCTCATCAAACTCAATTTCTCATATTAATATTTTCCTTACCTACTAGATGGTACCCACTTTTGAGAAGAAGCATTGGTTGTGCTTGGCAAGAGATTTACAGAAATATAAATTTCCTAATTGAAAACCTTGCAACATGATTTCTTGTATCTATATATTATCCCTGGAAGATGCTTTTCTAATACTGGTTCTCAAATTTAGTAGGTGACTGCTATGCAGTGAGTGGTTCAACTGGGTCACTAAATCTCCTCTGCAAATTTAACTTAGGAGGTCTTACTACTTTTATGATCATATAATTACCACTAGGCAATATAATTTTGGAGGAAAGTGAATAAAACCCCTTTCTCGCTATCATTTAAAGCTCTGAAATACTTTTTACCCATGTAGCTATTGAAATAACTTATTGTCCTTGCTTTGAAGTTAGCAATGTTAATAGGTAATAAAATTAAGTTGTAATGAAGAAATCTAGTTTACTAAATTCCTTGAAGGGGAATTCATTTATTCCTGAATGGCACTGTTGATATGGGATATGATTTTCCATTGAAATCACTTATCAGCAATTTGTTCATAAATCTTCACAGAAGATATAAATTTTGGCTTCAACAGCTAATTGATTCCAATTAACAAATAGTAATCTTTGTCTACGAGACTGCAAAAGACAATGACAATCATCACTGCTATTGAGCCCATCACCTGCTACTTCCTTAATTTTACAGCTTTTTATATCTGCCAATAGTCTCTCAATAATCAAAGGGAAATTTTTTTTCTGTGAAAAATTCTGCTTCTTTAAGTCATCTTACATCTATAACCAATAATTGGTAAAGTTCATTAAATACAACTCTGTACATAACAGATTAAATTCATAAATCATTAAACAGAGCTCAGGAAAGTACAAAATAAAACAACAGTGGAAAATATTAATAATATGATAGATAATTTCTGAAAAAACATACTCAACCAGTTTGTCTTTCAATATTGTCATCAACAGAAGACAGACTGTTCCCTTATCAAAGCAAGATTCATTAAAATTATGGAAATAAACAAAAGCTTCGCCAAATGTATAAAGAAATGCCTCTGTAATGCAACAGGGACAGCTGACAACAAGTTCCCATTTTTATATCACTGTTCAAAATATTAAGAAAAAAGGAGATGCCATTTTGTCAGGTTATTGAAAAAATCTGAAATATTGAACTAAAAAACCTGATTCTTCTGTGAAAAGATTGAGAATGAATGTGGATAGAACCTGCAAATTTGCAGTAAGAAGCTTCCAATCTGGAATGAGTTGCTGCTGTTCTATTAACTGGCCATGTAAAGAAAAATGAATGTAATTGTGGAAATTTCAAGCAGAAACATCCTGTGTAAATGTGAAGACGGGATTTCCTTTCTTGTGGCAGTTGGCTTGTGCTTATTTGGCTGTTAAAGTTTGAATTTCCAGTGCACATACTTATAAATATTTTTTAAATATTTGGTGTGTACATATGCTTTGAAAAACTTATTGATAGAGAGCACCTTGTGCTTTTCCATACAAGTTCATTGACACAGAACCTCTACATTTTAGACTCCCTTCTTTTTCTACAGAGAGGGCTATCACTGTCTTCACTGCCTGACAACTGAAACAAGCACCTTGCTTTTAAATCAAGATTGTTTTTACAAAGGTGATTTTAAAGTGAGATTAATCAGCCATAAAGATGACATGTCTTCATACAGCTTTAGGTATGGATACAATCCTTATAGACAGAAACACTGAAATACAGCCTATGTATGAAATGAGTCAGCTCTGCTAAAAGTGTTTCTATCATCAAGGCATAGCAATAGTGCAACTCTTTCACAGACACTCTGGGAACTCCTCCCTGCAATCACGCATTTTTGTTAATAGAAAAGTAAATGTATACAAGAGGAAGTAGTTATGTATACATGCCCAAACTTCTGTGTTGCCTTGTATCTTATGTTTATTTCAACAGGCTCCTGAAAAGGTCTTGGTGAATATGCTCTCTATTTTGAAACAAGATTCTATTGAGCAGTCATTATATTACTCGCAAAAAATACTATCGTAAATACCACCATCAGCTGTCTTCTTAAAAGCAGGATGTTCTGAGATATGACTTGAGTTCTCTCACCTTGAAGCAGCAACACATCTCTTTTCTTCAATGTGCCATATCCTTCAAAGAAAAAAAGAGCCCTACTTTCTTCTTTATTGGTTCTAATCTACTCTATGCTTCAGAGAAATATTCTTCTGATAAAAACAGACTATTTTATATTTTCTAGGCAAACAACAATAGAAGAAACAAACACATCCAATATCCTTGCTAAATTAAAAGTGGCTGGATTCCCACATTTCTAATACTCCATTCACCAGAGAAAAAGTAGGTGGGTTTGAGTGCGTAGATCTCAATCATGCACTGCAGATTCTCAAGCACTCCCAAGTATTATTATCCATGCAATTTCAGTGTTACAGCTGCAGTGTGGGGAGAAATGTAAAAGTTTTAGTTTCTGCTCAGTAACTTCTAGTGATTATTACCTTCCCTATAGATCCTCAGTAGAGCACTTTCCCAGAGAGAGAGGCAGTCTGCCATAGGTATAAAACTCCAGTGGAAAGAGAAACATGTAACTTGGGACATGACAGTGGTATGTGCCAATCGTGCTTTCATCAAAAGAGGAACTAAAATATCAGGGCATACTTTTTTTATGCAATGTGCTTGGCCCTTGGCAGGGCTTCTCCACCTTGCCCATCTGACATGCTGTGGTTCCTCACACACCAAGGCAAGAGCATGTCCAACATCCACTTAAAATCCCCTCAGACTTTCTACTGTGAAGCTGCTTCTGTAACTTCAGCTCCTGCCAGCCCAGCACTCCCTGAGCTACCTGGTTTTCTTAGAAAGCACTCAACCCAAGGATCTCAACCCAGTGATTGCTGGCTGCCTGATTCAATGACTTGCATGCAGGTTCATGCAGACCTCTTATCTCAGGCTTTAGCAGGAACCAGTTCCCAGAAAGCATTTCTACATCAGGTTTGGCTCAGTTATGAGAGCTTCAGAAGTCCACTGGAATCCTTCAAATGCTTCTGATTCTCTCTTTAGCTTTGGAATACAGTCTTAACACAAGACATTTTGTCCTAAGACAAAATTTAACCCAATTTAGTTTCAGCACACTATTGCAAAAAACTCCATAGGGTCCTTCACTAGCATCCATGCATTCTGCAATTTACGTCCATGCTTGGGAAGAGCTGACTGATGACTTGATTCCCACGGAAAGCCTGGCAATTGGCAAGTTTCTGTTCCCCTTGTGGCATTTTATCTCTTTGAATTGTTATAAAATCTCTGAGTGGACAAGAAATGTTCCTAGTCATGCTGTGGCCTGTTTCTTTCAAATGCCTGCCCAAATGGTCTTGAAGCCTCGCTCAGGAAAACATGAAGTTCTGGGATCTTGAAACGATAACCAATACAAAATAATTCTAAAAAAAAAAATTCTACCGAAAACCCATAGTTTGAGCTTTTTTTATATGTACACATGTGTATAATTAGATGTGTGTGCATGGAAAAACTCCATCAATATAAACCACCTCAGGTCCTTTTAAATGGAAATAAACCTCTTACATGCCAAACTTACTAAATAAGGGCACTAGTTGTTCTTTTTCTACACCAAGCTGTTGAAATCTTAATAAGACATTTGAAAGCATGTTCAAACCAAAGATTCTGACTAGCAATGAAAAGAAACAGCATATATCAAAGTTTATGGTCATGAACATACCACTCCCTCCCTTATGTCATCAATGATGCAAATCAGTGCAGACCCATTTTATTAAAACAGTGACAGTCCACCTCTACTCTGGGGTATTAAAACCTCCTCTAGGATTAGGAAACACAAAACCAAGTATCAGATCACAGACAAATAATCATAGCAGCACGGACAAGTGATATTGTGTAAACGTTCTAGTAGCTGCACAGAAACAAGTTCATGAATATTTAACTCAGAAAAGCACAGATGCATAATTTTCCTCAGAAACCTTATTTGCTGTATTTCTGTAACAGTTACAAAAATATCTCTGTGAATTGACTGTCATTGTGATATAACTGAAAACTAAGGAGTAAGTGCCCCTTTGAGACATGCTCTCCCTCCCCTGTGTATTTGGAGCACTCACTACTGCTGTCAGCAAAACTCCCACCTTTACCTCAAAGCTCCCTCCTCTCATCAGGGAAATGTGTGCAAGAAATGGAGGAGGCTGATAGACAGCATATATTATCCTTCTCCTTTTCTCTTTAATGTTAAATCAGGAAAGATAATGTAGGGGGAGGTTCTAACAGAGCTGGTTGCTAATAACCTTGAACTGCTCTGTTCTGTAGTGAATTGGGTGTGAAGTGTCCTCAAGGTTTGTGAAGCAGTGTTGCAGCCAAAGGGACACATAGGCTAAGAGGTGAGCCCCAGGTCCCTGCATCCCGAAGGGATCATCTTCCAGAAGTGACTTTAGTGTCCTGTGACCTGTGCTTGACAACTCATGAGCAGAAGGGAGAGCACACAGCACAACTTGCAACTTGAATACTGAGTGCTACATTTATAAACGTTCTTTCAGATGAAGCTGCAATTATTATTATAGCACTGTCATCCAGAAATGTAACAGGAATTCAATGCAACCAGATGTCAATAGCTAACAGTTCAGCCAAATATAAAGGAAAAAAATGCTTACAAAGTGGTAGATAAACTTACAGGATATTTGTACGTTTTTGCCTCAAAGATGCATTTAGTTGCAATACATAAATATATGTATTACCTTGGTAGTAAGGGACATTAAAGAAGACAAAATCATTGCTTATGTTAGAACTAAGTAATAAGTGTGAGACAGAAGAATAAGTTGAGAATACTAGGATAACTTTTTATTCCCCTGATTCATGCTGTCTTATAGTCCTTATTTTAGAACAGGTAGCACTTCCAAACCTTCAGAAAGGATGAGATCTTCACAGGGACTTTGCTGCAAGTCTTTGTACAGTTTACAACTGGGCTCTGCAAAATGGGATGCTATTGAGTCTTTGATTTAATGAAAACTTAGGAAGTTAATTCAATTCACTGCAGGGACTGCTTTGTTCTTTCATTATGATTCTTTTTTAATGAGAAAGACAATCGCAAGGATAAACTCCATTCCTCTGAATTTTTACACTAATTACATACAAAGCACCATTCTGGCAGAGCGGGACTTATCTCCTTCAGGCAATACAGTTATCATCTTGTAACCACACTTCAAATCTCCCATATGAACGCTGCAGCTACGTGTGCTGAATGTGGATCCTGCTACCCTGGCTAGCTGTTTGGCTTGATGAATGTTTAAATATTCCATAAATCACAGGGAAATACTGATACTGCATGAAGCGGCAGAGACAACCCTTGCATTCTGCTTACAGCCGTAGAATCAAGGGTGCACTGTTTTATCAGAACCATTAACTTTCCTCATTGAAGTGGGAAGGGATGGTTGGTTTTGTAAACAGTACTTGAGATGTTTATGTATTAACAAGAGCCAGACCCACATTCTGCCTCTACAAAGGACAGTTATCCCTTAATTCTACAAAAAAATCAACTGTTTGTGATTCAGCTCACATCCTTATGAGACCGTTTATTATTTGACATACTGTGAGGCAATCTGGGCTACATAGGAAGCTTCATTACCCTCAAATAAAATTACTGAGGACAACATTCACCCCTCTGCAATACTCTGATACTGTGGACTGTTTCAAAGCTCAATCTGTGCTCATGGCCATGGTATCTCAGCACTTCTAAGGCTGTGCCATACATACCTTGCATTCTACCTGCTCAAGTGCCTTGATTCTTTCACCTACAACATCTATGCCCCTACCTGAGCCTGTGGTACAAATGCATGTAATGGCATCTGCAGAGATGGGGACAAAAATCAAGCAGCAAGATGCACGAGTGGCACAAACTGCACTTCCTCAGAGCTTCCTCAAGCCTGCCCGCTCATCCTTCTAGTGATGTGGTTTATCTTCTCAAATGGGAACTCACAGACTTGTGTTCAGATTGGCACTGTCTTCGAAGGACTGGCAGGGCTCCTGGAAAAGTAAGCAAGGAGGGAGCTTTCCAGGCTCAGCAACAAAATCTAAATCCTGATCCAAACATAAATGCTTGCAAATATATGTTGCAGATTTGCCTCTCAGACTTAGGTGCTGGCATCACTAAGAAAAGCATGACAGTATGAAATGCCACATTGTGATGATTTTTTGATTCTGCTACATTCCACTAGCTACCTGTGATTTTGCAGCTATGAGCTGAGTAACTGCAATGTTTCTCATTTTACTGCATCTGTGGTTTCTATTTATGGACTTACTGGCATGAAATAGCCACAGCTGGCTAAATGTTCCTAAAATGAATGTACATTTACCTCCAGGGTAAAACTGCCTTTTTCTCAAGTAGTATACTGAGTATAGACATTGCCTCACAGCAATGATGCAGCATCTTGATGCAAACATGGTTCATCACCCAGGACTTTGGCCAGCCTAAAGCTCAGCATCCCTTTCACGCTCACTGCACTCAGTGCCTGTAAGGTTTGCTCTCATAAAATATGCACCAGTCTTTGAACCATAGTGCAAATCTGAATGCTGTGTCTGGAAGGTACTGGCTGAGGGCAGAAACTTGGCAGCCAGAATGATGATGAGGTCTGAGCTTCCTGTAGTGAGAGTGATCTGGACTGCCTGATTTGAATCCTCCAGGGTGTTTTTTTACAAGGAGAGGTACCCCCAGTGCAACTGCAGAACAAATTCTTTCTCTGTGTGGACAAGACCTTCCATTCCCTCATTTAGGTCAAGAGAATGGTTAGAGAACTCCCTTTTGTCCCTATGCTCTTGTCTGCATCAGCAGGCACAGGAAAAATGAGGTGTTCCTATCCTTTCACACAATGCCCTGTTGCAGCTTTTGTCTCTGATAGCATAAAGGATATTTCCTTGAGCACCAAAGCTATTTTCAAAGCAACTAAGTAACCAGAGGTCTCTCAGGGTTGAATGAGCTGCATCAGGGACCAAGGGATACTACTACAGAGAATGCTACAGCACGGATGCTTGATTAGGCCAAACCTTTATTGTTTTGGGGTTATCATGACTGTTTTAGTGATTGCCTCATTAAACCAAGACCTACAATGCTCATGCTTAACTGCTGCCACCTGCATCCTTGAGGAACAGTGTTTTCTAATTTTCAGCTTGTATGTGCTATGGGATGTACATGATTCATTCCAATGATACCATACAAAAGCATAGAAGATGCTACTTTGGCCAGGATTAAAAAAAGGAAAGATATTTTATAACACAGGATGCATGCTGTGGGTTTGGACAACAGGTGCCTAACCTAACAACCAGGAGCACCTCACTGAGAGAAATAACTCTAGAAAGAAAAAGCTGAGGGGCTTTTTGAGCCTTTACCTGCCATATTATTTGTCCTATGTTTGGGGCCAGGATTCTTCTCTGTAAGCGTTTATTTGTACCTTGTTCAACAGCTGGCAAAGCAAAACACACCTGATGAAAATGAAAATTTACTAAGCCCTGAGATACCTGCTCCTTTGCGTAGGTGGACAGGAGCAGCAGGGCCAAAGCAGAAAGCATCTGTCTGCTGGGCAGTATAACAAGAACAGCTGACAGTGAAAAAAAACCCAAAAAACCCTGAGGATTAAAAAATACCATCCAACCTCTCTGCTAGGAATAGCCAAACAAATCAAAACAAAAGACAGAGGTCAAGTCTATTGGTTTTAATCCTGTCTTTGTATCCCCAATATGGTTTTTTTTTTTTTTTTTTTTTTTTTTTTTTTTTTTTTTCTTTTTTTTTTTTTTTTTTAACCCTGCCTTTCCAGCTATGTGGAATAATCATACTGTGCTGAAATTGCATCTGTTTTAGTATTATGGCTAAGAATGCAAGAAGACTTCATTGGACTGGGAAGAGAAATTCTATGGTTTATAGCAACTATCATAAAGAAAATAATCCCAAGGTTCTGTATGAAAACTATAAACTATACATACCTGAAAAGTTTGACACCTCACTGAATTGTTATCACCTACAGAGTAAAATAATGAAGGCTCATTCAGCAGCAGCAGCAGCAGTCAACATTTTATAGCAGGAAAATTTAAAAACTCAATTGAAAGTAGAATGAAAATTCAAACACAAACACAATTATTATGTAAATGGAACTCAACAGAAATCTGGCTCTAGTCATACTGTTTTTTTTTCCAGCTAGCTTGCTGTGGTGTCCATGATGTGATAGGCAAATCCCAAATACATAACATATCATAATCCTTGCTCCTCTGAGCATGCTATCCAAAACTGAAAATTGCACATTACAAAAAAAGATCTCTGCAATTTGAAGTGTCTGTAAATAGCCAGCATTATAGTTTCATTTCTCCTAAAGTACAGAATTCCCTCTGAATATGAATAGGGCTCTTCAGATCCCAAACAAAGGGACTATTTGGCTGACCATTTTCATAATAAACATATCCCACACAGTTTGGCATCCCTAATTAGAAGCCCAGAGTAATTAGGAGAAAGTGCATTGCAGACAGCAATGTGTAACACAGCAGGGAGATTCTGCAGTGCTGCTATGAGAATACCAAAGACCTGAAGGTCATTATTTTTCACTGGTTCCAAGCCACACTTGCTGCTGTGTTTCATTTTTACAACCCAGAATGAGCGTGGCCCCTTGCACTGGGAGGGCTGTGGGAATCACAGAATCAGAGAATGGTTTGGGTTGGAAAAGACCTTGAAGATCATCCAGTTCCAACACTTAGCCATGAGACCAGGTTGCTCAGATCTCCATCCAACCTAGCCTGGAAAACTTTCAGGGATGGGGCATCTAAACTTACTTTCTTTCAGTTTGAAGCCATTTTCCCTGTCCTACCTCTACATACCTTTGTCAAATGGAAGAGATGGGCCAGCTGGACTTGCCTTTCCCTGTGCTGCAAGGGCAAAGTCACAGCTTCTTGCAACGTCTGCCACATATTGGCAGGCCAGCGTGTGGGTTGAGTTGTTGCCTTGAGAATCCAAGGACCCCTTCTATCACAGGCAGATAGGATAATAAAGCTACTTGGCTGCAGCTTTGAACATTTTATTTGACTGGAGGGATAACCAAGTTCTTTGTTTTACAGAAGTGGCATGAGCATGCTTAGGAAATTGAACAATAATGAAATGGATCTTTTCTAATCAAAATCACTCCCTGTCAAGGATGCCAGTGAAGAAGAAATTCTGACAGGATCAGTGCCTTTCCAGAAGACATTTCATCTCAATGGTACAACATATATTGTCCAAAGTACATGATATTGAATATAGTTTGTTCAGCTTAAATCAGCTTTGTTTCCCAGACAAACAAGATTGTTATTATTGGTAATCGACAAAAAAAAAGGTGTTGGTTTAAAAGAAATTCTGTTATGTCTACCTATGTTAAGTGCATAATACTAGCTTTGTATTAATGTACCTTTACTAGTGGAATGGAATTAAGTAAAGAGAGACATTTACCCTTTCTATAATTCAATAAATAGCTGACAAGCACTGCAGTGAAAAAAACCAACTCCTATATAGTGCTCTATTTTCCTTCAATTAGCTGGTTTTGGTCAACTTTGGTGAAGTAGGAAAGATGCTGGGAGTGGGTGCCACTATCTAAATGGAAACACATACTTGCATAGCGTACACATCAGGAAATTACACATGGCTGATATACTAATGGCATAAACAATCCTGAGATAGAAATGCTTAAAAAATTACATGCCAGTAACAGGTCTGCAATCTTTCCAGTCACACAGGACTCCCTTGCTTACTCAGGGGCACAGATCATCTAATTATCTGTCAAATCTAAGACATTACAGTTACTGTAGGGAAAACTCTATTTCCATTGACAGATGATATAACCTCATCACTTGGCCTAGAAGCAGAACTCATCCAGACATAGAGAGATTCATAAAAAATGTTTCTGAACTAGCAGATTATTGCCATCCCTTAGTGCTGGTGGGCTGAAAATACTCAGTAACATGTTGCACTAAAATTCAAGGAACAGCTTGCAGTGTGGATTCCTACTCATGCAGAATCTGGCCCTCAAGGTTTTATGGTTCCTGTCTGCTCAGAAGACACTTCCATTGCTCCCTCATTTCTTGTTTTCCAGAATAACAGCAACAAAAAAATAGCAATTTCGGATTTTTTTTTTTTTTCTGTTTTTAATGAAGTCTACTAGATGTGTTGTTTTCATTTGTAGCATATGTGACGTGGCTTTTAGAAGTAATTTATTTTTGGTGGCAAGCTGCTGATGCTTGCTCTCATGTTGGCTGTTAGCAATTAACACCTTCTGGTCCACTATGGACAATTTCCCACTTACTGCTTTTTAAGGTGCTAAAACTAATCTCCACTAGCTCTACATCCCACAGCTCCATTTCATCCATTTTAGGCTTTTCTTACTGATAGCCAAGGTTTTTCTTTTCTTTGACTGATAATGACACATGACCCAGAGGATGTAGGGAAGTATCTCTACAAGACTTTGTTAAGCAGAATCCTCTGCTAACGAGGAGACTGAGGTGAGATAATACGTGTTAAAACCTTCTCAGAGGTGTTACCATGGACAAATACAAGTTTTGGCTGTGAAAACCACAGGTATGAGAGGAAGCTACAGAGGAAGCTACCACAAGAGAAGGAACTGATGAACTCGTTACCTGTTAAATGTCTGGCAGACTTATTTTTCATCAGAAAAATCCAAGTTTAGATGAATTCTTCCACTTTTTCATGATCTGTGCCTGAGTGGTAGCCATGTTTTAAGGCCCATATGAAAATCTCACAAAAAACAGATCTCTTCAATGCTTTCGCCACTTTTTATTTCTGGTCATGAGAACAAAGTTCCAATAACGATGAAAAGCCTTACATGCACTTCACTGCTTAAAACTATTGAGTCCTATTGAGTCTACTTTTACTCCTTGAAACTTTTCTTTTTGGGAGGTTTGGGTTTGGTTTTGTTTTTTGGCGGGCGGGTCTTTTTTTTTTTTTTTTTTTAACATGGAAATGAAGTTTTAAGCACTCAGAGATTCTGACACCTGCAGGACTGTGCCTCTCCACTATCTGATGATGTATTGATTCATTGCAAGGTGACAGTCCTAATCTTTGTATCCACTAGAGCAAGCAATGTGGTAAAATTATTTTGGAAAAACAATCTCAGTATAAAAATGTAGCGGATGCTGCTGATGCTGGGCTTACTAGTGGCTGGAAGCTGAGCATTCACTGTAGAAGGCTTTAGCCAGAAAAGCGCAGGAGCTTTAATCATCTGCTAATGACAATTTTCAAAGACCAGTCAAATTCTACCTTTTTTATTATCACTCAGGGAGCATATAAGAACAGTGAGGGACAGCTAAATCAGAGGTCATCCAGAGTAAATCAAAATTTAGAAGAAGCCTCTAAAGAAAGAGGAAGTCTTTATGTCTTGAGGAAATTATAGCTTTCAGTCCTACAGTGAATTCAGGGGCTTTTTGCCTACCCCAAGTGACATCTCCTTAAACAGTACATTTCTGCAAAAATCCCAAGGATTAAGAAAGCAAGAAAAGAAAAAGACAAAGTGATGCAATTATTTTTTACTACAAATCAATTTATGATGGTTAGATTTCTGAAGGAGAAAGAGAATGATTTAAAAAATTTCACCTTGCATAGAGAGTAGAAGAATCATACTTGAAAAAAAAGCTTTCTGATGATGTCAGCACTTAGGACAGAATCATCATTAATATTATTATGTGATTTCCATCTGTTAATGAAGCCACATGATTAGATCTGCTAGAGAAACTGCCTTAATGGAACAAACAGACAATGGATTTGAATAAATACACAAGCAAAAAGACAATGTCAGGCTCAGTCAGCTGGCAACATTAAATGCCGAGTAAATAAATAGGCTGTGTAGTGCTATACAATCCAGCAGGAATGTTATGCTGAATGCCTGGATCACTGCTTTCATGCCTTCTGTAGCCAATTTTATTTTGGATTTTTTTGGATGAAACCATATTTTTGGGGTTTTTTTTGACAGCTCCTTTTCCAGGCAATTCCATTGGTACACTGCACACGTGCCCTTGTTGCTCATATGGTCTGTAATCTACCCTGGGCTTTTTAAAACACCCTCCCCAGTCCTTTTCACTTGTCCAGAAAATATTTTACACATATCCCTAACACTTTACCACTTAGTTCCCAAATCTATCTTATTGGCACAACAGGTATTTTTGATAAATTCCCTTTAGTCCACCACAATACTTTTAAACAGAGTCAGAAAATTAAGTACCTTTTAAATACATTTTTATATATGAGTAAAGCAGAGTGCTTGATAGCATTTTTTAGATGCCAACATATACCAGGCATCAAACATTATTCCACATTAGCCTCTGTAACGCACAGCAGAACACAGTATCTATTATGGGTACACCTTCTCACAAGCCAGCATTTTCAAAAAAAGTAAAATTTATTTAAGAGTCCATATAGGGACTTGCCTTCCACAGTATTTAATCAGTCCAGAGAAGGACGTTTCTAGGACAGAATTTCTGAACATCTAGGCAATCCTACACTCAGAATAATTATTTTTGAACACAGTTCTCCAGAAAGCTGCTACTAACAACACATTTTAAACCTTTGGCAGAGCAAAGTATGTGGTGATGTTTCCCCCTACACAAACTGAAAAACCAAGACAGTGAAACACTGCCTGAGCAATCTCTCCTTATATAAGAGCCAACATTTCCTTTGCACATTGGCTTTTATCACCTCTAAAAAATGTCAGTGGGGACCAATGTTTATAAAACTTATGTTGTAATATGCTTAAGTGCTTTATGCTGGAGTACAGAGGTATATTTTTCACTGCTCATTTTTTGCATAGAAATTAAGTCCTTGCTGCTTTGGAACACTTTTAGCATTGTAGCACAAGATTGTACTACGAGTGAAGAACTTAGGCTTTGGGGTTGTTCCCAAAACATTAAAAGATGTAACATCAAAGAACGACCCAAAAATCATTGTTCCTGTAAGAAAACATGAGCTTTTCAGTGTGCTGATAAATGTACCACAGCCTAATACATTTTGTAGTTGTTATCCTCCACAGAGTCCTACCCTTCTTATGTCAGGAGAACACATGATATTTTTTTTCTCTTTCATTTAGCTTCTAATCTACGTGTTCCGTGAGGATGAATAAATAAAATTATTACAAAAAAGAAGAGTGGCTGAGAAATGTACTTAAATGCATTCACTTCCCACACCTTATCTAGAAACGAAATCTCAAAGAACAGAGGGATTTGCAGGAAAGGCACAACACCCCACACTATATATAGACTGTCAAAGAGAGCATCATTAGATAAACAGTACCAAAGCATAGTATAATGCATTTCTCATTTTGGAGGTCAGATTGGTTACACAGACCCTGTGGCAAAGCAGTGATAGGGCCATAGAGCTGCTCTGCCCAAACATTCCCCCAGAGAGAGAGCACCCCAAAATCCCTCCCTTCATCTCCTACTTCCCAGTAGCAAAAAATTGGCTGCTGTTTCTTTCTGTCTAGTAAGTGAACTACTGAATTGTCATGATCAGCAACTAGAACTAGCAAGTTCTTCTTTGCTTGCATCTGAGCTCTCCTTAGTCTGCATAAGGTGTGAAGCATATTAGTATTTCCCAGCACGGCAAGAACAATCAGAATTCAAAAGTACTGATGTTTATTTTAGCTTTTAAGTAGCACTCTGGTCCTTGAGATCTAATGACTCATTCTTTGCTAATGAAGATTTGTTGGTATTTTAATCAGTTCATCCAATATATATTTCCAGGTAATGTAAATATGGAACAAAAGTTAGTGGGATATGTGTCTAAATCATATTGCTTGTTGTTCTGCAAAAGCCTTTATCCCCACTGTTTTCTAGAAAACAGTTTCATAAAGACACTTACCTTGTCTGACGGCTAGTGTTGTTGTGTAGACCAAGAACAGAAGGATATAATTGAGGAAGCTCTGAAAAACAGGTGTGTTGGCATGGAAGTCTTCTGACAGATACTTGCTTGTGAGACCAATGCCACAGATAAGGAGGGAGAGTACCTGGCCAAGTGCCACAGACAGCAAGAGATCCCTGAAAGGAATGAGAATAACAGACATAAAACACTCAGCCTCCTCACTAAGGAGGAAATACTCATCCTCCTCCAGGAATCATGTTCAACATTTCTGGGACATGTAAGAAACATGCTGCTTCAGTCAACGAGGGGACCTGCTGGGTATAGCCAACATAACATTTCCATTATTTCTGCTCTTATCATGAGCATAAACACTGCACCAACACAGGAGCTTTTATTCACATGTTAAACAGCAGCAGATGGCATGTCCCTACCATTTAATTTTGCATTTCACATTTCACAAAGGATAAATGATAGTTTAAATCAACCAAAACACAGTACTGCTTCCTTTGAGCATTCCCCTTAACAGAAAGACCCAGGAGCATCAGTGGGAAACAGCTCCTTCAGGACTTGGCAGCCAAAGAGAAAAAGAAGATAAAGGATCATGTTTCATCATCAAGATGAATATACATTTCATCATATAAACTATTCTTTCCATCTACTGTGCAAATATATTGATATTTTCTTTCATCTTTCCAACTGCTTACTTTCTCTTCTGCTTGATGGGAATAGTAGATTGCAATTTTCCCCTTCCTGTCTCCTGGTTGTTAAAAATGTACTTTCTGGTTAGGCTTTTTGCTTTAATCTGTTTTTCTTATTCTTAATCTCCAGTATCTTCAGCATTCTCCTATTACAACCCCATTCTCTTTCCCCACAGGTCTCAAGTTTCTTCATTTGTGCATGTTCTCTGTCTTCCTATAACTGTCTCTTTACTGCAGAAATTGCTATATCTGAAAGACCTTTTCCCTCCAAATACCTCCACCTCTTTTACTCTTGTAGAATTTATGATTTAACCACACAGCCCAACTGAATCCAAACAATCCTCCTTTTCCAAATTTTGTCACAGGATCGCCTATGCCCACGACACAGGAATATCTGTATTTTTTTAATTACCCTTAAGAGTTTTCTCAGGTCCCGCACATGTCAGCACTCTTGTGCTGACCAGGAGGCCTGCTTTACAGCTACACCTTCCCATGCAGAAGAATGAAATGGAAAAGTGCTGGTCTGGTAGAGAAGCAAGAAAAACAATGCCAGGGAGAGCAAAAGGCATCCAAAGGGGACGTCTGGTCTGAGCCCTGCCCACTGCTGCTGCTGCTGCTGCTGTCACCAGCTCCCAGAGAAGAGGAACTGAGCTCCCTAGGGGAAGACATGAAGGAGAGGAGCATGTTCCGCAGTGTCTCATTTGAGCCTGGAATGAGGAAAGGGAACTAGGCAATCCTAAGAGAGTAGAGGAAGGAGGGCAGCACCCTGCTCAGCTACAATACTATTTCATGCATGTTCTCTGCCAGACAGTTAAAACAAATGTTGCTTCAAGGCTGCTTTGCTTTCCCTGACAGATTTCCCTGACCTTGGCTCTGTGTGTTTGGCAGTGATGAGCATCTGTGCTCCCACAACTTGGTAAACTCAAGTGTCAAATTTGTTTCCTTTTTTCTCATAAACAATCCTCCCACTAATGTGTCACGGTGTCAGTCATGGCGTGATTTAACCAAAGAGACACTGGAAAGCACAGGAGGCTGGGTAGTTATATTCAGCTAACATACCTCGCTGACAAACAGCCTGACACACAGAGTAAAGAACAAACTTTATTGTGCTGAACCCTGTGTTTTGATGGGAGACTGCTGGATAAGTAGCAAGTAAGACTCTATTACTGCTACCTCCATTTTCACATTACTCCCTCTACTGTGAAACACAACCATGGGAAACAAATACACTCAACAAAGGTGACATCCAAGACCATAATGTAAATGCTGCCTACATTGTTGATCCTCAGTTCCTGCTGTTACCTGCTCTGCTGTTGACATGGAATAAGAAATTTGAATAGTGACTGCAATTTAAATCCACATATTAATCTTGCACATTTGTTTACAGTTCTTCATTTAGCTGGATATTGTCTCCTACATCCTTCTGTAATTAAGTTTCATGCAGGGTTGTCCTCTTGCCTACTGCCATTTCTATAGTTTCATTTCATTAGTAAATGAGATGTTTGCAAATTGGTTGCCTGCTTTACATGAAATGCAGGTGTGTCTCTGTATCTCAGCTGCGCCTGTGAGTGAAAGTTGCCTTACATTCATTGTGGGGCTGCACCTGCTCTGAAGAGAAGCATCTTGGATCCTATTGAGATTTACATAAAGCTAAACACACTCTCTCTCAGGAAAGGATTCTCACAATAACATATTTCTTGCTCCCTAGGGCTGTTAGCTGTTGGGAACCACAGTAACCATTACATTTTTTCAGACTGGTGGGAAGTTTGATGAGGTCTCACAAAAGGCGTATTTTTTAGCTCAGCTCTCTGTATTCAGATGTGTCACCAGGCCTAACCAGTCTGCACTGACATTTGTATTAAAAATCCAACCAACAAAACCTGAAAAACACCAGGTAAATTTCAAAGCTGTGTTTGATAGCTGTAGCCTTCTCTGGTGTAGGTTTTGATTATCTCATTGCTATTTTGCAATTTATAAAAACAACCATATTTTTTCATAGTTGATTCTTTGCCAAGTCATTCAACCACACCAACAGGTGGCAGTTTTCCTAAAGAGTCGATGTCTTCAGCATACACACAGACACATACAGCCTGTCCTCAGCTTCCATATTTTACATTTCATAAACTTATAAACGTAATTCATATTTTATGGTCTTATTCCTAAAAATTCATTGAGAATACCTTTCTATGTCTTTTGTCAATTATGAAATATGTCCAAAAATTCACTTGCTATTGTATTATTGAAGTAATCAATGAACACAAAGGGTAATTGGAGTTCAGTAAATATAGACATGGACAAAAATCAAGACTGTGAACCTAAACACCTCCAAGTCTGTTGGTAAAGGTTGAATCAATATAATCTCTGTAATTTGAAAGAACTGTTGAGTTAAATTTGTCTTTTAGATGAAAACAGAATGTAAAAGCTGCAGAAAACTACTTTGTGGAAGTCCAAGTGCAAGTAGTACCATCAATGTCACTGTCTTTCAAAACACTGACTACATAAATGACATTGAGTACATTCACACTGTTTGTCTCTGATTTTTGCACACATTTGGTATTTCTAATTATGTAAGAAAACTCATTCTGAAATCAAGCTGTTGTGCTTCTCTTCCAGTCAGGACTTAGTTAAACATTTCACAGTTGATGGATCACAGAGAGATACAAATCTTTTATTCTTATTTCATCAGTGCAAAGAGTAGCATGTTAGATGTTTAAGCAGAACTAATTCAAGTGCTCATAAAATGCTCAGACTTGAAGCAAAGGTGATCTATTTTATAAAATTTAACTACTCCTAAGTCTGTTCATGCCCACTTCAAACTCTCCTGCCACACACCTATTGGTATAATGCTCATTACAGACATGAATGACAAGCAGTGGCACAGAAGATTTTTTGTCCTCCCTTTCTCTCCCACCATGGGCTGTGACACTATTACCTTGGAAAACAGTAATGAAATGAAAAGTAAGAGAAAGCAAATCACAAGATCAATAAAATGCTCATTTTTCCCTCAGCTGAATGGAAGAGAACAACTCATTTCTCTCCAAATAGAAAAGTGGAAACAAATGTTAAATTACTTGTTTAAATTGGTGACAATGTCAGCAGCAATATAGAAAAATACAATTTTTTGATAAATCTAATAACCAATGTAATATACCTGAATTTTACAAAAAAATGCTGGTAACATTAACTACATTTATTTTTTTTTCCCCTGCAAACGATGATCTAATTATACAAGAGTCTTAACTCCTGAGCCTTTAATACCTGGATAAGAATAATGACATATCCATTCCTTTTCAAGAAGCAGCAGGCAAACACTGAAAAGAAGATTTCAATGGCTGTGGAAAACCTACTATTTCCTTTAGACAAAAAGACACTAACTCAGTGCTGTCATCTCTGGTACTCATAGGTATCTTCCCCAAAAATCATAATAATGTTGAAATATGCAACATGGCTCCTATCTGCAACATTTTCTGTGCTGCTTTTCATATGCTCCACCACTCAAAGACTGGCACAAAGGATGATTTCTTCCCTAAGGCTTTGGTCTATCGTGCTGGGTTCAGCAGCACATTCATTCACCGAGGAAGCAACATTCCTTCATATCTTGAAGAAAGGCTGTGTAGTTTGATGGCCTTCAAATGGTACACCAAAAAGAGAGTCTCACTACAAAAAGCCCTATAAAAGTGAGGGTTTCTGCCGTTCAGGATCCAATTTCTCTTTAGCTGAGTGCTATTCTATTTCTCTACTTGTATTCTATTTAAATCAAAATAAACCAATTCTTCAAAAATCCCATTTTCCCTCACTAACACCAACAGTACTTTCTTAAACCAAGTTAAAACAGGGAAAGATCTTCAGCTTGTAGTTAAACTTTGATCTCATAAATGCATAGAATCATTGAATCATTCAAGCTGGAAAAGGTCATTTAGTCCAACCATTAACCTAGGATCAGATGGGTATTTTGAAGTTAGAAGTAGGTCAGAATTACTCCTAAATCTCCAGGTGTCATGTTGCTAACTGGATTTTTCACAGCACAGAAACAGAATTTAAAAAATACTTCTTTATTGTCTCCTTAGAAGTAGAGCCAGAAGACAAAGCCTCATCTTTACATTGGGAACCATTTAATTCTGTTTAAATGTCTGGGCTGGTAGCTGCTGTGCATCGTTTTTACTTGTTCCTCCAGGCTTATGGAACTTTCTGTCACTTGAGTATCTCCTTCTTTATCAGCCACGACAAAGCCAAACTTCTGAAGGCAGACATTCTCATATCAAAAAACTCTGAAGCTAGTGTTTGGTTCCTTGCACATTCACAGTGGTGTAATAAAGTGTACTATACAGCTATCTGCAGGTTATCCTGTAATTATTTTTAATGAAGTTATTTAGCTCTGAATACTAGTTCATTCCCATATCCACCCCAGAACATAGAAACACTCTTCACAACACAAAATCAAGGCAATGCAACATTCAGAAGGAGCCACACAATCACAGCTGCTGTATGTTGTAGAATCAGTGACATGGAGAGGGCAGCCAAGTGATTTAAACATTCAGGCCTATTTAATTGACACTAAATCCTGTTTTAAAGCACTCTCCATGTCAGTTTTATTTAAGTGCTTCCCCTCCTCTCTTTTGCACTTTATTTGGTATCTTTCCACTAGTAAGTGCCCACTGCATCAGTTTTAGAGTATCTCAGATGGTAAAGAACAGAGGCTAGCACTACTTTTAATCTCTAGCATGAGACATGTTAATCCTTCAGTATGCCACAGGCTCCAGCAGACACAAGACTGGCAGTCTGTTTCCTGAGCCAAAACTTCACTAGAGGAACACATCTGTAAAGGCTGCTTTACAGCACTGTTAGAAAGGGCCTGCAGGCAGCATCACACTTTTTCCAGGATGGTAATGACTGCCACACAAAGTTACTGCTCCAAATGTCCCAAGTGTGTATTTGAAAAAAAGAAAAAGCAGATACACTTCATTTAGAGACTGACAACTGCTATGCCATAGTGAAGTTGATGATGTCTGTCACAGCACTGTGATTTTGCCAAGCTTTTTCATTTGAGTGCATTTTACTGTGTTTCTATAAAAGCATGAGGAAACATAAAAAAAGGTCTTAAAAACTTCACATTGATTCAGAGTAAGCTGAAGTTATGCCCCTATAGAAATCCAGTCAAATTTATTTAAATGCTTGCAGGTGGATGTGGAATCTTATTTTAAGATTCTACTTATCTGGTAGAAATATTGATGCATATTACCATAGACAAAACAGGACCAGCACATGTCAAAATCACAAATACTACCTACCATCACCAGCATGGAATGTGGCTGTTTTCACTGCAGCTGAGTTCCTAAGTTCCCACACCACCCCCCATCTGTATAGCTGCTTAATGAGGACATGGACATTATTTCCATATTTTGTGGCTCACACTTAACACTGACATAGGCAGCTTGTGAAAGAATAAATTAACAAGATTTGTTCTGGACAATCAATTGAGCTCTCACTGAAAGCTAAAGCTGCAGATTTCCTAATAGCTTTGAAGCATATGAAGTCTCCCATTAGTCCTGCATTGCTCTGAAATTTATGGCATCTAGAGGACAATATTCTACATGAATTTTCAATGGAAACTTGTCTCTTCTTATTTTCCCCTTATTCTGACATGCCTGTTACAGAGGGGAGAAATGCTACAAGTTGGCACACGCAACCCTTCCCTCCTCTCTGCCTCTCTCAGTAAAGTAAGGATTGCAGCAAGGACCTTCAGTTAATGCATCAAAGCTGCTGTACACTGCTTCAGAGCAATTTACAGAAGCAGTCCCAATATTCTATAATTAGATGTTCACAGCACTAATAGCAACCACATCGCCCAACAGAGATACTGAAAATAACATCATGGGCTGATGTGCCATGGTATTCTATTGGTCAACCACTTCCACAGTCTACATTATCTGCAAACACCCTAGATGATGTCTCAAGAAAATTTGTAGGTTTAAATAAAAGACACTTTTGATATTTCTGGCAAGGAAGAACAAACAGACGTAAAATATTTTCAGGATGTAGGTATCATGACATTGCTGAACAGTGAAATACCAAAGTCTGAATCTCAACTAAAGCCTATACTGCATTGAAATACAAACAACACTAAAATTAACTGACAAATCAGAGAGAGAAACCTATGCAACACCAAGCCTATCCATCATTTAATTCCTACTGAGTCATTATTTTGAAATCTTTATTGCATTTATGTGATTACAGGCTTTGTATTGGACCTCAGCACAAAGGGTAGGTTTTCCACACAGTGAGTTGCAGACTACCTGAAGCTCCCACTGAGGCTTGAAAGAAATTCTCTGTGCCATAAGCTGGAGGTTGGAGGGGAGCTCTGGACCTTCTTTTTCTCATCATCCTCTCTTGCCACCTCCCTCAAGCAACTTGTCACTTGCACTGCAGCTCTGGATCAAGCTCCACAGCTGCTTTCCTCAGCACCTCAGAGCAGCATCCAAGGGACAGCCCTGAGGGGCAGCGAAGGGACAGCCACACTTGGATATGCAGCCAGCACTTCCCTAGAGTTGAAGAAGCTCCAGCAGCCACTGCCTTGGCTGGAAGAACAGCCTGGGCATGGGGAGAGCTTCCTATGTTTCTTATCCTTTGTTTTTTGGCTTTCCTAGTTGCTTTGAGGCTTTTCTATTCAAGACATTAAGATTCCAATTTGTATGCAAATACTATCGAGCTTGATTTTAAGAGCCTTTTGGGGACATCACTTAAAATCAAAGTGTGGGAACATCTGCCTAAAAGCTGTTTTAGACTCAGCCTCTGCTGCTTTTCAGTGATAGCTTGAGAGACCAGCCCAGATTGTTGACTTTGGATGAAAACAAAGCAGAATCACATTCAGCAAGCCTTGGGAGTCTCTGAGGCAGTTTCTTAAGATGAGCTTTTACCTAATAAATGTCCCAATTCTTGTATATTGCCAATTACAGCAATTCTTGAAAATGGGTTTAATTTACCACACACTTATATCCAACTTGACACACATACACACAAACATGCTCATAGTTATGTGTGTTTTACAAAACTTTGGTAACTGGAATTTCTTAATGATTATTCTAACACAGATAAAACACATCCCTATAGTTAACTATATACTGTTGAGACATGTGCTACACTGACTCTAAGTGCAAAGAAGGCACTCCTTTTTAAATTATTATTATTATTATAGAATAAGATATGTGTTTAAAGATAGCAAAGGAAAATGTGGTGACAAAACTTCCATGCTATTATCTTGATGGAGTCCAGTGCCAAATCCTTACAAGCAAATTGAAGGCATGATGTGTGTGTGTGTTGGTACAATTTGCTTATATTCATCTTCATCCTACCAGAGAGCTAACAAAGAAAATAAAACATGCTTATCCTAAAAACATGCCTAGGTTTTGAAACAGCCATCTGCCTTCCAATCAGCAATCTCCTGGTTCCTTTTCAGGTAAAAATCACCAGACTTGGAGCCCCAGAGTCTTTTTCTTTTTAAGAATGATGGTCTCTCCATATACAGTTCTTGCCAACTTCTCAGCCTACACTAGATAGACTGAAAATATTTCAACCTCTCTGATAAAATCAAAAGTAGAATTACAGATGACCATGGATGATACCAATTGTATTTCAGGTTATTTTAGTCAAATAAATTGACTGAAGCTACCTGCAGTCCATAATTTCTTATAAATTTCACTGTCTACCCAAGTATGACTAGAGAAATTAAGATATATAAATATATAAGTATGTACATATTTGATCTAGATTGGAATAATAAATGACGGAATTAACTTCCCATACAAAAGTTTATAAAACTAGTTTACAAACATCAGCTGCTGAATATAGTACTTTTGAATAAGCAGCTTCTTCCATCATTATCCAGAAATTAATTCAAAAGTGATATTTCCAGTCTTAGAAATAGAGTAAGATACTCAATTATGTATTAAGAGTGAGCTGTAATTTCTCAAGCTAGAAATCCATGTGACAGCTACTGAAAATACCATATTTTTGCCAATGAAATCTAGGCAGTCATTGGGCTGCTGATCAGTTATTCTTATCATTCAAGAATAAAGCACACAAATAGATGTGGTTTTGAGATAGATATTTATCTTTACTCTCTTCTAAATGCACCAGTCTGAGCTTTCAGATGTTGAAAGTAATGAGGATGTGGAAGGACTGATGGCTGTTTCTTGTAGAAAAGGAATTCACTGTCAAATTGCATTAGCTCATCTCACTTGCAGTGGTTTTTACGCCTAAGGCTCAGGACATTATAAATACAGTGACGAATATCTTTAGATAGTATAAGAAAGAGTTATAAAGTTTCAGTTCAGTTAAGATCACCATCAACTCCCAGTTTTCTCAGAGGAGCTGAAAGCCTACAGTAATAGACCTGGATGATTCCCAGCGCCAAGAAAAATAGCTCACCAGTGCCCACAGTAGTACAACATCACTTCTTACTGCTCTCTTGCCATTACTGTACAGTGCTAATACAGTTTAAACTGATGGGGGTTTATAGACTCTTACAGCTTTTGAGAGACAGTTGATAAAGGAGGAGATGAAAAGCATTACAGCTCCTGCTATAGCCCTGCCACTGATAAGCCAATCTTGATTTGAACGGTCTGATGGAAAACAAGTTCAAATGACTCAAGATTCCTCATGTGATAGATGCTACTGTAACTTAATTCAGTGTTGTCAGAAACACATAAGTACGGAGTTGGAGCTCCTAGAAAATAGTATGTATGTGAGTCAGGATGATGGATGATTTCAGATTTTCCCTGATATTCCTGAAAGTGGCAAAAATTGTTTCTGAATTTCTGTTCCCATACAATTCATAACTCTAAGCATATGCATATGTGTGTACTGACTGTTCATCTATGATTAGGTAACTAAAAATTATAGCTTCCTTGTAAAACTGGAGGTCAGAAAAAGACAAGTGTCAGTACTGGAAGTGTAAAAATGCATCTATGAATATCATGGCTGGCTTTTAAAAATAAAATTACTAATTCAATTACTACAAGAGGTATTTTTTTCCCATTTTTTTAATATCAGTGCATTTGCAGAACAAATAACAATGATTTTTCATTCTAGAGAGCACTTAATCTCTATTGTAAACATTTAATTTAAAAATCAAATTTATCTGCCTGGATTCTGCAAAATCTTTTGCAAAAGCTAACTACATTTAAAACTTCAGAACACAAGAGTTGCTTTTTTTTTTTTTTTCCCTGCAACTCTTGAAAATTGTTTGAGTTCAAAAAACCCTGCCTCAGTGGGTGACATTTTCTCCCCAAGTAGGTATATGCAATTCCCCTAAGTTTGCATTGTTTTTACAGTGAGTTTCTACTCCATAATCTACATGCTTGAACCATGTAGAAAAATGTCCTTAAATTGGTCCCTGAATACTGGCCCCTTAACTGCACCCCTGGTACAGAAAGACAAAGGATACCCACATTAGCATTTCATCAAGGACAGCACTAAACCATTGCACACTTTTCCATATCTCCATTTACTTCAAAGGAGAGATGCTCATGTGCCTGTGGCTCATTCTAACTTCAGCTCTTCCAGGCTCTGACCTTCTTTTGCTTTTTCCCATGTGTGGGTTGTATTGCTGCTACCTCATTCTGCAGCCCCTCAAGCAGGAGTAATGCTCAAAGTTGCTTGCTCATGGATATTATGACAAACACAAGGACATTAAAATTGTATGCATCTTTTTCCCAACAGTGCTTTAATGCATGGAGGCCACGTTTTTCCCCCTTTGGGTGAGTGTCTTTCTCCATCCTGTTCCTGCCCGTGAAGCCTGTATACTGAGTTTCAGGGTGGCGCAACTTCATTACGGAGAAACAGAAAACATCCTCAATAGATCTACCACTAACCTGGTGGTTGATACACTACAGGAGGCAGAATATGTGAGTACAAGTCCTCAGAACAAGACCCCTGAAGCCACTTGGGCAAACAATTTATGCATTTGGCTGCTTTACTGAGCTGGGTGCCACCTTCTGGAAGAGAAGTTTGTGCTCTGGCTCTAGAAAAATTGCAGAGCCACAGCTGGAGACTGAATTCCTGGTTTGAGACAGTAATTACCCCATGGCTACAGTAATGAGGTGTTTCAGCAGGCAGCACCCTTCCTGGCCCAGCTGGATCAATTACCCTACTTGCAGGACTTGAAAGTTGTTGAGTTTTCTTCTCTGTCTGCTACCGGTCCATTCTGAAAGCTGGGTCACTCCAAGGCATGTTGAGTTGGGTGCCCAGAACTGATTCAGCAATAACTCAGGGGTTCTCTTACAGGTCCTCTCTGCCTTCCTACCCCTAAGATACAGAAGGGTCTTGCAGGAAAGGAAGCACTCTGCAAAAGGGGACACAGCAAAACCAGCCTTACAGAAAGATGGAGTGCAAGTACTGCTCCTTCTTCTTGCTTTTGCTGTTTGTTCAATACACAGCAGTGATAAGCCAAAACTAGACAAGAGGTCCAAACTTCTGCATCTGCATCCTTCTTCAGTCTGCTTATAATTCAAAAAGAAAGAGAGTAATTTTAAGTGGAAATTACAACTGGAGAGAATTCAACTCCTGCTAAATTAAAAGTCCAACAGCACCAAGTTTTTCATTTTTAGGAAAAAGTGTGGTGGTTCTGGTTTACTGCCCTACCCTTAGGCTCCAAGATAAATCTCTCCCTTCCTCTCTTCCTTTCAATTTGGTGAAACAGCATGACTGCCTCTGTCAACACTGCAAATTTTCTACAGACCTGACACACAATGATGGAACAGACTCAGCTGAAAAAACATAAAGCCACTGATCTCATTTTTCCTATTTTATTAGAATTCAGAATTGCAAGGTGTTTGAAATAAATAAAAATAAATAAACTGTAAGTGGTCTGGGAAGTCGCCAGCTGCAGATTTTTAGAGTCAAGACAGAGAAATTCTTGGCCTACAGGAACCTGCTGCAGTGCTGAATGCATGACCAGAGTCAATGATTGCTTAAAGACAGAGAATGATAAATCACTTAAATTAAAATGAAAATTGTGAAAAAAGGGGAGCTGTAAAGTCCTCTTGAAGGAAATAAACCAAGGGACATTTGCCAGAGCATTGCCCCCTGCCTTCCAGGTTGCTTTACTGCAATTTCTTCACAATACTATCATCTAAATTTCAGATATGCAAAAAAAGAAAATAAAACTCAATCATGTAAAGATTTTCTTAATGGGTACAATTATGCCTTGCCAGTACTGAACTGTAGAGTCATGTAAAGGCAATAAGCAGGCTGTAACCAGGCCACTGAGGGTGTCCTCAGTGTGTGCAGCTGATACGCCACCTCCTTCCCCTATACAGGGCAACAGCATGCCAAAACACATCCCTACCCAGGAGATCATGGATCAAAATTGATATTCCAGCTGCAGCAGATGAGATCAGCCTTGTGTGGTTTGCCCAGTATATGCTAGGAAGTTAATCAGCACCATGCCACTCTCTTGACAGTGGTGGATACAGAGGAGGCATAGATCTCTTCTTCCCCTTATCCTTCAGGTGTGCCAACCTTCCCATCCCTAATACTGGGGAGTGGCACCCCTGTATTTTCCCCATGGTTGTGCTGCATGTAGCGCATCACCAGTGGCTCCTGTATTGGCTCATCCTCACAACACCCCAGTCAGAGAGATTCACAGAATATCCTGAGTTGGAACGGACACACAAGGATCACTGAGTCCAACTCCTGGCCCAGCACAGAACACTCTAAGAGTCATATCATGCCTGAGAGCATTGTCCAAAAGCTTCTTGAACCGTGGCAAACTTGGTGCTGTGACCACTTCCCTGGGGAGCCTGTGCCTATGCTCAGCCACCCACTGCTTGAGAATGGTTAAGCATTAATATCTATCTATGGCTATCCTAGTAGCTAAGTTAAGCTTCTCCTGATACAGCTTCACTCCATTCTCTGGTGTCCTGCCCTCGTCACCACAGAGAAGAGATCAGTGTCACTCTTCTTCCCCTCATGAGGAAGTTGTAAACTGCAATGAGGTCTCCCCTCAGTCTCATCTTTTCCAGGCTGAAAAAACCCAGTAACCTCAGCCACTCTTCATATGGCTTCCCCTTAAGGCCCTTCTCCATCTTCACGTTCCTCCTTTGGATGCTGTGTTCTAGTTTTATAACCTTCTTGTACTGTGGTGCTGAAAACCCCACACAGTGCTCGAGGTGAAGCCACAGCAGTGCAGAGCAGAACAGAACAGGATGATCACGTCCTTCAACCAGCCTACATGAGGCTCAAACTGCTCTCTCTCATGAAGCTCATCTCCTGTGAAGACAGCCATGGAGGATCCTGCTCCAGGTTAGGCATGTCTCCAAAAGGATGGCTTCTCAAAACCAGAATAAAAAGTCCATTGGTGTGCAGGGAGGCTTCCTCACAGACCAGCTGCCTTTCTTCAGCAGAGGACCTTTTGCCTCCCAGCCATATAATTGTGGTCACAACCTTCAGCTGGCAAGTTTATTTTATTTTCCCTCCCAGCATGATTCACATCTGTGCTTGCAGCACAGAGAGCAGGGGGTCAGTCTGACAGCTGAGAAGTGTGGAAAAATCAGGGATGAAATCCTACTCTGTGTAAGCATGACATTTGAGATGTTTTGCTCTAAAGCTTTAGACTGCTACTGTTACAAAAATACATGCATAAACCTATCATTAGCATTAAAATATTAGGAAGAATTTCTGTGTTATTCAATAGCACTTGCTCTGCAGAAATCACCTTTCTGAAAGACATCTAAGGCTGTAGTTATAACTGAAGGATAAAATCCCAGTCATAGCACCTCCACTTCCTTGCCTTTCGGAACTGACATTAGCCATTAAATCAGATTTCACTGTAATGATATGCACTACATTTTCCATTGATGGTTTATTCTTCCTAGTAAGAAATAAGACAAGTTGAAAAAAGCCAGAAATTCTCTTGTAGCTGCATAAGTGAATCAAGTGACACACCCATCATATACAGTGCACAGCTAGGCTAAGCCCTTATGTTCTTGTGCGCCACCCTGCAACACAACTGCAGGTATCTTACATGTTGCTTTTGAACAACATGTGCTGCTTAATTTATGAGTGGAAGGGATTATCTAAGAAGGGCCATGTGGGGCTGTAAAGTACCTAAATACTTCAGAGAGATGTAACAAACTACCTTTTAATTTACTGCCTTCATTTACTAATGGTATAAACTAAAATTTAATTCAGTTTGAATTAAATTAGTTTGTATAAGTCAAATGCCCTTGTTCATAAAGCCCAGTTTGAACACATGGATCATCCACGGTTATATCTGAGTTAGGCAGGTGCAAAAGGCCATGACAGGGCTTGCTGTGACTTTGGAGTGAGCTTCCCTAAGGCCATTGCACTCACCCCTCAGCTTCTCCTATGAAAATTTTGCTGCAGGTCTAACATCCCCATGGCCTGCCCAAGTGGGAGCAGGGAAATCCAGGCAAGACTGAAAAGTCGGTAATACTTGTGAAATATCGTACCATGATTTACCAAACAGGATGTCATTCTGCTTCTTCAGATTCTGTCTGAAAGGAATAAGATGAACATGCCTTTACAAATAGACTGTGTGAATCTGCTTGTAGATAGGGCCAGGTGATTATAGAGAAGTAACAGAAGAAATTATTAGTTCTAGAAAATGTTACTAATCACCATGGACTGTTGCTCAGCCAAGGCCATGTTAAATCCCTGAACCTTGAGAAAAATAACAAAGATTTACTAGAATTATGAATAGCTTTCTTTTCTTTTCTTTCTTTCTTTCTTTCTTTCTTTCTTTCTTTCTTTCTTTCTTTCTTTCTTTCTTTCTTTCTTTCTTTCTTTCTTTCTTTCTTTCTTTCTTTCTTTCTTTCTTTCTTTCTTTCTTTCTTTCTTTCTTTCTTTCTTTCTTTCTTTCATATAACAAATGGGTGTGTGTGTGGGGAGGTGCATATTAGAGGGGAGTACAGACTAGGAAATTCAGGAAGTCTGTACCTTCCAAGTACCTCAGCCAATAGGGAAAACAAACAGGTCAATGTGGCTGGGAATGTAGGATAAAACTGAGGCTGTGTCACCAACAATTTGAGAGACTCCATGGGAAATGCCCCATGGCCTTTCCCTTTATTCAAATAAAGCTACAGGACTCCTCTGTCTCCTTTTTGGACACAAACCTCTGGCACCATGGATTAATTTTCCTAACCTGTTCTTTGTCAAGATATATTTTCTTGGGAAGACAGATGGAAAGGACATCACAGAAGACTGTTTGCAGATGCAAAAATATCTTTACCAACCAAAACTAAATTTGGCAGGACAGCAGCCCTTCAAATGTTCAAATAAAACTGATGAGGATGATCCTTTTCCTATCGAATATTATCCTATTGCTCCCTAAGTGTGATTACAAGGCGAAGTGCCTGGACAGACATCAGAGGGCCTCACAGAGGAAACAATCCGAACAAAACAGTGGTAGTCAATAAGAAAATGTTGGTATCAAATAATGCCACATTGCTGCTAGAGCTTCCTTACTGCATGCAGGGGTGGGCAGTACATGGCCCTTCAAACACAACAGGAAACTGAGACCCAGATACAATTTTTTGCTAGTTTATAGTTTACACAGTTGGGAAGTATTGCACTTTACCTGTGTGCACTGTACAACTACATGAGGTACAGAATATCATCAGTATGATATTAGGGTAATATATAAATATATTTACTAAAAAATAATTTCAAGCTCAACTAACATGATTATGAATACACAGGAATACTTGAGAGATATCATGGGACCAGATAAGAACAGATTAATCTTGTAATTAATTGTGTGCTTGAATTTAATTTATATGCTTTTATTATTTAGTACCTGTGTCAACCACTTAATCTGCCTGCAAATCACTTCTTTATAAAATATTAATGAAACATTCTATATTGAAATTCATCAAACTATGGAAATCAGATATTAGGAAGACTCATTATATCATCAATTTATCCTCTCCTACTTTAAAACAGTTCAAGACCTGTGGTTTCAGAAACTACTCCTTCAAGAAGAGTATTTCAGTTCAAGAAAATGCATTCATAGCAGAATGGACAATGTCTTTTCATAATCAGAGATCAGAATTAAAAATCCAATATACACTGTGGAACAAACTACAACAAGACTTGAGAAGGAAGAAATAACAACAGTAATAATTATTTTAACACAAACCTTGTACAAAGGTCAATGATTTTACAGCTCTGTACTGATGACATTCTGAGAAAATGAAGAAAATACAGATTTATGCAATAAGAGACCTACAAATTTGTCTGCACAGCCTGCTCAAAACATTTCATGCCCAAAGACGGAGATAGGACTGCTTGGGGTGCTGAGGAGCTGCTGACTGAGCACAGGGAGAGATCAAATCAATGAGAAACATGAAAGTAATCACTTGTTTAATCTTTGCTAAATTGCTTGCCTAATCTTTGGGTTAGTCTAATGAATGTTTAGGGCATTCCTGAACTACTCAGTTGGGAGGGTGCACTGCTGTATTTCAGAAGAAATGTCTGGAAATGAGAATAGTTGGGAATTGGTGCTGTTGTGAGAAGAAATAGCTAAGATGAGAACAACCTGCATACAAGGTCCTTGGGGGTTGTCCTGGGTCTGGCTGGGATCAATTACCTACCTTTGTCTCAACCCATGAATTTTTTATCTTACTTTCTTCCCTTGAACTGTTGAAGTGAAGGAGTCAGAGAGCAGCTTAGTGGGCACCTGTCAGCCAGACAAGGTCAATCCACCACAGGAGTGGAGAAGATGTTGTCTCACCTTAAGACACTTCTGCCCTCCTTCTGCCTGTGCCCAACACATGGAAGGTGTAGCAGCAGCTGCCATGCTGGGGCCACACTGTCTGCTGAGCTTGTCTCATACCAGAGCCAAGCAGTCAATAAACCCAGCAACCCTGCACCTTCTGACCCTGTGGCAAATACTTGTTAGACTTTCTACTGTGTCTAATTATTTCTGCAAGGTCAGACAGATGAAGCACTTCAGTAATCCAGGATGGCTTGTGGGATGGAAACTACAGTCCTTGGTCCAGAGGTCTTACCTACCCTTGCAGTGGTGATCAGGGAAAGCAGGCAGAGGTCCATAACTGTGATTTTTACAGCACACCTAGTCCCAGTTCTATCATAGACTTCCCACGGATATCTTCAGCTCTCCCTACCTCAATTTACTCTCCACTGTTATGTCTGTTCAGGTCAAAAAATCTCAGGGAAAGGACTCCTTTCTATATTAAATGAGCACCTACCGAAAAGCCTTTATGTAGGAAGCAGAATAGGAATGGAGGGGCAACACAAAAATAGTCTGCACAATAAAACCAGGTGGAAGGTGCCTTCCAGTGTTGGAGGTTTCACCCCTTCTAACTCCTTGTAGGCAAAGGCTTCTTATCCTGCAAAAAAGTATATTGTATTGTCTCTTTGTAACTGCAATTTATTTTTTACTTGGGAAAGCTGAAGCCTTACACTTTCCTTTTTTCCATTTTCAGCAAACGTTTTGTTGTGTGACACCTTTTGGTTCTTTGTAATAAAAATGCTTTCATTGCCTGGATATATTGATTTTTAGTTTCCTGAAGCTTTGTGCTTTTCTTCCACAGTTTCGTTGACACAGCTTAGGCTGAACCTCACAATCCCATTCCCCCTTGCTCATGACTGAAGAAACAGTTCTCATCAAACTGGATGAAGCTCATAAGGCATTTAAAAATTATGTCCATTCAGCTCCAGCTTCCTCTTTTGTCCTTTTTTTAATCACTTCCATCCTCCTCCCAAGTGTTGCAGGACAGAAATTGAATACAATTTAGACTAGTTTTGTTCCAAAAGGAAACCTCTACCTTGGTGAACTAATTCTGCAGATAATTGGCCTGCTGAGATGGGACAATGAATAATGGTTTTAAACTAAAATGGGGAACATTGAGACTAAACACAGGAAGAGGTTACCCAGAAAGGCAGCACTAGCTTCATCCCTGGAAACATTCAAGATCAGGCTGGATGTGGCTCTGAACAACTTGATCCAGTTGAGGCTAGCCCTGCTCATTGTGGGTGGGTTGGACTAGATGAGCTTTAAAGGTCCCTTCCAACCCAAACCACAAGCAGGACAGTTACAATTGTGATCTATACACATAGGATTTTATAGGCAATTTCTTTTCCTCACAAATATACCGGTACTGGGGCCAGAATGTAACTTGTGGAAGAAATCTACATTGACAAAATTCAATGATGGCATGTCCAATCTAACTAGAGGTGAACTTGATGTTATGTCTTTATTTCTTACTTCAATCAATTGAAAAAGGACACAGAGAAAACCAGATTCTTAAAAGTGAAATATGAGTCAGGTTTAAAGTCTCAGCAGTCAAACGTTTTTCTTGTCATTGTGAATACCCTGGAGAAAATGGCAACACAGACTGCCAGGGTAAGTGCATTTTTGTTTCATTATCAAGCAAACAAAAATTAGATGTAATTTCATACCCAAAGTATTCAAGGTTCACAATTTGAGAAGAAACTCCCACAGAAAAAAAAGTTCTTAATACATCTGCTAACTGCAGATCTATTACTAAAACCTAACATTTTCATCTTTTCGTATCTCAGATTTCCCTGGCTACCTGCTAAGTGAATGCCTTCAAATTCACCTCACCACACTTATTATCTCAGAACTTTTAATGTTCAATACAATATTTAATGCTTAGATCACTTTTGAGAAGAGTAAACCATCACACCATAGATGTAGACAAGACAGAAGGCAACCTCCACTTGTTTTTTTCATAAAAAACTGTTTCCTCCTTAAGAAATCTGTTTGAGTTTCTAATTTTTTTCCAACTAAATTCTTTTGATGCCAGTTCTAGCATTGAGGCAGCTTCACAACAAACAGATAACTCAAGTAGTACAGGGTATATAGAAAAACACACAGCTCAATACTTTTCATGCTATGATATTATAATTAAAATGGAAACTATCCATTCATGCAATCTAATATCACACACCAAAATATTCTACAGAGCAAGTCTAGAACTGAAATTAGCACTTCTTGCACAAAATCCTCTTTCAGAAAGACATACAGTTTTATTTGACTTCAGGGCACGGGAACCCATCAGATTCCTAATTAAGTTGTTTAAAGGAAAGCTTATTTGAACCTTATTTCTAGCAAGAATTTTCGTAGTTTCAACTTCCTACAGCCAGGTCATATTATGGTTTTTGTCAGCTACCTGCTGTATGGAAAGAAGTTAAAATGGGAAAAATAATAAAAAAAAATTATCCACAAACTACAAGTTTAGCTGATAAATCAGAAATAAAGCACAAAATACATTGAAGAAAAATCACTTTATCAGAAGAGCTTTATGAAGGAACAGCAGCTGGCTGACCCTGTAACCAGCTGTGCTTGGCATGACCTGGCATCCTGGCTAAGCTGCTTCTGGTTAGAAAGCTACTGCAGAACAGTTTTTGCAAATAAAGGTTTTTCCAGTGAAGTTGCCTGTTCCAATGACAGCTAACATGTTTGAAAAGAAAATTAAAATTAATACAATTATTGCAGGTATTCATTCTATTTTATTTTTTCTCCCTTTTGTATTTTTTTCTTTTGCATGAGACTAGGTTGAAGTGTGTGTGAGTTCCAACAAAAGAATATAAATATAATAAGCTATAATGTCATCAGGGATCCACATGTCCATTTACTTTTACCTCCAGTGTAAGACAGACCACAGGACATCTCAAAATTTATACCTGTTTGAATCAGAGTCTGTATTTTATAAAGGCATCCAATACTGTCCATTGTTCAGCAATGGAAAGACTTGGGAGTCTTGACAAGTTACTCCAGAGATTAATCACCTGACTACTAAAATCTGTATCTGTTATTTCATAAAGGAACTTATGAAGCATCAGCTTTCATTCTACTACTGTTTCCTGATGCTCTATTGCCAATTTTTGTTAACATATACAAAATTCTATCAAGTCACTTTCTAATGTTATTTTTGTTTAATTAAGCAGGCCAAGTGTTTTGCTATAAAACATTCTTTCTTTTAGCACTCTTGTGGCTCTCACTTAAAATTTCTCTAGTTATCAGTATTCTTCAGTCTTGAATAATGGAATGGGACAGTGTCCCAACGCCAGTCATACCATGTCCCAATAACCAGGACCTTCTTGATATTCTCTTGTTCACGTATCAAAAATCTCATTATCCCTTTTGCATCACACACTCACAGTAGAGGTCAGACCCTGCTAATTCCACAAACAGTGTCTCAACCTTTTCTGATATTGATTTCTAGGACAGAGAGAACAATTCTATCAGCATGGTCCACACTATTTACTCCTATATATAGTCCTTTTACTTGGCCTCATACAGACTCCTACTGCTTTCTTGCATTTTTTCTACAACAATCAGAGCAAACCACTCTGTACAACAGCTTGTTCTGTTACCTATTACCACACCCCTTTAACTTTGTGTCATCTGTAAATTTTATGTGGAATAATTTTCTCTCTTCTTTCACATCCAGTGATAAAAATGTGAAGTAGCATGCAATTCATCAACCTCTGTGCTCAAGAAACACATTTAGGTTTAGAAACTGCCACTATGCCAGTTTTAACACCACCTAATGTAGATGCAATGTTGATTTTGTATCATTCTACTTTCTCAATCAAAACATTGTGTATTAGCAAGTTGAAAAGGCTGAGACTTGAAACAGATGATTTCAAGACTGTCTCTAAACTAGCAACAACCTCAGAAAAGGCACAAAGCTATTTTGACAAAAGGTATTCACCATAAACCCACACTGATTAAAACTAATTACTTTAACCTTTCCTTAATATTTGATTAATCAGATGCCAGATCTGCTGCAATGTCAGATCAGTGGCAAAGTGACAGGGCAATGAATATTTGAATCACCTCTTTGGTCTTTAATAAACCAGTATAACAGTAACTAATTTCCTCTTCTCTGGACCTCCTCACTGCCAGCCAGCACCAACAGCCCAGAGCACTCTTCTGGATGCAGACTGCACGACCTTGCTCATTTCCAGGTGTCCAGCTTCTGGATTCTATCTTCCTTAGCTACCAGTGGAACAGAAAGTGTTTTGTCATTGCCATACCATACATTACCTCATTTTCAGAGAATCCTACTCCTTCAATTTCTCTCTTGAATCAAAAGGACCAAACAACTTCCCCCCTTCCCTGCAAAGACAGTGCAGGCACCTACCCCCAAGCAAAGCACAACCGCTTCTCCTCCTGCTTTCTGCCTCTCCTAGCCTCACATGCTTCCTACAGTCCTCGCTTTTTGCTGTACATCGATTCCCATCTGCTCTCCTTTCCTTTCATTGGTTATACATTCTGAGTCTTTTTGTTCATTTTTTAATGTAGTCATGAAAGCACAACTGACTGGAAGGTAGACTATTTTGGGTGTTCTTTTAAGAAATGCTATGAAACGCTTTTCAGAAAAAACTAAAAAGAAGACATGAGATATAGCTAGAGAACATGCTCAGTCAGAGAAATCCATTCAAATGCAAGTAATGTCAAGACTGGTGGCATTTCTCAGCTCCATCAAATGTTAGGAAACTTTCAACCCCAAGAAAACTTCTCTTAGTCCAAATCAAATTCATTTTACTGTACTACCTCTGTCACAACTTTTCATTATATGGACCGAATACTGCTTTCCAAACCACAATTTGCATAGGGATGACTACTCTGTTATGCTGATCCATAGAGACTGTGCTTTTATAGTTCAGACTCTAAAGTTTTTCCAAGATAGGTAAGAATAACTCTTTTTAAATAATTCCCCACAGCAGGTAAAGAATGTTATAACTATGAGAAGTTATTAGAGTTACAGGAATCTAACTGATCTGTCCGGGTAATAAAAGACTCATTTTCTTTTAGCAAACTAGAAGTTTTGCACCTGGATGTGTAAATAAATTTTAAAATTTATTATAAATTGCAAAAATCATCTTTGCAGAAAGAATGAGCAATATGTTAAAATATTACTTGAGCCATCAGAGAAGGACTTAAAAGGAAATTAATTGCTGGGAAGTTCTTGTGAGGCTCTTCATGCCATAGAATGAAATCTTGGTTTCCCTGAGATCAATAAGAGAAAGATCAATGCTGACTATTGAACCACAGGGTTTTAGCTCCTTATTATGGCTTGCATTGCCTTTTGAATTTTATTGTAACAACAGCTGGATTCAAATTAAAATCATTCTCCCTATTGCTCCACTGAAATAATAGTTGTGTTGCTCTTCAGTGATCCAAGGGAACAAATCTTATTGTCACTGTTAAAAATAATGGCACTTTACCAATAAAAATGTGAGTTGATTCTGGCTTACTTTTCCTCTAACAATAATGGTTTATACTTTGATTTTGAGGAAGAGTGTGTAATGAAAACAAAAGCCTAATTTATATGTATTTTACTGAGAAAGCCACATAATTGCAGAAATGTTGATTCAAGGGGATTCCTGGATGTCATCTAGTTCAACTTTCTGCCCTACCACCACAGCAGATTAGATCAGTCTTAGTTTTGCTTATCCTAGACTTAAAACCCTCCATGGATGGATAATCTGCAACTTCTCAAGATAACCTGTTCCTGTACTACAGTACCTTTCTAGCAAAGAATTGTCCCCTAATGCCAAGTCCAAACGTGCCAAGACACAATTAGTTCTACTGTGGGTTTTCATGTTGGAGTGATTCAATGTACTGGAACCAAATATAAGGCCCAGTGTCACTGCTTGCCATACCCTCCCACGTAACTGAATGGGAATTAAAAAGCACTCAGGCTGTCAACAGAAAGTGGTTGGCTTCTCAGGGTCTTTTTCCATGATTCAGCAGTATGTATTTAACATGAATAATGCAAAGGCCATCAGTCCATATTTCCACAACAGCCAGGTCAAAACACTACACTCCCCTGTCAATCCAAGTCAAGGCTGCACTTTGGGCAAGTTGCAGGGCTGGGCTCTGGCTTAGTTCTAAAATGGCTCAAAAGGCTGACAGCTGTTTTCTTTCATTCATATTTCCATGAATAGTACCAATTCTTTTCACGTGCAAGGCAGAATGTTAAAGATGTGTCATCTTTTGAAACACAGGTGTGTGCTGTTCATAGTTCCAAGTGCAACTTATATCCCACTTGCCCCACTCATGTAAATAAATGCTCTTGATGTAAGTGAATAAATATGGCCTTATCCATGCCTTATTCTCTACTTTCATCACTCGTAGCTCAGTTTGCTGGCATGCACTCAGGGAAAAAAATAGTATGCCAAGATTGGAAACCCATAAATCTTGATAAAGAGGATGTTGTTCAGCTTCTATGGGAAGTCTAGCTGATGGAAAGAGATGAGAAAAAAGCTTCTTTATTCCCCCTCCTTCTTTTTTTTTTTTTTTTTTTTTTAAGAACTGTGCCTGCTTCATGGATATACAAGACTAGCAGTAAAGAGGGGAAAAAAATAGAAAAATGGCAAGGAGATGAAGCAAAGCATGACCATGCAACTCTTATAGAGCTATCATTTAGAGTGTAATTAGAATGATTTGTATTCCTGATTCCAGCAGTCCCAGGAAGCAAATTTCCCCTCCTAACACTCTCAGCTTTTTGAAAGGCTACATAAACACACAAAGAATGTGTCACTGCATTCTGGGTCAATAGGCCTTCCCCAGCCATTACTGTATTTTGTCCTCCATTTGTACTAAGTGTGCTTATCTCGTCAGCCCCAAGCTGAACTACAACCACAAAACCAGATATGCTTGCAGGGCAACTTAAATATTAAAGCTTTATTTCTCTTAGGAAAAGGTGCTGAAAATGAAGCCAACAAACATTATGAAAGGGTATAAAGATGGATGTGATGAAAGGGGGACCCAATCATCTGTGCCTCATCACTTTCAGGAAAAATCTCCAGCACTAGGGAAGGATGAGCCTAAATGGGCATACCGCTGTCCTCCTGGGTTATCAGTGTTTTCAATTCACAGACTTTATCCTCCACTTCATGAGCACCATTTTGAAAGGGGCTACGATTCACATTCTCAAAAGACAAATAACACATTCCTGCCTGTCTTTATCCTCTTGACATCAGGTCTACTTCTAAAAGCAAACATGAAGTGACTTATCAGACACAGTGAAAAAGATAATTGATTAACCCTGTCCCGGATGAATTAGCAGAAACAATGAGTGAAACCCACCTGCATGTAAAAAGTCTGTAACACAGCTGGACTTTTTAAGTGTGATTTGAACAGTGCCTGGGCTTTCTTTGTTTATCTTTTCAAATGGATGCTCTAGGCCACCTCAGAAAAAGTGAACTGACTTTGGAGAAAATTGCCAGTTGGCACCTTGTGAGAATTTGATAATTAGCAAACGAAAATGAAATACTCCCTAAATGATGTGAATCCTACGCAGCCATAAAGTCCTCTTCTTTTGGGGAGCAAGAATAGCTCTTTTGTGTGGAACGCAGCAATATTTCAATGAACAAAACTATGAATTTTCCTTTTGCTCTTAGTGAAAGGTAATGATTTTGCTGGATGAATACGCTTTTGACATTTTAATGCTTAAGAGGAGGAATTATTTGCATATAGTGTTCTGCCCCCATTTTCTCCCTGGTTGATACTAAGCTCTGGCTGTTTCCCCAGGCTTTTCTCAGTGCTCTCCTCTTGCCTCACCAAAGTCAGTTTTCCCATGTTGTGATCAGCTCAAAGCACAGCTTTCTGGTCTGAAAGGAAATCTTTCCACTTAGGAAAAAGGATGGTAATTATGTTAAATGAATGTTAACGTCTTGCTAATGAATGCATTGCATCTCTCCTAAACATTTCTGGAATAAGAAGCAAGCAAAGAAACAAAAAATAATCAGACATGCCATTCATTTACCAGAAGTATTAATTACAAGTAATTAGAAAAAGTGACTCATTTTGGAAGTATACAAGATTCCTAAAAGGAAATACAAAGATTTCAGCAAGAGCTGAAGAGATATATCTGTATCAAGTGGATAATCATGTGCAAAAAAACAATATTACATACACAAAGGTTTTAATTTTGAAGGAAAAAATCCAGTTATGACTTTTAAATTTCCACTGATGGTTATAGATGGTTGCCATAAACTATCAGTATCAGATTCTTTTCACTGTCCAAGATCTAGTTTGCATTTACTTTGATTCATTTACTATTGAATCTTGTCAACCCTTGTTAGACTGAAGATTTCTCCACAATTATTTCCTGCCATTTAGGTCTCTGTTGGAGTCCAGGGCACGGGGAAAAACCCTCAAACTGCCCTGGGGAGTCTGGGGCCCCAGGAAAGCATTGCCTTTGACTTTAGCCCATGGGAAAAATTGCCAACACTTACGGAGGAAAAGAGGACAACTAAAATTTAAATTAGATAGTAGTTTAGTTTGTCACAGGGTTTTTTGGGTTTTTAGAAAGGAAGTAGATAGAGGCAAAAGGGAGAATTTTGGGTGGTGTCTTAAGTTCTTCTTCTTCTTCTACTCCATCTTCTGCTGTGACAGTGGCACAAAGACATTGGCAGAATGTAGGTGATGTAGAGGATGGCGTGTCTAGAATTAATAGCAATTATTGGTATAAAATTGTAAATATAATATGTTTCAAGAGTAAATTGGGTTAGAAGTCCTTAAGAGACCTTGGATGCCAGGTCTCGTGCTCTTGGCAGTGGTGTTTCTCAATGTTCTAAGGCTGGTGTTAGGCAGTGCACTGACCTTCAGATAAAAAACTTAATAGACACCTTTCAAGACTGAGCTGCAAGATCCGCTCTTCTTTCTAACTCTGGCACAAGACTTTGAAAAGGAAAAATCCCTAATCAGGGGAATCATAGATTCAAAACACAAGCGATCTCCACTTACTGATAGCCCCTAGGAGAGTTATCTTTTCTTTCTAAGGCTTCTTCCTTCCAGCAAGCATCAGGTACAATAGTGAATTAAGAAAAAGCTTTATTTTTTTTTACCCTTTGAATTCTGTCCTAAACTCTCACAGAATTTTAGTAACATCTCCTACATTAAGAGTATGAATTTCTGCATTTAAAAGTTAAATGGAATGGAACAAATTCATCAAATATCTCCCTTAATTATTTTCCAGTCTCACATTTGATTCTTTTCTGAGTCATCTTCACAGTATCAAAAGCCTGGCTGAGCTGTGGCTCAGCTCCCAGCAGGTCAGTGTGGCTCTGGGACACACAGCCTGGCCTGTTTTACCAACACCACCATATGCCCCAGGAAGCTCCAGATCTGCCCATCCCCTGTGGTGTTCAACCAGCAGGCACACCTCATCTCCTTTTTTTTTACTGCCAGATCTCCCTAATATTAAGGCCCATGCAACTTCCCAGTTTGCAAGTATAACATTTTTCAATCCACTGGAACACAAAATACTTTCAGCAGCAGCAGATGAAAACATATGTATATATTAATCACTTCACCTGGTTAAACCCCTTTCATGTTAACAATCTATATGGTGGAAATTCACAGCTATTGAACAGCACTGGGCAGCACTAAAAAATCAGGCAAGAAATAAAATGTCTGGCCATGCACAACAGGAACTATGGGGGAGAACTCAGCAGGAGAAGCTGCTGTGTGGAATGGGACCTTCTTGCCTGCCTCAGCCCACGTGTCTTTTTCAGTGACAGAGGAGGGTGCAGCAACCCAAAAGGTGGCACTGAGGTGCCCCCTACTTAAACACCCCAATGAATGTTTAATGGCTATTCTACCTTTACTGAATCTTTAATGCCAGTATATATAGCATAACCCAGAGAGCAGGAGCAAAGCTGTCAGGCTACTTTAATCTTTGCTGCATGTGAGTTTTTTCAATACCTACCAAAAAAAAAAAAAAGACTTTATGTTCTAATATTGTTGTACTTAAATTTCTGTCTAGAGGAGAGAGAAACAAATGAGGAGACTGGGGGGAAATGCACTTACAAAACAAATTGGATACTCAATTATTTTGCTATTATACATTGTTACAGCATCATTTTGCTCTGAATGTGATACCAACTGAAAAAAAATCACTGCCTGGCATTGCACAGGAGAAGTGGGAGATCTTTTTATGGGTTCTGCAATTCCTTGGGGCTTTATTCACTGTGTGAAGGATTTGCTTTGAAATGGGATCACTCTTCTCCTGAGAGGTTCTGATGGGAATAGTAAGGCCTTTTTTACAGAATTGCAGGATGAATTCCCAGAAGTGTTAGAGAGAGCTCAGAAAATGCAGTAAGGTTCTTAAAATACACATGTAGCACAGCTCTGTATAGCAATTCATTGTACATTCATATGCACAAACATGGGAATGTGGAAAATAGTGAATAATGTCAACAGCAAAAAGGAATATTTCCTATTACGGTTACTTAGTTTAAGCTCACTATTTATTTCATAGAAATACTTTGTATTTTAAATCCAGCATGTTCTTCCAAACCAGATTATATTGAGATGTATGAGAGCCAGCCAACCATGTTACTGATAGCATTGCTGGACTTGGCACTGTGACTTCCATTTGGAAATATTTATTCTATCATGACTGCTCAGACAGAATGGAAAGACATTATCTGACATGAAGAAATGTATCTATGCTCGATCCTCAATAAATTTGAAGGAATAGGGTTTCTCTTCATGGTTCATCGCCTTTATCTGGGAGGTTGATTTTCCTACATGCAGTTTTATTTGTTCAGCAGTTTAGGATGAAAGGAACATGTTAAACCATCACCAGAGAAAGATTGCACACACAGTCCCTGAAAGGCTTCTCCTGTCAAATGTTCTGTCCCAAAAGAGGAATAAAGTCTGCACAACAATGATTTGCTTTTGAGTCTCACTGCATACAGTGACTCTCCTTTGATAATTTTACCAGTATCAAACTATATGCTTTAAAATAATTTCCAAAACCCACACGTTTTTTGACGAGCAATCAAAAAAGTTTATTGTTTTATTAATAAACTTGTTCCCATCTTCCTACAACCATCCCCATGTATTGCACAGTGCTGGTGTTTTGAGATCACATAAACATCCCTGGGCTTTTGTCAGCTAAAACACCACTAGTTCCTGACTTGTTTCCCTCTTTCTACCCCTCAGCTTATTTGTCTTCCCCACTATCAGTTACTGTCAGCTTGGCTGCTTTGAAGTTCTGTACTCAAAAGCCTGGAGACAAGACCTACATGTATATGCTACCAGTAAAATTAAATTCTATCTTTTTGACCATTATTTATCAAGTTCTCTCCATTATGCTAACATAATCTCCCAGGTACTGTTGCTGTGGGGTTTCTCCCCAATCTTTTACAATCTCTGGATTTGTTTGGTCATGTCTCTCTGCTTGATATCAAAAATAATATCTATGTGTGCGTATTTATATACATATATATATAAATCCAATTTATTTGCCCATGTTTTGCAGTCCAAATCTCATTATTAAAAAGAAACAAATCTCTGTTCCTACTGAGACCAGAAAAAAGACCCAAAACCAGCTAAACATAGAAGAAAAAATAACACTTAGCTGAAATATACCACTACACCAAACTATGTTTTGAAAATTTCACTTTAAAAATTAGAACTACTTATAGCCAAAAAAAAAAAAAAAGTTAATTTCAGACTCTGGAGAAAATTATTCTGATACATGCTACGTGTGCTGACAGCTCAGGGATGGATTTCAATGGATAACAACAGTCCATGGACAACATTTCAATGGACAACATCACTCATGTTGCTGGCTAGCACAGCTTTGAAAGATTTGGTGCTTTTTTCCACAATTGATAAACTCAAGCACTGTAGGCCAGATTGTTAAGCTTCATGTGTAAGTGATCCAGTCCATTAGGTCCACTGAGATATCTCAATTTCAACCAACTTGAAAATTGTACTTTCTTACTTTTGTTGACATAGTAATTGACCTTGAGAGGCATCTTTTACACCCTGAGCACAGAACAGATGAGCACAATGACTCTTCCTACACACACTGCAAATGTGTGTGTGCCCTGAAGGACTCTCAAGTGGCTCTGGACCTTTGCAAGTATACATTTCCTGAAGTCCACATCCAATCCCCTATTTGTTAAGGACAACCTTTGTGTCTCTAGTGTCATCTATTCCTGTTTAAAACAGAAAAGCTTGAACAAAACCAGAGAAGATTTTTTTTTTCTGTAAGAAGGGAGAACAATTTCCCTGGTGTTCTTTCCTCTCAGCAAGTGTTGAAACTCTGCATTAAGCCACAGAAGCTCTGCTGTTACAGCGGGTCAGTGAGTGTCTAACAAAGCAGGAGTAATGTCCTCAGCAGGGCAGCTGAGATTCTTGGGAGAAATGCTGTGGGTCAGAAAGTTTAAGGTGCTAGTGAGTACAGTAGGGATGCTGCAGGGCTTTCAGGTCAGCTCTAAGGAATGATATTTGTATGTCCAATAAGCAGGATGAGTCAAAACTGACTGGTCCTATTCAACCTACTCAAGTCCTAGTCTACTTCCCACTCTGCTCACATGAAGTGGGTCACCCATCTCCTTGTTAGTCTTCAAAGCTCTCCTAGGCAACCCAAGTTCTGCATTTAGGTATTCCCTGATTTCTTAGTTGCCTAGCTGCATTCTCAAAGTTAAAGATTGGAACAGGAACATCTGTGATGTGACAGACTGGAATATGATCCCTCATCAGCTTTGCTGCACCTTCTTTCCTGAGCATGGGCTTCTACTATACACTGTTGATGCTGCAATCAAAGGCAAACACAGCAAAAAACTACTGTGTGAATGGATGTTTGGGTATTCCTTCAGGTATGTTAAAATTTCAGTCACATGTAGGGTTAGGGGATTTCTAATTTCACATTTTTAAGATTCCTTTTAATGTGATCATTATAACTCTTCCTCTTCCCAGGTGGCATTGCATGGATTGCTCTGTTTTTAGCAAAAATGTTCTTTGTAAATACATATCTCAACCTGATGCATTCTCTGGGAAACAGAGCTGCCTTTTTATTATCTAGCCTCCAAAACAATGTTCTTTCTCCTTCTTCTTATTAATGAAACCTGGAAATGAAGACTTAAGAGATGATACGGAAGAATAACATAAAAGAGGAATTCAATAGCAAGAGATTTAAGATTTTGTCTTGTATAACTGCTACATTATGGAATTAATTCTATTTGTATATCCAGAGCACTACACTGAACGACACACCAAAAAAAAAAAAAAAAAAAAAAAAAAAAAAAAAAAAAAAAAAAAAAAAATCTGCAGCTTGATATATACTTGAAAGGCAAAAAGTAAGATGAAACTTTGGAAATTTAGTGTTCTGATTACAGAATGCACTCATAGTAACCTCATTTAACTTACTTTTTAATTACCATTTGGAAGTCTCAGCCCTTTATTTTTAGTGTGAGTGATCAACCTGCTTTAGAAAAAGCTGAGCACCAACACTATTCTTTCCTCTATCCCTATACATATATATAAATTGTGAATTAATTCTATGTCCATTCTGCTGCTTCTTTTGACTGATTCGTAACTGATATGATCAAGCAATAATATATGGCAGAAAAATACCTGTGGGTATCAATATCATACACAAATAGCAGGATAAGATATTAAATTTTAACCACCCAAGAATTGCTGCAATTGTCCAGAGATAGTTTGAATTTCCTGTGCTATTATTAAGAAGAGGAATCTAACAGACATTGAAAAAATTAGGAAGACTGGGAGGTTTGAGTCATGTACTTTCACAACAAGTAGAGATGGCTGGCTCAGCTTTGATGGGAGGCAATGGATGGTCTGCTTTTCAGCTGTGCCCAGTTTAGCCTCTCAGAAACTCCTGCTGAAATCCTCTGCTTCCACTTTCTCTGAGAACCTTGCTAGAAAGCTTCAAACTGAGCAGATGAGGCTGAAGGCATCCACAAAGTCAAGCACTAAACTCTCACCATCTCCTTCAGTGAGAGCATTAAGGATGAGAAGCAAACCGTGTCACAGGACACAGCGCTGCAGTTAATCTTTCATTAACAGTTCACCCCACTCTTCCACCACTGTCCCCAACAGGGGGTTTGCAGATTCAGCACTAGACTACACTAAGAATGCTGTGGCCACAGAGTTCTGGCTCACAGCCAAGGGACCATGAACTATTCATCCAGGAATTTTTTGCAACTGTGTAGAGAACTAGTGGGGCTTGGATCCAAACTAAAGATGGTGAGAGGCACGTCAGGGCTGAACAGGAGCTCCACACCTATGGACTGCCAGGCTTGTATTTCTGTAGGCTGCTGCCTCATGGGAAGTAGGGTATGACTGCTGCCCAGGATACCAGGGGTCCCCAAAGGCAGAGGGCAGGCAGGCTTGTGTGTGGAGAAAGGGGAGCATTCCTGCTTGTGATGGGTCACCAGGCAATAGCACAACTTTACGAAAAGGAAATTATGTGAGAAAATTTCCTTTTGGCCAACTCATGGTGACAGCAAGCCCAGAGTGATCTGGCTTACAAAAGGGAAGAGGTGGGTGGGCAGGAGAGGCCTGGGATGCATGGCCTGACCTCTGTTATTTGTAGGAGAGCAGGTGTCGGTTTCAGTCCATGAACTGCTCTCATTTTCAGAGCACGACCATTGAGCAACCCTAAACATGCCACTGTACAAGTAACTACAGAGAGCAGGCATTTGTCACTGGCCATTTATTTTATGTCTAATGAAAACACAGCAACAGCAGAGAAGCATAGGCACCAAGTCTTCTCAGACTAAATTTTATCACATTTATTCTCATACAAAACCCTTACTCCTCCCGTTTGCTTAAGTTTCTCCTGGAAGCAGCTCCTTTTCACAAATATCACCCTATTTCTAGTTTAGCATTACATCAGGTTTTTTAACTGCCTTTTAAACATATATACTGTTAAATTTCTAAAGCCCAAACTATCCAAGGTCCTAAGATTCAAGGCCAAAATTAATTGGCATTATTCAGAAAGAGCTTCAAAATATGCCTGCTGCATTTATTTCCATGGTTGGACCCACTCCCTCAGCCAGCAGTCTTCAATGCACCTATAGCAGCTCTGACACTTGGAACTTGACAGCCACATCTACTCACTGAGACAGTTGGATTGTCTTTTTTCAAAAGAAAAATTTTGCACAGAAGATGGCATTTGTCAACACCAAGATAAAATGTCCTGATGACAAGCCAGAATATGCTCAGGCATTCATACCAACCAGAAGAAAAAAAATGGAGGGGCGGGGGGGGAAACCCAAAAAACCACTCAAGAGACATTATTTTTCAGGATCTCACAGCCAAAGCAACCTACAGTAGTCACCACTGCAGAAATGCCTGCTGTTGGCATGAAGGCATGCATGGGGGAGGGCTCTGACTTGTATTGAAATTTTAAAAATAAATAGCAAATACCACTGAAACAATAAACACAAGAAGTACAATTTTCAGTCTGAGGGGAAAACACTGTATGTTCATTCAAATTTAGGAAGGAAAATTAATATTTTTCTCAAATACAACAGGAGTTGGCCAAATATACTTGAATGAGGACTACCAAGCTGATCATTTGCAACATGTGGACCAAAACCAGTCTAGCACAGATTGAAGAAACCCCTACAAGCAGTTGTAGGCAAGCTAAGGTTTGTTCCAGCTGAATCCTGAAAACACACTTGCCATCCTTCCATATTACATATGAGTTAACACTATATACATGCCAAAATACATGCAATGCATGGTATTTTATATTTTGCAATTTGGGCATAATTATCCCAGCACATAGAGAAAAGCTAGTGAGGGAAAAGAAAGAAGAAGGAAAAGAGGCAGCCTCAGGTTTTTTTGGTCCACTGACATTTTCAGCAGGGTTAGCAGGAGAGAAAAAGAAAGGGAAAATTAGGGGAAAAGAAGAATAAAAAGAAGCCTTATAAAGGTGTCATGACGTCTTCCCACCATTTTAGTGAGGATGCAAACAGTTCTGCTTCCAGCAGTAGCACAGCCCTACCTATGAGCCATGGAGCTACAAGTTAGCTCTACAGAACTGTACCACCACCCAACAGAAGAACAGATATCATGTACAGTGTAAAATTTCAACAGTCACCAACTGACAGAAAACAGCAGGGATACAATGTCTAGCACAAGGACAGTGAAGTCAAGATTAACTAGAAAAGGAACACCCTGGGCTTCTGAAAGGGGATTAGTCCTAATTGACTGGACACGTTGGTCCTGAGAAGCATAGCAGGCTGTCACCAGGCACACCAGAAGCTATTATATTTGTAGGTGCACTGCCCTTGGCAGGTACCATCAGTCAAGTAAACAACAACAGAGACAAAGAAATCACAGGTGATAGCACAGCCATCCAGCACTGGGCACATCCCTAATACCAAATGTTAGGGCTGTGGTTTCCTTGCTGTGGTACAGCATCTGAACCTTTCCTTCACGACTGTACTGTGAACAATGCACATTGTTGGCTTAATGAAAAGAGAACTGCATGAACTGTGCTTCTATCCTGCCCTATCCTCCAACCTAAATAACCGCTGAGTCAAGCTGCCATGCTCTTTGCTCTCATAGTGCCTCACAGATCAGCTAAGTTCAGGCAGTGATGCCTGCTCTGTTCTTAGTTCAATCCAATCCATGCAACAGCTACAGTGTATTTGTGGGCAGACTCTTCACTAGGCTTCTGGTATCTTTATGTTGCTCTGGTGGTGACCAGGAACCATCTCAGCTGCACATCTCTGCTGGAGCACTCCTTAAGAACAGATGATTTCTCTGCCAGTGCTACTCTACTGGATCTTGACCTCTGCCTCTGTCCCCCCCTCTGTTCAAACCCACTGGCTCTCCACTCCTTTGTGTTGTTATCACATTGCTGTCACTTCATTAATGCTGAAAGACTTTGTCCAAGTTTTCATAAACAAAAGCCAGGGGACAATTATATCACTTATGGATCAAATAATAGAATAAATGGCAGTACTCATCCAACCACATTGGAGAAGTATCAGATTATGCTAACAGAATTTGGTTCTTCATATGAAATTTTCTCATAACAGTAACACATCTCATCTGTCCATACTTTAGTAAGATTTGATTTGGACTTCCATTGCATTGTATGACATACGCAGCACTGTAATCTGCAATCTCCTTACAGTTCAAATCCTAATTTTCCAGACACAGAAATCTAATTTTACAGAAGTCAGAGAAATGTTCTTTCTGAGCACTTCTGTCTCACACCTTTTCTTTTTTTTTTAGATGCCGTTTAAAGAGCCATTTCATCTACCCTCATATCTGCAATGCCTTTACAAAATGAAGAGTACTAGGAAAAGTAGATGGCATTTAAAAGGAAAGTAAGAAGGCGTTTAAAAGGAAACCTAGAAGGCATCAGGCAATGCACGTTTGGAAAGACAACATCAAATAGTTGCATTTTTACCACCCAAGAGAGGGTCTTCTCCTACCCCTCTCAGATTCCCTCGACACGTAGCCTCTTCTGTTAGGTCCTATATTCACAGCTCAGCAAGCACCTTCCACTTGTGCTCTGCCTTACCCCTGCTGGTGCAGTGGACACTGCAGCCCTCCCTTACATCTACCACAGTGGAGGAGGTAGATGGAGTAAAAAATGACCATAATTAGACTGCTTCCTCGTTGAAACCATGAATGGGTTATTATTAAGAAAAGCATATTGGTTTAGTTTTTTTAATGATGAAAACTTACTTTGTCTTACTTAGTGAGAGAAAATATGTCTGTGGTAGACACAAGACATGGAAAGGAGGTGCAGAATGTGTGCAGTAGCTGCTGCTTACACCTGGAGGCACAAGAAAAAGTTTTGCACGTAACAAATTTACCATCCACTACCAGTCAGTTTTTTCATCCTAGCTAACTGCAGTCAAAAGAAATGTACTGGCAGCTGCAGATGCTTCAAGTACAGGCTTCAGATAGAAAAGATAGCTATGAAGTGAAGTTTCCCAGACTCTGAAAACAATTTCTCCAAGAGCTATTGATAACTGAGTTCTTCTTACAGCACTGTGGCTGTTTTTCTGTCTGAGAAATTGAAGGATTTTACCTTTGATCTCAAGCAGAGCTTTAAAAAAAAAATTCAATTCACAACCATTGTAACTTTTAAAATTTGTTTCCACCAGATAATCAACTGTGCAGCTACTATCATCAAATATTTTCCCATCTTATAAATAAATACTTACTGCATTGCTATTGCAATACCCAATCTGATGGTAGCCAAAGGGATTACAAAGAACTAAAAAGAAATCCATCATTTACTATAAAATCCTCTTTTTTTTTTTCTTTTCTTTTTTTTTTTTTTTTTTTTTTTTTTTTTTAATAATCCTTTAAAACAAAGACAAAGAAAGAAAATAAACTGGGTCTTATCTCCTCTGCTTCCAAAAGCAAAGCATACCTTCAAGTCTGTCTTACCCAGCCTGGATGAAGAGGCACTTCCCCAAAGCACCCACCACAGCTCCACTTCATCTAGAAATTCTTCCATGGATCATCCATGTACAGACAAGAGAAAGAGATGTGGGTAATCTTTGGGGCATTCTCTGTCTTGAGAAAACAGATTCTTAACTATATATTACAGGCCAGGGAAATAACATTTTAAAAGCACTATTCAATTTGGGCTCTATTTTTTTTACTCCTGTCAGAAAGGAAGGGATGAAAATGGATTTGCAGGAACAAAGTGAAAGGGTCAGACATGTTTAGTAGCTTGGTAGATAAAGCAGTATTTTGAAAACTAAGAGACATTTGACAAGTCTCATCATGTAAAGTAAAGAATTCATTAAATTTCTAAAATAAAACTAGCAGATTATTCCAATAGCATTAATGTCCCATTTTGTGACACATGCAGCTAGGTTTTTGACAAACTTATTATTCCCTTCCACTTCAGTGTTACGTAGCTCTGATTTGTATGCTTAAGAATCTTGAGTCTTTAGAGTCAGAATCAATGGGATTTGAAGGCTTCATCCAGTACCTACAAGCTGTACATGTGTGCTAATACACAGGACAGGAAAATGAATAAGGATGTGGTTGATTTTCCATCCCGCTAGGAGGGGACTTCGACTGCCACTTCTTTAGGGCAAAATCCAAGAGTTTCCAGTACTTCCATAAGAGGATTTTCTTGACCTATTGTCATTAATGAGAGATCATTTAGAAACTGAAGGTTTCTAGGGTCAATGCTGCTTAGACCACTACAATTGAAGGATTACCACTGATTTCAATAAGAGCAAAATTAAGTCTTTCATTGATAAAAATGTATTTATTCTGTGGGGAACATTTTCTTTCAAATTTCTATGCTTATCTAGAACATTCACATATCTTTTATATATAAAAACCTCCAAACAACAAAACACTTCTTAGTATTATTAAGATAGGACTTGTACTTTGCTATGAAAATGCAACACAGCATACACACAACACAGCACAAGAGAGGTACATCTATGCATGTACGTTTTTGCTGCTCAAAACGAGCACACGAAGTCCCCACACAAATAAACACATTGCGACACCCATCAGGATTACTTCACCATGCAAGAACCAAAACATCAACTGGAAATAGATTTTCACTTGTGCCTAACAGTGACTCATCACATTTCTTATTTGCATCACTGTCCTTTTCGGTGTCTCCTTGCTCAAGAGTGGTGTCTCCTTGACTCAAGGGTCAAGACTGCTCATTGTCATTTTACATGCTAATTTTGTTTCCTGTATGTGAAAAATAGAGCAGAATGTGTCATTGCACTGGCTTTTGTGGCCAGACTCAGGCCACATTCTGTGCCATACCTATTTGGCACCCAGTGCATTTCAGTTCAAGAAGGGACAGCACATGGTGCTGCTGTGACTGAGATTCTGGGTACCTGGACATTTATCCCCTGTTGGTTAAAATACCTACAACTTCTTTGGCTCATCAGCAACTCCTGCCACCAGGAGCACTGACAATATCCACTCTTCTCTGCACATCCCTGAACTAGTTTTTTTTTAATCCTACTTTAGAACCTTGCATTTGGATGACTGAGTGCGCAGGAGCGAAGGACAACAGCAGCTTGTGGTACTCTCAGCTGCCCTAAAACTTGCGGCCCACTGCTCCACTCAGGAGAACAGAGGAGAGGAACAGATATGTTCCTAGCTCAAGATTCCTCAAAAGGCAGCCTACAGGGCTTCCTCAGTCACACCCAGCTCAGCTAGGGAGCTACTGGACATCTGTAATTCTGCCCACTGTGCACTAGATGCCACTGCATTGATTGTTTTTAGCAGGCAAAGAGCCATTGCCTTTCCTCTGGCAGCCACACTCCACCTATTAGGAGGCTACTGATTACCACTGGCCTGGAAGTTTGACACAGTCTAGCAAAACTCCCAGCACTCAGGACAGGGCTACCTTTGCTTTGCAGGTGATAAACTGGGGTACAGAGACTACAGCATGATTTAGTCATGGGTTGGGTATGCAAGGCTGACAGTCCATGGACTGAGGCAGCAATCACCTGCACTCACCACCAGACTGAAGTCCCAGTGAGAGCAGATTTCTGCCTCTGTCCCTTCGCCACTGTTGAAGCCAGGCACAGACAGGAGATCAACAAGGAGGCAGGATGGAGCAAGATGGAACATAATGGTCACACATCATGGCACCAGCAATGTAACCAGCTAATTGCAAATAGATTTCACACTGCATAGAGGTTCCCACAGCCAATCTCAGTTGATCAACCTCCTACAGCCTGCTCAAACTCCTAGACATCTTCCCAGGAACCGCCTCCACAGGCCTCACAGCCAGGCATCCTCTTGCCTCTGGGCACATCTCCTGTTGTTTTTTCAATAGCAAAACTTTCTGGTGATGAGGAAGGAGAGGCATCAGGAGAGATTTCCTAGAAAGGCTAGAAAATCTGCTTCACTCAAGAGGGAGTTAAAGGCAGCAGAAGATGGTGTCCCCAGATTGTGACATGCCCCATAACCCTACCTCCTCACTCCCTCCCTTCTTCCCTCCTTCCACTGTCAAAGCAGCTGTATGGTCTGGGATAAAGAAAAGCTACTGCAACTGCTAGTAGCTCCACAAAGCAGCTGAAGTGTTGGGAACCTCTGTAGTGCACGACCCCTTTCAGCCTTACTTTCCTTTGATTCTGAGAAGGGATAAACAGATTATGGAGGGACATCAGTTGTTCCTCCTCTACAGATTTCCTGACAGGACACTGACCCAGATATGGCAGCTTCTCACAGATGTCACACAGCAATCCCAGATGCCTTCCACACTCTCCCTCCCACCTGCCACATTGGACTTTTACATGAACCTACTCAGGAAAGATATAACAAGCCTTGTGAATCTCCTGGTCCTATGCCTGACACAGTCAGTGATGGAGAATGTTCAGCACCTGCTAAAGTTTGTGCAACATCTAATTAATAACCTGTCATGTAGATCACAGGAAACAGCTGTTTACAGCTGTGGTGACAGGGTGCTACTGGTATTTTGAGGGCATCTCCTCCAGCAAGAGTGGGCAAGCCCTGGTTGAAGGGAGCATAGCTTTTCAAATGTTAAACCCTGCCTTCTACTTTTCCCCTCCCTGGACAATCTAAACTCTGGGTTTAGGGATAGGCCAGAAAACATGGCGCTGTGTTACCTCAGTGCCAAGAAATACGGCAGCAGTCCAGCATCAGCTGCGAGCATTTGCACACCTGCAAGGCCTTTTTATATTTGCTATGCCAACTGAGTTAATTTGCAAATTCTGTTTCTACGGCACATTTTTCTGTCTTGCAGGAGCTGAGCAAATGAAATTAAGGACTCTGACAGAAGCAGGTTTCATCTCTAGGCTAAGCTGTATGAAAAAGGAAACAACCAAAGTCTAAATTGAGGTCTTCCTCCAGGTCTAAATCAATTAACCAAAAGATCTGTCAAACTTTGAGCTATGTTAAAAAAGATTCAGCAATGATAAGAACTTGAGTCAGCTGTTTCTTGCCCAAATAGTGAGTTTTTAAGATGTACTTTTACAGCCATGGTAATCTGCAGTTCTGTTTTTGTTCTTTTTTATTTCTGTTCTACCGCTGAATGAATGCTGTGTGAATTTTCAAGTTTACCCTCTCTTGGGCAGCCACTGGGCAGGTCCCCATAGCAGAAAGAAGGCTGGTCCCAAAGGCTTCCAAAGGTTGAGGAACAGTGTAACACAGCCATCTATGTAAGCCTAGACCTGGGCAGCCACCAGACCCAGGATGGTCCTGCAGGTGAATGAAGGAGCCTCGCTGCAAATTGGATTGGGTCCAGTAGCATCCTTACAATGCCCACAGTTCATCAGTCTGCTGTAATCAGTGCCTCCAGCCCCTGCATTGTTCCCAGCATTGCATTTCCCCAAGGCTACCCTGCAGGTAGCTTCTTCCCATGGGGCCTCCTAACTTCCCCATTCCCTCCTGAGCCCAGTGGAGCCAGCAGCCATGTGCTGGAGCCAAGCATGTGCTCCAGCCCAGCAGTGAGAGCAGCCAGAAGAGGTGCAGCTGCAGGACCACTGAGTTGTCACTCTGAGCCCGCACTGGCCAGGGCTGTGCAACAACTTCCATTAGTGCTATACAGAATCACAGAATGATTTAGGTTGGAAAAGATCTTTAAGTCAGCACCGCCAAGTCCACCACTAAACCATGTTCCTAAGCTCCATACCTATATGGTTTTAAAATATCTTCAGGGAGGTACACTTCCCTGGGCATCCTTTTCCAATGCTTGACAACTCTTTCCATGAAGAAATCTTTCCTAATATGCAATCTAAACCTTCCCTGGTGCAAGCTGAATTTCCTTTCAGGTAGCTGTACAGAGTGATAAGGTTCTCCTTTTCTTCAGGCTAAACAACACCATCTCCCTCTGCTTCTTCTGAGACCAGTGCCCCAGACCCTTCACTAGCTTTATTGCTCTTTTTTGGGCACTCTCACTGTCTTCCTTGTAGTAATGGATCAAAACCTCGACACTGTCACAACAGGATTTACATTTCCACTCTGGAATAACTATGGTGTAAAAAGTATTTTTTAATGACGATTATTAAAGCTTTTACCTGGGTAATATTTGTTTGTTTTATGAATTTTGCATAGCTGATGCCAAGAATTGCTGTCACAGGCTTACCAGCTATCACTTGCTGCCAGGTAAATAATTCTGTTAACGAGATTTATATAAACTCTCCCACAGAGTAAGCCTATGCATGCAAGTGTCACTCCATAAAAGCTCTCTCTTGCTCTTTGCTTGTAGGTAAAACTGTGTGTGCACACCCATCTGATATTCAGGCCATAAACAGCCCTTGCTGCTGAACAGGGAATCATAGAAAAAAATACAAAGAAGCCTGGGGGAATGCATGGAGTATTTTGTAAATCTGTAGAAGAAAGAAGGAAAAGAAAACTGAGAAAGCCTGTAGGCAAATATTCTTAAATGAAACAGAGTGAAAGAGGGAGTAGCTACTAGAACAATAAGGCTTTTCTAACACTTCAACAGTATCTCTAACACCAGCATCCAAATTATGAATTTTACCACCCAAAACCAGAGTGACACATTTAGTGGCTCATTGCTTTAATCCCTCTTGTAAAATTTACAATTTCAAACACAAATCACTCTCATCTTGCATTCTGGACCTCAAAATTGATTCAATCCAAGATTTCCAATGGGAGTACACCAGTGCTGCTCTAAATATCTGACATGATTCAGTGTCTTTTATAGTGTAACCAACTCTTACAGAAGTTTTACTCCATGTTTTACTGCACTGCAATGCTTTTAGTCAAGTGTGTCTTATCCAAGTGCTGGCATCAGCACATCAGCCACATTTGAAAAAAAAAAAAAACAACACTACAAAGGCCAACTGGTAGGCTTTGTATAAACCTTTGGTTACTGGTTGTAATGCATTTTAGGCATGGAAATTATTTGGAGTCCAGGCTAAATAGAATAGCCTCCCACCCTTTTCTCAATCACCATTTCAACCACAGAGCAAGCACCAGAAAATGCTGCAAGTAGTACTGGCTCAGCTTCTAGCAGCTCAACTAGGACCAGAAAGCCAGTATCAATCAACCAGAAGAAATACCAGCATAGACTTCAACTGGTCCCTCCAGCAGGTCTCTGGTTTTATAGTACTTTGGCTTCTTCACATTTTGTAGTCCAGCAAGGGCATGGGAATTACCATGTACAAATCCACATGGACATGCAGGCTTGGGATCACCTTCTAATATTTGTTTTTAGATTCTTGTCCTGGGTTTGGGCAGAACAGGGTTAATTTTTGCAGTAGCTAGGAGCATGGCCAGGTTACTCTATCACCTCATGTCCTTTCCTGGGGCAGGGGAAAGAGACTGTCTTTGAGGAAGGAGGGGTTCCTCTCAGTTGAGTAGATGTGGTAGAAGGACCCTGGACCAAGCATGAGTGTAATGCAGAAGAGAAGCAAAGTCCTCTCAGATGAGACATCTGTGGTAGCCAGATCACAGGGCAATGTAATACTACTTTGCAAAAACACTTTTAAAAAACAGACAAACTTTCTAAGCTACAGACTGCAATGCCCACAGTTTCAACAAGACTTTTGAGGTACTGCAAGAGTAGTTTTGACAACTCCATCACTCACTGTACTTTTATTCACTGATTGATCCATTTAGAACCTAGAGTTACTTCTGACTGGCTGTACTGTGGTCTTATCTTTTTTAATATCTCTATAGATATTAAAAGTCTCTTGCTTTTTTTTCTGTCATCATTTAAGTGAACACACCTGTAGAACAAACCTAGACACCAACCATGAGGAGGGCTTTTACATAACCATTTCATTAAAAAAAAAGAAAAAGACAAGGACTGACAACATAAAAAAACCCCCAAAACCAAACCCATCATATACCAAATAGAAAAGCTGACACTTGATGGCATCAGTGATATCCAGCTGAGAGCTTTAAAAGTTCTAGATGTCATCTGTCAGTGCTCTTTTGAACTCAGAGCAATGCAGATGTCTATTATTAAAATATGCCTGTTTTATTCACATGGGCCAAAAGTGAACTGGAAATCTTCTTTCCAAATAAGACTTATGTAGGAGTACATTCAGTCAGACAAAAAAAAGAAAATTAAGTTACATCAGAATTATATATATTGTAAGACAATATCACTTCCGCCCTGTGAAATGCAACACAGCTCTTTTCTTCATGCTAAGTATGTTGTGTAAAAAAGGAACACATGTCTGTATGTGGGCCCCAGTCCACAATGATATGCTAGTATGTACTTGAAGAGATTACATTAGCAAATCTCCTAATTAGAGTTCAGAGGCTTCATGCAACCCAGCAAAAAACAAATGAGTATGTGTTATTAATGTACATGCACACACAAACACGTACACTCTACTAGTAGGTGTTCGCCTGCCAATGCTCTTTGCACACCTAATTACGGCATTAGTCATCTTAACGTTTTCATTACTCTTTCTAATGCACACTGGGCTGCAGTCATCTAAGTCATACAGCTCCTATAGGAAAAATGTGTTTTATGGAACCACTGTCTCCAGCGTACAGTTTAATAATGTTAAAAAGATATCAACATAAAATTAATGACTAAATTTTTCATGAAGGGAGCATTACATTCCCACCTAATTGTGGTTTAAGCAGTTATTTCTCTATTATTACCATAGTGCTGAAAACTAATGCTCAGTAGCCCACTGTATGATCCGATGGAGAATCCAAATGACTCTTGGTGCTAATGACAAATATCCTTAGAGAATAAATATCTTCTGGACACTGTGCCAGTTCTAATTTGACTGACTGCATTTCAGCTAGTGTAATGAAATCTTTTCTGGTGGTGTTTGGAAAAAAGCAATTAAATAAGATTTCAGTTACTTTTCTGCATCAAAGGAAGTATTTTCAGGCTCTGTAACTTCAAGTCACTACAAAGTGGAAACTTCCTACCTGGTGTTGGGCTTCAATGTTAACATACCTGGCATCAAAAATCCAGCACATTTACCCTTGTGCAACTGCATAAGCAGACAAGAGCAGTGTGCTGCCATGAAACATGGCTGGCTTTGCTGCAGTCCTCCCTTCCCCTAAAGGGCAAAGCATCCTGTTCTCAGCACAATACAAAAAAGATAGAATGGTCTAAGCAAGAAAACAGTGTTTTAACTTCTTCTAAAATGCACATGGCAAGTGTTTTACATTTCTTCTGTTTAATCTAATGAATTTGAAAGTATTTCAGACATCCACATTACCTACATTCTGTCATGCATAACCCAGCAATGAGTATTGTTTGTTATATAAAGAGAGAAAACATTTTGCTTTTCTTTCTCTTGCCTCCCATTTCCTTCCATAAAGTGCAGGAAGAGCTGACCCAACAGTCTGAAGAAACAGGTCTTGCATTTCTCAAGAGAAGGCACAGCTTGGAGAGCATGTGCATAGCCTCCCCCATGCAGTCAGACCAGGGTACTTCTGCTCCAGAGGGATGAAAATACCCCTTTTTCACCTCCTCATCCTTTCCCAGGAAAGCGGTTTCCAACCTCCTGAGCCACTGCAGTTTCAGTTCCTCCACACATCCTTACCTATGCCTTATTTTTATTGATCATTTCTGTATATCTAAAATCTACCCTTCCCCACCTCCACTGCTCACATAGCACATGCTCCCATTTATGCCTCTTTCCAAATGTGATTTCTGTGACCTTGTATCCTTTCTAACTCCACATTTTACCCATGTTATCCATAAAAATAGATTTTCTTCATAGACATCTTTCTTACCTTTTGCTATGCTCACATTACCTCCTCGTTCTTCACTGATCATATTCTCCACTTTAAAATACTCTCCTTAAAAAAATTAAGTATGTCTTCTAAACACTCCTTTTTCCACCAAGCCCTTTTCGCTCCCTGAAGTTCCCTGAAGCTGCTCCTAGAAGTTCAGCTTGGGGAAGCAACTGCAAATTTTCTTTGCCACACTTCCTAGCAGGCCTCCCCCAGCAATGCCTGTCTGATCCAAAAGGGTACCACAATTAATCAGAACAAAAATATATCAGGCCTGCTGACAGCAAGGCAGGAAGAAAGAGTAATGTCCCAACCATGAAATAACACAGCAACAAATTTTATGTATGGCTTCATTTGTTAAAGTCCCTTTTCTTGCTGACATTTAGACCTTTTACTCTAGCTTAATTTCATATAACATTAGAGTATGTCTTGAAATTTCAAGGTCAAGTGCAGAACTGTCTACGCATATTCCTTGTGCTGGGTTCAACTTGCAAGATCTCTCTACTGAAAAATACAATTACACCAATACAGGTTATCCCCTTTTTTTTTGTATGCTAAATTACATCACCCATTCTTTTGGTGGTGTACCTGAACTCACGCAAAAGCAACAAAAAGATTTTAATTATATCCATATTATATATTACTGCATAAACTTAATTTTGTAATCATAATGTAAATTTTTAACTCTTTTTTTAAAACCAGAACTGCTTATATGGTTAGACAAAACCTCTACATGTGTATAGAGTAACATATGTAACTATATGTGAAAGAACTGGATTAGTAGCTTGAAAATAAAACTTCCAAACCAAATGGTTGTGTACAGTAACTTCCATAGTTTATGAGAAAGATGGGAAAGGGAAGAGCTGGGTGGGCTCTGTTTCTAGATGCGACTGGTCTCCTGTGCTGCACAGCCAAGGGAAAAATGAGCTTCAGAGAAGTGACCTGAAAGACAATCATCCTTAGGCTTCCCGTTTCTAAGCGTCAAATAACGCCAAATTTCCTGTCAGGAGTAAAGTCTGCTGGGCTCTGATACAGTTTTGCTCAAGGCCAAGTGTCTGGCTCCCCAGGAAGGATCACCACCTCCTCTGCACCCGCATCCACACACACACGTGGGGCCAGCATGGACCAGCTCTCCCAGCACTTCTCTGCAGCTCCACAGCCAGACCCCGCTAGGAACTATGTTACCTTACATTTGTAAAACACATACCCTGATGTGATGCTAGGGCACTTACAAGGTAACAAAGCCAAATTGCTATCCAGAGGATGTTTTTGTGAAGTTTTCCTTTTCTGCAAATAATGTCTTTCAGATTTTATTTGTGGATGCTTTCATGCTGAAGTAATTTTCCTGTAGAACTGTGCCTGTTCACTCCTTGATGATTTTTTTTTTAAATCTCAAGTTAATTGACTGCCAATTAACTGAAGCTATTTAGAAAAACAAGTCAGAATTCTCCTCAAACATTTGTAATGGACTACAAATATTTGTAGTCTGGCTTAATCTGATCCCCAAGGTAAACTAGAAACGTTTGTAGTATATGTTTTAAGATTGCTATAATTCATGGTTGACAGGCAGGTTTTCACTTTCTGGAGAAGCTCAGCATTGAGTTGGTTTGCCCTTTGGCTTTTTAAACTGTGGGGGATTTTTGTAAAAATACCAGAAACAACTTCTGAAGTTCCAGCTCTGGACCTACTCCTTTATTTATTCAGCTTCCTCTGAATAAATTTTTCATTTTAAAAGTTCCGGAATTTAATTATAATAGATCCCATAACTACCCACAGATAATTTTGAGGATCTTAAATCCTAAAATTAAAAAAAAAAAAAAAATTTGTGCACCTGAGTCACGTGAGATACATAGAGCAATTGTAGGATTACCCATAAGCCAGAATACATTATGTATATAAACAATCACAGAAGTATTCTGTAATTTGTGTTTCTTGATTATATGCAACCTATAGTAACTGATTTAGAACCCACATCCCAGTGCTTTCTACAATTTATTAATGTCAAAGCACAGATATATGCAATTTCTTGTTTCACCAGCATTTGTACTCAATCTACATATATGTTTAATTACTTGATTGGAGAGAAACATCATGTATGCTGCAGTAATCAACTTTTCTCAAGTTACAAACTACAATTGGAAGAAATTCTTTCTCCATCCTCACATAAGCAGACCCTTTTGTCAAGAAAGTAAATCTAAAAGGGTTTATACCAATTTTTGTTTTCTTTTTTTAATCAAAAGTCTCTCTCCTCAACTCTACCAAATGTATAGAGCAGCTTTTTCATGCTGAGAAACTTAACTGACTTCTAGAACACAGTAAGTGGACAGGTGAATAATCAGAGTTAACTGTGACTTCCTCATGTGCATGGAATCTATCTTATCTTTATAACATCTAAATATAGTAATTTAAAACTTTGGTAGCTAGTTAAAGATTGTTGCTCAAGTGCTTTCTCTTTATACAGACACACGTGTATATCCCCATCCATATAAAGCAGTTGATGAGATGGATCATGACGCAAACAGAGAAGAATTTTCAGAGAACAGATAGTTACTCACCTTTGTATGTGATTGTTTCCCTGAATCTCAAGACTGTGATGCACACTGTGATTAAATGAGGATTATTTCCAGTGACTTCAAAGCTAGTAATAAAGAAATCTCTATGTTTACACTGAAGTTCACCAAAATGCAGCTATATTTAATATACTGTTTAGACTAACCTACTACTGTCGCTTTGAGCTGGTGAAGTGACAGAAACACATAACACGAAGAATAGTATATATAAGAATAATTAGACTGAGTTGCTTAATGGGTATAATCTAAGCATCTGCACTCTCAAATGTTTTGGTTTTAAATTTCCTACTAATTCTAGCCTTACCCTGTTATTGATATGCTCTTACACAGAACGATCAGAGCAGAAGATATATTTAAAACATGGAAACTACTAATAAAACATACACTTCAAGTCAAATTAGTCTTCCCAACAAAAGGTTATACATTTTCCCCTCACATTTCATTTACTGTAGTCACCTGACAATTAAATCATACTAACTCCTCAGGGCTGTTTAAGATTTACATTTATTTACATGTATCCTATAAATGTGTTACCTATTTTAGCCAATAATGTACAGAAATGACTTTTCAGAGTCTGGAATATTTTCTTGCTGACCCATCTTGATTGAAACAACCTGTAACCAAACTTCTCAGTTTCTGACAATCCATGCTTACTGTTAGCAAAGCCTTGGAGTTCCATGAAAAACAGCAGCTGAAGAACACTGATGGAATGTGCTTTCCACAAACCAAAAGATAGAGAAACCAGGAACCAGATGCCACAGTTGATGATAAATATCTGCCTCTTATGACGAAACAACTCCTTGCAGTATTGTGTATGATCTTTAGAACTGTATAGAGAATCTCAGAGATGGGTGGTTGGAACAGGCAGACTAAGGTGTTTAACACCTGCTGCACAGTGGCATTTTAATCCTACAATAGATCCTGGAAGATTCAGGCTGTGTTTTTGGGACCATGGCTTTGATGAAATGGATGCTGGGATAGTCTCTGGAGTTCTCAGGCTAACACCCACAAGGCTGACAAGATCCTGGAATTTATAATCAAGTTCTTCCCTGTTGGCAGCTTAGACAATAATGACAGCAGTGGCTCTACCAACATGCACTCACACCTACTGTAGCAGCCATGGAGCCTGGAAGCACTCATGGGGTCCTGTGACTTCTTCTCCTGACTAATAAAGCTTTTTTGGCTCTGCAGAAAAAGTCATCAGAACCCGTGGTGGAGAAGTTTGCTTTGAGCTACTCCAGTATCTGGAAAGACCACAGCAGTCTCAGTTGTGTGTTGTAAATGCAATACAGACATGCCATTTCATTAAAGTGAGAACATCTGGAGATGTCCAACACATTTATGTTTTTCCTGGTGATGAAGCATAAGCTTATAAGTGGCACAGCTTTAACAGCTGATGTGAGCGATTTGTGCAGCCTTTCAGAATTGTGCATCCAATTGAACAAAAGACAACAGGTGGGGAAGGATAGGTAATGGGTGGGAATTGAACAACAGACAGTGGTCTTAAATACCATTGTGAAACAAGTAAGATATAAAAGGTGTATTTAAGAAGCTATTCTTTGTGCAAGCCCCAAATGCTCTTCTCCCAGAAGGAGTCTATACCCCTAGAAGTAAACCTCAGCTTGCTGGATGATGTCAGGAGAGGCTCTCCCACTGACTCCCAGTTGTGGCAGCCACCCCAGCAGCAAGCACATAAGCAAGGAAATTTCATCTACCCAGAATAAACCACCAAAACAAAGAACAAACAGCAAGCAGGAAAATGAAGGAGCTGACAGACCCACAACAGGTTTGTCAGGAAGGAGATGTGTGACAGTAGCTGTAGATGAACAATTCCTATTCTTAAATCATGGTGGAAAAATTCATTTTTATGAACCCAGGGAGAGGAAACCCAATACAAAACAACTTGAGGAAACCTGCAACAAATTCTGAGTGCACATGAGCTCATGATTCAAAAAAACTAAACTCATTAAAAAAAAAAAAAGGCAGTTCATGAAAACACAAACACAGCTCCAATGAAAAAAACAGGTTGCACAATCCATTACCCTAAAAAAATAAACAGAAGGGCTGTCAGCATGTCTAAGATATCAGCAGCTTCCCTTCATTAACTCTAATTGCTATGCATTAGTGATTCCAGGTGATGCACAGATGATGGAGCCTTCAGTCAGGCTGGAGCAGAGGTGGATTCCAGGCACCTACCTAAACTCCCCTTAGATCATTGACAACATCAGCCTTACCCTGTACAAGCCAGGTCTCACTGGTGGCAAATAAATAGAATTTCTGTGTGTTCTTTGAATTTTAAGATGCAAACACCCTTCACCAATGCTTGGCCAATGGAGCAACTGGAGATGTTTTTATAGCTGCTGATTGATAGTTCACAAACTGATCAGGTGAGTAGATGAGACAGCACTTCCTTCTGAGTTTGCAAGTATGGGGTAGGTTTGTGGGCTTGCACACTCATGTACAGACAATAAATTTACCTCTGAAATAGTATTAATGAACTTATGTTAAAATATTTCTCAGGAAGCAGCCCACACTAATGAACAATGTACAGCAAAGAACTGCTTGTCTTAAATTTTGGTTCTGCTCCTTTGTGCATTTGGAGATAATTACTACAGGAAATTATTCTAGCACATGATTAAATCCCTCTCAAGTGAAAAGAATATAAATGTAAGCTTAAAGTTAAGTGGATACTTATATAGCCTTCCTAGACAAGGGAACGCAATTGGGGCCACAATCTTTATCAGTATATTATGATCTTACATTCCTCCAGTATTATGACATTTCTTAAAGGCTGATAAGCATCGTATCACATGCACTCTTTGTCTGGAGTCAAACATAACTCATGAAAGTAATCTCGTTTCACAATAAATTTTACTTGCAGGTCCTTCTCTAAATTAATCTAAAACATTAAAGTGTCAGTGCAGGTTGGTTGCACACAGAGCCCATTTTGGCTCATACCCCCTGAATTATCACAGCTTTACAGAGAGAATTCTAAGACCCAACTGTCAGCCCCTCTGAACTGGGGAATTCTGCTGTGAAAAGACCTGTGGATACCCCACTCCCAAAAGAAATGTCAACTGGATCCACACTGCAACAGCTTGTGTAGTGCCAGTGCTTCTTCTCAGAGACTGCAAACATTTTTGTGTAACCTACCCTTTTTCCACACTAGTTTTTTGATCACTGCTACCTCACCAATGGCACATATCTCTTCTAGACTCTGTTTTAGAAAGCCGATTTCAATCCTCTTTCACCTCAACCTCTTAACATCTCAGAATCAATGATCTTGCTCAGAACAACAGTATCCTGCAAGACCTGCATTCGTGGATATACATACACACACACATACATAGATAACCAAATTGAATTTTAAAAAAATGTATCATGCAAGAACCAAAAGATGCCAATAAAATGGATCAGTGCTATTCTTGTATCTGCCTTTTGCACAGCAAGATGATTAATTTCTATTTGTGGAATCAAAGCAACTGGCTGCTTAACAAAGAAACTCAGTATATTAAGGGAAGATGAAACCATACAAGTAAGTCCTTGAACTTGGCTAGTTGCTGTGAGCAGCCAAGAGGAATGGTGAAATGTTTCTAGGTCTACCCAGTGGTCACCAAGACACGTTCCACTGTTATTCAGATTGGAGGCAGCAGGATTCTCAAGCATGGTATGGCTTTCAGTCCAGCAGGAACAGGGATGATTTCCCATGAAGGCATACTGACCACTGGTGGGCTCACAAGAAAAGACACCTTTCTTGAGCATCTGACCTAATCCTTACTTCTTTGGCTGATGCTATTTAAAGACCAAAGGAAAAAAAAAAAAAAAAAAAAGAAAGATGAGAGAAGATCATGCCCTGCCACCATTCATCTTACTCAGAAACTACTATCAGGCTTAACTAACAAGCATCATCAGCTCCAAACATTAACTTCTGTATCTTCCAGCAAGAGCTTTTAGCTGCTCATAAAATGGAGGCAGAGTACAAGTTACTTGCAAAGAATCCTTCCCTTAGGCACCCCCTTCTCACCTCCAAGCAGGTCTTGGACCAGACCCAAGAGTGGGACTAGTTTGGGGCTGCTCTTTTATGCCGCAGTCATGCATGAATAGGGGCCAGATACAAAGGCAGCATTGTATCAGCTTTGTTGGGGAGGTTGTAGCCTCGCTTTCCTCCTCCAAGGCATCCTCCCGAGGCAGGCAGCTCGCGTAGGAACACCGTGTTACGGATGGAGTATTTTTAAAGTTCCAAAAATAATTCCTGTGAAGAATGAGAAATTGCGTTTGAATCCCGACAGAGCAACAGACAGGCTGAAGCTGGATGGAGGACATGCAGATCAGAGACAGAGCAGTCACGACAATGCTACTGAATATCAGAGGACCCAGACAAAGTATCTGCAGTCTGGGGGAAAAGGAGGCTTTTTTTTTTTTTCTTTCTTTCCCACACAAGGCTAAAAAAGAGAAAAAAAAATAGCAGAGGAGTCATGATAATCACAGATTTCTGAGTTATATCTGCACTGAAAGCACACTGAACAAGTGCTAACTTTTTTGATGAAGTCTTCAAAGCCTGCTTATAAAGAGGTTTGAGGACAAAGAACACTGCTGTTAAATAAAAGGCAATCAAGCCTATCAGAGAGGCACACCCAAGGCATTCCATATAAACATCCCAAAAGGCATCTACTCAAAACTTAAGAGATTACTTTGGAAAATTTTTAAAGGCTGTGACTCACACTTGAGCAGATAAATACGAGAGCTGCAGACCATGCTCTAAAGAGCTGCTAGGCTTCGATCTCCATTGCTGTCTCAAAAGTTGGTTGCAAGTTTAGTAATGTTGACAGCAATTTTCCTCGAACTGCACATTCTGGAGTCCATCCTCCCATTATATTTTCATTGCAGTGAAATTGAATTAAAACTGATCAAACAATAGCCGAGGATTACAGAATATTTTAAGAGGATGTTCTTTCACTTTGGGCTAAAATGAAACATTGCCAAAGGCTGGCAGAAAAACAGCAAAGAAGGAACAAGATTAAAAAGGAAAGCACTATTACAAAGACAAATGGCACATTCTACACGTCGGCTATTTAAGATACTTACAGACCGTATAAAAATAATGTGCTGAGCTACTGAAATGGGGGTTTTGGGCAGGCATATGAGATTACAAAAAGGCACCAGGGCTGTTAAAGTGGGAAAACCCTTCTCCTCTAGGCAAGAAAAATTAGAGAAAGGCTTTGTACCATGCACTGCTGCCAATCCATCAGGGCAGAGAAAGAAGTCATCCCAAACAGCAGCTCTCACTGAGGTGTCAGGGGCAACACGTCTTCACGCTTCACTCCCCCTCTTAATTCTCGCTGGCGTGACCCATATGCCGAGTCCCCATCTGTGCTACACATGAAACAGCCCATTTCCCCTGTACTGGGTGGGAAGTGAAAAAAAAGCAAGAGCTGGTCCAAAGGGCTAGAAACCTCTCTCAATGGCAAAAAGTAACAAGCAGAAACAGCTTGTTTTATTTCCCTCCTTTTATGAAGGGTTGTGAAAATTAAAAAAAAATGTATTAATAAGAATATAGGATTTTCCATTAACCCTTTTAAAAAGTTCATTAACACCTTAACTAACAGCTCGGCTCATGGGTTTTTTTGGGGGGTGACAAATCCTAACAGCATTAAAGTATGATTTGACCTTGGTTTTTTTCTGTTTGTTGGTACATGTAAACATGAAAATCAGATTTGGGTCAGGCTGTAGGCCTGGCGGAAAATCGTGAAACTAGGCTTTCAGGAGAAAGTTTTGCTGAGTGCACCCCAAGTGTCTCTAATGGAATATCCAGGTGGCAGCACTAACCTGCCCCTGAGTGGGATGCCCAGGCAGGCAGTGACACCTCAGCAATCAGCTGGGATGGATGGCAGAGAGCAAAGCTGGAAACCACTGCACCACCATCCAGCACAGCTGTACTGCAGCCAACATCTCATCACTTATTAAGATAAAGAAAACCTATTTAGCTGACATTTGCTTTGTGTGCCATTAAGCCAGACTCTGCCTTTGCCCACACTTGCCCAGTTGGCACGTATGTTAACGCACAAAAGAGTACAGCCAGGCACCCACACTCCAGCAGCCTTTCCATTCAAAAAGGAGCTAGGCCTGGCACTGCCACCCCAGGTCCTGCTTTATTCTGACTGTAAATGGCTTTTGCAGCGTGCCCAACTGGCATGTCCTTTAAAGTTGCAACAGGGAGTGGGATGGGGGGTGTTGGCTTTCCTAACTGAATTCATAGGTTCTGAAGAAGCCAAATTTGCAATTCAGAGAGCCAGACTTGCATTAAACTGCAGCCTGGACAAGGGAAGTGGGAGGAAAGCAGCCTTTCCCACACCTTCTCCCAGCACCATTTGATGCCAGGCGGAGGCATGAAGCCAGCCAGGGTGAACGCTGCTCCTGCCAACCCAGGTGGCAGCTCAGCCTCACCCAGGATGACACTTTCTGTCATATACAGAACTGTCCTGGAGGAACTAAGCTGCTGTAACCTACTTGCTCACCACTAGACCTATAACAGCTGCCTAATAACAACCTTTGTTGCTCATTACTGCTTTAAACCAGGAATTCAGAGGAGGAGGACAGATTGGATTACTACCTCGCTGAACTAGACTGCCTTCAACTAATATTGTTAAAGCCTTATGTGAAATAATACAGGATGAATTGTGAACCTCATTATTGGTTTCTGGGTAGACAGCTTTAAATGCTAATCATAGCAAATTAAATTACTTAACTTCATTTGCCTCTGCCAATGGGCCATGTGATAGGCTAACTTTGGAAGACAGTGCTCTTGGAGGCTGTGGCTCTCATACTTTACACCAGGGCAATGTTAATCACCAGAAAATGTAATTACCTCATTGTTGCTACACTCATCTGTAAGAAATAAAATGAACTCCAGGTACAGGAAGACATGAAATATCCAACTTCTTGAATATTTATCTCATCTATTTAACCTCCTCTGAATACTGAAATCTTGGTTAGTAGGTAAAGCTCACTGCAGAAGAGGAACATGTTCATAACCAAACTAATATTTAATACATTTATTAAGAAATCTACCAGGCATCTCCACATCACAGAGAAGTATCCAGGTGAACATTTGTTGTTGCCATCTCGAAATTTCAAAAGGTCCTTACTAAGAACAAGCACCAGCACGGAACTCTTCTTCACAAGATGACTTCTCACACTCCACATTATTGCACAAAATATCTTTTGCATCCCCATTCTACATCTGGACAAGCTGAGGCAGAGACATGAAATCCCTTCTCTGTAGCCTTTGATAGAAAGGCTATCAGACTCTGGGCTGAGGTCTCTCATAAGATCTTGTTCTCTGTTTTGCTTGCACCTTTCTTCCACATAACACTGCTTGCTTTCTGCTGATCAACACTACGTTCAAAGCCTGAAGGCTACTGTCACTGGCCAGCTGTGCCTCCAGTTACTTTTATCTCTTCTACGCTTGTGGGGCTGTCATTTGAACTACAACGGTGCAGCTGAAGCACCACCAACACCACTCTGCATCGACACCAGTATGAAAATGTTTCTGAAAGATGACTGTTGAAGTCAGAAATAGGAGTCACAGATAGATCATTGGCCAAAAAGTATAATTTGAAAACACCATGTGACTGGCCACTGAAATTCATCACTCAATTTCCATTTCTGGCAACTGCCTGCTCAGGAGAACTCCTTTCCATTGTTGCCTGGCACATTGACTGTACCAGTTAAAACAGCACAACTTATTATTTACACAGCAGGGTGGTTCAGTCCGTCCATCTTTGCCAGGGCCACCAGCAGCTCCCCAAGAGTGCTTGCTTTCTCTCTTTACTTTTTGTTTGTTTGGTTGGTTGGTTTAGGTTTTTATTTAACTTGAGCATTTGTTCACACTGCTCCCTTTTCCCAAATGTGACATTTTTCACATAGTGGTTTTTCATTCAGCTGTCCTCTCATCTTCTCCTACACACTTCTGAGCGTGACTCCAGCTGGGCTTGATCATTCATTCTGTGTCCATCACAATCACCTTCAGTGTAATCTCATAGACCCTCTACAGCCTTGCCTCTGTTAAACAACTGCCCACAATATGAAACACTGAAGCCTCGAGCTCTGCAAACAAGATTAGCACCTGTCCCTTCCCACACTAGCAGCAAGATTTGTGATGCTCTGACTCCATCACTTTAAGAATGTGATACAGAACCCTCTTGCTCCTTTCTCCTAACCCATCCAAATCCAGCATCTCGTAACAACTCTACATTACATGGCAGCTGGAAAAGGAAGTGCACACATCCAGGAAATTCAAGATGAAGAAAACTTGTGCTGAAAACAATACTCAGGGAATTCAGAAGAAGCAACACCTTCCGTTGGCAGAGCCTAGGACTCTCACCAGTTACTGCACAGCCATGGGGCTCTGTCACAGCCTGCAAGTGATGGCCTGGCAGTGATATTTCTGAAGTATATGAAAACACCATCCTCTGAAAATGAATATATATATGTATATATGTATGTATGTATGTATGTATGTATGTATAATCCTTAGCTTTCCCTTTCAGCCATTTTAAGAGAGCACAGAATTTTCACAATACCTTTCATGTGGAGAGAAACAAGAAAATATGTTGAAGAGTTGTTACTTTGTGGTATATCACTAGTAAAAAAGATAGTGAAAGAACCTCCTTCTGATAATACGTCACCACAAGGCACTTTTAATCAAGAGCAAACTGACTAAAATGTTCAGCCTGAAGTAAAAAAATACACTTTTGCCTTAAATTTGCAATCAATCAAAGCGACACAATTACCTGGCCTGAATTAAAACACTTGGTGATTTGCACCTCAAACGCAGACAACTCCAGAAATGCAATTATCCTGTTAATATTCAGAACTAAAGCAAAATGCTTCTGAACACTTAATAAATCTTCAGATGGAAAATTTAACATTCAGTAACATGTTATATTGGTTTTGCTCCCAGATGTATAAGTACCAATTTGTCACTTCAAAAAGAAAGGAAGACTGACAGCATTTCTTAATTGAGTCGGCAAGTTTGCCAAAACACTCCACACCACTTCTTGATACAGGGTGAGGGCAGAGAAGGGGAACCTTCTTCAAGCAGAAACAGTTGTGCCAGGCCAACTTTGAACGAACTGCCCGCACTGTTAGGGCCCTGGAGAAATCTCAAGGTCATCAAATTCTGCTGAGGACAGATCGAAGACTTGAAGATCTGATGCTATTCTGTTTACATACAAGGATATTAGCCAAAGCAGAGTAAGGCACCTTGGCTTGATTTTCAGTGATATTATCAAGCTGTAGAAGAGAGTTTCAGGCATTAAGGTAATAATGAGATATATGCTAATTGTTTAAAATGTGGTACACAGCTTTTTTTCTCCATTATTTCTTTGTGTTAGGAATTATAAAATACAATAGCAACTGTTAGAAATAGTTCCAATTATGGTAAAAAGACACATTCTTGCTTTCACCATTGAATTAACCAAATGCTATCTCTCTGTCAACTAGAAATGAAAACATGATCATGCAGAGTACTAATCAGCATTAATAGAGAGATTAACTGTACTTAAATTACTAAGCTCAATATAAATGTTAACTTCAGTTACACGCCATGGACCATACATCAGCGTCACAGGAAAACAGCCAGTTTGCAAGCTGCAGATTAGAAGATAATGAATCAAATATTATTGTGATCGAATATAGCCCTCAGCCAGAACATAGAAATATTCGATTGCCAATGGGGTTTTAACTGAGAGCATTTGAGCAAATTCTTTTTTAAATTTCATAGAGTGATTTGGGTTGAAAAAGCCTTTAGAGATCATCTAGTTCCAATCCCCCCACCATGGGCACCTGGCACTACACCAGCTTGCCCAAGCCCCACCAAACCTGGATTTGAACACTTCCAAGGATGGGGCATCCACAGCTACATTGGGCAACCTGTTTAATTTGTAAAATAAAATAGTAACAGTTGATTGTAGCAGCAATCACAAGATGTCTGTGCTTCTACAGCAAGACTGTACTCCTGAAGGAATAACAATCCCAAACAACAAAACCTTGAAGTAAACTTGTCACATTTTAAAATGTTCTTTAGAATGAAATCTTAGCAGGAAGGGTTTTGCTCACTGGGGAGTACTCATCCATCATCATGCTGCCACTAATGAGTGCACACAAATTCTCAAGTGGTGGAAGGCAGGCAAACCAAAAGGGAAAGGAGAGCATAACACACCTGTACATTGCATTTGTACCAAACCATCTCTGAGTGAAAGCCAAAACCTCATTTCAGCACCTGCCAGTTCTAAAAAGTAAGAAAGGGGGTAAGAGTCTTCACTGAAGATGAAAATGAATCAACTCCATCAGTCCCAGGGAGCTGAGGCAAATATCTGCTTCATCCTGAAGGGATCAAACAAGACACTAGGCTACTTTCCCACAGCAGCAATGCTGTGACATGATTTGCATTATGATGCTGCAGCTGAGAGGAAAAACTGTCTTAGTACTGGGATATAAGTCAAACCAAGTAAGTGGTAAAGAGATTTATAAAATGTAAAGCATTTGACAAATACCCAAGCTGACAGCAAGGATGGGGGGAAGGGAAATCCCAGACTATTTGAATTTTTTTTTTCCCTGAGTGTACAAAATTTCTAAATATCTGACAATATGATTATTGTCATAACATATCTTTCTTTAGAAGGATAAGAGGTCATCCACTGTGTACCACAAAGTTTCACTGGACAATCTTAGGGGTTTTTTACACACTACAATATGACTTTGGATCAGAGTTTAGCTTTGTAATACGTTATTTAGCTGAGCTGTAGAAAGAACATGATCTTACAGGGCTTGGATAGCAGCTTTAGAGCTGTAGCAAAGTCTTTTCGCACTAAGAGTTTTTGGTGTGTTGAAATAACGTTTATCATGTAAAGAGCTGAATTGATAACCTTGCAAAGGTATAGTCTATTTAATAAGATATGCTGTAATCCAGTGCACTTGCACACATATACTTATATAATGTAATAATCCTCTCCAAATCTAATCCAGAATTATAGGAATGTAATCTTTTAATTAATGGATCTGGGATAAAATAAATGTTTGGCAGATAGAAATGCAGAAATAGTAGCTACCCAAGTCACTAAAGTGCTAAATAAATTTAAAAGAAAACCCCAAACAAACAGAAGATAAGAACAGAGAAGCCAGAACCAGGGGCAAGCATGGGAGGAAAAGGTGATGGTGTTTTTGTGAGAGGCAATGCTGTGCATCCTTGTGTTACACATTTTACAATCACAGAATGGTTTGGATTGGAAGGGACCTTAAAGATTATCTATTCTCAACCCTGTGTCGTGGACAGGGACACCTCTCACTAGACAAGGCTGCTCAAAGCCCCGTCCAACCAGGTCTTGAACACTCCCAGGGATGGGGCATCCACAGCTCCTCTGGGCAACCTGTTCCAGTGCCTCACCACCCTCACAGTCAAGAATTCGGCTTTAGTATCTAATCTAAATCTACCTTCTCTCAGTTTAAAGCCCCTTGTCACAAGTCCCTCTCCAGCTTTCTTGCAGCCCCCTTTAAGTACTGGAAGGTGCTATGAGGTCCCACCAGAGTCTTCTCTTCTCCAGGCTAAACAACCCCAACTCTCTCAGCCTGTCTCTACAGGAGAGGTGTTCCAGTCCTCCGATCATCATGGCTCTCCTCTGGACTCACTCCAACAGGTCCACATCCTTGTTTATGCTGAGGGCCCCAGAGCTGGTTGCAATACTTTAGGTGGATTCCCACAAGAGCAGAAGAGAGGGGCAGAACCACCTTCCTCAACCTGCTGGCCATGTTTCCCATGATACGTTTCCTTGACCCCTTCTCCAAAGACTCAGAAAGTGCAGAAAAGGCTGTCTAATAAAAAGCCAGTAAAAAGCCTGCAGATCTTGGAAAACACCTTATTGTGAAAGTGTAATTGGTTTAGTACAAAAAAAACCTGATTACACTCTATAAATGCTCTTATAAAAAGAGACTATTCCCTGGCAAAGTATTCTTTAAGTAAGTTGAGCAAATGCAGAGAAAAGCCAGATAAATTAATCCTAACTGCTAAGGCAAACAGCTGAGGAGGATGCCACATTTTTCATCTGCACTCTCTTCAAGGCAAAGCTGGGCACCCTTCTGGAATGAATGCCTGACTCCAAATCAAATTTGTGCTATCATAAAGAGAAAACTCAGCAAAATTGTCTGTCATGAGTTTTCATCTCATGCTCATCAGCATGACTTTCTGGGTTGAGCATCTCTTCCTCTGAACAGACACCACAGGGCTGTTTCCCTGAACACTGGCAGCAGAGGCTCCTCCTTGGCTCTCACTTCTTGTCAGCAAAAGCACAGAGCAGCCAAGGTAGAGTTTAATTAATCAGACTAAGAGAAAACAATCAGGAAACAGCAGCTTTGTAACTTTTCGAAGGTTTTTTTAAATCAAATTTTCATTTTTTAGTGACTATGTTATGTCACCTTTTAGAGTGAAAAGAGAAAAGTTCACAACACAAATTCCTTATAATAACTGATCAAGAACTTCTAAATCCCGCTCTTGGAAAAAATTCACAGATTCAAAGTTTATTTCAAATACATGCATCCTTCACATTTTCTGTATATTTTTATAATCTCCTGGGTATAGATTACCAAAGCTAGTCACAATATGGAAAACATTTCCATTAAACTTTTAAAAAACATTAAAGCAAATTTCACTTGAAACACCTGAATACTTTCATTCAAAATTGTTCAGAATTCTTCTTTACAGTCTTCCTCTTACAATTATTTGACTTTTTTTTAACTACAACCATTATTAATAATTGCAATAATTTCTATGGATAAAAAAGAAGCCGGAAGTCTTAGATTTTAGGCAAGGTAGCTGTTCTGCGTCAAAGATATTACAGCCTTATACTGCTGGTCTAATTGCCTTCACTCCTTTCTGTTCTGCACTCTGCTATAACAGCTCTATGCTTCATTGACCTTCCTTTATTTTCATAAACTGCACCAGCCATTTACCTTTATTTGCTCCTCTATTGCTACATTAAAACAATTCAAGAAGATTAACTATCAAAGCACAGGCTGCCTTTGCAGGAGTCATGCTATTTTGACCCCATCTTATCACGATTTTCCAGCTGCTTGATAGCAGTATTTTCTTCTTTTTCAGTTTAATCAGTTTCCCAGATACTGAGCCAGGACACACCTGTTTATAATACCCTGGATCACTTTCAGTGCCTATAAAAAATACAAACATCAGTGTGCTCCTTGCCAGTGCTCCAATACACGCTGTTAGAAATTCGAAATAACACAATTTCATTAGTCAGCAGGAATGTTCTCCAAAGTGTATTTTACCAAATTCAGTACAGAGGCCAGGCTGCTGCTGCTCTGTACATCTGTAGCAAACAGTACATCGATAGTTATGGCTACAGTACAGAAAGACATCACAAAGAAACCAAGGCTGGTCCTGACAGAGCACCCAAAACAGGAGTTAGAGCACTGGAAACAGAGCCTGGGCAGGCACCTGCCTGTGGTTGACTGCACTGTGCTGTGCACAAGCCCTCGGGGGACAGCTGGGGTGATGCTGCTCTGTGTGATCCAGAGAGCTAAAGCAGTGTTGCTGTCATGTTTCATAATGTACTTTTCTTTAGAACTGAGCAAGGAGTATGAGCCACACATACCTATGCACGAGTCTTTGGACAGTGCTGCTGCCACACAGATCATGGAAACTTTAGTGTCTTATCAAAAAGTTGGCAGAAAATTCCTATACTGCTTGCCATTGCTTCTAAAAACAAGCCATGGGTATTGATGAGCTGGGGATCTACAGAAAGAAGGGCTGCCTGTCAGTCATGACTGAGCCCACCAGACACAACACCACAGCATCTGGGCAGCCCTACCTGCAAAAGGCAACGTGGTAAACCTCTCTGAGCAATTAATACTTGCTAAGTTTGTAAGAGCCTGTCAAGAAAGTTAAAGGCATCTGCAAAAACAAAAAAAAAGCTACTACTTTTTTCAACATCAAAAAAAAAAAAAAAAAAAAAAAAAAAAAAAAAAACCAAACAAATGCAGGTAAAACATGGCAGGTTAAACTAAATATTTATTCAAAGCCGTTTTCTTTTCTAGTCTGGTGAGAAAACAAAATATAATTCTGTAGCTCACCTGAAATATTTTTGTTTCCAGTTGAGTAGGCTAACTGACAAAAAAATAAATTATTCATAGACTATTATTTTTAAAAAATTGTGTTGCCATGTTTCAAGTCTCTAGTCCAGACCCTACAATTACAAGACATTTTAATAACTTTTAAATAGATTTTTTCTAAATCTGTTCTAATACATAGCTGAATGCCTTTGTAGAAGTCAAGCAAACACATAGGAACTCCCTCTTATACCCACATTTAGCTCCCACTGACAGAGTGTGCTGGTTTAGCACAGAAGTGATTTTTTCCAAGGAAGTTATAGCAAAATGACTGACCAATTAAATATGGGATATGCCTCTGGGCTACACAGATAAAAATCAGTGGAATTCCAAGAAAACTCCTTTTCTTCCTGGCCTGAGGACAGCTAACAGGGCCGGACTGGGCTGGATGGCTCCTGGGCAGAGGGAGGGAAGCAGAGTATGCCCTGTCCCGGGCCCCAGTGGCTGCCGGACAGGGGAAGGCAAGGATGGGGCTGGGAAAGTCCAGCTGCACAAGAGATCCCGGCTCCAGCCTCAGCACAGCCCAAATTTATCACCTTTGGCCATTTCCCGGGAAGAGCCAGCATGCCCTCTCCAGACCTGGGAGAATGTTAACTCTTTCCTTGCACAGATGAAACTTGCAAAGCGCTGACCTTTCCCTGAGTGAGAGAAGAGTGGGAGACATGTAAAGAGACACTATGAAGATACTGTAGTCAGTGAGGAAGAGTAGCATCTTAGATGAGGAAATGAGGAGATGCCTTGGTTTTGGGGCTGAAAGTCTTTTGTGAGCCATGGTAACAGACTGCAATACGCTAGAATATCCCCTTAAACTGTGGAAAAATATGCACTGGGGAGATGGTGAGAGTATTCAGGTTGTAGATTTGAGCAAAGGTATTTGTAATGTACTAAGTAAATACTGAAGTAGCTGCTTGTTATAAGAAGCTTGAACAGAGGAAGATAAAGACAGAGTGATATGAAGCCCTCTGCCCCCAGAGAAAATTAAGACCTCTGTTTCTTGAGATGGAAATGATTTTAGAGACAAATGAAGAAAAACCTTTGCTTTTGGAACTGTTCATCTTTAAAATGATACCCCAATGAACTTCATGGCCCATACACAGCTGTGGGAAAGGCTGCATTATATGGGAGGGATTTCACAACTGCAGATTTCCCTGGGCAGCTATTTTTGTGAGAGATAAAAGCCACAAGCAGACTGCTCTTTCTTGTGGAGAGTTCCATGGTAAACTAAAAGAGACTTCTCTCTCTAAAAGGACTGATGAAAGACTATTTCGTAAGTGGTGCTGACCTAGACTTCCAAATTTTGTCTTTATATGTTGTCTGTGAGAAAGAAAAGAAGTTGTTGGGGGAGGGGGAAGTGTTTTGAAGGCTTTATTCTGATTCTCATTAATTTTTTCTCTCTTATAGTTTTGTTAATAAACCTGTCTTTATACTCTTTAAGTTTTGAGCCTGTTTTGCTTTTCTCCTAATCCTATCTCACACCAGAAAAAGTGTAAATAATTCTAAAAGGCACTCAGACCACTACACTAATTTTGGGAAACAGAAATTGGCGAATGTGAAACCACTACACAGAGACAGTCAGATGGGAAAACTTCAGCCCCCTTGGTCACAAGTTACAGCCTAGCAGAGAAAACCAACTTCAAATTGACACCATTAGGTAACATCAATGACAGTTACGATGAGCAGTGAGATACTGCACAAACCCACAATGTGCCCAAATGCACTGAGCAGCTGTAAGGGATCCCTCACCTGACATACCTGTCACACAGTATTTCTGCAGCCATTAGAGACTGGCATACTAGAAAATCATCCAAAGATTAATAAAAAGCTATGGCAAAAATATTTCTGAAAGCACTTCTTCTTAAAATTATCCAGTTAATAATTCTTTCATTCCAAAACTCCCAAAGAATCTAAATCAACGAACGTTATTCTTTCAGGGCACATTCACAGATGGAAGCTATAGAGGCTATGCAGAAAAGAATTAACTAATTTAATATGGTTAACTAAAACTTCTCATTTACTTTATATTCATAACATTTAAAGATGGTCAAATTTATTTTTCCTTCACTTCTTCTTTTTTAAGACTCTAGAGTAAAATGCCAGACTCTAAGACGTGTATATTAACAGCAGGTTTGCTAACACTTTTCTTCAGTAAGCCTGTAAAATGCCTGGCTGATTTTAGCAGTGTGATGTGTATGACTAAATACACAACAGCTCAGTAAAATCAAATGATGAACAAATGCACGCTTACATTGTCAGGTGTCTGATATGTAGATGCATTTATTAACTGGACTCCATAATCTGCTAATAGTGCACTGTCATTAATGTTGCAATCAATGGGAAAAAATAGGCCTATGAATCCATTAGATAATAGTCTGTAAAATAATTAGCTGCTTCAGAGCATTTCAAATTAATGCACTCAAACTCCTTTAAAACCTAAAAAATAAAAAAAACCAAAAAAAAAACCCAAGAAACAAACAAACAAAAAAAACCAAAAAACCCAAACCAAAACAACAAAAAAAAAAAAACCCACAACCAAACAAAACCCAAACCCAAATCTGAATCTCTCTGTGCCTAAGAGTATATATTTGCCACAGCTTCATTTAATTGAAGCAGAAATTGAGATATATTTATCCCATTAGAAAAATGTACCAAATATCTTCCTCACCCACATCTTAAGATGACTGAAAAGTCTCATTTTGAAAAGTGTGGTTTTTCAGACACATTTTTTATCCACCACTCTGGACCACTAGTAAGCTGCAAGTGTAAAGTGGTGCCACAGCAGCTATACACACCTGGGAAGAACTAGTGACAAAGTGTTCGACTGGGCTGATTTGAGCCTACAATTTACACATCAAGTGTAAAGTATCTACATCAGTAACAGGGATACAGGCTATGCCTATAAGCTGTTTAAATGCCTGCCCACCCTGGAAAACCCTCCTTTCTATACTGCCTGGCTACAAGGGAATAAAACCTCACTGCATATGCACAACAAAGCAAGGCACAGAGCAGATATTGACCTTAATTGTCAAAAAAAATGCACTAGTGAGGAAAGTGAAAAGGTCACTGGGGCATTATACCCTCTCCTTGTGGTTCTCCTCATCAATCTAATGGAAATACAGTAGGAACGAGTTCAGGATGTACATTTTTTTCAAGGCAGCACCTGGAAAAGTGATGTAATTTTCTCTTTGTAATTACAGCATCTGCACTGCAGACTGATAAAAGTTACAACATCAAGCATTGAACTACAGTGAACCTTGTGATTTATGTTCACATCTGAATACCAGAAACTGCACAAGCACGTAATTATTTGTCTGCATTGGAGAAACACGTGTCAGGGGGCAGAAGTGGAGAAAAGAAGGGGTTTTGGGGCAGGAATGCACATCAACCTTTCTCCTACTAAGGCAAAACAAACTTCCTGATGGATTTGAGTAGTAATATCTGGAACATTAAAAGAAATAAAAATCAGAATCTCCATTTTACAACTTGGATTTAGGTTCTATGACTTATGCTAAAATCTCAGAAGACTGTACTTTGAAAGCCTCCTTTGCCACTGCTTATATGAAAATTACTATAAAGATGTTGTCTTCAAGAGACAAAAAGTTGTTTATTCTCATAACTTGTTTTCACTGCAAATGTTCTTGTTCTATGCAGAGAACACATGGCTTTGTTTTTTGTAGAGCTCAAGCTAATTTCTTGTACGTGTTAAGAATCTGCTCCAAGCCAGGAATGCTTTCAGGTGGGCTATATGGGAAAGATGACAAAAGTCTCATGATACTGGAGACTGTTTCAAATATTAGGTTTTAAAGCACCAGTGTACTCCTGGCACTCTTCTATTGTGAGCTGGGAAAGTACCAGTATTCATCAAAACACAGCAGGAGTCAGTTCTAAAGCCAGGTACCTGACATTTAATCTGCCAATAAAATGCTGCTGGGGCACAGTGTTTAGGGCAGCCAGGTTAGCCGATAAAGAGCCCTTTTCATCCTCTGCTGTCTGTAATTACTGCATTCCTGTCAGGAGCAAGCAGAGCAGCCCCTGTCCTGCACATGCAGCGCTGCAAATAGCACAGGGTAAATTTAGCAAAGAAAAGCCAGTTTAAAAGGAATCACCTACATCAGAAAACCTATTAAGGAAAACAGGTTATTGCTACAGATCAACAAACATCACACCTACTTAAGTGCATCTCTTCGTGGCCAGTAATTCAAATCTTTACCAAAGCAGTTGCTTAATAGCACCTCTCAGCAGATGTAGAAAAGGGAATGAGAAGACAGAAAACGGCACACAAACAGAGAGTCTGGCTATGCTCCACGTGTGGTGTATGAGGAGGATTCTGGCTCTGCTTTCTGAGATGACCACTGCACACTTCCTCCTGCTTTCTGCAGTGTACAAGGTTGGCTGCAGAAGTGAGCTTCATTTAGCCAAGACAGAGAGCAAGAGACTTAAAAATGAAAGCACAAAATATAGATTAAAAGGGGAAAAAAAGAAAGACACAACATTCAAGAATTTCATCAATCTTTTACAGCCCCACCCTTTAAAAACAATAAAGACAGAATTAGTCTACTGCAGCCAAGAGAAACCAAGTGTAGAATAAGCATATATGTCTAACTAATTTTAGTAATTTGTGGACCACTGAGTACAGGAGCTTTCAAGGACATAATGAAATGAAAGCATTCAATTCATCAGTATCACTGCTCTTTGCAAGAGGGACCAAGAAATCTGCTTTTGAACTATGCAGTAAAACATGAGTCACTTGAGATGCTAACATGAGAGCTCAAGGAACTGTGGAGTAACCAGTCTAAAGCATTACAGGGCAGGCTTCGCCTTATATAGTGGGCAGAAATCTATGGCACAAAAACATATGGAATGTGCCAGTAGTGAAAATCTGGTAAGCTAAAAGATCTAGTTGATCAGCAACCAAAAAGTGTCTGTTGTGAAGCCTTTTAATAGAATACAAAGAAAACTCCTAAGCCTATGCCCAGGGAAGGTGCTCCCACCCACAAGGCTCACTAATGCCATCTTCTATATTCTTTCCTATCATCCTCAAGTAAGTTTGAATTCCTGGGTCAGTAAAGCATTATGGGTTTCAGTCTTGCAAGACATTGTGGTACAAGAGCTGTACAGGCAGTATTACTCCCAGTCCTGAGAAAATTAATTTACTAATTAAGCTCTTTGACAATCTCTCAAATTTCATTTTAAATCCAGCTAAATTCTTGTTTAGCCTAAAGAGCCAGATGTATTGAGCTCCTGGGACCTAATGCAGTTTGGCAGTCTGCAGACAACTGAAGGCAGACTCCACAGGAGGTGGAGACACAAATGTATCATCTACCATTTTTTATGAAGACATATATCACAACTTCACCAATTATAAATTCAAGGAAGACTGGGTAGTAGGAAAGGAAAAAGATGACCCAAGAAGGAAGGCAGGCAAACAAACAAATGAATATTTTAAACCTTACAGAGAACATGTGCTCAAGTATCCTCACATCACATGAAAATTCTTTCAATGCCCTTGTATCACTTTCATGAAAATTTGTTCTGCCTCTTAGTTACCATCCCAAGTAACAACCTGAAGAGCAGTCCCTGTAGTCTTTCCATCAAAGCACTGCACTCAAGTATTTTTTCCTCCAGTTGACAACATGAGTGACAAGAACAGTAGCAAGGCTCTGCATGTATCAGTAATTTGATTCCTGAGGAGCCAGCAATCCATCACACAACTCTTTGGCTTACCCCCCTCCCCCCCAAAAAAAAAAAGCTGCATAATCTATTTCTGTGACACCTCATGCTGAACAGCTTAGCACAGGTTCCAACATAGCACCAGTTGTCTTTGCCAACTTCCATCATGCTTGGCATTTTATGGATGCTCCTCTGAAAGTAATCAGTCAAAAAAATGTGATAAATAGGTAAGGAATCTCAATACAGTAATCAGGGCCAAAAAAATTCATGCTCATTGTACTTGTGGCCTTCAGGAAAATGTAGCTTCTCAAAAAAAGTTATTTTAAGTGTGTAGCCAATGGAGTCAGGAGACTCTGCCACCAGCAGAATACATGCTTTTATGCAAAGAAAAATTGATACTACCTTAGAATGTAATATATGGAAAAACTGCTTGGTAATGGATGGGCCCTGAGAATGAGAAGGCAGAGGGAGAAATCTGTTGCCTGGAGGAGGCCAAAACTGGAAATGCTCTGCTGCTTTCAAAAAGAATGACAAATCTCAGAACGAGGACGAGCGCCATCACCTGCTCTAGCGCTCTGCTGTTCCTAACATGAAAACTAATTCTGCACTAGGTCCACTGATAAGAAGAATAGCTTGCAAAGACATTTTTCAACTCTTTTACATGCTTATTTACTTCTAGCTAGTCTACAGGAAAAATCATTAAGACGATGATAAAGAAAAAATTCAAAACTTAGGAAGGAGCAACATTGTGAGATGGATACCAATCCTGTGCAATCTTAACAATGGATACTTTCTGTTCTCAAGGATTTCACTATGGAAACTTGACATTTTCTTGACATTTCTTCACATAAAGGAGAGATTTTCTTTCGACTTTCCTTTAATTCCATTACTATAGTAATGGAAATATACACTACATATAGAAATAAGTATTTTGAGAATGTCTGAGCAGAATCAGAACTTTGATTTCTACTTTTTTTTTTTTTATTTCATCACTATACCACTTTCCCTATTTCATAGGCAAAAAGAACATTTTTCATACAAGTAGTCAAGAGGATGCTTCTAAGTTGCCATTGGAGTTCCTCCATCACGATCCATCAGTTCTAGCAGATAATCTCTATTTCCATCACAGCTTCCCTGCAGCTTGGCTGATTTTGTCAGGCATGTGACAGAGACTTCATTTATTCACATTTTTATGTAAAGTGATATCTGTGTACCAATTTAAAGTTTGAGGAACAGAAGCATTCTATAACTTAACAGGTACCAGTCCCACCATCTTTGTCCACCCAGATGAAAGTGGGAATTCAAAATTCTCTCTAACATAGTGTGAGAACGGAAGCTTTCTGTTCCAACTGATCTATTGCTAATCTTTGTCTCTTTCAATTTCGTCAGAGTGACTGGAATAAAAATGCAAATCAGACTTTCACTAATACTTTCAGTAGGCATGGCATTTACAAAGCAATTTCCATTACTGACTCCTAGTCATGTACTGATAATTTCAAAAATAAATCCATTTCAGATTTAAAATTTCCATGGTCCATTTCTTCTCAACGTTGTATGCCTTATTTGAAAATCTGGAGAGAGAAACTGTTCCGTTTAAAGGGTGGAAGTTTTTTCAAGCCTTTATTACTTGCTAAATAAACGATAACCATATTTTCAAGCGATCTATCTTCTGACACTCGGCATACTGAGGCTTTCTCCTCAAAATGAAAGCTGTTAATCTTGCTACAGTCATGCGATTGAATGAGGAGCAGGAAGCATCTAGACACATTCCCCTCTCCCTGTGCCCTGAGGCTTGCGTTGCCTCCACACACCACTGCCATCCCCTGTCCTATGGTGTCATGGATCCATCTTCTGGTCCCACCCTGGAAAAGACAAATGACTGCATCAAAGACCAACAACTGCACATTCAAAGAGTTCAAACAGTCAAATCACTTGAAAGGATCTGGTTAGTGACAATTTTATCCCTTAAGTAAGTTAATTAAAAAGGAGTGAGGTATGCTATTTCTTTTTTCCAATATTCTACTTATCAAATGCAGAATTGACAACATTGAGTTTGGTTTTTTTTTTTTAACTGATTAGGAGTTAAATAGAAAAGGAAGTATTAACAGACTCCCATCAATAGTCAGAAGTGCCAGTCAACTTTTAAACAACTGTTCCACTACTGATATTAATTCAGCCTTATTATGTATATGTAGTATTTTTGTCTTGCTTTTCTCAATACCTATACATCTCAACATTTTAGACAATTTAAAAATATGTTAAATGAGACAATGTTAATCCTCTTGGATTAACATTGTCCTGCTGGACTCTTAGTTTCTGGTGTGTAGTGATCTGTCTTTTTACCTCAGTGTTACATTTACAGGTTAATATCAATACTGCTTTGATACTGAGCAGGTCCATCTCCAGCACCTGTTTCTTGCAGAAACAGCCTGATTTCTGATCATTGACTGAAGCTGGGGATTCCTGAGTGAATGAGCCCAGATTTGAGGAAATTTAAGTATCTAAATTTAAATGTATGTCTTCTTCCACTGGCACCATCCTCATATAGGTAAACATATAAGAGAACAGGACCAAGAGCAGGCAACCTCACTTTGTTTTTGTGGAAAATCATGAGCTGACACCAGCATTAACTAGTTCTTTCAAGATTTTTTTCCAGTGAATGATGAAGCAAGCAATGTTTTCACAAAATCCTTAACAGAGTCTTGTGGGAACAATTTATATTTGAAATGTGATTTTCTTATTATTTCCAATATATTTATGAAATTGATTTAAGAATACAGTTAAAACCTAAGCTTTTGAAAACATGCCACAGCAATAGTTAGGAATCAAAAGAGTAGGTCAGGCATTAAATGAGGGTTATATGAAGCAGATACATCAATTTTAGAAGAAATATATGGATAAAGTAAAGGAGTACGCAGTAGCGTTAGGACAGCATGAAATGCAAATGGTTTATACTGAAAATTTAGAATATAAACTATATTTCTGAGACTGCACAAGAAAGAAAAAGAAAGTCTAGTGCATTTAAATGGCTAATGGAAAGAACAAAATCAAGACTATTTCAGATAATGGACTCAATTTTTACAGTCGTCTGGTGCCCAGCCTACAGAAGATAAGATATTTTATTTCAAAGCCTGAAAAATCCTTTCAGAGAAAAGATTATTCTGGGAGGTATTGAAAAACACCTGGAAGACAAAATAGTCATTGGTCACAGCCAGCACAATTTCATGAGGGGAAGCCCTGCTTGTCAAACCTAATTTCCTTCTGTGACAGGGTAACTCACCTAGTTGATCAAGGGAATGCAGCTGATGTAACCTTTCTGGATTTCAGTAAAGCTTTTGATACTGTCTCTCACAGGATCCTTCTGGATAAAATGTCAGGCACGCAGCTAGATAAACACATCATGCCATGGGTGAGCAAATGACTCACAGGTCAGGCATAAAGGGTTATAGGGAATGGGGTGACATCTGACTGGTGGCCTGTCATTAGTGGGGTTCCACAGGGCTCCATCTTCAGCACTGTGCTCTTCAACATTTCCTAAATGACTTGGATGCAGGACTGGAAGGGATACTAAATAAATGTACTGATGGCACTAAACTTGGAGGAACTGCTGACTCCCTCGAAGGCAGAGAGGCTGCAGAGAGACCTCGACAAATCAAAGAGATGGGCAATCATCAACTGTGTGAAGTTTAAAATGCGCAAGTGCTGGATTCTGCACCTGGGATGAGGCAATCCTGGTTATGTGTACAGATTGGGGAACAAGATAAGCTTTATAATGAGCTTCATAATGAGATGTATTCCTGCAAGGAACTCTGCTAGTAACACGTATCCCATTTTGAAGAGGGGAGAACAAGGAACAGCCAGCAAAATGCAAAGAACAAGAGAAACATCTCAGAAGCTGTAGAATCCAGAAAAAAAACCTTTCAATTGGCAATGCTGCCAATTAGTGTAGAAAGAGCAAGTCCTCAGTATCCACAGAGACCCTAAGAGCAGTCTGCATCCTGAGACTGAAGTGAGAAGAGTGATAGTGTCATGGGTTGAAACAGTATCTCTCTGCTAAGACCTTGGGATTCTATAGAAAGGACAGGCACCTATAGGGGACAGGTTTTAGATTTCACATGCAGTTCTGACCATTCAGAAAACAGAAGGCGACTTTTGGTAATACCCATATAAAAGCTGAAGCTGGGTTAGAGACTTTCTCTTTCTCCCCCGTCCAGCGAGCAGGTAGCATGGGCAGCTGAGGAGAGCCCGGCGGGATCGGGGCTGCGGCGGGATCGGGGCCCGGGAGAAGGATGGGATTCCTCTCCCCCACTCTACTCTGGGCCCTTCAGAGCAGCTGCGAGCGGCTGGAGCCATCAGACCGAGGGATGGAAGACAAGGTGTCCATCAGCCTCCCCCCACCGGCATGGCTTTGGAACATTTTCCTCTGCTACCGCAGAGATCACCTGGACACCACCAGCTTTAACTGGGCAAGCTTTAACTCCTTCCTGACACAGACTGAGACTTTAAACTCTAATCCTTCTTGGAGATGAGAAAAGGCCAAATTGGAGACATGTAAAGGGACAATATGGAGATCTCAAAGTCAGTAAAGGAAGAGTGACTTTTTGAAAGTGATAGAGATGACAAGTTGCCTTGGTTCTAGGCTGAACATCTCCTCTGGGTTTTAGTAACAGGGTAATCTTTTAAATCATGGACAATATAAATTGGGGAGATGATTTGTGGATTTGAGTAAAGGTATCTGTGACGAACTGAGGGAATATTTTTGTGCCCCCATGAGAGGTATGAGAGGAAGCCCTCTGCCAGTGAAGAAGTGAGAAGACCGTCTCTGTTCCCTGAGTTGAAAAAGATCCTTTAGGGTTTTTTTTGAAACAGTTCATTTTTGAAAGGTACCACCCCAATTTGTGAAATCTGTGGTCCATAGGTAGTCATGGGAAAGGCTACGTGATATGGAAGTCCCACAGATGCAGATTCTCTGGGCAGGCTGCTTTTGTGTGAAAGTTACAAAAACACAGGAGTGACTTCTCTCTCTTAAAGACTTAATGAAAGACTGTTTTGTAAGTGGTACTGACCTGGAGTTCTGAGCTTTGCCTCTTTACATTGTTTATAGAAAATGAACAGTTTGTAGTGAGAGAGTTGGTTTTAGAAATTTTTTTGTGTTGGGGTTTTTTTGTCTTTTTCTTATTTTTCTCCTCTTAGTGTATCTTAATAAAATCTGTTTTCTTGCTTCTAAGTTGAGCCTGCTTTTACCTTTTTCTCGCAAAATCCTATCTCTCAGCCAGCAAACAAATTTGGCAAATGTAAAACCACCTCATAAATGGTGCCGTGACTTGGATAAGCAAACCTAAACCACAACAGACAGTAAGACCAAAAAGGTGTAAAAGTTCAATCAAAGTGCTCAGTATTTGGCACTGGTTGTCAGTCAGGAAGAAGGAGCCTTGCCACTGTCACAAGGGCAGCAAACCCTTAGTGGAAAAGTCATCCTGTATAAAGGAATCAGACTCTTAACAAAGTCATTGCTGCCAGCAGAACAACAAAACCAAGAGCCCTCTTGTTACTCCTTGAAGATTTGCAACAAACATATGGACTCGCATTTGCTCACTTGTATTGCAAATCTTACTTGAATATGTAGATTGAGTGTCTCCAGATTTTTATGAAAGGCCATCATTTTAAGCCTAAGAATAAACAATCTGGGCTTTCTTCCAGAAGATTTAAATTGTTTATTTTCTGTAAGGAGAGCCTCCTTCAGTAGAAATCAGTCTCGGCCGCCATATCCACAGGCAAACCTTCCTAGAGGAGTTTATGCCAAGCCAAACAACTTTACCCAAAATGTTTCCAGGTAATTTACCAGAGAAAATGAGATTTTTTTGGAACTATATTTAATATCTTCACTAGCTAGAAATCATCCAGCATTGAGCAGAGGTTAACAAAAACCAAATCTAAACTTCAATAGAAAACTTGTGACTCTCTATAAAAAGTGCAGCCATTCTCACCTGTGACTCAATTTCTCCTTTCAAGGAACACTTCCTGTGGTCTCAAGCACACAGCTCATTCCCACGAGCAGGGGTCAGACTCAAGCCACTGTGTTTAAAACAGGACTTTTCCTTGTTTTCACATGAACTGTTTCAGCCTGACAGGCTTGCAGCCAGCCACACCACAGTGCTTCCTAACGAGCGAGGCACTGCATCCACGGCTGTTTGGTGCCATCAGCAGGGCTGGCGGCTGGAACCAAACTCCTATGACTTAAGTTGATACCTGCTCCAAATTACAATTTGCAGATTCATATGATGTGACTCACTGAATACTTGCTACGATATTATCAACCAGAGGAGCACATAGCCACAGATCTAAGAATTGTGTGAGACCCAATTATCCTTTAAACATAGGGGTGGGTAACTACTTGTAAGGCTACCCTTCCACTAGGCATCCTTCTTTACTCTGCCAATAAAAGTACCAGGCAATAAAGCTTCTGAAAACCTGCATGTTGCTTTAACCCCATTATCAGAAATAAATCTATTTTATTTAAAACTTTGCATAATCTCCTTCTCTGTTTTAATTCTTTCCAGTATTGGAAAGGTACTTAGCACTACAAGCTCTTAATAATTTTGAAAGACTACTCAGAAATGTTACTGCATCATGCATTTTGAGGCATTAATTTCAACAATTTTACCAGTAACCCAGTAAAATGCTTGAAAGCAAAGCTTTTTGGAGCTTGGGTTTTATTGGGATTCTTTTTTTCACATAGACCTGTCCTCTTTTTGTATTTGACAAAGCCACAATCTGACCAACTGTTGCTTTAATTCTTTTACCAGTCTCCCTCCATAACTACTGATACTCTCTGACTTTGCCTACAAAAGTAAAGTATGTTACTAGCTTGCTGTATGTGAAAAAATTAGAGAAAAAACATCTTTATTAAAAGGGGAGACTATTTGCTCCTTCAGTGAAAGTATAAAAAATATATCAAACCACCTTCCACAAAAAGTAATCGAAAACAGCATTAACATTATTAACACATTGAGAAAAGTTGAAGAAAGATAAAGAAAAATGTATAAAGAAGGCCTGGATATTAGAAGAAAATAAAAAAGTTTTTCTTTTCCTTCTTCCTACTACTGTACAGTATGTGTTTCATTAATGTAGTAAGTGCCTTATGATAAGAGTCCATGAGTCTTGCACATGAGATACTTCAATTAATATACAGAAAGTAAATAATTTCATGCACTCATAGGAAAATGTGGAAAGTGACTGTGAACCATGGGGTTTTTGGGGAGAGCACTAAGCTCTCCCCTTTTTTGACAACACAGTTATTGTATGAAAACATCTACATAAACTGCAATCATATTTCCAATAAACAGAGAGAAGACAGACATCACTGGGTCGAAGAGTATAAATTAGCTTTACACAGTCTAAGCTGTAAAGCTGAAAAGCCAAATGCTTAACATCATGTCTCCCCAAAGCAACATTTAGTTCATCGTTCCCATCTTCATTTGCTAGCTCCATATGCTGGCTCTCACTTTCCAGATTTCTCACATTCACCACTTCACGAGCAACGTCTATAAGCGCACACTAAAATCAAACTGAAGAAAAACCCTGAGTTGCTGCATTTATGGAGCTACTTCTGCCCAAATCACTGAGTGATTGCTTTGAAACTCAGGGATGCAATGGAAAGGCAGGAGAGCTGAGATGGGTGGCACTGCATTTAGGCAACACAGGTGTCTACCTAGTGACAACACAGTCACTTCTTCCAAGGGGTCACCTTCCCATCCTTGCACACTACATAGTATGTGGGAGAAACCTGTTTCAGCTGCAAAGCTCACACCTGGCAAAAATACTTCCAAATTTGACAAAGAAAGAAAATGTAAAACTTTTCTACTAACTCAGATTCGGTGGTTTTCAGAACTAAACAATGAAACCACGATAGAGAGGATATTTTAAAAGGTTGATTTGTCACTAGTGTCTTTATTTTATTTGGAAGCAAAAAAGACACAAGGGTCACCTCAAAGTTTTTGAGTCCATATATGAAGTGACTTTCTGATTTTCACTGATGCCCAGTTTCATCCAGGTTCCTGAATTACCTCCACAATTTTAAAGTGTACTCAGAAGGCAGAAAAGATTGAAAAAGATTGTATCAATTGAAAAACATTGTATCAATTTCAATAATACCCCCTTTTTCAGTTTCATTGTAAATAAACAAGACACTAAAGTCTTTATGTTGAATGGGAAGATCCCACCTAAAATGATGTCTGAGATGCTACAGCAAATAAGCCTGTCTAGTAGCTGCATGAAATAAGACTGTATCCTGGATGGTTAGGTTTGCCTGATATTGGATTGCTGCTTACAAAAGGACTCTTAGAAGCACAGTGACATTGTTGTGATACAACACCTACCTGTCACTTTTCATTTAAAGAAAGTGATCAGAAATTTCATACACCCAAAAGCTGCTTCAAAACTCATCACAATTTTACAAATGCTCTTTTCACCTAATTCTAGCATGTTCTACTTTATTATTCATGGGCATCAATGCTCTCTTTAAATTTCTATCAATTGAAAGTCCAAGCAGTCATAAAGGAAACTCTAATTTTGATTTGTGTGTTGTGGAAGTCACCAGTTTTCATTTTCATTCAGCCTTTTGACTTAGTGACAAAAAAAGCACCATTCTGTAGGAAATGCACTAAAATAAAATAAAAACTTGTTAAAAATGACAAGATTCCAAATTCAGTACCTGTAGCATACTGCAATAAAATGAAGTGATTGTAATGGTGGGGGGGGGGGGGGGGAATCCCCACCCCTAAAAACGCAGAAGAAAAAAAAAGCCAACTCCATGTAAGAGAAGCAAACTTTGAGAAAAATGTTTTAGATCTGTACCATAAGATTAAAGATCTGCAGTGAACCCAGCTGCCACAGCAATCACATGCACCAAACTGATGCATCACTCCAGGCAAAGGAGGACCAGTACTGCAATTTAAGCATGGACAGCTGAATGCCAAAGGTCTGCATTTGAACAGTGTCTGTTGGGCTTCCTTATTTCCCTGGGGTACATTATAGGGCTGCTTCAGCACATTACAAAGCATCCCTTTCCACCCTCCAGCTGTGTTAGAAAAGGGGAAAGGACAACTAGCACTGCTGTCACAATCCAAGGAGTGCAACCATGAACCATCATGCTCCAGACCAGTGTTATTATGTGAAAGTTTACCAAATCTGACTCAGCCTTAAGGGCAGCCTTAGACCTAGGGTAAGTACAAAACTGTGTTCTCTAAATAACTCACCATCAGAATAGTTTCTCACCCACCTCTGCCTTTTTATTAGTTCCCTTTCAATAATTTCTTGTTACAAGTTGTAGTTCCTACTGTAAGAGCGAATATATCCAATATAATACTACACTTAGACAAGGGACTCTACAGATTCCTAGGGGCCCTTTGCTACAGCATCTTGCTTGAGGTACTGCTGTAGACAGCCCCAAAGATTCAGGGGACTTGTTCAAACTAGTCCCAGTCATACAAAGTAACATTATAGCTCATGCAGTAATTAAACAGAATAGGATTCAGTTCAGCAGGGATCTAAAATGCTCGCAGTTTTGAAGATGTCCATGCAAACACGAGTGTAGCACATGCACTGAACACATGCCAGGGAGAAGGAAAGGTCCCCCTTGGATGGTAAGGGTAAAACTTGCACAGCTGCAAACCTGACACTCACAGTGGTATGAAGCCAAAGCAGCAGCACACTGATCAACCAAAGTAAACTAAACTTTCCTTGCCCCTAAAACATCAAGGGAGTGATGGAGCACTACTGCAGCCTTGACTGGTTCTCCTAAAAACACGAGCAGCAGCCTCTAGGCATCCAGTAATCTGCTGGTAGCAGTGTGGGCACCAGCCAAATGCCTGAGAGCGAGGAGCCCCTGCCTGGGCTGCCACTTTCTGTCCACTGCCCTGCCACTTTCTGTCCTCTCTTTCAGCACTAACTCACCCTAGAAATGGGAGTGAAGGGCAGGCAGGATATTGACAGCACAACTGCCAATGTTCATCTACCAAGTTAATAATATTCTCATTTCCTACCTTTTTTCCTTTTTTTTTTTTTTTTAATCTGTCACAGCAGCACAATCATCCTTGAGAATCTTTTGCCTTATGAACTCTACAAATTATTTTTAACACTTATTATCTACAAAAGCGAAAAGATTCCTTCATGTCTATTTGCATATCCTTTTGAAGTGATAAAACCTTTCTTAACAGGCCTTCAACATACTATAAATGGAAAAGACAGTCAGGCTTAAGTAGTAGCTATTAGCCTTTCCTAAACATCTGGATCCTGTTAAGAAAAAAAGTCATTCCAAGAAAGGGATTTGAGGGGGAACAACAAGGAACCCCAAAACACTACTTACGCTTTTCATTTGTTGAAAAATAACAGGGATAGCACAAGATCCAATTAGCTGCTCTAAGATCCCAGCTTTATTTCCCTTGGTTCTGAGAACATTGGGCTAGGTTTTTAAGGATTTTCCTACAGGAGGCAAATCTTTCATATGAATATTGGACTGCTTACATCCCCACTGATGAAGCAATACAGCAAGGCATTGCAAAGTTCAACATCCCCACTATGGCTGAGCTGAATTCCTGTTAGATACTTAAAAGAGAAAAACCAAGGGAATAAATTGAGAACATGTACTAACAATGCTAACAGGAGTCAGCAGATGGATTAGCTTCACAAGGTGGGACTAGTGTACAACACTGAAAAGATGAAACATCTTGTTCTCCAGCCTTGAAAATACCTTTCAAGATGACATGACAGGGACTGTAATGATAACTTCTCTTTTATATGTGTGTATATATGAATACACACACATAGGAAAAGCCAAAGGGACTGGGCTTTGTAGATGACCTGAAAACACTTCCAAACCTCGTCCAGGAAAACCAAAGCAAGAAATAGGGAACTAAGGAATAACTGAATGAGAAAGTTAGACAGGATAGACAAAGAAAACAAAGCAGAAGTTTTTCCTCATTCTCTCAACCTTAAAAAAAAAACCATGTCAAGCCTTTTAACATACTTGCATATATTTCAAAATTATTTACATTGTATCAAAACCCATCTGTCTGCATCAGCTCCATATACTTGATATATATCAAATCAATAAACGGGGCTTGGTTCACTCAAACTATTTGCTAAGTTAAGAAGGCAGTTCCAAAACCGGCAACTAAAAGTTGCCCTCAGTAAGTGGTGCTCCCCTGGCTGGTGCTGCACACGTCTCCCCACTCCTCGCACCCAGCCTCGGCTTGGCAAGCAGCACTGGAAGCCGAGGTGGTGGCAGCACACCCTGGCTGACCTCCTCCCCACTCCACTCCAGCCAGCTTGTCCTCCTGGCCTGACCCCAAACCCTGCCCATACTGCCATGTCTTCTTTTCCCTCCCAAACCAACTGATATTTGTTTGGCTGGCCAGCCCTATATTAAGGAGTAGTTTGAAGAAAAAAGATTTACTTCTCCCTACTGTAAAAATTTTCACAGCAGCTTAACTTCAACTACAACCTTCCCCACATTAAGAGGCTGTGGCAGTAAATGAATGGCTGAGCATGCTTGTGGTCCTGTTACAGGCAGTTATAATCCACACCCTCTGGAGAGTTTTGGGCTATAAAGAAACAATTACTACCTTTGATCATGTTGAATGACTCTCGGGATAATAAACAGAAGTCACTGCTAGAAATATCAAAGGAACTGCCTTACTATTTACTGTGTGTATAAATGTAGAATGGAAACTGTTCCAAGACCAGGAGGACATAAGGGATTCTGCTGTAGAGACAAGAAGTAAAAAAAAAAAAATTAAGAAGAAAACTCCAAAGACAAAAGAAACAAATGTGAGGGAGAGACAAAGAGAAGGTCTTCCAAGAGTGATTCAGAGCAAAACCTTAACTCAAAGCATGAGTTCACCTTATATTCCATGCAGCACAAGCAGCAGCTGCAGCCAGAAGGGGTAACTCTGCTCCTTCCTCTCACCCTCCTTCCTGCCCCTGGACCTGGCACTCTCACAGCTGTGAAGCAGCTCAGACCTCACCAGCTAACCCAGCTGAACCCTATGCAGCAGGACAGGGAGCAGGTTATTTCCCTTGGGCACCTGCTTGCTCCAAAATACTCTGTAATACACAGCTGCTATATTTACAGTCTTTTACCTAACAAAATATTTTTCCATTAAGTGTTTAATATTTTTGTTAAGAAAATGTTAGAGAAAGATATTTAAACAACTACTTGGTTCTGCTTTGAAATGAGAAACTTGAAAACAAATCTCCCACAGTTTTGGTTTCTGTGAATCAGCAATTTCAGAGAGAAAAAACTCTGGCTGGAAAATTCCTGACAAATAGAATTATTTCAATTGTGCAGCCATGCAGTTAGTGGCTGCACCAATACTTTATCTGAACTGCAGCTCCCGATCTGTTTTATAGTTTCTTCAGCCACATGCTGAGAGGTTTGATAATTTATTACTTCAGCAAAACCCTACTGAGTTACGAGTAAGGATTAAGTGGTATTTCAGCATCCTCAGTTGCCAAGGTTACTGTTGTCTTTGCTGTCAGAACTGGAGAGCCGTTGAAGCACTCTCTCCATCCCCCAAACCAATCCAAAACAAATCTTGCCAAATAAATGAAATGCATCAGTGATCCATGGATAAGCACATGCTTCTCCGATATAGAACCATCTCTTCAGTGCTCCTTGCCCCAGTATGAACAAATCTAATTCTAATCAAGTGCTGGTGTCATGAGGCAGCAGAACTTAGTCAAGCAGTGAAGTGGAGAAAATTAGTTGTATTAACAACTAATGTACACACGAGTTTCATATAATCCAGCACAAACTAGAACTGAAAGGGCACTGGAGCAGAAATAACAATGTTGATGTCTGACCTGGCATATTTAAACAAAGAGAACTAGTTTACTGATCCCCATTTTCTATTATTATTGCATTAAGAAAGTAGAGAAAAGCCAAGCCAAAAAAATAGCATGAGGTAGAAAAACACACATGGCCTTTTTGTGTGCAAAGCCTTGAAAACTTCTATTAAGACCACAAAATCAATACACTATTATTGACAGCATAGTCTTGGCAGTTTTATGCTCTTTTTTGGGCTCTCACCAAATGAGACCACAGACTAAATCAACTTTTCCATTACTGGCTCTTTAGTACTTAGGATTTTGTGTCTAAGAACACTTGCCTATATCTTAAAAATCCCAGATACTATCTACTACCTTTTATATTGCCTTGGCTGACATGTTCTGCGACAGTAAACAGAAATGGTAAGGCTCAGCAAGTCAAAAGCTAATGACATAGAAGGAAAATTCAGAAGAGAAGCAGCACATTGTGCTCCTCTGCTGCCCCAGAAATGCCTGAAAGCAGAGCATCAGCCCTCTCTGCTCTGTAAACACACATTCTACTTGCACAGAGAGAAAAGTTAGCCATCAGTCAAGGTTGATAAAACTCAGAGAATGCACAGAACACAGCATCTTCTATGCACCATGTATGCAGCAATCCAATCCTGAAGAAAGACAGGAAGAGGGTTTCAGCAATGAAAGAAGCTAAGATAAATGTGGCAATTGAGTAGAGCTCTCCCAGCAGCTCTATGTAACTTTTGCACGTTGTTGTCTAAGCTAATCTTCCTGGTGCTTAAAATGTTCTAGCATCACTTACATTGCTGTAATTAGGACTTGTTTTCCAGGTTATCATTTCTGCTCCTTCACACTCAGCCAGATCCACTTACATCCACTTAGTAACATGTAACTTATGCCACTTCATCTGTCAGCTCTGAATCCTGCACAGTAACTTGCCTGTTCGTGCATTTAAATTGTGCTTGGCCTTCAATTTCATAGTGCAAAAGTAGCCACTTGTTCCTTGCTGTGGCTCACACATCCCTCATTTCTTCTTAGACTACACCTCCAGCAAAACAACATAATAAGGGCTGATTTCAAGCACTTGGGGCAATGAGTACCTTCTACAGAAGAGCACTGAAGTAACACCCCTGGACTAGAATAACGCCACTTCCACATTAGGGCTAATACAAAACCCTACTGCCAATGACAGAAATGTAATTAGGATTTTGCAGCATTGCTTAAATCACTATTATTTAGAAGAGCCCTCTACACCTGCAGTTTGGCTTTTGACACGCTCTGAATTTGAGAATCAGCAGTTACCAAAGGAGGAGTGCCCCAGAGGAGCTCACAAGCATCGTATGAAATCAGAGAGATGTTGTCATTAGTTGATCACACACCAGACCTTGCTGCTGCTGCAAGCTCTGGCAGCCAGCACGGTATGTTTGTGACCTGGAGCTTTGTAACATGCTGGGAAGGAAGGAGGGGGCAAGGGGAGCTGTGCTCTAAAGGAGTGCTGCAATTTCTGTTCTTGCTTTACACAGCTGTTGAAAGGTGTTGCTGCACTGCCAGGCATCCCAACTATGGGCTGGTACCATGGCAGGTGTCAAATTCCTTCTGGGCCACCTGAGAAGAACACACAGTTATCTCTGAGCAGGACTACTGTTCTTTGTATCTTTTCCAATCTCCTGTTTTTCTGTTTATTGTGATGAAAGCCACAGATGCTGACAATCTTTCTGACAGCATTAATTAAAGGCGATAATTACAAAATCTTCAGGAAAGTTCCTGAGCTAAAACTTGACGGTAACCCACAAAGATTCTGCATCCAGAGTTAATGAAAGGTAGGAAGAAAAAAAAAAATAAAAAAAGGAATAGTCTCCAGGGTAAACAAAAGAACATTCCAGAAATTAGTGAGATAGCCAGACTCATTCTAGCATTTCATTAACCACACACAATGGTAACACAAACACAAGTCATAACTATAAGTTGCCTTTAAAACTGAAGTAAATGCTAGATTTCTTTGATGTCTTCTTGCAATTTCTCTGCTTCTGAATCTAATCTTGTCATATTCAAATTGTGCATCATCTTTCCAATATAGTGCTTCTGAACTGCCAATTACTCTGACATTGATCTTTTTTTTTTTTTTTTTCCACAAATCTAGGCTGGAATTTTACAGGCCTTTACTTGGTATAAGGAATGTTACTTTGGTTTTTATCTTTCTGCACATCAGCCTAGTTCTTTTACTTTACTAATTGATCTGCTTCTACTTTACATCACAGCATACATACATTAAAATAAACTCATAAGAGAACACAGAAATTTTGAGGGTTTAGTCCTAACAAAGCAGCCTACAGAACAAAAACTCATGTTCTCTAAGGAATACGAGTCTGGCAGAACTTTTTTGAATATTTTCTTTTTTCTTCAGAGAGTTTATTTTCTATTCTCTTGACACCCTGCATACACCTCCTAAAAAAGTCTTCCCTATAACCTTCAAAATTAGAATAAAAGAAATTATGCTATTTCTTTGAGGTTTATAACAAATTATGCTATTTCTTTCAGGTTTTAAACAACCTTTGATCCTACTGGTTATGCAATATTCACATTACTCTGGTGGAATATACAGAGTAAGAAATATTTCTGCACTCTGTCTGCTTTCCCCAAAGAAAGGATTCGGCACAATAAAAAGGTGGAACAGCAGGACAATGGGACAGCACCCACCAGACCCTCCTCTCTTAGCCACCTGCATCAGATCACAAGGCAAAAAAAATTTGGTTTTTTTTTTTTTAATTTTATAACTGAGTAAATTTATACAAAATCTCCAGTTATCACAGCATTTGTAATAGCTCCTGAAACAGAGCACTCACATTGTTTTGGTCCTTTCTGATCTGATAGATGCGTGGGCACTGCAGAGGAACAATGTGTGAGAAAGGCAGGAGTCCTCCCTGGATTTCACTGACCACACAGCCAAATCCCAGGATGGAGGTGTAAAGTTCTGCAGTTTAAAAATCCTGGAGGCAAAGCTGGTTTTAATTAAACTGACATATTTTAGACATTTATACAAGATAAATTGAAACAGGGAATCTCAAAAAAAGGCCTGCACTTCTTTACTGAAGGCAAATTTAATATGAACTATTTTCATAGCACCCTGAAAGCTCCAACTGTTGATAGGAAAGGTGGTTTTCTGGGAAATTGCATGCAAAGGGATAATTATATGACATCTCACCCAATATGACCTTGAGATTCAGGAGCCATGAATCAGTTTAACACTGCCCTGTTCAGCATTCTTTTAAAGTTCTTTCTGGTATGTCATATATGGAAAAATTGGCACCTGAACAAGCATCAAAGTCTCCCAAATTGGGGATTAGAGTGAGCTCATCCCATCATGGTAAGAACTAGTCTTTGTTCTCAGTGTGACATCTTGCATTAATAGAAGATCATTTTCTCACAATCACCACCATTCATCTGGAGTGCAATGGGGTCTGCATGGAACAACTCCTCATTGAATTGCAGAAAACAGGGGAATAACTGCCGAGTTTTCCCGGTTACGCTATTGATATTTAAGTGCCGTTCTCTGTGGGGATGTAACAGCTTAACTCCAAAGAGGCTGTGACCTATTTCCATGATTACTGCTGCACTAATGAACAAATCGTTTCTAAAAGGATATAGCCACAACACAAAACTCTGGAGAAAGACAGACAGCCCCAATAACAGGATGGGTTAGACAAAAAACGTAACTCAAAAAAAAAAGTTGCTTTGTAAAATCTGCACTGAACAACAAAGTGGATGTTCATGTACACAATAATAAAAAATACTTTCATATTGATCCTGTGTTTTAGCTCTGAATCCTCTTGGCTTTGAAGCTATTCTAGGAGCATCTTAGGTTTGGAGGAGATGAAAGGGAAAAGATCTGAAAACACATATTGTCCACATGCCCAGCTCTACCATGGCTGTAGAGAGCAATAAAAGAAGTCCCTACTAATGTTAAATATATCCTTTTCACATGACAAGGTCTTCAGTGCTGTATCTGTTTCACTAATGAAAGCTTAAATCACAGACAAAAATCTCATTTTCATTGAGAATTTGGCTTTTCATCCTATTTGGCACCAGGGATGTCAGGACTAAAAGGTCAGCAAGATCACGGAAGCCTATGAATGAACTTAAAATAGAACTTGAGCTCATTCAGACTCTGAGACCCTTGTTTTACATGAAACAAGCATCCAACTTGCTTTCTTCATGAAAGCACAGTTACATGATGCAGCTCTTTATCCTTAAGAAATCATCAGTCTCTCATTGCTGTGGATTGGATTTGAACAGTAGTAGGTGGGAACCCAGTTCAGTCATGTATGTGAAAAGCCACTCTCTCTCCTGAGAACATGCATATGGAAAAAGTTTTAGATTACTAAAAATTTGTATGTTTTGCTTGAGGGAGCAGAGGCCTCTGTGCTTTTAACCACAGGCTAGACTAACAGACAAAACATTGCTACATGAAAAATTTGCTCAGAACAACAGAAGTGGTTCTACCTCTGTACATGACAGAGATTAGATATTCTCCATAGGCTCCATAATGATCATCTGCCAGGTGAATGTCACAAAAGTGCAACCAAGTCCAGCTGTGCCCTCCCTAGGGAGAGGAACTCTTCCCTGATCTTTAAAAATATCTGATACATGATCTTTAAAAAGCTCATTGTATCAGTTTCTTTCCTTTCCTTGTAATTTTGCCATGTAGATTTCCAAAGCAATTTACATCCACATAATATTTAAAGGAATAGACACTAACCATTTAAATATATAACAAAAAAAAGTATATGAGCTTTCTGACTTCAGCCCTGCAGAAGTTGTGTCCCATCAAAGATTTGCATCTGTGCATACTCCATAGTTCATGGATAAGACAGGTATCTCCTAGGGGGTTATTATCTCATGTCTTGCACAGCTGTATCCACCACTACAGAGGAAAATCCTGGTTCCCTACAGATCTCATTGACTTGACCAGAGAGTCCATCAGTACTTTAAAAGCCTTTCCTGGGGAAAGAATTACTAGGACTGCTGTGTTCCTCAGGATGCTCTGGTCCTGTTGAATCACTACTTTCCAAAGAAAAAGTAGTTTGTGAAAATATAAAACCAGCCCCTCTCACTTATGCCTTTCTTGACAAGGAACTAAATCAGCAAACCTCCACAAATAGTTTTTTCAAGTAAAACAAATTGTAAAGGGTATTAGAAGTTCAGAGACAATTCTCTCTAGTCACAAATATCAACCACCAGCATCCATTGCTGATCTTTTCTGCATCCCAAACAAAAAAGCCCTGCTCAAAAAGCAGCAGCAACCTCTTTGCTAAGTGGCCTGGGACAATTCCTTGCCTGTGGATTAATACATTTACAGGTTATTCTGCCCAGCTGACCAAAATGCGCCTTGGGTCATTTCTGGGCTAAAACGTTGGAGAGTTTGGAAGCAAGTCCTTAGCAACTTTCTCTTGATGGTAATGGATTAGTTTCAAAGAAAATCAAAGAATATGCAACTTCTATGTTAATCTGTGGAGATCTGTAGGTGACAAACCCTGGAACAAAGTGTCCCAAGAAAGTGTGGGTTCTCTTGCAGACATTTCAATCTGAACTACACCAGGCTGAGAGCCATCTGGTACAGCTTTGAAGTCAGTCTGACTTTGAGCAGGAGACTGGACTAAAGACTGTGAGAGATCCCTTTCAACATCAGGTAGGAAAGATCCTATAAGGTCTTCCAAAATGGATTTACGTTTTTTGATACACATTCTCCAAACTGAACCTGTCATGGTGGATTAAGCATCTAACATTAAGTATAAAAGCACTTGTTTAAGTTAACTGCTCTGCCTGCACCTCTATTTGCACTTAATTTTTTTTTCATTGCTGCAGGGTGGTGGTGATTGTATATAAAACAGCCTTTCAATGTATGAGAGTTGGAAATTTTATTTTTTTTAACCCATAGAACTTCATAAATATGCAAGAAAAATTATTTCTTTGAGCTTTTCTGTTTGAGTATAACATTCAACTCAGAGATAGAGATCTTAAATAAGTAAATGTACATTTGAGAAATGTAGATATACTGTAAATTTTCTGAAATAAGTCTGTTTTGTCTGTATATGTACTATCAAGCCCTGACTTTTCTGGACCCTACAGGAGTTACTGTAACACAAGAGTTAAATAACATTCCAAATATTCCATCCTGGTCACACTGAAGCCAACAGTTTTCAGCAATGGTTGCAGAAGGCTTCAAGATTTCTGATTTGCAAAAGCTCTTTCTGTTTAGAGCTGTGTATGACCTCACCTCTTGTGCTCTTTTCCTGCAGCCAAGATAAAAAGCATAGGCACATACATGTTCTATAGCCTAGAATAAGTCAGTGAAGCTGAGGAGTTCAAGCTTCCTCCCCTGTTTTTTAAGTCACCAAAAATCAACAGCTAGACATTGTTCCTGGGTACTCTTTTGGGCTCCCATGTTCTGGGATGTTTCCTTGCTAAATGTCAGACAAGGGATAGACAACTACACATGAGCTATTTTAAACCACCCTTAAAATTCAGTGGTGATAAAGAAGTACCTTTCAGAAACAATTTGTTAATTTTTTTCCCCCTTCCCATTTGTAGTGGGTTGACACTGGCTGGATGAAATGCATCAATCCTATGGATGCCTTCTCTGCATCGACTATACAGAACAGTCCAGACATGAGCTCAGGCTTAGGTGTCTATCACTATCTTTCCCAGCACTTCTGCTAGACTTAAACCATGCATTACCCCTCCCAACAGATTCTTCTAATATACCAACTGTTTCTCAGCTCAGAAATGTGATGAAATAAGACCTTCCAAGAGTGGCTGGGACAGAGACGCTTTGGATGATTTTGCAGTATGCTGGAATACAAGAGTATGATTTTCTATACCTATTGACACTTATTCCCATGCTGCCTGAACTTGAAATTGATTGTACTTTCTAGAAATCATTTGCCACACAGAAGGAAAAGAAAGAAGAACTTGAAATCATAAATGGTTTGACACCAATGCCTCAATGTCATTAAATGGGAATCCCTTAAGCATTTTTCTGACCTAGTTTTCCTATTTCTGTTGTGAATTACCAGACTGCAGACAACCTTTGTGACCCTGGACTTAGAATCAAGGGATAATCCCTAAATGTTACCAGAAGACTGGTGCCTCTGGGTGTCCATCTTAACATCTGGAAACAGGGACAGACTTTCATGAACGAAAAAAACTGAGGTGTCTGAAATCACTGGGTTTTTTCTGAAATCTTAGAGCATAGCCAGCCTACCTTCTTGGCACATTTGCACATCAAAATTTCCTCATTGTACTAAACAGAAAATGATCTTGATTCTATTTTTACCTCATTCATACCCTTTTACATTTGTGTGCTGTGCTATAGCAGTGCAGCTAAGAGGACCACTATAACAAAACAAAACAAAACCAAAAAAAAACAAAACCAAAAAAAAAAAAAAAAAAAAAAAAAAAAAAAAAAAAAAAAAAAAAAACCTCTTGCTGCTTCCTTTGACCTAACCCTTGCTCTCAAAACACCACCACTCATTGTGGGTTTGCTCAAAATCCATCTGTGGAGTTTGAAAAAAAGTTACAGGCACTTTCAGTGCAGCACACAAACAGAAATTACACAAACATATTACCTATGTGTTCCAAATCCTACAATCCTACAATAACCAAACTCTTCATGACAGAAATTCTCCCCTTCCACACTAGATTAAACAACCTGGTACAATTAAAGATTAAAAAAAAAAAAGATTATGTAGGAAGAAGAAAGTAATTTCTACCTTTCTTAGTTCCATCACAGTGCCAAGGTTTGTGTTATTCAACTCTGCCTCGAAGGCATCTCTGTCAGAGCAGAGGGATGCCTTTCCCTTGTCCTTTCTGGGCCCAGTCTCCTGAGACACAGACTTCAATAAAAGCTATTGATACTCAGCAGGAATGGATTTTTGTTAACAAGTGGTGGAGAAATACAATCCTAAAACTAGTAACTTTGCTGCCAGCCAAATGAAGGCATTAGCTGACTGATTCAATATATCCAAGGGAGCTGAATTTAAAGTGCCTGTCTGCTGGGACCTCCTACCTTCCCCCAAACCCCACATTTGATCCTAATCACCCTTCTTAGCTGCTTCTCAAATTCCTTCCTCCAGTCATTTGTAAGGTAAATTCTGCAGTGAAAAAGCTACATTTCCCTCCTTGCATTTCATCTGCTGTTCCCAGCAATTTCATGGATGTTTCATGGAAACCTTTTGCTGGTTTTGCTGTCACTGAAGTCTCCAGCAATTCCTTCAAATTCAAGGTTCTGGCTTAGTCTCCATGCCCCTTGGCCCATTTATGAGTTTTAACAGTTCCCACTCAACAAAACATTGTAATTTACACCATCTACTCTCCTCCTGCTACTTCAGTGCCAAAGTCATGTCTAGTGATTCTTGGTACACTTCTCTATAAAGCAGCACAACTTCTCCATTGCTTCCTCCCTTTCCATTCATCTCATTAAGTCTGGGATGAGTGCTATCACTTTTATTTAGTTAGTTTCCTGAGGGAGTACATTCTAACGCTGTTCTGTTTTGTGCAAGTGGGATGCAGGAAGGGAGGGTCTCTGCCTGCCTGTTCCCAGCTGTGTACACTGCAGGGGGTGGAAGTCATTAATGGGAGTGGAAAATTGTTCCTTCCCCAAAAGCAGTGGGCTATGCTAACCTGGGAAAAACCTTCCAAACCACAGGGCATGCAAAAGTAAGAATGGGAAGGAAACTAGAGCAGCATTCAGCCTGGCCTTAAACACTTCCAGGGATGAGGCACCTACAGCTTCTCATGGCAACCTGTTCCAGTGCCCCCCACCCTCACACACATCCTTAGAACAGACTAGATTATGTCCTTTTACTTATTCTGTTCCTATTCAGAAGCTTGTGTTAACCAAGGTAACTGCACCCTGGTCACTTTTAACATCCCTCAGTCAGTATTTGGGAAACCTCCACATTCTCACTTTCCTGCATCCATCACACGTTGGCTGTATCCAAACACTGCCCTATTTCTCTCTGAAAGATTAATTCTATCCACAGAGAACCTCTTACACAAATTTCAGCAAATGTCACCCTCTCTCCTCAACTCCAGAACCCTTTCTGCCATGAATAAACGACAATGTTACAGGTGTGATAATGTACATGCACCCATCTCAATCCTTCCCACTCTGCACATTGCTCTGTAGGTCTGAAGGTGGGCAGGCAGCAAGACACCTCCATTTAGGGGTCTGTGCAGAGGTGTCCAGGGATGTCCCTGTTGTGTACCACTACCATTATGATCCATGCAGATCCAGTCAATACAATCAGTGGACAATGATTCAACTAATGTTTAAATCAACACCTAAGGCACAACCCACTTGTCACAAACATTGCACATAGACAAGTTACTAGACATAATTGTCTAGTGTCATATTCCCTAGAATACCCCTCCTAGTTCCCAGCTGCCTGCCCAGAAGGGCACAGAGCAGATCTCCTGCAAGCCTGTCCACGAAGATGCCCCAAATCCTCTACACCACATCTCAAATGCCATTTATGTTTAGGTAATTGAATTGAGCCCATACTGGGCTCAGTAGCTGAACCACTGCTCCCAAGGCTTTGCTGACCATACAGGCTGAAAGCTCTGGCCCAGCACAAACTGTAACACTCAAGGTGGGTGTCTTCCCCTCAGCCCTTGTCACACCTGCTGCATCAGGATGCACTGGCAGCACTTACTGCTTTGTGGCTGACAAAGTAATTCAGCAACTAACAAAAGCAAAAAAACATTTACTGTTCTTTCATTTCACTGTACAAATATTTACCTGCTAATCCAAAAATCAAGATGGACATTTTCTAAGGATCCATCCTGTACCTTGCCCATTGGATCAACAGAATGTGGAGTTCTGCCCTCAATGGCAGCAAACATCTGAAGCTGCCTGTAGAAAAAGAGAAATTCTTGCAAATCTAGCATGATAAATAAGTCACTTATCTTTCTTTGCATGAATGGATTCATTATGTGCAGATGTTCAGTGCACATCTACAAGGTTTTATGGATGAAAAAGTCACATCATTATTGTGCTATCTGACCAGAAATGAAGCATGGACTAATGCCATCAAGGAAATAAATGAATTAATTAAAGCTTCCTGTGTTTTTGAGTTAGAACCCCAGGTGAATTTCAAAGATACATGCAAAAATGAGCAAGAATATACCTGGAGATTCTAAATTACTCCTGTGATGAATAACAATTCATGAGAAAATAAAACACAATTTTTCATCACACTGCTGTCTCTACAATATACTTTAATCTGCTTTGGCAATTTTACTACAACACCCAGAAAATCACTTTAAACTGTATCCTAATAGATCTTCTCCAAGACAAAGGGAAAAAAAAAAAGGCAAAACATCACAAACTATTTCATTATAGCAAACAAGGAAACTAAGCATCCATGGCAATTTTCTGATTTCATTTATATCTTGGATTAAAAAAAGGACTCATGTGAATACTTAGACTGGCAACTACAGGAAAAAAACTAATTATAAATTGTATCTTAATACTTTTTTTGAGCTTTATGACAAAGAGCTCCTTATTTTCAAGTCCTATTGCAGCAGAGCACAAAAGCTGTCTTTCAGATACTACTGACATCCGTGCAAGTTAGACAAAACAGTAGCTCAGAGGCATATCCATGACCTAGCAAGAACTCAGACCACCACCACAACCATGAGCTTTCTAATTTCTTCAACAACAGACATGGTCTAAATGGCAAGATATTCCCTGGGGCAAAAAATACCTCAAACACTACAAGTGTTGCTAGGGCAAGGTAGCTAATGAAAACCAGTGCTTTATGGCCTTTAAGACTAGTTAACCAGTCAGTTTTTTCTTAGGAGAGTCATACTTGAGGGAATGTGGCAGCATATTCTCCCCCAGTGTCATGGCACAGTGGGAGCCAGGACAACTGGGAGTCCCCCACCAGGGCAGGGCTACCTTCCTCAGACTTTCTTTGATTAGTCTACTACGCTATTTCCTGTTGAAATACACCATTTCCGAGGGAGAGTGAGTAGGAAATACTTTTTCTCTTAACAGTAGCCTAGACCTGGCAAAACAGAAAATTCCAGCCAAAAAATGGTGTATATAAAGCAAAAGAAAAAAAAAAAGAAATTTAAAAAGCTTTAGTAAGAGTAAAATGCCATATTATCACAATGGTACAGAGTTAACCTGTGTTCATCCTGTATCTGACGCTTAGGTGCCTCAGCAAAAGACAAAGAACATAAATAGAAAAATACTCCATTACAGATACCCAGCTCTGGCTTGCAGTAGGGCATTTGGGGTTGCAATTTTTCTATTTCTTTGCTTATTTTGGCATGTGATTCATGGTAGGACTCAGAGCACAGGCATGGTGATACTGCCCAACAGGGTAAGGAAAGGTATTAAGTGAACAGCCTTCAACTACAGCACAGGACAAAGACCTAGCAAATTCATCCTCAAATCCATGAACACTGTACACGGCAAATTAGCCCTACCTACTCCCTGGCCACCCTGGTGTTGTACAGGAGCTGGAGGACTTGTTCATTCTAGTGACTCCCAATTGCATGCAACAGGTACACTGCCCATCTACCAAATACTCCAGTTAACCCAGGCTCAATCTGGGAAAGCATCAAAACAGTAATTCTACCAAAGGCAACAGATCCAGTAACAATGCTTAAAATTAAGATGATGGCTAAAGGGCTTTTGGATTCCTTCCTATTAGAGCTTCCTATCATCAGCTAAAAAAAAACTCCTCAAACAGCTGCTAAATCAAAGCATCCAATGTGAACAGAATTCTACTACACAGTATTTTGTTTCCATAACACAAGCCATGGCTGAAAAATATACTAATTATGGCACTAGTACAGCTGTATTAATTACAGCTGCATTAATTAGAGCAAATTCCTGTAATTTAACTAGGTTGGCACTTAGAAGTGCTTGTTCAATTATGATACATTTCAGACGTTTGTCCGTTTTTTTTCTCAACATATTGGTGAACCTTTAAGTTAGTGCTGTACTAGTTGCACCTGTACCCATTCCAAGGAGGTGATGTTCCAAAAATGTTTTGTCTTCAGCTGCCCTTGAGTTATCAAGGGAGCTAATAAAACTGGATAGAGGGCAGAGTTCAACCTGTTGTACCCATTATCTGCTGCAGCCCAGGATTTTGTCTCTCCTTTTGGGCCTGCCCTGACAAATGTCAGTCTACAATATTCTGAATTGCTAAAAAATCTTTTCAACTCAAAGTGATAATTTCAACAGCCACCAAAAAAGTCCCAGAACTTCTCTTTACAGGTTACATGAAAAAGGGTAGGAGAAAGAAAACCTCAGGGTCAAGATTTCTCAAATCCTCGGGATCTGCCGAGCTTTGAATTAACCAATGCTCTTATTAGAAAAACTCAACACTGCAAGACATTTCCTATGCAAGAATGGGGTAAAGTCAGCAGGAGCCAGACCTCAGCACTTAGCTCTTTACATACAGTCTGCATCTTTTCAAGTTTTTAATGTTTCAACATATTTGCCAGATGATCCCAGCTCTAAGCTAGCAAGCAGCTAACAGGTTCCTCTCAGTAACTGGAGACTTTGGTATATACTTGAAGCATTTAAGGTCTAGTAACACTCTATATATACCTTATATAATATCTTCATAAATATAATTTTAAATTTTAAACCTTTGAATATGTAAATAGATATGCATCACAACACATATAATCATACTGTTTCATTAGTATCAATGCTGTACACAGGTGTGTATTCTCAGATTAATTTTTAGCTAGGCTACAATACCTCAAAAAGACAGAAAACTGAAGACATTCACTTTTAAATGGCACATAGCCATAATCTACTCTAACCAGATTTTGGGAAGTTGTGATGACTAATTAAGTGTCACTGTCTACAAGAATATTCATTAACAGAGAACTCTGTGTATGAGCACATATGTATACATGTGTCCATTTGCCATACCCAAATTCATTTAACAGGTCTCTGCTGAAATGCATCTATACAAGAAAGAACTAAACAAAAATACAATCCCAGGCTTGACTGAAGAGGTAACAAAGAGGCTAAAGCTGTATAAATAGAATGACAACACAGAAAATTATTTTACATCCATGTAAGTAGGTTGTCAGGCAAGGAAAAACACATAAATATTGTTATTGATAACACTAGACAAGCTTTGCTTAACAAAATAATGACATAAATGTAAAGAAAAGTATGCTGTCTCAAGATACGACTGGCCTGAGAGAAAATATTGTAGTGAAGTTTGGGACATAAATTGCCTACATGTGGGGCACAGTCTACATGCACATTGATTAAATGCCTATTTAAAAAATCCAAAACTGCATTTCCTGCACATCAATCAAAATGCACATTACAGGACATTCAGAACAGCATCAAGGATCCAGACAATCATTTACATGCATCTCAATAGGCATTAGGTGCCCTACTCCTTTACATTACAAACCACTTGTAACAATGTACATTAACCAGCAGACAACACAGACATCTGTCTACTGTAGCCCGTATAGTCAGCTTTAAGTATAGCACTTAATATACCACAGATGATATGCTGTCTGAGCCACGAAGAGCAGTTGTTAACTGCTGGCATGACAATGAAGTAGCAGATATGGACACACCACCTGCTGGTCTGCTCCAGTTTAAACACAGGTAAAACTGTCATTATCTCCTGAAGAGTGACCCAGAGATATTATTCACCTATGCTGCCTGATAGCTTAACACTGCTTTAGATTTGAGCTGCATTGTACTTGAGATAAGAATAGAATTCCCTACGCCACTAGATATAGGTAAAAACTAATCACTAGTTTATACTATTGTAACCCAGGTAAGTTATGTGACCAGGCTCCCTACCTAAATTCACTTCTGGCATCTTCTGAATTGGCAGCACAAGCCACTTGTTTCTTCTATGCCGTAAATCACAGTCAACTACACAAAAGCCTTTGGGTCACTCTAGCTTGCCCAAAACTACACAAAACTTCAGCTATTATAACACTCTTCCCCTAACAAAGCCTAAATGTGGCACAGTCATTACTTAAAGCAGTAATGGGGCAAAATTTAATCGACCAGAATCTGTTCAGGGATAAAGTCTGTGCAAAGAAGTATGATTAATGTTCTTCAATCATAATATAAATTGGAGGCCCACAACTCCAGGAGCAAAAATAATTCCCATTAACTGTTTGTAAAGGAGAGCTGGCTAGGTGATTTATCTTCTAGATCAAAACAATACACTGACTTTTTGCTTTGTCATAATCATTAAGTTTCCCTCATTCAACATTCTGAACTGCCTAGTGCTAATTCTGCCCTTTCCCATGCATGTTAGTTCAGAGGCCCTTAATCTTGTGTTGCTGTTTCTCCTGGAGTCTTGACACCACAGCGTCCACATCAAACCTTTAGCTTCACAACACGTCGTTTGTGTCTGGCTATCTTTGTCTTTCCCAGATGAGATAGCAATCTCTATTGGTTACTCAAACAGAAACTGCTGCCCAGAATTGATGAAAAGAATGAAGTGGGTTTCAAAGTCCCTAGTTAGGAAGCAGGAACACCCTATGGTTAAACTCCACCTGCATTCCTCTATGGAAAAAACACTCAGATGATTTTATGGTGGTGACATTTTCTGCATTGAAAAAGGAACAAATCCTTGCAAAACAAACGTAGACATTCAAGCAGAAGGGGTAGTTTCACCTAGTGGCACCATCAATGCGTGCTGCACTTCCAAAACACAGCCAAGCTGCACACACAGCCCTACAGAGATTAAACCCCAAAGCCAAGACTGAGACCTGCTGCCCATGAGCAGTCTCCAGCTGATCAAAACTGCCCCTAGTAAAATGACAGCAAATGCCAGGAAAAAATGAGGCTGACTCCATTCACGAAAGGGGTGAGGTCAGGCTGCTGTGGATAAGGAGGTTTCAAGAAGCCAAAAAGAGACAACTCTCAGATAACTGGGTGGCCTGAGTAACAACCACAGCACTCGGATTCTTGCTGGGAAAAAAAATAAAATCTGATGAACTGGAATTTAATTGCAACACAAGACCAGTCAGTTTTTCCATCTTATATCCAGATCTCATAGACTAACTATGGACACATTTTCATTTATTTATCTGTGTCGCTGCACTTGTTGGTTGATACAGAAAAAAAAAGAACTGAATATTAGCATGCGTAGTCTCTCCCCTGCAAAAATGAAAAGAATCCAGCCCACTTCTGCTCCCTCAGGAACTCAGCAGCCATAGCACAAAATTATGGGTCAGTACAATGGAACGTTCAAAAACTCTTTATAATCCTGTCACCGATGAGACTCCAGAGAAATTTTATCCCAAAGTCTGAAGAACAGATAACCAAAGACAGTCAACTAACAAACAAATAATTCCTATCAGCATCAGTGAAGTTAGTGCCTTGCATCCCAGACATTTATTACTACATCAGAAATGGAAAAACTAGTAGATTTGGATTTTTATTTTTTTCTTTACTTCGGTAAATAGCACTAATTAAATGAAAATAGAAGAAAAGTTTTAAAGGATAGTGTTCTCCTTTTTTGTCTACAGTATAAATGGCAGCAATTCATTAAAGAACATGTGCAGGGAACCAGAGCCAAAGCATTCCTACAAAGGGAGTAAGTGAACGGGAGCTAAGGTCTAGTAATTATATAGGACAAGGAACCCTTTCACCTTTCCATTTTATGGACCATTTTATGACTTTGGCATTACATGGGATACTGCTAAAAGGAAAAGAGAAGGGGTTCTAACTACTGCATCAACCCAAGTAATGTATACAGTACTTAAGCCCTTTAATTTTTTTTCTCTGCTTATTATCCTCTGGTGATTAAAACTCTCTTGTTCTGAATTCCCCCTAGGGTGCTTGCATGGAGCTGTACATAGAAAAATCAAGCCACCACATACTGCACAGACTTCCAAGCAATACTAAGAGATCACTTTATGAACTGTCGCTCCAGCCGAAAAAATGGATAGAACACACCGAAACTTTCCAGTGACAGAAAAAGTGCTGCCCTGCAGCACAGGTACCATCCAAGCCTTCTTCCCCCAATGACTGACCAAAACTCTCCTAAAAAGAGTACTAGGGGCTGTGTTCTGTTGGGTCAAAGTATTACAGATTTTTAACCTTTTAATTCATGCCTTCATTTCTCAACATCAAATTCTAGATTACAGCAGGCAAGACAGGCCAGCTCATGTTGCCTCACCAACAGGTAACCAAACCAGCACACTGCACATGAGGTAATAGTAATTTTTTTTTTTTAATTTTACTATTGAGTTTAGCTATACCATTTACCTTGGTAAACAAACTATGAAACATCTCCATTTTTAAAGATTTCAATACCATAAAGCAAGGGAAGATACTGAACACAGGATTCTTCTCTGAAAGTACCAAAGTGAAGAACTCGAATAAGTCAAAGATTCAATACATGGTACTCTCCTGACCCAGATGTTACTGGAAGAGTTATTTTGTCACTCCAGAGACTACTCTGAATTGTCACAGCAAAAGCACCACCACTGATTATATCAATGACACTTGATTTTATAATGCTACCTGCCTAAAAAAAACCCTGAAAAAGTTAGTTCCTACCAGTGTAACACCATAATTGATGAGACTGAATAAACCAAATACAGCCAGACATGCAGCACTGAAAAACTGTGACTATCAAAGTAATAAATATCAGAGGAGACAACCCTTTGGTGGTTCACACATAGCTTTCAACCACATTTCAGTAGATGACATTAGGCTTATTGTCCAAGCTGCTGTTTCACACCACACTGGATGTCTGAAAATTTCATTGTTAAAAATCGCACACTGGAAAAACACAGAGCTGTAACACTAACTGTTATTAAAAGTTATTGTTATTGAAGGCATGACGTTGATTTTCACAGATGAAAATTTTATTTTGCTTGTCCCACATTTTGGAGGTTTGTTATTTGAAGCCAAACCCAAATCAGGAGCTAAGATGACACCAAGGATCCATGCTCTCTTATGCATGTTCCAAGAGCAGCTCAGAATAAAGTAATGTGGTTGATGATGTTCCTGCTCATTGCAGGCAGGTTGGACCAGATGGTGCCTTTAGAGCCCCCTTCTGACCCAAACAATTCTTTGAAAATGCAAGCTTGTATATAAATTTGTTATTTAGATAGGGATTAAGTACACTAATTTATTGTCTTCCAAAACTTTATGACCTGTACAAATTAACATATCCTGAATTAAGAGGTCAAAATTCAAATGAAAAGACTCTTTGATATATAAGAAAGCTACAAACTTTGGGAAGTTACCTTTTCTTGTTCCTCTAAGATACTAATACTTTTAGGAAAACTAAAATACATACTGAAAGATTATTTGCCTGCACGAACATGATCTTTGAACAAAGAGTAAAATATTCAAAGTCAGAAAAGACATCAAGATGCCTGACTCTCAGTGAAAGTCAGCAGGAACTTGGTCCCAGATTGTCATTTATGTTTTATTCTAATGAAAAGCAAGAGCTTAATTATAGGCCATCATAGAGCATCCTCAAGGTTCAAACTGACTTTAAAACAAAAACAAACACCAGCAAAGTGTTGTGTACAATGCAAACTAATTACTTTCACGGGAAATTTAATTATTGTGACCTCAATGGGTAACAACTGTCACCTGATCAGAGGGACTGTGCTCTCCCCAAATCGATTGAGCCCATGAACACTAAATTGAATTCTAGGCTCTGCAGTGTGCAACTGACCTCTCACTCATTAGGAATCGTGCTCTAACCAAGTGTCTGCAGTTAAGCACTGCTGTGAGAGTATCAAAGTCCTATATTCACACGAAAAAACATATTACTGAACTTGGTTTTCAACACCCACTGCCTCTCCCTGCAAGCAAGCAAGCAAGCAGAAGTGGGCAACATCAGACCTTTGTCACTCTCTTTTCTTTTTTCTGACATGCTATGAGCAAACCACAAAGCCTGAGTTCCTGCACTAACACAGAGCTGGCAGCACCAGCTCTCAACTCCAGTCAATAGGCAGGCAGGCTGCTCTAAAGTCCCCGCACCAACCAATTTGAGATGCATGAGCTCCTGGCAGCAAAATAATTATTTCCTCAGAGGTTCTTATTGTCTCCAGCACGCCATGAATTCTGTTCAAGTTCAATGTCAATTTATCACTCTACATTACTAGCAGCAGCTGACATCATGGGTGCAATTGTTAAAGAAAAGGGAAATTATTTCTGCCCTCATACATTTAGATTCCCTTCCCCCCAATAAGTGCAGTGAAAGGAAAAAGCTTTGAGCAATCTGAAATCACAGAATGACTCTTTCTATAAAAGCACTGCACTTGTCCAGCAAACCTCTCTATCTAACACCACTGAATAATATCAGGTACCAGAGAGACCTGAAAGGGAATAGGGAGAGGAAATATGACCTGCAAAAAGGTAGTATTTTTAGAGTATAATGTAGTTTTTTCCCCTCTAATATGCAGCACATTCTTGGGCTCAATACAGCAGGGTGCTGACTGTCCAGCCCCTTTCAAGCAAAGCATTGCAGTGTGTGCTACTACTAACCACAGCCTGGCACAAAAAATAAAGTGCTCTGCTGAGGGCAGACAAAAGTGCCAGCACCTCACAGGATGGAGCCCACCTGCCTTCATGTCATGACACACTGCACGACACATGATTTTGCTTGGAAATATGTATATGTGTATATATAGATATATTTCTAATTAAGTGGCGTAGTAGTTGGCTTAAAGTTAATGAGATCTTGACAAAAAAAACCAAGACTTCTTTCAAAGGATGTGTCAACCTGTGTCAGTACAAAATTATTTTACCTTTGTGTACCATCAGTATTTAACTCCAAAAAGCAACATAAAATACCACCATTTCAACAGAAAACTACAACATTGAAAGAGAGAACTCCTTTAAAATAGTAATTCTGAAAGTCAGCATTATTTTTTTTTTCCAAAGGAATCAAGTAACTTTTCAGATGTTGAGATGAAATGAGTAACAACCCAGTGCTTTTTCATGGTATCCAAAAACTCTGTACCTGCCCTTGAAATCTTGTAACCTGTTTGACAATATGGAAACCTTTCCAAATGGTGTAAGCATTCCCTGGAAAAATACAGGAGATGGAGAGGAGTTAAAAGTGACATGACTGAATCTGAATCACCACTAAAAGAGAAAACAGCAACACCTATTTAATTCAGTGTGCTGAAACCTGCAATGTGGATGGCACAATCCCACTGGCAAGCACTGTAGCCCAGCTCTTCTCCATGGTGCCCACTGCCAGGAAAAGGGGCAGAGGGCACCTACTGAAACATCTTAAGACAACTTTACTGCAAGAGAGAGGTCAAACACTGGAATAGGTTGCCCAGAGAGGTTCTTCAGACCTGACAGTATAACAGGCTTATGTGCCTATCCACAGTATTATTAAAATTTGATCAAAGGATAAAAAGTTCTGGTTATCTTTGGATACCAGACATTGTCACAAGTGGCACAGAAATTCTCTTCTGTTAGGAAATTAATCTATATGGTTTTAGAAACTTCAAAGATGCTTCATTATTGATTGCCTAAGCTAACTTTCCATGTCTTGAAGGCATTTTTTCTTTTTTTCATGTTCACTCTGGCCAGATTCTTAAGCAGCAGCTTCGCCTGAACACAGTAAGTTTTGATAGCCTAACAGATGTCCACCCTGACTCTGTATTTAACATTACAAGCTGAAACACTAAATCCGTAAGTACTTGAATGCTTGTCACATTGAATCCTGCATGACTCATCCTTCAAGGCAGCCTATGATAGTCCAAACTGCCAAAGTATTCCTCTGCCATCCTGAAATTCCCTCCTTTGCTGCATGTTTTCCAGTTTCTGATCCTTGGACAGGATTGAAAAAGCAGCAGCCACCACAAAGCTGTAGCACAGTACCCAAAGTGGTCCTGAGCAAATCCTTCTGCTTACTGACAGGGTAGGGAATTTGCCTGTATTATCAGAAGCTCTGCTCTAGAAAGGGGAAGCAAATTCAGCATTTACAGGTCAGTCATTCTGGCAGCTGAGATATCCTTCATATGTAACCCTAGCATGGGAAGTTCCCTCTCCATGTGAGTGTTTGTAATTAATCATTTAGATATCCAATAACAAACCCATAATGTCCTAACTGACCATCCTGCTCTGCTGCTAAGGTTCACTGGTACAGTGGGAACATACTCACCTGCCATCTGGGCTAATGACATTACTGAAATTGTTGTCATTTTTCTGGTGGATCACCACTGCAAAGAGAAAACACTCTCTGCTGTGAGATTTCAAGTTAGATGGAAGCTCAGCAGTGATGATATCCAGAAAAATCAGGTCCTCTTCCAGACCTGAACAGCGATGCCATGCCAATGTATGCTTCTGCCTACATCTGGAAAACATAACTCCTCCTATATTCTTACCTTTGCCCTGTGCCCAGTCTCCATCTCCTCCTTCCTTTTGTTGGATCGCTCTCCTTTCCCACACCCACCCATATTTTCTGATTTCTCATTTTCACACAAATCTCTCTGACAAATTATCACCCTTGAGCAGCACAGTCTGTCTCAGACTTGCCCTCATCCTCCAAAAAACCAGCTTCTTCCAGTCTTCTACATCACATCCTCTCTACATGTCGGGGAGGGGGGCGTGAAAGACATCACCCCAGGGCAGAAACCAGCATCATGCCAAGGGGGACAAGTGCCAGGCCCCACCACAGGCAGAGGCAGCAGCCCCAACCAACACACCTTCAGAGTCACTCCAATGCACCTTCAGCCTCGAGGAAGCTCTGCCTGCTTACAGAACACCCTCATCTTCCCCTTTTTTAGCTTTTCACAGTCTGGGCTAGTCAGAGCAAACAAAGCTTGAGTTGAAGGAGTGGAGCAGAGTTCAAATAGTATGTGCATCCATAGGAAGAGTGTGATGGGGAGCAAAAGGACAGCCTGAAGGTCAGGGATTCTTAGGTACACCTGGTGGCAACATAAAGGAGATTTACCTGCATTTCTATTCCTTTCTATGAAGGGGGGTGCTACGTACTCATCAAAACCAGACATGTAGGATTTTACATCGCTATAGAAAATCAAATCAATCCCTTAATCTATTTTCTTTTCAGTAGTTACATAATTAGCCATTAGTAGTATAGTTTATTAAAAACAAGCAGCAAAATGAAATACAGACAAAACCAAAATTCATATATGCTGTTGTAGTACTTATTCTTGAAGTAGTTAGTAAGGCCATTTCTCAGTTTACATTAAAAAGCTGGGAAATACCCAATTTCCCACCAAATCAAGGCTTTTTCTGTATCACTTTAGTTTAGTCATAGCCAGGCCTAAAATTTACAAAGAGATAACCATATAACAAAGCAAATTTATGTCACAGATAAGTTAATTTGTAGTTGCATGTTATGGAAGAATTCTATCCTGCAGATGAAAATAAAATTACAAATACATCAGCATTCTGAGTCAGCAAGACCTTATGAAAGAAAAGCAAAGACAATCCAAGTATTTAGACTGAAAACTAGCTGCTTTCTGAAGAATAAAAATTGTACTTCTACTACATTAAAAATAAATAAAAAAATTAATTGGTGACTTAAAAAACTTTATTTGAAGATCTGAGGCTTGACCTAAGGGCTGCTCTCACTGTTTGTAAAGCCAGGGCAATGCAAAGGTAGAAAGGTGACTCCACTGCTGAGAAAAGAATCTAAATTGGATCTCCACTGAATACTGACTTTTGTCTCTATTATGTTATAAATATACACACACACTGCAGTTCTCCAGCTTTTTTTCATCCAAATACGCCTAAAAAAAGACAGGAAGAAAAAATAAAATACAGGACATACAATAAATTCCTGTAACTGCAAGATGGAAGATATATAAACCTGTAACCCTGCAAAATCTATTGTTTCTCCTTTTCACCACAGTCTCTGACAGAAAGTTGATGTGCATTTGAAACATGCATCGATGAAACATCTTGGTAGGAAAAGGAAAAGTCAAGCCAAAGGAAACACTATAGGAGCACATGCCTAATACAACATTTTCACCTCCAGGTTAAAAATAAGGCCAGAGGTTCACAAGCAACGTGTATCAATGTAAAATCAGCTTTGCATTGTGGTTCATGAAACACTTTAATGTGTATTTAGGGGGAGAAAATCCAATTATTTCTACCACATGGTCCCTAAAATACAGTTTAAGACAGTTAGGAGATTAAAGACAGTGAAGTCCTTTCATATGCTATTGGCAGGTGCTGTTTTGGTTTTGCTTTGGGTTTTTTTTAATGTGCAGAAAAACCCTCCAGCCAGCAAAGCATCCATGCAGCTGGAAAGGCAGCATTCTTCTAAGCTGGATTATGTGACAGTTGGTTACACCTATCTCCAACACTTGCCTCCAAGATAAAATGCAAATACAACATCTCCCGATTACTTATGATCATTAAAGAAACCATACAATTTTGGGCTTCAGTAGTTTATTGGCTTGGAGTCCTGGCCAAAATCCAGCATCAGTAAGTACATTGAGATGCATCCTGTTACCCTTAAGCTGCATTCAGGAATATTAACTTGTTTTCATTTTCCTTCCTACATTTACAGAGACAATTATGTAAACGTTGTGTGTGTGAGCACAGTGGAGAGAATTTTAGTGAACTTCTACACATGTTTGGAGAGATCCTCCTTGAGAAACCTTTCCATCAAATCCATAAATTGCAAACAATACAATCTTGAGTAACCTTACTTCATATCAGTGATTAAAAATATCATCAGTCTGTAACACAGCAAAAGAACACAAGCTGGGAGACAGCTGTAGCTACTGCTAGTGGCATTCAAATACTCCCAAATGGACAGGGATTATATTTATCACCAAGATAAATGAAAAATTTATTTATTGTTCTTACCTGCAGAGTTAGAAGCTACATCCTCCAAAAACAGAAAGCGTAGCTTAGAATACCTCTGTGGGCATTTTAAATGCACTGAAGTTATGGGAAGTCTGCAAGACAGACTGACTTTTCTTTGGTTTTTATTTAGAAATTATTATTATTCTACTTAAAACAGCTTGGTTTTGGTAAAGCAAAGAGATGTGTATGAGACCAAGGTGATATGAGAAACTCATTAATTGAAAGGAGAGAAGCATGAAGGCAAGCATGGAGATAACAAGGTGATTAAGAAAGAACCAGAGAACCTAGGGAGAGATAGAAATCCAGGCACAAAGACAGTGAAAAAAAAAACATAGAAAGCAGGTCAGGACCAGGAGTTCACAAGGCAACCAAAAGGTACAATATTTGAAAGAAAATCAGAGATGGAACATGATGCCCCATATAATGTTCACCCTACTGCTGAGCAGGGAGGAACCCCAGGGAATGTTCTTCTCACCAACCACTAGAAAATCTTCTCTCTCAGCAGGTGGGGCTTTCTCTGACAAAGCAAGAGCCTAAGTGACTGACCCACTCTTATTTATTAGCATCCTGACAAAGGGACATCCAGCACCTGCAACACGTCCTGGCTAGACCCTGGGCACAGAATCATTTCGTCCTATGCTTGGTTCACCAGTGAAAGAGCAAATCACACTGTACCTGATCCCAATCCCACTAAAGCCAAGGCTGCTGCTTCAAATTACAATTAATAAAATCTGAAGTGCACAAAGGAACACAAGATACTGACTCAGACCCTGCCCTGGGCTACTATCCAGGTGATGGGACCTGCTCCCCTTCACAGCTGCCTGCCCCACAGCACAGGTTGTGCTGCCTCTGCAAGTCTCTTCAGGTGCTCCTGAAACTGAGAGCACTTCAAACTCTTACCTTGCACAAAAAATAAGACATAACTACTTTAAACTCATTTTGCTTTAAAAGAGAACTGCAGGGCATTTTATAATTAGCTGCTAACCCAGAGAGCCAATGCTGCTGTGTATCTAGACATTTTTATAAAATGTCTAACTATTTGGAAAAAGGATCAATGAGAATAAATTACTGTTTCTCCTTAGTGCAGGCTGACTTTCCTGATGCCCCAGGATTTATAGCATGAAGACCTGCACTAGCTACAGACCAAGCAACCTCAATGCCTAGCAGCTTTAATGCCAAATAAAAGCATTCAGCATCACTTCAGCCACAGCAAAACATGTCTTTGGAGAATTCACTGGACAAACAAGTAGTGGAATGATATTGGGTAGGCAGAGAAGCATGCAGTTAATAAAGGTTTCTAGGAATACTGTATTTATTACTGACAGCTACTGCAATATGGCAAATGGTTCCTGCACACATGATCCTCGCTTACAAAGCTTAAATCTATCTTCTCTAGTACAAAACACATAACTGAGCATAAAATTAAACACAAGAAGAAACAATGAAGGGAATAAAATTGTTCTTTCAGATCACAAGTTTTGATGTGGTCATGTATTTCATTTTAATTGCACCAAAGTGGGGAAATCACTTCTACCAAAAAAATATCCACAAATATATACTCTGGGGTCTATAATATTTCTTGGAAGTATTATTTGTTTTTATTCCTCTGTCAGCATGCATATCACTTCACCAGCTTCCTTCCTATTTCCTTTCTCTCTGGAAAAGAACACTTCCTCCCTTGCCCTAGAAAGTATGAAACCTTTGGAACAGAAAAGCTCATTTTTCCACTTCATCAGATGCTGCTCCTGTTCAAACTCATCTCAAGAAATAGTGCCTGTGTTAGTGGTCTGCACACTCTCTCATTTTCCCATGCCAGAGACAGAATTTCTTCCTGCTTCTGTCCAGTTCACGTGAAAGTCAGCTGTGGTGGTTGTATAAAATCACGTAGAAAAGCAGGGGAAAAGGGTGATGCCAACTTCAGTAAAAAGAATCTCTGTTCTCCTATGTAGCCCTTCAAGATTTAAAAAGGGGGGGAAAAAAGAAGAAAAAAGTAGCTGTAGCAACATTATTTTAAATTGAAAGCACATATCAGATTTAGAATCCAATATAGCTCATAGCCCATCTGTGTCTAATATCAGAGGCTCTGGCCACTCAGTTATTTTACTGCTTTTGCTAAGGATGCTGCCCACAGTGCTTTCACAGGTGCCCACCACTGGTTTGCTCTGTCAGTACCAGTGCAGGCCTGCTCACATCCCAGCATCAACCCCTGGCTGCCAGTTCAGGTACCAGCACTGACAGCTCCCTTGAACAGTGCTGGAGGTCAGATTTGGCTGGCAGGAATGGACCTCATACACCAGCACTGGCAGCACAGAACTCCCAAACTTTGAACCACGTGTTGATTCACAAGAGTCAAAACCAAAGGACAGAAAGACCAGGGGAGTAGTTCAAAGCCACATCTGGCTGCCACTTGGGGAGATCAGCTTGAGGAAGGCACTCTAAATACATGCACATAAATAGAGTGCAGATGGAAGCAACAGCCAGTTTCATCTCGTAAAACCTCCTCTGGGGAATGCTGATCCCCAAAATGATACAGTGGATTATTTAGGCTTGCTGTGTGATCTTTACAGTACCCAAAATTTGTATGCAGGCACATAGAGACGTGTTTAGTCATGCACTCAGAACATCCAGGTGTCTACAGTTCACTAGGTACTCCCTTCAGAGAAATGCGTTTATAATAAATGACAACTTCCCTTTCAGTAAGATTTACACCACAGGATCTGTATTCAGTGGAGAAGAGCCAACAAGTGGGTTGAGTTACAGTTCCCCTCCTTGGAGGAGGAGTGAGGAGGGGATATCACAACTTTTTACTTCGAACATTTTGACAATGTAGAAAATAGCCTGATCTGTTATCCCTCTTTTCTCAAAACATGCAACATGCACCCCACATTAGAGAAGCTCCAAGGAAAGGTTTCAAAGCTGTTGGTAGCAGCACGCCCCTCTGGAGACTAAATAGCGCTCAATTTTGTTAAAGATAGAAACTGCTGCTCTAAATATTCTGGAGGGTAACAACTACATTTTACAGGACCACTGTGGAAATTTTTAAATGAGGCTTTAAACTTCCTCATTAAATTTCATGTTTGTTTTTTTTTTTTAGCATTGTCATTTCTGTGGCTGGTTGGTGTTTGGTTTTATTTTAAGACAACGATTAAAGAAAATCCCATTTGTAAACCTGAAAAACTTGTAATGAGGCATAATAAGAGCCCAGAGAATTCAAAATTTCTAAAGATCTAAAAGGAGCATCATTACCAACCTACAGCTGAGGTTTTGCACTGGATTTTTTTTTTTTAGCTATCAACATTTGCAGCTACTACATTGTCAGAGAGCAAGAGACTCAACCCCTCTCTACAACTGACAGGATTAATTTGATTAACTTATCAATTGGATGTTTTATATTCTTCAGAGATGGCAAATATTCTTTTTTTTTCTTGTAGGGACATTAAACTACTGGAAAAATCTTTTGCTAAACGTATTTGGCGAGATAACAAACCGTTATTAGAATTAGCTACATTATTGCAGCTAAAGACAAGGGAGATCTTTCCTCTCCCAAATTTATAGTTTTATAATTGAGTATGTCAATTAAGATCTAACCAAGATTTAGCAGGCAGTAGCTGAGGGTAATTACTGTAAAGTCATTGAGGTAAAGATATGTGCCTTATTTTTCTAGTAGCTGAATTAATTTTATCTAGCCATTTTGTACAGCACCCATCTTCTTTATGCAACTTCCCTACTTATGTGCAAGATACTAGACTTTACATTAGCAGGCCAGAGGATGGTACTTTCACATAATGGAAAATTTTGTAATATGTGCTGTTAAAAATCCTCCCCTCCTATTTTATTTACCTGTGGGAAGTCTGGATGTATTTTCTTTTTTGTACTCTCATGATGTTATTTATGGTTCCACACTTCCAAGTAGAAGATAGATCTGTGTGTTACTAGATGGACACTGAAGTCTGGCATGGTGTACACAAACTGTATTGTAGCACATCTCATTGTAATTTGTGGTTTTTCAGATGTGTGACTCTTGACCAAATTAGAGCAAGTTTTCACCAAAAAAAGTGGATGGTCTCACTCAGCCTCCACATCAACCCAGTATTAAGGTCTCACTGAAAGCTCTAAAGGGCTCTGCTGATGGGAGACCCCCAGTAAAACTACAAGAATTATTAAGTGAGGTAAGTCTAGTACTCACTGCAGCTTCTCCATAACACAGACACTCACCTAAACTTAGCTAAAATTGACAGAAATTAAACCTGAAGGACTGAATTACCTATTAGCAACAAAGATTAGGTCTGCCAGTTTTCCCCAGTAACTCACTCACCAGCACTGGAAAGATCCTCATCTGTCTCCAAGTATGAGGCAAAACATGGGTTTATTTTTGCTGTTCAGAGCAGCAAGATTGTATTAGCTGTACAACAGCCCACTATTATCACACAGCAAGGCAGCATGAAATATAGCAGAAGTACAGGGGCTGAAAGAAGGAAATCAATGGGTATTTAAAACACCATTTAGTTGATTTACCTGTGGCATGAAGCACTGTCATTTAAAAATCTCTCATGGAGATGTCTCTTCTCCAAATAAATGCCTGTACTGAGGAGATTATTTACTAAAAGGCTTTTAAATGCTGCCATTAAAAGCAACACATTAAAATCAATTAAAAGGTTTTATAAAAACACTCATCTTCTTTCTCATTTCCTATGCTCTTGCCAGCATCATTTCACCCTTTCATACTCCTGCTAAAGCCAACAAGGTGCTTTTCCCCAATCCAAATAGCACAGAAGGAACCATATTCTAGCTATTGCAACAAGACCTTGTTCTAGGCACCACTCAGTGGTTCCCAGATAAGGGAGAGTGTGTGGGGGCACCTCCATTTAACTTTAGGGCTCTCCTGTATAACACAAGTTTACCTTGTATGTGTTGGGGAGGAAGTAGACCAAGTCTCATCAAGTAGAATTTGTCAAAGATTTTTTATTTTCCCCAAAAGACAAGAGTAACCTCTTAATTTAGGAGTGGAATGCATCCCATCTAACTTAAGCCACAAAAAAAAAAAAAAAAAAAAAAAAAAAAAAAAAAAAAAAAAAAGATTTCTCAGGTCCCTTCTCACTCTCTACCACAAAGAAGAGATGACATATGAATTTATTAAAAATGCACCTAAACTTGGAGCTTAGAGTACATAAATTTAAAACAAAAAAAAAAAATCACACTGGAAATTTGTCAATGAAAATTATTCAGCTTTCAGCACTTTCCAGCTTACAGGAATAACTCATGCTCCTGATTGTGACAAGTCTCCTTCAAGTAGCTGAGCTTGCTTAGGTGAAAAACACATCATTTGCACCAAGAAGAAAGGATGGTAAAACTGATGGCTACACCACAGCTGGAATCTTGAGATATCAAAAAAAAAAAAAAAAAAAAGGACCTTCTTTTACACTTATTCCTTCTCCCCCTTTTTTTGCTTTGGCTAACCTTTGGGGAACTAAACTGTTCCTCCTCTCTTCCAGCATGAAGATGTGTACTCTATGCAGTAGTTCTGTATCTACAACAACAAAAATAAGTCTACAAGGAAAGCTTCTCAAGATTCCTCTATCCATCAGCACCATGAGGCTGAAGGTCAAAGCATCATGGATTCAGGCCCTACAACAGTTGGGGGGAAAAAAAGAAAAAACAAAAAGGGGAAAAAAAAGTGCAAGTTCTGCGTTATTTTTCTGCTTAGCACATGAAAAAGAAGCAGCCAGAGAAGTCTCAAAGGAATAAAATTCAAAATTCTATTTAAATCACAAACTAATTTAAGAGTTTCACTTGTAAATGTCAGAAAATCATCATGTGTTGAGAGTTGGGGTGGTAATCTGAAAGACATGCAATTCTCCATTCATAACCAAGCAGTTGGATTATCTGCTTTGGAAGAAAAATTCCGCTCATTCACAGCCTTGGAGCCCAACTGGGGCTTCCGTAAGAAATAATAATTAGAGTGGGGAAAGTGAGACCTCAAGACAGCACTTCTCTGCTAATTCAGTCAAATTTCACCCATTTGCTCTAGATGCAATATTTGCTCTCAGGCTGGTAGGCAAAGAAACGTGTCCCTCACACTCAGTTCATTTATTGTCTGGCTACTGGGACATGGCCATTGTTCCACATTTGTGTTTGGGGGTAAAAAAAACCAACCAAACAACACACAACTTTTTGTCTGGTAGGTTGTTGGGAACTTTTTCAATCTTTCAAACAGCTACAAAATTCTATTTCACTTCCTCATGCAGCAGATCTCTGCTATGTTTCTGCTTCCTAATGCTCTCAACTCATGGAAAAGTCCTCAAGGGCTCCTGAGTTCATGCAGTGTTTTGTGAGGATACATTACTTTAACACATATCCTGATCCCCATCACTGCTCCAGGGACAACCAGAGCCCACTGCTCAGGGTCTGGTACCTGCCCCTGCACAGGGATGATGCCTCTGACAAATTACACTTCCCTGTGCCAAGGGAAAGTAGAAAACAGCACACCACAGTCACATTTAGACCTAATGCTTCTTATACAAATTCTTCATCCCTCTCTTTAATAACTTTAAAATGTCATTTTTGACAAAGAGCTAAAAAAATATCGATGTCAGAGCTACAAAGGATGTTTTATATCATCTGTACCTCTCTCTTCCTCCCATCAGGAGAGAATTATTTCCTCCAAGTGGGTTTGGGATGGCATTCTATGACATAGTTTGGATGATGCCTCTTCTTCTGAAAGATTAGTTCACATACAAATAGATACCTCCATTGAATCCTGTTTTCTACTACCTAGTTTTTGTATCTATCCTATTAGTTCTAATTATGTCTTTTTTGAGATGCCCCAAAGCCTTCTGCTACAGCCCAGAAAGAAGCAAGACTTTCAGATTTTGTCCCTTAAAAATAAAAATAAATAGCACATAAGGTTGTTTAGTACATGTTCTTTCACATCCTTCAGTGTCCCTACCAGAAAATAAATACAACCTTTTTTTCTAAGAGCACACAGAGCTAGGCTTTCACAGAAAAAGATGATATCACAAAAAACTTCTAGTGAAGGGAACAAGGAAAGAAGTTAATTAAAAACTAAGGAGCTTTGGGGGTCTAAATCAGTCTTTGACATACTGGAGGGTACAAATCTCTTTCAATGCATTTTGGGGATAATTTTTATTCTAGATCAGCCACCAAAATGCAACTGAAAATACAGAGAAGTAATATTTTATTTAGGAAGTTCTTAAGTCTTGTGTCAAGCTTATTACTATAGCACATGGTGAACAGGCACATTTTGTGGTGAAGCTAGTTTGCATGAGTATGCCACACCACCCCACATAGAAACCAAAACACTGGGGAATTGTACGCTCATTTTTTACCTTCTTCAGACACCACATAAGAGGGAAGTGTTGATTTTTCCAAGCTCTATAGGGCCAAACACTGGAAGCTTCACTATAAAACACGTTTTTCTCATGTGTTCCACAATGATCTTCATTTTCTAATTGCTGGAGACAACCTTTTTCAAATATTTAAAACTAAAATTTCAGTTTCATTACCTGCAGTTAACATTAATTTGCCAACTGTTGTCTCTTTGCTCAAACAACAGTCTGCAGAAAATTTCTGTAACTTGAAATCTGAATCCAAATCTAGTTTATCTGGACTTACGAATACACATATTAGTCTATCATATCACAGCCAAACCACTGCATTTGTAGATGGCTATTTCCCTCTGACAAGGGAGAAAATTGCATTCTATTTCTGAAGCAGTAAAGATAACAATGCCTCAGAGATGTGGAGCTGAGGCATGGAACAGAAGTTTCCACAAGTTAAGGAAGATGCGGATGTTGTGAAGAGGGCAAAAAAAATGCTCTTGCAGAAACATCTGGATCTGAGGCTGGACAAAAACCTTCTGCTCAGGTTTGTTTTACTGTTACCAGGTCAACTCTAAAATATAAATGTAAAAGTTCCAGAAGTAGTCTGTTTATAGAATACTCTCAATTTTACCTCTGTTGAGAGGGTACCTGCTATTTAAAACCATGGAGGTCATTCTTATTGCGGCAAGTGATTCCAGTGGTAAGGAAACTGAAGGAAAGCAGGGACGCTGTTCCTGGTTTTGGGGTTGAACCATGTGTGTTTATGTAATCAGTTAAAGCAATGAATATTTCAGATTAAATCCTAGAATACCTACCCAGCTGAGCTCACTACTAATTTAAAAAGTCACAGCAGTCAAGGGATAATTGTATATAATCAGGCCATGCAAGCAAACAAGGAGGCAGCTTATTTACAGAGACTATTCTGTTGGCAAGAAAGAAAGCATTGCCAAAATTAAACTGGTATAGAGAACTTGATGCCAATATTATACATAATTCAACAGCATCCCAATTACATTGCCCTTTTATGTTTTTCTGAGCTTGCAGTGAGAGATGGAAGAGACTTTTCTATGTCCGTGCCATGGCCTTCCTAGCCTCTTGCCCTCCTTGCCAGCCAGTATTTACAATACAAATTAGAAGCATCTATAAATATCTTTCCTGGTTTTTTTTTTCATTAAATAGTCCTCCTGATGAAGGGTTAGCGCTTGCATCTAAGTGAAAAAAAACAGAAGCAAACCTGGAAAATGCCTTGCTCAAAAGGCAGGGACTGAATGTCAGAACATGGGTTAAAACTAAAGAAGCTTTTTTTTTTTTTTTTCCCCCACAGTTCATACCATTGTGTTGTAATTATCCCATTACAGTTTTAATCTTTCCAGCTGCAAATATCTGATTTTATGTATGCCCTTTTTATGTTAAAACTGCTCTTCCACAAGAGGAGATGCTGTGCCTCACCTGATTTTCTCTGCAGCTGGAAGATCCACAGCCCTGAGCAGACAAAGCCAGAACAGGAGTGCAAAGCCCTGCACATGATGACAAGTGAGGCTGCTGCCACAAAGACATCATTTGCAATCCAATGGTTTGGATCAAACAATTTCAATCGCAAAAAAATCAAATCTTAATGTAAGTTTGCTTTTATTTTTAATTAGACTCGTGGCTTTTATAAGACATTCTAAACAGATTAAAGCCATGGGAAAACAGACCCAGCTCACTTCTGCTTTTCAGAGCCCCTTCAAGCCTACACCTTTAAGTAGGGCCAAACAACCCCACGACAGCCCAGAGAAGTTGGGGGAGAGCACACAGGCTAGTGACTCCTCCCAGCAGGCACCAAAAGCCACTGTTCTATTTCAGTCTCAGAACCCTGAAGTACTTTCCCCAAGAGACCTGAGCACCTGACCCTTGCCTAAGAATATCTTCCTCTGTGAGAAGGGCAAGAAAAAGAGGCAGCCAGGCTGGGGAGAAGAAAGAAGGGGAAGCTGCGGGTGAAGGGCTGAAGGGAACAGCAGCCACACAGGGAGCAGGGGAAAAGGGACAACTAACTAGCGCTTCACAAAAGCCAAATAATTAAAAGGACAAAGATAACATAAAATTCTTTCCCAGGGCAGATGGAGCTGGCACAATGCTGCAGGGCTCTGTGCTAAAGCCACCTCACTGGAGCAGAGCAGGGCCATGGCTGGCAGCAGTGACACAAGTGGCAGCAGCAGTGACACAAGTGGCAGCAGCAGCTCCCACCACACACCACGGTGGCTCCTGCCAGATGTCTGGTGGCCCTAAAGTGTCGAGAGCCCAGAGGTTTTAGTAGTGAGAACTCAGAGGGTATCAAACATGAGCAAGTTTCTTCTTGCATTGCCAGCAGAGGTAAAGAAGCTGTTATCCATCATTCTGCTGGTCCTGCAGCTGGAGAGCACTCTCAGCTTTCTGCCGTCACAGCAGGCTATCTCCTCCCAGCACAGTCCCACTGGGAACTGGAGGAATGTCACCCAAAAAAAGCCCTGAGAACCTGACCCACCATTTCCACAAAGGGAGGTCCTGGCACGGCAGTGGGTGCAGGAGGAAGACAAGAAGCCTCAGCACTTCTGTGAGGATACACAGTGATGGCTGAATAGGATGCACTGCACAACACCAGGGCCTATGTAATCACACTGATGTATTCAAGGCAAGCACTGCTCACACACACAGGGCTGCCTGAAGCAAGAACCCCGTTGTACTATTGCATTGCATTAAAGGGGAAAAACCCAAACAAACACATTGTATTGGGAAAAAAAACTTACAGTATACTGGCTTGAACAGTTTCATGGGGAAAATGGAGCAAGAGTTTAAGTTTGATAGTACTGGCAGCAGCATGAGTGTGAACATACACAAGTTCAGGTCTGTGTCTGAATCACAATCATGACACAGAGCCACTGCAAGTATGGCAGGAACTGAAACCTGGTCTGTCTCACATCCCCTGCAAGCCAATTCCAGATGCCAAGATGCGGCTCTGACTGTCAAAGGCAAGGCAAGCCCAGAGGATGTTATCTTCTCTGAAAAGTACCTCCAGGGCTATTAGCAAGTTGCACAGATACTACCTCAAAAACACCACCTGTCTTGGGGCCTTTCACAGTCCTCTGCTGACCAGGAAGAACGTAGACTTGAGAAAGGGTTTTCCACAGGCACCACAAAAAGGAAGGAAAAGGGAGTGTACTGCTATTTAACTGGTTCTTGTTCTTCCACACAGGAAAGCTGATCCTGGAGGATACTGAATAAACAAGACCTTAGCCTGCAGGCCTGGAGCAGCAATCCTGCACACTTCCAGTTTAAATCTCTTTGATAAGGGAAAGAATGGCTGCACAGCCATAGACTGGAGGTTAGGTCCATTTTCATTGCTTCTCCTGTAGCTGCTTCAGCTTGACCAATTCTGAAGACTCATACATATCTGCCATACACAAGATGGAACACAACTGTTTTTTCAGCCATGGCTTAATTATGAGTAATAGTACCTGATACTCCTCAAGTACTGAAATTACAAATGAAAAGCAAGCCATTATACACCTATGGTACATTCATGTCTCTGTGACCAGTGGGACTAAATTAGTCACCCAAAACTAGGTTTATAGAACCTAGTTACAGAATACACAGCATGCACTGAGTGCACACAGCTATTAATATTTCTGATAATCCAAGTTACCTAATCTATCCTAACACATTTGACTCTGATGTGACATACCAAACAATGCCAACATTGTGCCCACTGTCTCCAGTAAAAGTAATTGTAAGTTTTTTCAAACATATGTTGTATATACAAATGTGTTTGTATCAAGGTGACATTCATTTAAAAAAGAGAGACTGTGCTGAATCGCACCTCTCCTTTTGTTTAAGGTTAAGAGAGAATATTGTGCTTTTGATAACTTATCCCTTTAAAGTTGTTTTCTTTAATGGGGGTTTGGTTTTGGTGTTTTTTCCTTCCCTGAGAAGCAATATTCAAGGTAACAGAGACTTTAGTGCCTTCAAGGAAGAAAAAAAACTTCTCAAACTTCTAGACATATTTTTCCAACCTTTCTAATAGTGTACTGAGGGATTTAGGAATGCTTTTCCAATGTAGGCTTTAACCTACAGGAGGACTTTCAAGAATATTTGCATTCACTGCTGTTCAGATTTCTGGACTAATGACATGGGAAAAACATCTGTTTCTCTCCCCCTACCTCAGCAAACAGACAAATAGAGAGTACAGTCTTGCTGTAGGTTGAAACACCACAGTAATTCCCTGTTGTTCTTTTTTAAGGTACAAAGAAAAGCCAAAGACATATACATTAATTGCTTAGTGCAAACCTTCCAATATAAACAAACAAACACAAAACAACCTATGCACACCTCTTGAAGATACACTTCTTACACTTCCCAGGCACGCACAATCTGCTGGTCACATGAAGACTACATGCACAGAGCTCAAAGGCACCACATCCCTGTCTATTTTATAGTTGTTTTTCAGAAAAATTCCATGTCTCATCATGTTCAGGAAAGCCAAAACCAGTTTAAAAGCATGTATCAAGTTACTCTGGCTTTTTTTTACAAGTAGGAAGCAGGAAACCTCTCCATCCCATTTTTGGGGGGTAAAAGCAAATAAAAGTGCCTAAGGAGCAGCTTTAACTAGTCTTTCAGGCAATTTACAGGCTTCTGTAGTCGGCACCAGCCCTTAAAAGATGCGATTAATTGTCATAGCAACGAGGGCATCGAACCACACGCACTTGGGCTGGGATACAGGGACAGCAGTGTGCCCTCTTACCCACACACGCATCTCAAAAGGGTAACGGGCTCCTCGAGGGGCTCCATTGTTTGGGCACAGTTAATCCTCTATAATAGACCCTCTTAACCAAGCATGGGGGACTCTCCCCTTACTCCCCCTCCTTTACAGGAAATATTGAAACCATGGTGCTGTTGTGGCTGTGGAGGGAGGAGAAGGAAAGGAGAGAGTTGGACAGGCAGAGGAAATGAAACTAGGGATTATCATGTATTTTGGAGTCCAGCTAGGAATTTATCTTAAGAACTGACATACCACTTTTTCCTGCATTGTACCACTTTTTCCTTCATTGATAATGTATTTTCTCTACTCATACCATAAGCCTTACACCTTCTTTCCCTCTTTCAGGACATCACCATCACTGAGTTTATAAAAACAGCCAATGTGGTAGTAACAGAGCACACTTGCAAGCTAGTTCATTGGCCATCTCTGCCCACCTAAGATCAGAGCAGAGCCATGGTCATCAGGAGACACCAAAACAGCAAGAAGCAGGTCCTTCCCTCCATGATAATTTATTTCTATGCTACAGAAGCATACCTGAACACAGACAAGCAAAGTAAGATGGAGGGGTTTGTGATGTTGCATTTCTCCACTCCCAACAAATGGGATTCAAGCACTGGCAGAATTTACCTGAAAACTTCTTCCCTAGCTTCCTGCTCACTCATTTTGGCATCAAAACACAAATCACTGTATAATGCCCTGTAGCAAGGTTGCTGGGTTTGGTGATATTTCTTTGTGTGGTTTTGCTTTTTTGGGAGTTGTTTTGGTTTTTTCTCCTGGGAGCAAGAAGGATGATGCGTTGTTATTTTGTTTTCTTTAAAAATCAACAGAGCCTGTACTCCTGCTAATAGACACCTTCCCAGTCTGAAGATGATCACTTCCTTTTCCTCCTTACCTGTGCTTTTGGTGCTCTAAATACAAAGGCTTTGCTTGCTGCAGGAGAGAAGTCATTGTGAACTGATACACTGGAACTGTGCAGCACCTCTATGCAACAGTACTGCAAATGAAAATACAACAGCTAGGAGGATACAGGAATGATTTGGGAAGCAGGACTAACAGAGAAATGCTTCCAGAAGACTATATCAGTATAATCTTGTGACCATTCCCAACATGGCCAAATTGGTGAATATTTTGCTTTTAAGGAATTTTTTTGGCAACTGAAGTTATGGGATTGCAGATCTGAGGCACAGTTTTGGGAAAGCTTGTGCATGGCTGCTGGCTCCAGGAAGAAAGAGGTCAGGGAATGGCAATAAGTCTCCAAGATCACATCAGCCAAATAAAAACAGCTATTCACACTGTCCTATAGGAGAATGCTGTAATACATCACATGCCATCACAGAAAGGGACACAAACCAATTCAGTGGCCACTGATTTTGGCCACCACTGATTGGACTATTTTTCTAGTCAGCTGCAACAAAGAAATTACTGCACACCTTGGCAGAGAGGCAGAAGTGAGTCACAAAGCACACAGGGACACTGCTGCACACCGGTTATAATGATTTTTAGACCTGCTGAACATGTGCCTCCTCTTTTATTTACTGTGAAAAAAACCTGTTGCATGGATAAGGCTCCCCCCTTCCACTTTCCAGCAACAGGAAAATACAGAGTATGCTTATACTAGGGTTTTTCACAAATGTCTATCCTCATTCAACTCAGGCTTGCATAAAAATAAATAAATTTAACCTGTAACAAAGAAACTACTGCCAATTTGGGGCTGTATCACACCTCCACCATCACCTCCAACAGCAAATACTTACAGGTCTAACAGCACACATTTTTCCACCAGCCCCATTCAGAATCACTCTACCCGGTATCTGGCAACCTTCTTTTTCCTCTCTGCATATAGTCACACTACTTCCCCCCTACCTGAGGGAGGAATTGTCTACAGCTGATTGTTTACCAGCTGTCAATAGCCAAGAGGTCTCACATGTGTTCATTTTCTCAACACTAAGAACATCAGCACTAAGGTTTGTAACAAAAATGCAGGAGGAATATGAGGATTTTGGCAATAAGTAGTTAGCTCAGGCATGATATTACAATACAGATGAACCAAATAAAAAGCCTCAGACCACAGAAAGATATATTTTCCCATCCTTCTTTCCAGTCTCTTTTACCTCCCATGCCTGCTTTCCTCACCTCTTCTGCCCTTGCTCTTCTCTGCTCCCTGCTCACAGCCTCCCTCCTTTCATCATCAGTCCAGGCACTAGTTTAATCAAAATTTAGCTAAAAACCCATCTACAACAGCAGCCTCTTTCAGCTGGGTTAATGATCTGTGATTTTAGTGGTCTGCCTGTGACAGAAACCAGATCTGGCTCAGCAAAAGCAGAAGGAGCAATTTGGCCAGGAGCAGGGAAGAGACAGAAGTGCAACCTCCTTTTGGCAGTTCATGATACTCTGTTAAGAACAAACTCATTCCTCAGACTTAGGTCACGTTTCTCTTACCTAGCTCTGAAAAATGACTGAGAAGTTGAATCTTCAGATGAGGTAACTTGTGACCCCCCTCTTAATAATTTCTAGGTATCAATGAATGAGTGATGGACTTGGAAATGGTTTATTCCCTCCATCACTGCTTCTATTTTATTTTAACAGTCTCCTATTAAACCAAACCAATATGTGTATGCATGTGCTTTATTCATATAGTGCACATATTCACATTGTAAGTATCTCAAATAATAGCCAAGATGCAAATCTCAGAAATTACTACAAGCATGTCTCTAGCCCATTCTTAGCTCCCTCCCTTTTGTTAGCAGAGTTTCACACACAGCATGATGAACTTCAGCCAGGATCAGCTCCTCACCAAATGATTGCTCTCTGCTGCCATACACATCTCCAATGGACTCAGTGTAACTTGTCTTTGGAAGCAGGAAAAAGGGTTAGCTCACTAACACACCTTCTAAGACCTGTGATGGCAACACCTTTTGTGTCTGGGTAACACAGCTTGTGGGATCATCTCCAGTGTCAGGAGAATTTCAGCTGCCCCGGACTCCACTTGTTCTCACCCATGTACCAGCCTCATAGTCCACATGTGTGTAGCCACATGATAATTGACACTGGAGATGAGATCCATCTGGAAACACAAACCAACAATGGTTTTCCCAACAACTTTTCCCATTTTTTCCCATCTGAATCAAACCCACAACCTGTTTTTCAATGGTACTGTGCAAACAGTTCCACCAGCAAAACAAAGGGGGAAGAAGCTGGGGACAGGGTCAAGAATAAGAACAAGAAGATAGGGGGTGGAGCAAGGAGCTCATTCTGCCACCCAAATTCACCTGACACTGCTTTCAGTCCCAGGCCACTTCAGGTGCTCTTGGGAAACCTCTTGTATTTTGAGAGAAGAAAAGGAAAGTTAGATGCTTTTGAAAAGCTGTCTGTCCCTCATCTCCCAATTAATAATTTTGTTTCTTGGCAAAGTTTGCCCATCAAGTTTCTGAAAAGCACTACAGTAACTGAAAACCAGATGCTTCTGAGTACTATGCTCTGTTTTATAGTACTGTGCAGCATTTTACAAGCATTAACTAATCAACAACTCTCCCAGGTAGTTAAGTTTAACTGTCCCCATTTTACAAGTGCTGAACCAAACCCAGTGAGGTTGAAAGATTCACCCAGGGCCAAAAAACCCAATTGGTGTCCAATTCTGGACTGTAAATCAGAAGCTACTGTGTGTAACTTCTCTCCAAGTCCTTTAAAACACAGTATTTCCCCTTATCTGCTGCTGCAGTACAGCTTCTCCTGAAAACAAAACAAACAAGAGCCTCCCCTCTAATGTCCTGCACTGCAAACATTAGTAAAGCTGCATTTTGTCCATCAGCTGACCTGTAACTTTAGTCTTGCACAGTCAGGATGACACAAATCACCCTGCTCTGGCTTTGGTCCCAAACCCCACAGCTGGGTCAGGCAGACAGTATTCATGGGGCAACTCACCACTTTTTTAACTCTGATGCTTATTTCTGCATCATACTTATATATGATATTTCTGGGGGCGATTTTTTCCCCTCAGTTTGCCTTTATCACCTGGCTTATCCTTTTGTGCATGCTGTATTTTGTTTATCAGGCTTGAGCTTTTAATGCCCAGTAACTGCAATGGTGCACAAGCAACAGCTACAGGAGCAACAGTTAAATACAAGCCAAAAATTGGAAAGATAAGCAGCATACTCAGTGAATACACCAACTTCTACTGGAAAACAAGAAAGAAAGACTGTCTTGGGAAGAGTGAGTTTTACAGTTTCACCTGACAGACCACTGGATGAAACGTTATCTCTGTGTGTACGCAGCTGCTGGAGAATTCTCCACATAAATGTCTGGTGAGCTGCTTAGAATTGCATTTAAAGGCTGGGCTGAGACCAAACAGTCTCTGCAATTCTCTTCTTGAGAGTTACAGAATATTTCTGGTCCATGCAGAGGAAGGAAGGACATTATCCCCAAGCAGCACTGGAGCTGTGATGGGAATAGAAATGCCAGTGTTAGGACTGTCTGAAGACTTGTCCCTCCCTGCCATCAGTGCTGTCTACCAGTCCTGAATTGCAGCAGAGGGGGAGGTGATCGAACAGCTTTCTTACTCCATATTTCTTCTGCACCTCACTTCTTTTACTTCCCACCATGAGCTTTCAACATCTCAAGCTCTGCAAGGAAGCAAATGAGCTCCACATCATTACCCATTTCAACTGGTCCTTGCAACTGCTCCTCAGCCAAGCTCTGCTGCTTCTGAAAGATAAACGCTTGCATGGCCACTGCTCAAAGGAAGACATGCAAATACACCACATTTGGCAGGCACCTTAGTATAAGTTACATTTGTACCTTTGTTCCCCCTCCTGCTTTGGGCCTGCCACACAGAACAGCAGCCAAAATGCATCTCAGAGATTAGGCCTGGTCTCAGAGCCCTAATTATGCACACCTAAGTTACTGCTACACCCAATGACTGTAGTGTGATCATGACTCATTTGAAGCTTAATGCATGGCATTTTGTTCAAACAGGTGCCCACATAAATGGAAAAAATAATCATTAAGGACAAAGAAGAAAGACAAATTTTAAATTGTTGGAGTGTAATGCTTCGCAATATGTGGCAGCTAAATACTCTTGAGTGTAACAGTGTTTTGGATGTCAGTAAGAACATTCATAAATGAGAAAAGAAATTGGTATTGATTCTGTGGGCTCATGTCTCAATACATCTATAGGTTGTAATGTAGAGATAAATCTAATAAATTAATCTAGCTAAGTAGTAATAAGTTCCATTAACACAGTAATGCATACCAAATCAATATGTATGGACAATTTCAGACATCAAATTTAACAGAAATTCTTCTACAAGTTAGAATGTGCTAGAATTAATTTATTTATAATGGGAAGTTGATTTTAGGTAACAAAAAGATCTCACATGCTTACATATAGTCAGAGACAGAATTTTTCAAGTGAATTACTAAGGAATTACTTGGTGTCTTAGACTCAAGTAACCTCTCTAGAGCAGGAGCAACTCAATCACAGAGATTTTGCTTGGTTAATTTACATCTAATGTAACTCTTTAATTTCTGCCAACCCTTCAACCACCATCATGGCACTGCATCTTACCTTGACCACTCTGCCTCAGTCCTTGAGTGTATTTCTGCTACTGCACAGTTGTTCTGCTGTCACCATTATGTTTAAATGAGAGAAAACTTGGAATTTTCTTTTTCAATGCCAGTAAGGGGTGCCTTCATACATGTATGATAACCATCACATCACCTTGCCCCTGTGCTTCTAGATTAAATCCTCCAAATGTTCTGGAATCTACTGAATGTCTTTGAAGACATGAGTCTCCCACCGCAGACTGGACCCAAAAAGAAATCCCTTAAGTGTACTGTCAAAAAAAATATGCTAGTGAGCACCAGCAAAAAGCAAAGCAGCTTTGGCAAGAATGTGAGGAAGCAGCAATGGAACAAGGTCTCCAGCACCACTACAGGTGCTGTCTGCTCTGGGACAAGCTGGACAGCACTTCTGCAAATGCTGAAAATCCGTTTTCTACAAAGTGTCCCACTAAGCACATCAGATACCTGACAGCAGAGGTCAGGTATCAAAATCTGACTGGAAGTTACCTGTGCATGTCTGGTAGGTTATGCAGGAATAGAAGTGCCCTGGGGTGACTTTATGCTGCTGAATTGTATCCCCACTTGTCTGTTTAGCCCAGAAATAAGTTTTGTGCCTTTAAAACTAGACCTGAGAGGGAAGGGGGGTAGAAGGAAAAACATTGGATTTTCTTTCGTGGCTGTATTCAAAAACATGGAGATGAGAGCTTCAGCTCTCTCTCTCAGTGGGTGTTGTCTGCAGCACGGACAGCAGGAGAGAGCTCTCCTTTGCCTTTAGTTAGTTTTTTTAGCTAGCTGAGGCAGAGAAGTTCCCCAGACTGTGGCTTTTTCTTTTCCTGCAACTCTCCAAACCTGCTCTGGACCGAAAATTCAGAAAAAACACTGGGAGCTCATGATCCAGGATGCTGCACTTCAGTGTTGGAGAGACTGAGAGACACTCAGTGAGCCAAGGAACAGCCACAGAGGACTCTTTCTGAACTACAGAAAGACTTTCTGAATTTGCCATCTCTTCAGAACAGTGAGAGGTTTTATTATTTAATATTATGATTTTTTTTTACACATGTGAATACTTTGCTCATTAAATTAACAAATTTTTCCACTTTTCTCCAAGGAGGTTTATCCCCTGAACAAGTGGAGGGAAGGGCCACTGAATTTTGCACATTAGGGAATCATCCCTTTGGAAGTTCCCTTCCAAATTTGTCCCAAACCAAGACAAGGCAGCATTACAATTGATCATTACTTGTATTTGGGTGATGGCTTTTTCCCCATTATATGGGATGAAACTTGGAAACTTTTTCTGCCTAAGGGTACTTAATCCTCATACTCAGCCTGATGAAAATTATATCTACAACACTGAAGTTTTACTTCCTTCAAGTATCAATCTCATATCCATTAAAAAATTTTCCAGCTCCCTGCTCAACTCTTCCCATCCTACTTGCTATTTTCTGTCCTTTCTCACTTTCAATCTACCCAGGACAATCCCTACAGATCTCAATATACTGACAGCAGGGAGTTAAAAAAAATACATTCAAAGGCATTTCATGTCTGTAGTAGCAGCAGCAGAGAGAGAAAAGGAAAGCAGCAACAGGAAAGAAACCCTTAGTTTCATTACAGCACTCAACTTCAAGTAAGAAGATATTTCAGAAGGCAAATTGCCCAGGTCAGGCTGCAGAAGCCACCAGAAATACAGAGCTGTTTAAACGCCATAAAATACCAGAGCTTAAAATAACCACAAGGTAATAATTTAATTTTAATAAGTATTTTCTAGCATTTGTTTCACCATCATAGGGCAAAAAACCCCCAAAAGATCCAAGCAGAATAAAATTGCACCCTGGGAAAGCCACAGAGCTACCTGGGTAGACAAAGACTGAAATCTTGATAAAAAACAGAAAGCATCAGACAGATTACAGCTTATCCCTTAGCCCTCCTTGGAGCATTTGGCCCCTACCTTTCAGTGACTCACTTCAGGCCTCCTCTTGAAGAGTTAGACATCTACCTCCTCTCTTCAAAAAAACAGGAGAGAGAATTCCCCCCACTTCTACCTTGCAGCCACCACTCTTTTCAGCCCAGCTCAACTCCCTCAAACTTCCTCCTCCCTTGAAAAGCTCTGAGATAGCAACCTTAAGACTACATTAAGGATCAGAATTTTCGTTATTAGGCTGGAGAGATCCAGGAGTGGAGCTGTGGAGCTCTCTTCTGCTTCAAAGAGGTGATGAAGAGGTACCAGAGCAGGAACAGATTCTGGCATCTCCCTCTCACAATGTCAACGGCTTCTTCTCTATTTCACTAAAGAGGGAGAAAGATTTACACCCCTCTTAACTCATATTCCATCTCTACCAAATGGAAAGCAGAAAAGGCCAACTCCCATCAAAAAACACTTGCCAGATGAGAAAACTAATGAGAATAAATGTGGCACAGAAGACAGCACCCTTTTAAAATCAGGGCAGCCGAATTACATACAGTGAAGTTTCTGCACACTCCTTTGACGAATGAACACCAAAGAGGACTAAGTAAACTAATGGCTATCAGTATAAATGTTTCAAATTTTGTTTTCATTCCATTATCAGCTAATACCAGCTTACAGGTTGAAATGAACACTAGGGTTATGGTCTTGCCACTGGACATAAATTACTTAATTTATCTGTATCAGAGATGCAGCGATCTGTTTCAAGCATAGCATGTTTTTTTGTAAATTAATACCTTGAAGCCTGAAATGCCTTGGAAGATGAGCTGGGAGGGGGAAAAAAGCACCTTCTAGTTGTAAACTTTTAAATTTCAAAATTTCTCATGTTTTACATTAAGACAAAACCATGACTTTTTGAGGTTCTTCATCCCAAGGGTACCTCACAGTACATGTGCTCATAGCAGCCTTCAAGGATGCAGGCAAGCAGAGTTAAACATGGTCTCCTACATAAGCACTCCTATCACCAGATTACCATGAAGTCTTACTTGCTCTCCAACCAAAAAAAAAAAAACGTATGGACATAAGAAACCTTATTAAACATGCAGTCTTGAGAAAGACCGATCTTTCTTGACAAGGTTTTGACTCATCTACATTTTCTGTTAGGAAAAAAAAAAAAGTTATAGCAAAAGAGAAAATTCACTATCCAGCTCTGAAATTCCACAGGTTGCCACAGGTCAGACCTCTCTGGAGGTGGAGGGTGACCTCTCATATTTCATGGAGAACAGGCAGTGTAAGGAAGCAAAGGTGACCACCACACCAAAGGGAATCTGAAATTATGGACTGAAGTTACTGTATCAGCTACAAACAGAAGACTGACTTAATAAGGGCCCCTGTTTTTCACTGTGGAGCCTGCATGGCATTATTTGTGGACAGACTTTTCTGGTGAGATCAAGGGTCACCCACCTCCTCTAGGAAATGACCTGGTCATCCCTGCGTGCCATGGCACACCCCAGAAAGCCGACACACTCCTTGCAGATGTATGTACAGTGTTGCTGTACCGGTGCACTCACCCTGCATGGCCAGGCTGTGGGGACACTCCCTCCTGCACTGAGGGAAAGGCGATGCATGCGAGTCAAACCTGCTACCTCAATCGTTTGGTGTCTCTGAGAAAAATGACTGAGAGTGAATGTGTATTGAAGAAATGTTTCCTTAAATCACCAGAGAAACCAAGTCGGAGAAAGCTGAAAGACGAACTTCCAAACTTGAAGTGTTTTCAGTAAAAATCTCAGCTAGATGGATGACAGACATAAATAAACACAGGCAGTATAGTAGGCAGTTCACAACATGAATCTCAGAATCACCAACACTTACACGCTTTACAGTCATAGCAATTTATGAGTCCCCATACAGCTGTTCTTGCAACAGGTGATTTCAGCTGAGTTTGAGCTCAGCTCACAAGCCTTTGTGCATGAGACTTTTGTTGTTGTTGGGCTTGGGGGCTGATTTTTTGTAGTTATTAATGTCAAGGTTCTTCAGCAACTTCTTTTTCCTAAGCTTTCGTGGTAATTAGCCCTAATCAGTATTCAAGTGGTAATCTGTTAGGCTATCTGCTGATTTAAAGGAAGGGAACACCTCACTAATAGCCCCAGTGTTTCCCCCTGCCAGCAGAAACAACCCTGATAAGGACAGAGACTCCAGCCATCCCCAAAGAGACAGAGCCACAAAGAGCCCTTCTGATCGCTGCTGGCATCTGGCCTTCCCCTCATTAGCACATTAAAGCTGCTCTGTCCATCCCATAAGAGCCACTCTGTCCATTCCTCCCGCTTTCTCTATGGAGCCATTTATGGTGCTGCTCCTTTGAAACCCCCCTAGTTCAAGAGGCAGTAACCCCTTCCCAAAGCCCACAGCACAGCCAGTGTCAAAAATTCCCACTTACAGACAGGCACCCAGTAAGTAGTGGCATTTTGAATGTCATAGGTAGACAGAAGACACCCACATATTCTGCCTTGCCCAATTGCCCCTCCTAGGGAAAGTCTTTTCCCACTCAGTATGGGGACTGTCGGGTTTGGATTACAGTGCGCTTACGATATCACATCACTTCAAACAATTCCTACTTCAGAACAGGACCAGCAAGGCTTGTATCTCTTAAAGTGCAAATTCTCAGGAGCAAAAACAAGGCAAGAGGGACAAAGCCTCCCAGTCCTGGCTTCTAAACCTGTTAGGAAACAACACTCAGACACTTTGAAACCAAACTTGGTCAGATTTTCAGTGCACACTACATCAGAAACATGCTTTTTGTACTTTAGCTGATCTTCACTCTTAAATCAAAGCATTTTGAGTGTACTGTGGCATGCCAATAAGTAAGTGTGCACTCACTGAAATAAGTTGGTTTGAGAAGAGCATCTTTTTCTCCCATTTTACTGGCATCTCCCTAATCATAGGGAACACAGCTAATTTGCAAAGTTGTTTGCTTACAAAATGGCAATTACAAGTAAGCTAATGAGAAAAGGAAAGAATGGACAATTTTTCATCACTTCATTTCTTTATCCTCTGCCAGGACGCTTTCCTACATGCAGACATGACCTTCCCACTTCCTCAGCCAAAAAGAATAATACTAACAGGCTCAAGAAAGCCAACCTAGTTGCTTTATCTATGCTCTGATCTCATTTTCTTTGACTTACTTCAGAATGGTATAAATATTTTTACCTAAAAGGAGAACTGTGGCTATCTGAATTGAGCTCAGGTTCATTTTTCTATAGTCACTGTTATTCTGGGTGGACTTTGAGGAGCTATTTGTACTTTTTAAGAATAAAAATCCCAAAGGACGCAAATTCTTTTGTTTTGAAGAAGAAAGCAAAGCAACTGAAGGTCATGAATACTCACTCTTTTTTTGGATTCAAAAATGGTATGTTTGATCCTTGACTTGCTTTTCATTAATGAAAAATGCCATAAATTATTTGGTTTGTTTGCCTCTCTGATCAGTCAACTGAAAGACATTTTTGCTTTGGGGCAATGAAACACATCATCTCAATTTTATTATTATTCAGCTCCAAGTTCTTTTTAGTGCCTAAAATCCCTATGTGTGATTTATTATGCAGGTACATGTTACTAGAAAAAAACCCACACTGGTTATAGCTTTTGATACTTGCTGTGCCATTTAAACAGCTCCCATCTCTGAAGAGTTAGTAGCTTTGACACACGGTTCGAATTCAAAGTTAGTCAGCTAGTGGGCCAAACTCTTCCTCAACTCCAGTATCAGGGAGGAACTGGGCCTGTAACACACTAAAAAATCAAAAGTTCTACTGAGACTGAACCCAAACAGATGAGCTTTCTTTCAAAAATAATCTAAATTGCTTTTCTTCAAATAATTTTTGTTCAATACATCACTGCCTAATTTAATGAATTATACTTATTAGAAACATTTTTTTCTTCCTTTTCCTAAGACAAGAATTAGACTACAGACTGGCTTTATGCATAAGGCTGCAATTTATTTGACAAAGTAAATAAGTCAGCAAAGAATCAGAGAAAGTCACACTGCTCCATGGACAACTTCTGCAATTCATTACTGCAGAGAACATAACTACAAAGCTATTTAAAAGATGAGATGAGACTGAATGGCTGAAATAAACTCTTGTTCCATTTTCTGATTCAAGCTGAGTATGTCTCTAATATTCTGATATGATTTTTAGGAAACTTCTGAGAAATACAAAGTACCATTCAGCAACTGCCAGCAAGAAAAAGCCCATGAAGACAACCTTGAAACAGCAAGATAAGGCACAGCCAGACTTTATAACTCGTATTCCTTAAGGAAGCACTAAAAGCTGGATGTGGGTAAACACAGAAAAACGCATGAGGCATCCAGCTTTCTAAAAAAGTCCTTGTCAAGGAAAGCACTACAATAGCAGTGTCTTAGACATTTCTCTGGAGACCTGAGCTCATTGACACAGCTATGGTATTTTTTGTTTCTAGGAATAATTTCATTTACTTAGCTAAAATAACTTTGCCATAGTAACTACAGATATTAACTTATTTTGCTTGCAGAAACCTCATTTTCCCTTCCTGTTCTGCTGCCCAGGACTGCAGAGATAATGTCCCTGTATAAACAGGTATCTCACTTGTTGACTTTCATTTAGAGACCTTTTGCAAGAATCCCCCAAAGAGATTACTTGGCAACCTGCTCCCTCTGTGTTTCAGCAATGTTTATTGTCTATCCAGTTCCTTCCAAGAAGTGATAAACCATGTTCCCAACATGAGATCAACCTGTAAATTAGTTCAAAAGGTTTCAGGGGCCACAGGAGAATCTGCCAGGTGAGCCTCTGCCCTTCAGATCACCCAGGAAATGCAAGAAAGGGAGACAAGCTGTCTCTTGTGCTGGAACAGAGCCAGATGGAGCGAGCTGGGACCCACCAACAGGTATCTCAAATATTTTGGCTTCACAGAAGTTTGGGGAAGCAAGCAATCAAGCAGCCATCATTATTCTTGCTCTTCTCTGCAACATAGCAGGGCACAGTCAGTCAGGGACACCTGCTCAACAGATGTCACAAGGAAGGCACCAGGCAGGGCCCTGCAGATGGGATTTATGGACCACAGGTATGAGTCACAGGTCCAGGAACTCATCTGCAGCACATTTCCCCTTAATACAACAGCAGCTCAAAGCCATCCTCTCCCAGCTCAGAACCACTGAATCATTAAGGTTGGAAAAGACCTCCAAGATCCTGGAGTCCAACCATTAAACCACATCCCTAAGCACCACAACTACTTCAAGGATAACAGCAAATTTTATCCTGTTGCAACAGGTCCTGTTCACCATCACTGGCAGCCCAGAATTTATACACAAACTATTCCAGTAAATCCCATAATTGTGCTGAACATTTCCAGTCCTTCATAATTCTAACCATTCGCTCTTGTGTTCTAATTTCTTTCCACTTTTTTGTTATGGACAACTTTTTACAGAGTGCAGTGTTTGCTGTGGTCACTGTAATAGACTTCTATAGGCAATCAACTCTGCCTTCAGTGTGTTCTCTCTCAAATACCCTGCAGGGGTTGTTCCAGTGTTTCATTATTACCTTGGGATCTACTGAGTGAACAGAAAGGAGAGGTTGGAAGGTGAAGTTAAAATAAGCTTCCATAGCTTGTAAAACAATTTTAATTTGCTTTAATTGTTTAATTTTAATTCCTGAATTGCCATGGAAGGGAATTCGGGAATCAGCAAGTGCCTGGGTAACCAAACTACTACAAAGAAAGTGAGAAAGAAACAATAATCAGTTTCTGCCAGTGTCTATGTCCTTTCTCCTGATGTCTTATTTCCTCCTTGACCACACCAGACTCTGTCCCTTCCCTGGGCACAGACTTCTTAGCAGGGCTTCTTGTGACAGGACAAGAGTTTTAAATTAAAAGATTGGATATACGGAAGAAATTTTTTTATGATGAGGTTGGTGAAACTCTGAAAGAGGTTGCCCAGAAATGTGGTAGATGCCTCATCCCTGGAAACAATCAGGGTCAAGTTGGAGGTGAATCTGAACAATCTGATATAGTTGAAGATGTTCCTGCTGATGGCAGCAGGAGCTGGATTAGGTGACGTTTAAAGGTCCCTCCCAACCCAAACAATTCTATGATTCCATCAACCATAAGCAGTTTTCTGGCAGCCCCAGTTGTTGTCAACCTTTTTATTTTGACATCTGCCTGAAGATCCCCTACTTTGTGTAGCAGAAAACAGAAGCGCAATGAATCAGTCAGGAACCTTCCATTAATGGGGCTCAAGCAAATGGTGCACACAAAGTATAGATTGCACAGAGAAAGTGTTACCCTCTTCTGAGAGAAAAACAATTGGAAAAGCCAGTGGTTGGCTGGCTGGGGTCTTTTACTTCTTTAGAGATATGGCATACATATTTCTTTCCCATGTGTATTTGCAGGGTATTGTTTCCATAGAGGATGAAAATATAAACATTGTGTCAGAATTCATTTTACTGTATCAACAGAAATACTGATGAAAGCTGTGATGTTACATGGAAACTGATGTTTCCATGTGAAGTTGAAAGAAACTTCAGGAAATCCAACTTTTGAAAAATTTCCATTGATACACAATGTGGGATTGGCTAAGAATTAAAACATCTCAGTAACATGTCTTCTCCTTCTCCAGAAACCACATAAATTTGGAAAATATTTGCTCTTATTTCATGTTTGAGGAGGAGATAAGAACGCAATCACGAAAAAGTGACTTAGGCTGCTCTTCTGGGCTATGGGAGTTCTCATTTCTAGATTCAAGTTTAAGAATCAGGGCAGATTTGAATTTTGGTCACCAGAGCAAATTTCTACCCTTTCCCACCCCTCCCCCTCCCCCTAAAAAAAAAGGAGAAAAAAAAAAAAACAAACCATCCACAAAACAAACAAAACCAACCAACCAACCAACCAACCAAACAAACAAACAAACAAACAAAAAAAAAAAAAAAAAAAAAAAAAAAAAAAAAAAAAAAAAAAAACACGAATCACAACCTGGCTATTCTCATTTCAATCATACAATCACATATAAAGAACAATAAATATTGATTTGACATTTTATCTACAGCTCAGTCATATATATGAATAAGCATGGTAACTGTTTAAATTGTATGAATTAATCCAACACCTCCTAGCCATGGAGACTGTGAACAATTTGATGACTCCCCAGAGGTCATTATTACCCCCCCTGCACAGGAGAGCCTATTGCTTTTGCATCTGATCTCTTCACTACATCTTCATATTTCTCTTGATGCCCCTGGGAAAACATCTTTTCTCTAGTGTCTTGTTTCAGGACCAACACACACAGCTCAGGATGACCAAGCAGAAGGAGGGTGAGGTTTGCAAGCTCAGGACGCCTAAGATGACACGGACTGTTGGGTTGAGGAATTGACTCAATCTTACAATATGGAGAGCTGCAAAATGCGTGTGTACAGGAAAATGTGTAACTGATTTGAGGCAGCTCTTACTTGTTTCAACTTCTTTCCAACCCTTGTCATGCTCAAATAACAAAAGATAAGTATTTCCTCTGTCACTGAAGCTATGGGGAATCCTCCTGGAATAGCAGCAGCTACTCAACTGCGTTTTGTAGGGATGTTCTGAGAGCAAATAGCTTCATGTATTTTTAACAATGTAACACTTGCAGGAATTGTAATTTTTTAATATTTAAAAGCTTAATCTTCAAACCTAACACACCCATTTAGAACAGCTGAGTCCAGTAGCTTGTCCATCAGAAACTAAAGCCGGGACAATGAGGCCGAGGCTGGTACACACCATCCCATTGCTGCAACAGCTCTGTTTAGCAAGTGAGAGTCATTAGGCAGAAGTGATGGCTCCAGCTGCCTTTTCAGACAGGAGCTCCTTCTGGAGAAGAGCAACCCGTTATGCACTGGATGGACTCTGTTTTGTAGTGAAACCTTCTGCCTTGATCAAACGCAGTGCAAAAGAAACAACCGGCAGAGAGGGGAGCGTAAAGGATTAACTAAGATGGTTCCAGCGTTTCTTGTGCCTTCGGTGAAATAACCTACTCCCAGTGCCCTGCAGTTTTCCCGTCTTTGCACTGAGCGCTCTGAGCCACAGGCAGGGGCGAGGGGAGCGGCTCGGGGGGACGCGACCCGCTGGGAACGGGCAAAGATCCCCCAGGACGCCACTGGCACCCCGGAGCATCGGGCCGCGCCCGGCGGGACCCCGGGGCCGCCCCTTCCCCGCCGCCCGCGCTCCAACTTCCCCGGCGCTCCTCGGCCGCGGGCGGGCTGCGGCACCGGGGCTGTCCGCTCCCTCCTCCCGCCCCCCGGGTGTCCGCGACGGGCCGGGAGAGCGGGGGCTCCGGGGGAGGCTGTGCCCTGGACACGGCAGGTGCCACCGGCGAGGCGGGCACGGCTGAGGGCTCCCGCCGCCGCCTCGGAGGCGACAATGGCCCGGGGGAGGCTCCGCTCCCTGCCCGCCGGGGCTTCTGTGGGGAAAGGCGCTGCCAGCCCAGCCCAGCCTGGCCCGGCCGAGCCGAGCCGAGCCGAGCCGAGCCCGGGCAGCCGCCTCCGTGCCCTCCGCTCCAGCCCTCCGAGCCCTCCGAGCCGGGCCGGGGCCCCTCCGACGGCCCTGGGGACTGCGCGCCCCGGGCGAGCGGCACCGCGCCGTGAGCCCCGCTCCATCCCCCGGCCTCACCTGTTCAGCACTTTCCTGATCCTCTGGCGCACGCTGGAGGAGGGCGCGGAGATGCCGCTCCTGCCGCCGCCGCTGCCGCCCTCCGCCGGCAGGTTCTCGATGGTGGCCACGACATGGCTGGGCTGCGGCGGGTGGTGCGGCGGCGGCGGCGGCTGCGGCGGCGAGGGGCGGCGGTGGTGGCGGTGGCGCTCGGGGGAGAGCATCGCGGCGGGGCTGCGCCTCAGCGGAGAGCGGGGCGCATCCCGGCGGGGGGCGGCGGGCGCTGCTGCCGCCGGCGCGGGCTCCCTGGGCTTCCGGGCAGCTCGGACCCTCGCCCGCTCCTCCCTCACTGGGCTGCCATGCGGCGAGGGGCGGGATGCTGCCGCCGCCGCCGCCGGCGAGTGCCGCTCACGGCCGACGAAGTGGCAGCAGTTTGGCGACCCTCCTCCTCCTCCTCCTCCTCCTCCCACACCCCCCGCGCCCAGCCGGTGCCTCCCCCCGGCGGAGCCGCCGCCGCTGCTCCGCCTCGCTCCCCTTTGTTCCCGCTGGCCGCCGCCCCGCGCTCCCCCGGCGCACGGCCCGGCACGGCGCGGAGCCCCGGATTCCCCCGATCCCCCGGATTCCCCGGAGCCCCCGGGAGCCCGGAGCGCCGCCGGCCGAGCCCCGAGCCCTGCGCGCCGCGGAGCCGCCAGGGGGAGCCCGCAGCGCCGGCAGCGCCCCCGAGCCCCCCGGGACCCCGCGCCGGGACCCCCGGACAGACCCCGGACCCCCCCCGAGGGCTCTGCCTGCCGGGTCAGCTGAGCCCCCCGAGCCGCGCCAGCGGGGCCCCCAAATGTGCCCCGTTAAATGCTCATCTTTTTCTTTGCGGTGTTTAGTTGGGTTTTTTTGGGGTGGGTTTTTTGGGGGTGTTAAGGTGTCGCTTTGGGTTGGGGATGCTCACAGCCGGGCGGCAGGGCGCTTCCTCCGCTGGCCACTGCTGTGTGAGCACCCGGGAGTTGCCGTGCACTTGTCTCCTGAAACGCGGCACGGCCCGCGTCCTCTTCAGCCAACTGGGAAAAGTGGAAAGGAAAAAATCGCCTCCGAACAACGCCCTGGCTCCTACACTGCCAGAGGCACGTAAGGGACTAGGGGAGGCACGGCAGGCGCTGTAAAGTTCAGAGCTCCATACATTTTTCATAGAGACGGTGCACTTGAAGTTCATGCCTGGGCGAGGTTTGTTAAAGTGTTTGTGTTTCTCTCATTCAAATACTGGGAGACTCCCCAAAGAGAAAATGAGTGAACGTGGGTTCAATATTATCAATATTGCTCTAAAAGTAAAGATATTTCACTTCAAAAATTGATTTAGGCTCAGGGAATGTGTCTTTTTAATCGATCATGTCTCTCTGAAACATATTACATGATAATTTTGCTAAGTCCTTTAAGTGACATACATTTGAAATTTCATCTTCTTCACTTCTTTCTATTGTTCTCCTCCATTTATTTTTGTCAAGGATTCTTACCCTATGTTTTTGTTTGCATGAATCTTACACAGAGCTGTGAAGATGAGATGAACATTCATGGTAAGCAGGGAAATGCGGTTATAAAGCCATGCATTGTCCCCCAGGGAAATCAGATTAATGTGATACTCAAACTTTTTCTTATATTTTATTTTATTGTTTTGGTTTGGTTTGGTTTGGTTTGGTATCAGGTCGGTAATGTCTGTTTACAGGAACTCTTCCTTTTGCCAATATCAATGTTTAATATGAGGGTTTACTCTGAGTATCTCAGCAGCCTCCGTCTAACAGGTCTTCAGATGAGATCCGGTGGAGCATGTTGCTTTACCAGAGGAATGCTTTTGAAGATGGGGCTCGCTCACTCGAAATCCTGTAAAGTTCATTCTCTGTTCTGGGCAAACAGCCAGCTGTTTTCAGCGCAAGCCCAACCTCAGTTGAATCGGATTATGCTACTAAGAGATTCTCCTCCATCCCATTCCCCCCATGGCAACCACGTTTCCATAAGTGGAGAGAAGATGAGGTTCATTCTCCCTGGCAGCTCTTGGAAGTGGAAGGGACAGAGGCTGGGAAGCTGCAGTGCCCTGCAGGCGAGTGGTGCAGGGTTAGCTGTGGGGCTGGCAGCCCAGTGCTGCCATCCGTGCTGAGAGCTGGCACCGCCTGGCTCCAGCGGTAACAACCCACACACTCATCTGTGTCCTACGTACCTCTCACACCTGTTTGTTAATGTTTCCATGCCCTTTGTTAAACAGGCTGGTTCTTCACACTGCAGCTGGATGAGTGTTCTGGAAGCACTCACTGTGACGGTGGGAGAGGGTTTAGGTCAGAGATGTGTTGGCTTCAGGGTGCTCAGTGGCCATTCCAGACTAATCCGACAGCTGAGTGGATCAGAACAACAGTGTTTGTGTAACTTTATTCCCGCTGATTGAACCAAATGAATGCATACCTGAAGTCCAATTTGGGATCTTCCCATAAACAGGGGAGGGGCTGTAGGGAGGTCCTGTTCTCCGAGCAGCCCCCTTTTTTGCAATGCAGAGATAAACCATAGATCTGTGCAGACAGTCCTGCTGCCATTGTGACAAATGGATTTCTTGCACATGCAGGTTCATCATAAATACCATGCCAAACTTTCACTGTGTCAAATGAAATTGTTTCCAATTACTTTTCACTTTGTCTCAGTACCACACACATAGCATTACACCATACCATGGCTTCATGCTTTTAATATTGCAGCTTAGCCAGGCAGGGTTTTTTCCATGGTTAGACAAAAGTACTGGGAGGAGCAATTATGCAGGATGCATTCTGTTTGGTAATCTCAGCAGTGGACTGCATTATACAATCAGTAGGTACTGATTGAGGGCAGCATTTTTAAACATTTTAATAGTTGCTCAAGATGTTGTTCTTGTGGGTCAGCATCCCTCAGTCTTTGCACTCCTGGCCTGATTTCAAAGTAAGCATGCTCTGCTCCCTTGTAACTGCTACTTCCTATGTTGACATTCAACCATGGCATGTCTGGCATTTTCATTTATGTAACACCCACCTGAGGTAGTTTTACCAGAATATAGGCATAAAATCCATATAATTGTGAAAATTTATTTTTGTTAAGTATTTCAACCCCCAGGTGAACATGCTAGAGGTTCATGCTATGACTAGAGGAACATGCTATGACTCCTTTTTGTTGTTTACTCTGAAAAAGCAATTTACCTTCTAGCAACAGTCTCCATGAATAAAAGGAGAAAATCTCTCCATGAGATTCACCGGAGTTCACAGGGAACCAAGTCCTTTTAACTTCAGAGTTTCTGTCAATAAAGGTGTACAAAGCTGTTGTAACAACAACTTCAGTGACTGCCTAACACACTGCCCAGAACCCTGGCCAAAGCCTAAATCCTCATGCCTGAAGCACAATCCTTAAACTAGATGGGGAAGTCCTCTCCTGGGGCTCTGATCTTGCAGCTGTGCTCTGATCCCGCCTGAGACCTGGAAGGACTTGTGGCAGGAGCGGAGGCCAGCCGGTGACTAGAGGGACAACACAGTACCAGTAAAACTTGTAAATAGGGCTGAAGTGCTAGACAGAAATTTTTATAAAGGCATGTGTCTACATGCCCAAATAGGTTCAACAGTCTCCCTGGATGTGGGGGTTTGGGCTTTCACCTCAGATTAGGTAAATTTTAGAGATTTGAAGCTCAGTTTTTCCAGCTGAGTCTTCTGGAACTGCTGAAATTGCTTTTCTGTGGCACTGATGGCATCCCTTGTTTCCCAGCTCCAGGAAGAGAACCCCAGATTTCAATAGTTGCAGTTCTGTGAAACAGTTCTGAGTGTTGTATTCTCAAGGCTGTTTGTCTTGTTGTGGTGATTCAGTCAGACAAACCAGACTCTTCTGTCACATTTTTTCAAGGGTGGGAAAACTGAGGTACTGAAGCCACTCTAGCCAAGACAGGATGTGTGCCCTGTCTTTTCTCAATCAACCATCAAGGATGCCAGGAGGAAGAATCGTGATGTCTTTTTCATTCCTCTAAATGACTATTATATATTTGCTGTTCGATTTTTATTTAATATATAAAATTTATGTTTATATGTAAATTTTAATATTTGATATAACACTTCATTTATCTTGAACCTTTTTATTTTATTAAAACATTGCTTGATTATGACTAAGAAATCAAATATTACTATTTTTTTACTTTATCCCTGGAATGAAATAGTTGCGGCTGGAGGGAATGAGATCTTTCATTAACACACTGTGCTGCAACACCAGATGGATCAACATTAGCTCAGAGCTACAATTCATCCCACTTGTTCCTGCATGGTGCTCCACAGAGGGCTTATTCATATTTCTGGTGAGTTTGGGTTGAGCACCATCCTGAAGATGTAGCTTATTTGAAAGGAACACAGGTATCTCTACAGGCAAAGCTGTACTGGGGAATGGTGGCAACCATTTTATGGTGCTTTTGGGAGACAAATGACAGCCATGGAGGCAAAGGGTTGGTGTGCACAAAAGCCCTTTGCTGAAAATCCTTTCCAGCCACTTCCTGGGCAGAGTTTGTTAGGAGAGCCCAACTACTCCAACCACCTCGCAACACATATGAGAAAGATTCACAGAAGTGACAAGTTTCTGATGTGGGAGGTTGAATATGACCAAAAATAAGGGAAGGGTAGAGCACAACAGCACAACTGTCATGTTGTTCCTCAGCCTCCATGTGCCCCATTTTGGCAGCATTGTTAGAGATAATCGTGGCCTCGCAAGACAACTTGTTACGAGATGAGAAGTCATCAGTCAGGAATGATGAGTGTAGTGTGTCTATTCATACATGTGAGTGGATGAACATTTATGGAAAGGCAACTTAGCTGTGGGGAGTATCAGCACTCAGCTCACGTACAGTTCCCAGCCAAGAACTCTGCATCTCATGAAACAAGAGAGGAGCATGGAGGCACAGACAGAGCTACTCTCCCCAGTGGTTCTCACTTCCTTGCCTTGCATGCAATGTGAGACACCCCACCTGCATCGCAGAGAGAGTGAGGAAGGTTGTGGGTGGCAATGTCTGTTAATCACATCCATCATAAACATACTTTATATTTTTCATTAGCTGCAGGAGGGAATATAACAACTGACTAATAATTTTCAGTCTTGTAGGGGAATAGTCACACACATGCACAGAGACAGGGAGAATTGCATTGCAATACCTTTGGAGCCTGAGACCAAGCAGCTGCATCCATATAAAGAAGATAGATTATACAATACAGAAAAGGTAAAATTAAATAGAATTTATTCATTTCCATCAGCTTGGGTGAGCAGCAAAGGCACAATAAAAAGTACAATAAATAATCTGCGAATGCCTGAGCTTACAATAGTACAAGGTTCACAAGCAGTTCAGAAGCAGAACATCTGGAATAGCTCAATTTCTCTGGAGGAGAATGGGGAGAGCTCCTGCCTAACATGTGATTGCCTCTTCTTAGAGATTTCCTTGCTTCACTGCTGCAGCAATCATTTCAGCACTTTGTCATAGCCATGCAATCACCGGCAGCTTTTTGACAGTTGCAGACGTTTACCTACTTGTCCTCTTCCTAATTTGCATAAACATAAATGAATCCTGCAGAGATTAATTAAGAACAGTATTAACTTTCCTGCTTTGCTTCTAGCATAGGTCACTCACAGACTCAAAACCTCAGACTGGAAAGAGAGCTGAATCTCGAAAGCAACAGCTCATCAGCTCATCAGCTCAGGAAGCTGCGGGGAGGCAGACTGTTATTTCCCTTGCTGATATTCAGCACCGAAAAAGCAAGCAGGAAGAAGTCCCTAACCTGGTAGCAAAAGAGAAATGAACTTATAATAAATAGTGTGTTGCTGGTTTTGTGCAGCTCAGTAGTATTTTCAATCTACTTGTTCTTTTCAATAAACCACATTAAAATTACTTTTATTTGTTTTGCTGTGTGATTCCTGTCCTTCCTTATCACATTATTAAATGTTAGCCTACAGCATGCCCTGATTTAAGTGTCTCTACTTGCCCAGAAATAATAAGTTTTTTAAATAATCCTTTTTTTCTATGGAAAAACAATAACTCCTTTTCAATATGTTACTGTTCAGCAATCAGAAAATGTGTTACACAGATGAGAAAAAAATCAAACCAATTCCTTTTGATTTTGAGGAAGCAAGTCTTGAAAAGTCCAGTTCAGGAGAAACATGACAATTTGATACTGCTTTACTTCCTTACTTTTCTCTACTTTATAGAAAACTCCCCAGTCCTGCAGGATCTTCTCTGGCTGGGGGGTTCAGGGAGCAGGTTGGAGGCATGCTTTGACACACAACTTGGGAAACATTTTGGGAGTTACACATCTCACAGCAGAAGTGGTTTATTAGTCCATTTGCAAGCCAGATAATTAACAATCTGTCAAGGAGAGGCCTGGGTTTCCAATAATGAAGTTGCCCTTGGACTAAGAGGCATTTCACTGCCCTGGTTTCAGCACACCATCTCCATATAGCAGTAGCTCACTAGAATGTAGAGGCCTCTGATGTACATGAGATCATTTAAGGTGATCTCGAGGTCCTCCTGGCCATGCCCTCTCTGGATAAGCAATTGTCCTCAAGGTGAGAGGCAAGAGGTGCAGAATGACAGAACAATTTCAGTCAGACAGGATCTTGAAGATCACCAAGTCCAGCCACTAACTCAGCACTGCCAAGGCCACCATGAAATCATGGCCTCAAGCAACACATGTACGTGTCTTTTAAATGCCTCCAGGGCTGGTTACTCAACCACTTCCCTAGGTAACCTCTTTCAATGGTGAACAACCCTTTCAGTGATGAAAGGCTTTTAATATCCAATCTAAATCATCCCTGGTGCAACTTATGTGTGAGAAGAGACCAAACCCCACCTTGCTGCAACCTCCTTTCAGGCAGCTAGAGACAGCAGTGAGGTTCTTCCTGAGCTTCCTCTTGTCCATGCTAAACAACCCCATCTCCCTTAGTTGTTCCTTGTAAGAGTTGTTCTCCGGACCCTTCACCAGCTCCACTGCCCCTCTCTGGCCATGCTGCAGCACCCCTATGTCTCTCTCTTTTAGTGAGGGGCCCAGAACTGAACACAGGATTCAAGGTGTGGCCTCACCAGTGCTGAGTACAGGGGGACAATCACTGGTCCTGCTGACCACGCTGGTTTTGATACAGGCCAGGACTGCCAGATTCCAGGGCAAAGTGACACAGCAGTTTTGCTGGACAAGAATTCCATATGAAAAAAAGGATCTCAACATTTAAAGCAAATCACCTCAGGAGAAAAATGAGAGTTCATTTTGTAAGGGAGAAAAGCCATTAGATGAACTGTGGAGAAATTGAAGGGGCTTCCCAAACAATAAATGTGTTAACCTCTAGAGAAGACCAACCATACATATTGTATGCCTTAGCAGTATTGTAATACATCTCATTGACAGACTTTTGTCCTAGTTAATAACACCAGAGGCCTCTGGCTTTCTAATTATTGCTGTCATATCTCCCATGGGGAAACAAAATGGGAGGGCTGAAACCTGAATTAAATTCATTGGAGATGCAAGCAAAGTCCCAGGGAGTGCAGCCCCAGCCCTGACCAAGTGCAGGGGCACTGTGGTGCTCCCTCCTCCCCAGGGCCATGGGGAGAGGGGTCCAGCTGAAGACAGGCTGCAGAAGACAGGAGCAGAAGGGTTGTGCTTTCAAGCAGTGGTCATGACAGTGGTGCAGGTTTAGCTTTTCCCTCTTCATTTTGCCTGCACACACTGGTCATTTGAAATGGTACTGCTGTGACCACAGCTGTGTCTTTGCTGGCAGTGCCTACCCTTCATCATCTATTCAATGATGATGTCTTCTCATGTCTTCTCTCTCTGGCCTTGTGTACATCTAGTCCCACCTGTCTCACCTCCTCTGCACAGTCCCACCTCCTCAGAGCTGATCCAAAAATTTGTGACAGACAACCCAGCAACACTTTAGTCAATGCTACAAGGGAGGAGAACTACTGACTTTTGCACTGCCTTTCCTCCTTTCTATCATTTCTAACTTCATGAGACTTCCCAAGACTGTCAGAATCTTGGTCACACCTTAAGGCTGCCCCAGAGTGTAGGAAATACAAGAACAAACCTGCTCTTTTTCTTTTTCTAGCATGACAATGCTCTAAAGAAACCAAATCAGAGCATCTTTAGCATAGAGATTACAACAAGCCAGGTGCTTTATTAACTCCATCAAGTAATGGCACAGACTGCCCAGAATGGAAAGTCCCCATCCTTGGAGGTTTTCAAGATCCAACCAGTGAAAACACAAGGCACCTGGTTTCACAAGAGTCTTTCTATGCTCCCTTCAAGGAAGGTTATCCTACAGTCCTGTGAATGAGGATTTTAGTTGTGCCAAGTTATATTTCAGCAGTATGTGTATGTGTAACTGTGGGGTCAGAAAAATCCAGAAGGGTAAATAGATGGGAAGAGTAATCTTTTCACTACTTCTCATTTTATTAGGATAAAGTTATGGAAAAACACGAAAGAATGAGGATCTATAAAGTGACTTATTCCCATATGGCATTCTTCAAGAGTTAAAATAAAAAGTATGCAAATAAAGCAACAACAAAGCACTTGACAAATGCAAATTCTTAATTACTCAAATTTATTGGAAGGAATAGCAGAGATTCAGCTCTCTTGCCATATTCCTTGATGGACTGGAGAGAGGAGCACATCTTAGAATTATTGCCTCAGTAAGATTCAGTATGTATGTGACTGACTGGCTGTTTTAGTGTATCCATCAACAGGGGTAACAACTAAAATGAACAGATAAAAATCAGAATACTTCCTTTGGAAGCAACTCTCTTTAGGGATATTTATTATTGGTTTCTGGTGATTCTTTATATCAAGTACATTTTTGTGAAATGTCTTAATCTTTTAAAAAGATTGATCTCCAGGTATTAACAACTTCTCCTTTCAAAGTGTAAAGTGCCTTTCCATGTTATCTTTTTTTCATGTGCCAATTTGTTTTGCAGGCCTTGTTGGCAAGACATAACTGCAGTTCTGCAAGTGAATGAGAGGAGGGATTGTTGTTAAGTCCAAAAGTTAGTGTGCTGAAGAAATTAAAGATGAAATACATAGCAAGAAAATCACACCTGCTAGTCATACTTTTTGGAAATAGGTGAACTCTTTGGGTGATTAATGAAAGTTGCTGTCAGGTTCAAGGCTTTACTAAATTATTATTTATTATATTAATTCTGAATTACTGAAACAGCAGCAGGAGACAGGATTAACTGGACAACTCATGCTTAGGAAGGTATCACCTAATGAGGTCATTATGTTAGCATCAACAGCAGTGTTCAAGATAAAGAAGGATACATGGAAAGTGGAATTATTTCCATGGCTAACCCTGATTAATTCCAGAGGTTAGATTTGATGATTAGAGAAGTCACATCCCACATAGAGTTTGAGGACATGCTAATGGTTAATAATGGATTATCTGAATGAACACTGAATTTTGAGAAGAGATATGGAAGCCAGAGTCTGTGGGTAAAAGTATTGGACCAAATTCAGCTCTTTTTGGTGACTGGGATGTTAACTTCTCTTGACTTGGTCATTTTAACTTCTTCTCAGAGCATGCTCAACTAGCTCCCATGCAAAACAACTGATGCAGGACTTGGGTGGAAATTTTACTTAGTTTAAGACTTTTGCTGCAGGTGCATAAACTGCTCTCACAAACACGTATCTGATTTCTACACACATTTGTACCAAACTGCAGAGCTGGAGCCTCGCCCTTCTCTGCACTTAAGATGGAGAGCAAGGAAACAGGATGAATAATGTGCTTGTCCTGGTGTACAAGCAGTCAGGATTTGCTTCTTCCTACACTGAGATTAATGAACATGCCTATCATATTCTGGAAGGTATTTGACTGCCGTGCCAACAGAAGCAAGAGCTATCCTCAGTGATAAGAACTACTTAGCAGACAGATATAATGCCTGTGTTGAAGTAAAAGCAAGTAAATCCCACCATAATGTGCTCCTGTACATACTGTGAAATCCTTCTCAAGGAAGCACAGCCTGGGTAACAGAGTTTAAATCCAGCTGAGATGACTGAGACTGCTTTTCAGCTTTCTCTGACTCAGTAACCCAGCACAGAACTGGAGAAAAAGTACCAGAAGGATAGTAGACATGCAAAATATTTCACAGCATAATTTGAAGACTGACCTGCACCCATTAAAATGTTTTGCCTGACAACTAATCCTGTAAACTACTGCTTACTGCCCCATGAAAAGCCTGCCAGATAATGCCAGCCTTTCTGCTTGCTCCCCTTCCTTGATCAAGCACAGACTGCATTTGCAGTTTGAAATTCAACTCTTTCCACCTCTGCCTTTCCAAAGAATTTGCCAGAAAGAAAAATGGGCAGCAAAGCTAATGTTTCTGAAGGGGAAGTGTCTTTTCAATATGTATGAAATGCACAAAGACATTTCAAATTTTACATCCAAAACTTCTAGTAAAGAGTAGAATTCTGTGATACAATAAATATAACCCACCTTGTGCTTAAATCCCTCTGGATTTGAATCTGAGTCCTTTTGAAATTACAAGGAGGAGCAGATGGGTTGATGCAAGATGAAGCCTCAGTACTGTGGTCCTGGAGAAAAGAAACCATAAGTCCCCTGCAGTGCCACGGCATTTGCCATTCAGTGAGTGTCAGCAGTTCAGTGCTTTGTAGAGTAAAAGAGAGATTCTTCTGTTCTTCAAAATACCATAAGTGGTCAGTACAATACCTGCACATGGGATGTTTCTTTGCTCCAGATGAAGATCTCCTGTATGATAAAAATCTGCCATGTGTCCAAGCCATGTGTCATGCCAAGACAGCAACTTGTCCATTCACATTGAATTGGGAGTGTGCAAAAGTGTACAAAACCTGTACTGAAAGCAATTCAAAGAATTTGGTGGATGAGAGGCTGGATATGACCAGGAAATGTGCACTTGCAGCCCAGAAAGCCAACTGTGTCCTGGGCTGAATCAAAGGCAGTGTGGCCAGAAGAGCAATGCAGGTGATTCTGCTCCTCTGTTCTTCTCTGGTGAGACCCCACCTGCAGTGCTGCCTCCGGTTCTGGGTTCCCCAGCACAGGAAGGACATGGACCTGTTGGAACATTTCCAGAGAGACACTGAGATATTTAGAGGGAAGGGCAGAGAGAATTTGGTTTATTCACCCTGGAAAAAAGACAGCTTGGGTGACCTAACTGCAGCCTTACAGTACCTGCAGGGACCCTGCAAGGAGGATGGAGGGGACTTTTGACAAGACCATATAGTGACAGGAAAAGAGAGAATGGATTCAAAATAGAAGAGAGATTCAGATTAAATATTAGGAGGGTTTTTGTTGTGAGGGTGATGAGGCAATGGAACAAGTTGGCCGGAGAAGTTTGGGTCCCCGTCCCTGGAAGTGTTCAGGACCAGGTTGGATGAGTCCCTGATCAACTTGGTCTAGGTGAAGATGTCCCTGCCCATGTTAGTAGTTCTGGAGTTAGATCATCTTTAAGGTCCTTTCCAACCCAAACCATTGTATGATTCTATGAATAATACCATAATTGATTATGGCATTTCCACCTGCTGGATTAGGAGTCCCTGTGGGTGACATACATCCCCGTATAAAGGGATGAGTACAAGAGTCATTGACAGGACTCATATTCCAGCCTTTTTTCTAAAAATAAAAGAATTTTACAAGTTAAATAAAAGCTATGCCCCTGTCCTTCCCAAGGGCCTGGATTTCAGACAGAGTGAGACATTGTCTTCTTGCTTTGTAGACTATTTCAGGACTGCAGTACCCAGAGGAAGTGTTTGCAATGAGTAGTTGGACATGAGCTCTGGAGCTGTGTCCAGTGTTAATGCAGCATAATCTGTGCACAGAGCAAGACAGAAATCTTGGTAGGCCCCTTACAAGCTGTGAGGTTATGTCACAGTAATCAGTGCAAGCAGCTGCAGTAGCTTTCTGAAAGGTCTGGAGGGTTTAATAGCTACAGTATGGCAACAAAACATACCCAGAAAGTGGTCAGTGTGACAATTCTGTAGGCTTTCAGCATAAAGCTTGGAGACCCCCTGAGCATACCCTGGAAGCCAAACCATATTTTTTTTTTACAATCTCTACCATGTGTTTGAAGGTCAGCACTGTTGATGTTTCTGACACAAAGAGCTCTTCAGGAGTCTCTTGTGGTGTTTTGGGATGATTTTGCAGCGGGTGAAAAGGTTTTTTCAGCACAGGGTATTGCCTATGTAGAGCAAAAATTAATGATGAGAAATGACAGTTAAATGGGATGGAAAATACAGGTTTACAACCATCACTGCTGTCCTGAAATTTTCCTACTCCCCAAACCCTGCCCAACTGTATGTGTTTTGCCCATTTCTGTGCCTCTCTGCCAACTTCTTTCCCTTCTTCCACCATTTCACTGCTTTTTGCAACACACAACATGATATCAACAAGATCCATTTGTCTCCTGCAAAGGAAGAAGACCTAAGCTTTGACTTTTTTCCTTTGCCTTGTGACTTTGCTAGTCTGACTGCACTGGTTAAAAAAGAATCATGACTGGCATTCATGATAGGAGCAGAACTGATGCAAGATAAATCAATAGCAACATGGGCTAAACCAGCTTCAGTACATCTATCATAGTAATTTACCTAAGTTTAAATCAATTTAATTAAACTGACTCAGTTTTCTGGTAGAGACAAGGCTTTACAGTGTGCCAACTTTAATCCATTGACTGGATTAAAATAATAAAAAAGGGGTGGCTGGCAACTTTCAGGTTCAAGATGATGAGTGACTGGTAGTGTCATGGAGAAGGAGCCATATCTGGGTATCTGGGTGTGATCTTAAGAGAAGAAAATCATTCAGAATGAAAAAAATTCCCTTAGAGTGCAGTGCTGTGTTCAAACAAGGCTTGAATTGTTAACTCTGTGCATTATCAATATCCCTGTAATCCTTGCCTCTGGTGGACAATCACCTCTTAGCACAGTAAAAAGCCTCGCATGCTGACAGAGACAGAATGGCTGATCATTGCATATTAATAGCTGACCACTTTAAAAAGGAAAACTTACTGATTTATATCACTTTCCCCTTTAAACCACTTGTTTCTAGTGTGTCATCCCTGGCAAAGATGGAATAATACAGCTACAACTTTTACTTAAAAATTTGTATTAGTTTGGGCACCTGGAGATTTAGTTCAGCTCAGATTGTTAGTGAGAACTTCCTAAATTGTAGCTTGAGTCTCCTAAACTCTCTAGACCAGCCTAGTCTTTCCTGCTTCTCTGCAATACTTTCAAGTAGACTGTTTTGTACAATTACTGTATCATGGGATATTTTGGGACACAACACCAGAGATCTTTTTTTTAAATGCTCACAGGCATGGTAGGCTATGAAGCCCTGCCCTTTCCTTGGAGAACATTTTGTTTATGGCTGGGGTCATTTTTACCAAACCCATTTTTTTAGAGCTCATCAGTTGCAGTAAGACAAAGAATGACTTTATGTGGGAACTCTTCATCATCCTTGCTTTCCAGTCGACAGATGACCTCCAAGCAAACATCATTTTCAAGCCCCTCCATTACAGTGAAGTTGACTTATTGTCATGTCATTATTGCTGGCAGCTCCTCTGCCTGCACTGTGGCCACTCAGAGCCTGACATCAGACACTGAGGTGATGTTAACAACTTAAAATTTTCCCCTGTGGAAGGGTTGGAATTTTGTATACAGACCACGTAATGATACAAACCTATTTGCGTTATTATCCCCTAGCTCTCAAAATAGCATCTCCTTCTTCTCTAGTGCACAATCCACTTTAAAAGCACAGATAATTTGTATGAACCTGATGTTACATGAATGTGTTACATAAATGTTGCTTGTCTGCCCTTCCTTCCTTGCCCTAAAACCATGAAGGGAATTTAAGTGCCTTGATGACTGATGTTTCTTTTAAGACAAACTATTGAAGATTGTTTACATGCAGTTTCTCATTCTGGGTGAGACTAAATTAATTTCAACAGGGTATTATTTCCCAGGAAAAAAAACCCAAACTATTCTAAATTCAATGATAACAAGTCCTAAAAAAATTCCAAAATCAGGGCTTTGTCTCTGAGAACATATAAGATTTCACTTTAGCCCACAAATGTTCTCATATAACTACTTCAGTTTTTCTGATTGCTGATTTTATTTGATCCACTTCTTCCTGTCTGGCTTCTGACTTATTTTTTTCCTCCAGAATCTGACTGATGTCTCAGGAGCAAATCACAGCAAATAGCTCCTGTCCTGTCTAGCTAATTGCTGCACTGACACTATGAGCAACAGCAAAAGGAACAACATGGGAATTTGAACACAATAAAGTGAAATGCTTGGTAAAACAGGCACAAAAGGAAAAAGGCAAGACTAGGAAACTATCAGTGTTGCACTCAAGTCCCTCCTACCGTGTTTAACATTTCTTTCTCCTAGTAACAGAATTTATCATCACAGTGCTCCCTCAGGACTGCCTGCCATCTTGTATGCCACAAATAAGTGCATTTTGTTAGTGTTAGACTCCTTAATTACTGGCCACAGCTATTGCAATGGTAGCATGATGCATTTGTCCATCCCCTTCTAGGAAACATTTTTCTTGTGTCTTATTTTCTTCTCTTACCCTTCTTGGTAACATGCAGTTTAGGATAAAATGGTTTTGTCCATCATAGCCAAGTCACATGTAACTGCTACCAGCTTGAGTTTTGTGTGGAATGCATTTTAAAGGCTGACCAAGCTTTTTGCCTTGATTGACAAAAAATGAAAGGTTCACACTGAGTGTTTTCCATTATCAAGAAACAATCTTCAAACGTATTCAGAGCTCCATCTCTTGTACCAGTCTGGATAGTTTCGGCACAGGCTCAGATATTAGGGCTCTTGGCAAAGCTAAGAAAATACATCTGGAGTGTTGTTCACCTGGGCTCTAAAAATTTAGACTGCTAAATGCAACACCACAGCTGGGTATCCTGGACCAGTAAGTTCAATTGCATTGAATATTTTGTACTCAAATGAGGGAGGAGCTACTAAAAGTTGGACCATGATTTTGTGGCTTTGTAAGATGAGGTCCTTGGTGGCAGTACCAGCCTGAAGAGTTGGTGGCCTCCCTTTCCTCTTCCTCACCACCCCATCTCTTCCTAGTGTTCATCTCAAGCAGATTTCTGCCTGAGGCACTATTGTTCCACAACGCTGTGACTGTGATGAAGGAATCAACAGACCTGCTCCAACAGTGGTTTTAGTTGGTCATTTTTAGTCTGGGCCAGTTCTGTGCTAGGTTTGCATGAAGGTCTGGTGTGTGAGGAGTGCTGGGCAAGCAGCAGCAATGGGGCATCAGCACTGTAGCACTGCTGATTGTGCTGCAGTGTGGAGACTTTGTGTCATGAAACCTCAACTTCGAAGAGGATTTCCAAAGGGCTGAGTGCCACTAGACTGCTAAGAGAGCTCCCCCATCATTGTGGTTTTCAGGTTTCTACTTACTCAGTTGACACGGAGTGGCAGTAAATTAAATACTTGACTCTTAAGGTCAATTAAATTACTTCATTTGCAGGAGTGTAGCTTCTACATGTGTCACTTTCAGGGTTGGAAGCCAAATTTCTGGAGTTACTTTCCTAAAACATGAGGCCAGGCTTGCCTTCTTGCAGAGCAACACCTGGCAGAAAGAGGCTTTGTGCCTGCCTCAGGAAAATCCTGCCTGCTGCCTGAGGTTTGAGTAAGAAGATTATCTCTGCTTCCTCACCTGTAAAAAGATAATTACACTGCCCAACTTTCTAAAGAACCTTTGCATCTCCAGATAAAATATACTACAGAGAGGCTATGCTACATGAATTATTCAAGCTAAATTAAATTAATGAAAACTGTGGAAACTCAGTTGCTTTTGTTTCTTTTCTTAATGCGCTAAGTTCGGATTCTGCAGTGACCTTTGTGGTCTCAAAATATTCTGAAAGCAGAGCACTGCTAGCTCACAGCTCTGCTGAAAATATTTTCTTCATTGTCTGAAAATATATTAATTTAATTATTGACAAGTCCATTTGTGAGAGAGCTATTGAAGCGTGACCAGCTCACCACAGTGTTTTTTCTAACCATAGAATGCCACAGGGAGTGAAAAATGAAAAGTCAATGCAATCTCTGTGAGACAGCGAGATGGATTTATGAGGAATTACAGGCTGGTTTATAAGGAAAAAAAATTATCATTTGGACAACAATGTAGGATTATAAGGACAGGTCTTGTAATGTTCAGGAAGGAGTTAGACAGAACATGCACAATGTCACCCAGGATGCCTTAAATACTTTGCAGCAGTGCTTTTGGGTTAGCTGTGCTACCATCCCTGCTGTGGGCATCCCCAAGATCCCCTCTGTCCCCAAGATGTCAGGAGATACCTCCTGCATGAAATTCTCCAATTCTCACTCCATTATTTGGGATGTGGGGCTGCCAGCACTAGTGTGCTGGTAGCCTGTAACAGCAGCTTAATTGAAATTAAATTATTATTTAATTTGCCAAAAAGTTGCACAGTTCTTAATAGAACGGATTTAAGAGAGGTGCCTTACACATTATATTTGTACTCCTCCTTAATTTTCCTTGATAGAGCACAGGCAGACATGGCATTTTCCCCCAACATGGAGAACTGGAAGCTGGCTATCAGGCTTGCAGCCTGTTTCCTGAGATTAATTTTTTTCAAACATATCTTTAGCCTGTCAGCTTTTCTTGGCTCGCATAATTCCCTGACCTTTTTTGGAATCTTGGAGGTGTTAGGGGCTCCTTTGAAAGCAGGCTTGGCTACTGGAGAAGTCTTCCAGCCTGTCTAGGTAGTGACAAGACATTGTTATCCTCACTCCTTTGAAGCTGAGTACCTGAGCATGGCTTAACCAGGTCATTATTTTACTTTTCCTTGCTCAGATCTGTAAAAATCCTATTATTGCCTGCTTTCAATTAACTATGAAATCAGACAAGCAGCAGTAGGAAATGTGGGGAGGGGGCAGGAGGAGCAATATAGCATTAATCAAAGGGTTGTGCAGGCATTTTCCCAGTTTGCCTCACTTTGTTACCACAGAATTCCATGTGATCCTGAAAACATGGATTCTTGCCTAGAGCCTATAATAAACAACCTGTCATCACTGTGTTTCTGTTTATTTAAATTAACAAAGGGATAATTTCTGTCTGGCATGCAGCAGAGCGGAAAGGTGGGAGGGGAGCAGGTTTGGCCATGCCACCCACTTCCTGCTGCTTAGGTGAGGCTGGGCTGAGTCCCAGTGCTAGGCAGCCCCTGCCATCCCCTAAACTGTGCCTGAGGCTGTGGACACAGCTTGGAGAAGGCCTCTGTCCTGGGGAAGGGCAGAGGTTTTGTACTTCCCTGCAAAGTACCTGCCTACCTACCAGCCAAGCCAACAGGGTTTGTTTTTTTCCCAGAGGCAGAGCTCAGACACAAGTGTCAGACTCAGACACACACTGCACTGCTGGAAGGAAGGGAGGGAGCATGATCTGCTCAAGGTGAGGTTTTGGCAGCTGCTGGGAGCATCCATGGCTTCTACATCCACTGGCATAAAAATAGAGCTGAATCCAGCCTACCTAAAATCTGAAGGGAAAGGATGAAGTTCAGGGAGACCCAGCCACCTATTCTCATTGCCTTCTCCCCTTCCTTTTCTGAGTGTGCTTCGGGTTAAAAGCAACTGTGGTTTGGTGTAACTTTACTGAACAACTAGAAAGAGGCAGACTGCCAGGAGAGGACTGTCTTATGGAGCCCAGCTCAGGTGGGTCTGCTGTATTTTCATGCCAGAGTAACATGGGGCTGTGGCCCAGGGGTAGTAGAACTCCAGGCTGTGCTGTGAAGAAGAGGCATGTCTTCCCCTTTTAAGGGCTTCACACCATCTTCTCACGCCTTACAGCTTCTGTGTCTGAGGCCAGGCTGTGGCCTGACTCCCAGCATTTGGAGCCAGCTGCTAGCTACAAGGATGCATGGGTTGTGGTGTGGCTCTCCAGCTGCCAAATGCCCACAGGGGAACTTGCATATTAGGGTGCAATTAGAGTACATGTTTTCCCGTAGTCTGGTCCGTGGTGGACATCTCTGAATCTGCCCAACACCTCAGCCACACACAGTGAACCAGAGCACAAAGGTGCTACATTTTGGGAAACACCATGATTTATTTTTTCCGCACAAAAATAAATCTCAATCATTAGGAATGTGTCTATAAAACCTATTTGATATTTCAGTTTTGTTGAGGTGAAATATGACAAAAGTGGTGAGTGCATACAGATGTTCTTGGTTAACTACCTGGTGAGGGAAGGGTGGTTTTTACTCTCCTTGTTCCCCATGCAGTAAGCACAACAGAGTTCCTCACACTCATTATTTGATCACCTCCAAAAATAGATTCCTGCATATTTCATCCAGCAGAAAACTTGCAGAGAGAGAAAAGACCTACTTTTCTTTTTTTTCCCTGCCAGTTGTGCCTGAAGCAATGTCACACTCTAAGCAACTACTGGACAGCTTTCATACTTTCTTCTCTTCACAAGGAGATGGCTACACAAATGTCAGGGCCCTGGGGGCACCAGGGGCCCTACTGCTCCTGCCCAGCTTTTGCTGGATCCTCCTGGGGCCAGAGGCCCCATTTCAGCCCAGCCTAGGGTCAGGTCCTGCCCCACTGACACCACAGCAGTGCTGGCTCTGTGTTGGGACCCCCCAGCTGTACATCACAGCCTTGTCTCTTGTCCCATCTGTGCATCCTCCCCTCCAGCTCCTGATGGGAGTTCCTGGATGGTCCTTGGTCCTTATTCATCACTTCCCATGTCAGGAGCCATTGGTGGACTTTGTTAGAGCCATTGTCTCTTCCCACACAGCCAGAGCTTGTGGGGCAGCATCCACTGGTGAGGGCATGGCCTGCACTGGAGTCACCCTCAGGTCCCAGCTCGTGCCCCTTTGGGAAGAGCTGTCCCTCACTGAGGAATCCAGCTCTGACAAAACAAGTGTGGAAAAGCGATGGCGATGAACCACCTTCATCTTGCAGTGTTTCTGTGTTCAAGCAGTGAGGAACATCACTGGTTCTGTGCTAGGTGGACCGAAAACATCGGCAGCCCAAATCATGTGCGTGTGGTGGCTTTGCACAGGAGCAAAGGGGGAAGGGATGGTGCTCAGACTCAACGTCTTCCTGCTTTAGAGCCATCTAAAACTCTTTAAAGCACCAATTTAACCATCTGTAATTTTAGTCATATAGCTCAGCAGTTATCTGTCTGGTGCTAATGCCTGGTTCTTGGCTAATAAAAGTCCTCTCAAGCCTTTCCTCACTTGGTAAAGGCTTCATTCCCATGGCCATCCCAGACAGTCCTCTCCTGTTTGTCAGTCTCTCATACTGGGGGACACAGTGCTCCAGCCTTGGCCTTGGAATTGCCTAGCCACGAGATGTTGCTCCCCTCAGCCTGTGGTTTCCCTCTGTGAAGCACAGCCCAGGCCAGCTGCCAACAAGTCTGAACCAGCCAGGCCCAGTGAGATGTTCCTGTTTTCTCTGCCCATTCACACCCTCTCCTCTGAACTGTCTCCAGCTGATCCCATCTTTCCTGGGGATGCTTAAAAATAACAGCAATGCCCACCTGTGGAGGAGATATGCTTTTGTGTGAGTTGATGACAAAATGGACACAAAGCTCAGAACCAACTTGCAGAATACAAATGAGATTGTTATAGTGATGACAGATCTTGTGACAAGTCACCTTGTTGTTTCTCATTTTCCCCAAATATAGAAATGCTGACGTTTCTATCTTTTCTTTAAAAAAAGAGTTGCATACCTTATGAACACAAGCGCTGAAGCCAGACCTCCATAGCCTTCTTACATTTTATACTTGTCAAAATAGCATTTGGAGAAGCAACACTGTGACAGAACACAGGTTTTTATAAATATTGCCTAACATCCTCTGCACCCCTAACATCCTCTCCTTTCTTTCAGCCTCCTCACTATTTCTTATTCTCTTCCTTTAATCATAGTAATTTCCTTCTGACTCTTTCTTTTATTTCTCAAAAGCTGGTCCTTCTCCTGGTTAATTTGAGCTTCTAAAATAGCTATGAAAAAGCTTATTTTCCCAAAGAAAAAATAAAATGTTGGCATCAGACAGTAAACAACTTCTAAGAATACTACTAGTAGTATTTCATATTCAGCAATACAAGACAGACAAATGGCAAAAAGAAGTCAACTTTTTAAAAGTTACTGATAGAAATGTTGTTTAAGAAAAATATAAAGCACACACATATACATGTATGTATATATAAAAGAACAAGTAACTGCAAAATATCTACTAACTCTGAGAGACATCAGGAGTATCAGAATCTTAGTCTAGTTCTTCTTTCTCTTTATGTGAGATAATTTTTTTTCTTCAAAAAGTAATTATCGAGCACAAAGCAGATATTCAGTTTGCCTTTGATTGCCTGCAGTTTTCCTCACTGCTACAGAATCAGGGAATATCCAGAGGAATAAATTAAGACTATCTGTTGGAATGTGGGAAAACAAAGAGAGAGCAATTATGACTGAAATATTAGGACTTAGGTTTTACATTTGCAAAGTCTTGTATTTTCCAGGTTTTACTCCAAGGGTAAGATTCTTGTGATTTAAGCATAGCCATGCAGGGCTGTCTCAATTGCTGTAAAGCATCACACCAGTCTCCAGGTGCTAGTCCAAGCTGTGTGGCAGGTTTTGTGCCATGGCTCTCAGCCTTGTACAGATGTTTTGTGTGCCTGAAATGGCATATGAGTTCCTCTATTCAGACACTGGAACTGAAAAAATATCAGTGACAGCCACATACACACACTCCCTGTGTCAAAAAGGATTGATAAAGACCAAGAAACTTGCAGGTTTGTGTCTCTCAGCTAACTTTCTGTAACACCAAATTACTTCAGGAGTGCCATAAAGTGCAAAAGGAGATGGAAGCATTAGGGATGAGCATGTGAAAGGCAGTCCCAGCAACTATGCACAGCCAAGAACAGGTCCTAACCTCAGCCCAGTGCCTCTCTGAAGAAGAGCAAGGTCATACTGTTCCTGCAGCAGCATAAACCATGCCAGCCTGTTAAGCACTACACAGAATTCCAGAGAGGCAGGTTAACACAAGGAAATGCAAACCAGATATGTTATTTATCTGCCAGGAAGTGAGAATAGATGCTGCTGTTGGTTTAAAATTAAAATGTGTTTCAGTACTCCATTGCTCTCTGGAGAGTTTATTGTATTCATCCATCATTATTGGTTACCTACATGTCCTAACATATATTGCATGTGCTTTAGAAAGCTGAGATTCTTGGCATTTGCCAAATTCCTAACGTTTAAAACTATCTGATCCCACATGGGACATTCGGATTTGCAATGCTATTGAGCACAAGTATTCCTCCTCAGTATTTCATGTACTGAAAGGATGAGCTAACAAAATGAAATAAAATATAAAGTTAGCACATATTAAGAAATCACAGGAAGATGGGGCTTTCTTGCTGAACACTTACCTGCTTGATTCTGGAATCTCACAACTTCAAGGAGACTGAGTAGGAAATATCCTTTTCTATAAAAGGAAGGCACATACCTGTATTTCATTAGCCATTAGAATCCAGATTGTGAATGCCAGCAGAAATAAAGGTTGTGCACTCTGCTAATTACAGATTAAGTTTACTGACACAACACTCTTAGCTGGGAATACTTACATCACCAACAGATTAATGCTGTCTTTAGCAACCTAAAGGCTGCCAATTTTTACTATAATCTGCACAATGCTTGTGTGTCCAAAGATTTGCCTGCCTCATGTGGCTGCTTGCTGGATGAATAACTCAGGAATGGAAAGAAAAAAGAGGAGAAAGGGAATTTTCAAGGGATCTGCTCAGTAATTAATTTATTCATGATGCAAAACACCACAGTAATCTGCCATGTCCCCAGTGTGCCTTTACTCAGTTCAAGTCCAGGTGGTACATGGAGCCCAAGTAAGTCAGAAGAGGACTCTTGCCCTACCACAGAGGGGGACCATAGCATCCAATGTCAGAGAAACAGCACAATCCACTTTCTCTGGAAGAACCTCACAAAGAAAAAGCAAATAAAATCCAGACACCCATGGGCAGAGATGCATTTCACTCCTTGCCTATCTCAGTGAAGCCTAATGGAGTGTGGCCACAGGTGGAAAGGTGTTATGGAGGCACTTTTGTTCTGTTTACATTCTGGGAAACTTAATTTTCCTTCCCTCAGTGTAACTTCACTTGTGAGTTGTTAAATCTTCCTTGGCAGCTTTTTGTGGAGGTGGGGGTCAGGAGATGGAGGGCTCCTGGCACTCGAAGTGGGATGGTGCATCCTGCCTAGGGAGGGATTGATGATGGAAGCAGCACACCTTGCACAGCCCAGCATAGAAAACAGAGGCGGCAGAAATTCATTTCACACTGAAGAAGAAATTCTGGGTACCAGAAATGTCAGCTTTACTTAGGCCAAAATTGTTTCTGCAGTTTTGGTGGCTCACCTCCATACCGTAGGAGGCACTGTAACAGTAGTACCTGGGGCTGCCAGCCATGCTAATCTTACAATGCCAGAAGTTGCCTCCCAGGATAGAAAACTAGTATTTCTTCTTTTCAAAACACTATGTGACCATATTTAACGGTTTTATTTCCTTTGTCTTTGCCTTCTCTGTGTGCCTATAGTACAGTATGGTAAACAAAGGCACCTGTTTCTTTTTAACAAAGAATTGTGCTGACAACACATTGCATTTATCTTCAGGTTTCACTGGAATGCTCTGGGGCATAACCAACCTCCTCTGTACTGCTCCTTCTTTCTTTGGTTTCAACATATTTTGGGAATGATCAGTGTCTGCTACTCCCCTCTCATTTTTTTCTCCTCTTCTGAGTATGCAACCCTCTTTTTTTCCTTTTTTCTTTTTGGTTTTTGTTTTTTTTTTCCCCTTTTTTTTTTCTTTTTTATTATTTTGCATTTGTCTCTTGAGGACGTACAAAAATCCATGGATTGTGGAGCATGAGGTTCTTTTTTAAGCAGTTTTGAGAGGTGAGTATGACATAAGGAAAGTAATTACTTTCACAAGTAAAATTGGCTCAGTTCTCTCTGATTACTCTTTTGAAGCTACATTTCAATGCACCTCTGATCAGATAAACCATTTTCCATTGCAGTATTTTTGCCTCTGTGTTATTTTAAGCTTACCCTTACCATGGGACTTGAATTCATTTGGAACTCATTAATAATCAGTATAATTCCCTTTCATTATAAATCTCTTATTGGAGTAACTGCTCATTGTAACAATTTCCACAAAGTCACCATGTTTGTAGAGATGCAGCTGGTGACAAATAATATGTAACTTTATAGAAAATTAATATTTCCCCAAATAATAAAATGCTTTAACATTTAGTTAATGTTAACATGCATAGTTAATAGGACATCAGAAGGATGAAAGATACAGATAGGATAATTTTCTTGGATATCAGAATTCCCCTTTTTTAGTGTGGAACAGTAGAGGGATTTTGTGTGGCATATATATGCATTTTTCCCTGCATAGTGTATTTTTTTTTTTTTTTTTGCCATGTATAATGGAACTCACAACACGAAATGCTGACAAAGCTGATGAAGACAGCGTCTTTCCCCACAATAACACAATAGCTTGGCAGTTCATCATGTCTGAAGAGAAGATTTTGTAATCAAAGACATTAGAGGCTTGTGAAAGAGAGGTTAAAAAAGAAAAGGAAAACTAGCATTTCTTTCTTAGAGCATGGATTGCAATCTCTCAGTCTCTGTTTTTCTCTAAACTTTTACTGGGCAAATACATCTGTATTTTAACCCTCTTTACAAGTCAGTGTTTTTGTAGAAATTCTTGTACCAGGCTAACAAAGCTGTGCACAAGTATTCATGCAAGGAGTGTCAGTGTGTTGCATTTCTCTGAACAACAATAGGCAGCAGAGTGGGAAGAAATTTTAAGCAGCTTTGAAAGAACATGGAACAATTCCTTTGTTTTGCATGTCTTCCATGTGTATAACTACTCTGCTATGTGCCAGAAAACTAACACAATAATTTGGCTAAACTTGGTGAGACTAAGAATTAAGAAAGAGCTTTTTCTATGGCCACACTTCCACTGATAACTTTTGAATTCTTTTCTGGAAAACAAGGAGGAAAAGAGTAGTCAGCTCAAGTCTGTGTCTGGAAACAAATCCCCTTATTTGAAGGAGAATGAAGACAGGAACAAGGACATGTCCTATAAGCAATTAATTGTCTGTTTTGCTGCCCTGCCTTGATCCTATGTCAAAGATGGCAAGTGTCTTGGGGCAAAAGTTTCTTTCAAATATGTGCAATTACTGGTGGCATTTCTGTTGCTACAGACCAGGCCATTTTCTCAAGAAGCTCCTGACTGTCCCTGAGAGTGCTTGAAGGGTCCACTTTCAAATCACTTCCTTCATTTCTTCTACCTCTGTGAATGGATGCAGTAGAAGGCTGCCATTCAGGATGCAATAGGAGGTCACCATTCCTGTTGGCTTTGAATGTTGGCTTGATGCACAAGAAAATAACATCTACTGTACCTGTGGCTGGGCTAAAGTGGCAATGACTCTGTGCTAGGCAGAAGGGCTGTGACTCATCTGCCCAAGAGTGATATGGACAATTCTCTACAAACTGGTCATCTAAACCACTCTTTGGCTCAGAGCAATGAGTCTTCTCTTTCTACATGGGGCATTTTTTACTGAGTTCATGTCAAGTAACTGCAAGTTCCAGTTCCTCTTTCTGCACCTTAGTGAAAACCTCACTGACACCTTGGGTGTGGCCAGCTGCCCTACGAGGGGCACTGCCAAGAGAATTCACTCCCATCCCTAATGATGGTGCCCTGGGACCTCCCTTTGGTTTTCAGCAAGAGGAGACAAAGCTCCTGATAAAGCAAAGAGTTTCCTCAAACTCTTTCACAGCTCGGATGCATTGTGAAGAACGAGATCTTCATCCTCCTAATGAGCAAATGTGTTCAGAGTACGGCACTCCTTGAAGGGTGTTAATGCTTTCATCACCACTGGCTAATGAGCCTGAACTTGCACCTTGTACTAGATACTAATCAGATTCCTCTTTCTGTACTCTCTAAAGCACTGCAATTCGAGCTGCCAGCAGGCAGTGCTGCTATTTAAAAATAACCGCACATGGGTGTTCTTATTCAATATTTCTGTCGCAGGAGTTGGCAAAGGTCTAGTCCCAGGCAAGATTGGGGCTCATTTTAATATGCATTGCACTCTTAATTTCTTTTAAAGTTATTATTAACTTATTCCATTTACAAAATCAAATAAAAAGACCTTTAACTGAAGAGTTACTATTTCTTGTATAATGTAATTTGATTTTTTCCCCCTCCAAATTTCAAATTACTTTATTCCTGTTCTTTTTTTTTTTTTAATCATTTGCATAATCTACAACACTTTCAGGACTTTCTTACTTTGCATAAATCAATTTCACTTCTTGTTCACTTCATCACTTTCAAGGGGATTCTTTTCTGCTTTACTGGACTTAAATTAATCCTCTGGAGAAAGTAGTGTCATGACACGGCCAGCATCAAAATCTGCATAATGAAAGCAATTTTTTCCATTTAAATTGGCACTCAAGAATATCACTGCTCATTAGCAGACTTTAGATCTTTTATTTCATTTTAAGCAAGAAGGACAAGCATTCTTTCCCTAATATGAGTTTCTTGCATAAGAATTTGTTCAAAGACCTTTAAATTTATTGCAGTGTAAGTTAGGTGCCTAAACACCTTAAAAAATCCAGCCTGTGTGATTTGTAGAGTATTAACACTGCTAGAAAGAATACCAGAATTTTCAGGCTTGATCAGAGCAGTGGTCTGTCTCATCTGGCTTCTCTCTGGGTTTAAAACTGATCTGAGAAGATGGTTGAATAATGGATGGATATGGAATCGCTCATGATGAAAGGGGAATTTCTGACTAATTCCAGGCACTCAGCAAATGCTTTTGCTGCTGATGATCTTAGATGAAGCTTAATATGAAATGTGTACTGAAACTTTTAACTGAGAAAAGTGCTCAGTGTAACAGAAGGAAAGTTTCAAGGGAAAGAAAAAAAAAAAAAGCTCTTAGCGTGGAAAGGGGTGGGATTCAAAATCTGCGTTTCAAAATCTGTGTTCCTTTCCTCTTTGGAATCAGCACACAGCTGCAAAGCAGCCACATCTGTTTTGCTAGAAGTCTCCAGGGCTAGTTAAGCCTTCCAAGGTAGATGCCCTCACACTTTCCCCACAGTCTGCAGGCTTTATCATTAATAATTCTGTATTTATCTCTCACAGTTTCAAAAAGAAACATCTGTTTTTGGAGGAGGAAGGGCCCTTCTTGTCCTTGGGCCTGTACCACAGCTGCAGGATGGCGCAGGCTACAGCCCTGTTCAGGCTCCAGGGCCAGGACTGGCCATGGCTGGCTGGTCTCTGTGGCCTTGCTGCAGCCCCTGACACGCCTGTCGTGCTGCACTCGGCTCAGCCCTCCCCAGACAATGCTGCTGTCCAGCGATCGCAGACAATCTGTGCTCCACACTGACCTTTTCCATTCTGCCCTGTCACAGCTCCTCACAAAATAAATGTATTACTAGGTTTGGTCCAGTGGTCAAAAATAATGTTCTCTTTCTTTTTAAGATGAAGATTATTTTCCTTACTTCACCTGCAACTCACTGTTTCCATTTGAATATTTTACAGGATGAAGTAGCAATGATACCTGCTTGCCTTTTGTTAAGTTGCCTGTGTTATGAATGAGATGTTGCTTTTGTCTGCTAAATACAATGATAAAGAGCATTTAAAGACTCAGAAGAAAGTGTTGATGCACCTATTTCTTCTGCATAAATGTGTATTTTCCAGCCATTGACTATTTCATTGTCATTGCTATGATCTAAAGGAACACAACAGAATAAATTGAACACGGGGACCCTCTGATAAGAAAATATGTTTCAGAAACAGCATTGAAGGTTATATTTAATTTGGTAACATTTGTGAAAGACTTTTTAAAAATTATTTTCCTAGTTAGTATGTATTATTCCAAAATACATGCCTTTGATTTTAGAAATTGTCAGAGAAAACGAATAATTTTCCCATAATTTTTAAATGTCTTGTCTGTCTTACATATTCAGTGCCAAATAAAAGATTCCATTTATGCAAAATTTCTTTATGCTACAATCTGAAAACGATTTACATGCTAGAAATGTGGAAGACATGGTGATCTTTTTTATTGCAAGACACATTAAAAAAAAAACCAACTTCTGTATGATATATTTCAAGGTACACTTCTTGTTTTTTCTTCTCCTAATTCTCTGATCTTCTGTGAAATAAACAAAAGAGCAAAAAAACTGCTTTTGACCCTGGATCAGCATTATTTTCTAGTTCATTTGTCAATGTTTTTCAAATGAGATACTTTGGTTGGTCAGATGTATTGCTGCATAGAATTAATTCTTCTTGAAAAATATATCCTATTTATCCCGGGATCTTTTGAGAGCTGCATTTGTGAAGGCACTCACATTTTCTGCACTCATTCATGGAGAAGATGCCTAGAGCTGGGTCAAGAGGAGAAGAGTGGGGATAGTGACAGTCTATCATATGAACATTGGGAGGGTGGAGAGGGGGAAGCTGAGTTTGGTTCCTTCACCCTGTGTTGTTTCAAAGTTTATGTTGTAGTTACTGGATGAAATGGTGTAACCTGGACCTAATTCTATGTCCTTGGTGACTGTGCCAAACCCTTGGCAAGAAGGGAGTATCCATTCTATTGAAAGCCAGCAGCCTTGTTCAGCCCTTTGGGCAAATGTTGGTGAAGTATTGTATACACTGCATAGCACTGACCTGTGGATAGAGCCACCTGCCAAAGAGAGGTTGCTCTCTGATCGGCATTTTCTTTCTGTCAGCCTTGAGCATCCTCCTGCTGACAACATTAGCAGTAGGTGCTCTGGGTCCAGGCTGCTGCTTCCTTAGCCCCTAACCCTCTCCAAGCCTTGTCCAACAGGGATGGTGGTTCCCCTTCATGTTTGTGCTTGAAATATTGAATGTCTCTGGCTGGGAATTTCTTTTCCCTCTACCAGCCCTTAGGTTTTCAGCCAGAAGAAAACTATTTGACCATTTTACCCCATTGTGAAGATCAGAACCCTTGGGGTGCAGGAAGGATATTATACTGCAAACTGTTAAAAATCTTACTGCAAAAAATTACTGACTTAGCAGAGCTGGAACTCCTATGGTCAGGATGGAAACTCCCTGTCACCCTGAGGTCAGCTGATCATAGCAGTTGGAAGCCAGAGAAAGGTCCTGCTACACAGCAATCAACTATGTCTGACTCCAAAATTGTTTTCCTTCTTCTATTTGTATTAAGTTTTCAAATACAAACAGCAAGCATGCTCTTTATCCCAGGAGTTTTCACTCTAATGGGTTGTTAATGAGCTATCAATTACTTATGCAAAAGGAAATGCTCACATACAAACACATATAATACTATTCCTTAGCTGAAGGTTTTCTGTGTTTAAATGTTGGGGGCTTTACCTTCCTCACCTGGGTCAGTAGCCCTACATACATCTTCATCTGCAATCACTCTATTACAAGGTCTAGCATGTAGCACTTCAAGAAATATTGTATATCTGAGGATCATGGGCTCATGCTCTAATCTCATGCAGCATTGGAAGTTCCCTGGGTAAGTTGATGTGTAGCACTTCTATGCTATCGAGCAGTCCCAGTGTATTAATCAATCCTCAAGCCCTCTTGTGAAGCTCACTAGCTGTTAATCTTATTTCTAGAGGCACCGTCTCCTTCTTGACTGAGGATTCTTGAATTACAATGGCTAAAAAGCATTTCTGTCCATTCACAAGAGGACCAGAAGCTAAACTTTCTCCCATCCAGCCTTTGTCATTCACACAATGAGGACTGATCATTGTCATGAGCTTGACCTCGTAATGAAATCAGTGACCTTGAAGGTGGCCCAGGCAATACAAATCCTCTTGTTCACCCCAAGTTTAGAAGCCGTTTGCCTGACTCCTTTGATCAGCTTCCTCATGAATGAGGAGCCCCCAGCAAGACCTGCCTGAACCACTTAAGTCTCTCCCTCCCATATGGCGCAGAGGAAGCATTTGTGTGGCCCAGGAGGATCAGGACACAGATCACTAAGCTCAGTCCTCGGGCTGCTATGGATCCTTTTCTTTCCTCAGGCTTCTCTCCTACATTTCTCTGCACATTCCACTCCCCATTAACCCTGTAGTTGGCCCCAGGGTAGCCTCCAGCTTGGGGACCAATATCCTCCTACCACCCAGTTGCCTTCTCTGCAGAGCTCCCTAAGCACGGGCTGGGCTGCCTGAGCAGAGCAGCACGCAGAGGTGCTGGTAGTGAAAGCAAAAACCTACAGTAAAACAGGATAGAAAGCAATGCAAAAATATAAAGAAATGTAAAAGTGTAAAACAGTAGAGAAAGAAGATTTTTCTTTTTCAAAAGCACTGCTTTTTTCTTGTCTGTGTGTGCCTGAATATATATTCGTGTGTGTGTGGCTCAACCATGTCCAACAAGCTTAACCTGCTGGAATTATCCAGGCTGCTAAGGGTTAAAGTGTTTATGAACTTGTTAAGAGATGGGAACATTATGCACTGTTCACAATGTTTAATTTTAACTGCCACGCTAGAGAGAATCTTTGATTACATTATCAGATTATTCTCATTGAATGTTGGTTGTTGTATCTTTTTTTTTTTTTTTTTTCTTTTGACAGTGCTATTTCTGTGTCAGAAAATATATTCCTCCTAATTGACTGGAAATGGAGGATATAATAATTAGCCAGGCTCTTTGTGCAGACAACTCCAGCTGCTGAAATCCTAGGCCCATATAGGGTTAAATGTCAGTCCAGAAGATTAATGACTTAATTGAGAACATTTTATCACAGATACAGAAAATAAATCCCCTTCTCAGATAGCCGCAGACCATGTGTGCCACTGAGGAAGGGAACTGCACAAACCAATAAAACCTGACTGCTCCTGCACCAGCAAACAGCAGTGATAAGACAAAATCATTATGAGGATCAAAGTCGCTGAGCTCCTTGCCTAGAGCTGATGCTGCAGGGCTGAAATACGAGGTGTGCTGCCTACCTGGGGTGACATTCTCTACAGAGGCACAGGGCCTGTGCCTTCATTTGGCTTTCTCAGCACAGGAAAGGGGGGATATGTGCTTTTGTGCCAGGTTTATGTGCATGAGAATATCCTGTGCTGCTGCAAAACCAACTCTGAATTAAGCCTTTAGTATCTGGTTTTTTTAAATTTCCAATTTCTTCTCCTTCCTTAAAAGTAAAAAAAAATCTTCCCATCATCCCACCTTTTCCCACATGCTTTCCCTTCATTATATGATTCAACATAGCTGGCTATGACTGTAATGAGATGCAGCCAACAATGCACCTACTGACTGTCAGTGGCATCTACAGAACGTGCAGGAGTAAAGTGAACAGAAATCTCTCCTGGAGCACAGGCATTTAGCAGTGACAAGAACAGTGCACTGAGTATAACACAAACGTTTGGCTGCATGAGTTTTAAGGCTTGCTTGCCCACAGGTAAGGAAATTAATCTGATGTTACATAAGGTTCGTGTCTACACACTGTAAGTGTGGATTTGGTGGCTTTTTGGCCAGAAATGAAATCAAAGATGCTCAAACCCACAACCTTTAAAATGTTCTCTTTTCCAAGATTAAATCCTTAAGGTTTTAATTGCTAAACAGACAAAAATTTGTCTCGATGGGGACAGAAAAATGTCACTCTTCACCCACAGAAAAACGTGTCTTGGCTGGGTGGGTGACTTCTCTAAAACTACTGCCTCGCTCTAACAATGACATGTTCAGGGGAAAAAGTATATACAAACAAATCCTTCGGGGCAAGAAATTGCATCATCTTACATTATACTTTTAATCTTTCAATGTAAGACTGCTCTGTAATTTTGCAAAAGTGGCTTTCAGTAGTAGGAGCCATCTTTATTCTAGCAAGATTCCTCAAGGAAAGCCCTGTACACCAATACCACAGACATATACAAAACACCCACCTACTTAAACAATATTAATCTGCAAAAACGAGGCACTGAAGAGATAATGCGACAGTTATTTGTACAACTTGAATTCAATCCACTTGCATGACTCTCTTGGCACAGTTTTACACAACCTTTCTCACTTGGTCTGCTGCAGTGTGAAGTGTATGGGAGAAGGTAAGCCACTTTCTGAGCAGGAGGTCAGTATTTTATTTTATTTTATTTTATTTTATTTTATTTTATTTTATTTTATTTTATTTCCTTTTTTCTCCAGTTTGTAGCCCCAGGCCTTGTCCAGTTTTCGAACCAGTTCTGAATAAAGATTTGTCTCTTTTCTCCTTGGCCTTTCCTTTAGCCTTATCATTACTTCTGAATACTTCAGATGCTGGTTTGGCTGCACTTGTAGATACTGCCTCTTTTAATGGGTGGAGAGTTGAGGCACTGGGAGATGAAGGTCAGGGTGAACCTTCTTTCCCTCGAGCAGCACCCACAAGAGAATGTTAGCTGTCCAGGACATGGTTTCCATCTACTTCAGCTGAAGGTGTTATAAGGTCTACAATGGAGGGGAAAAGGAAGAGCTCCAGGATCCTCCCGTAGAAAAAAGGGGATATCAGATTCTTGACAGTAGGCTTAAGTGACTGGGCTTTGCAGTGATGAAGGAAAATAATGGAAAGATGATTCAAGAATAGCCAGACTCCAGCTGGTACTGCCACGTTAGGGAGTGCCTGGAACAGGAGCATTGCCTGGATGTGCTGGGGAGCTCCAGGTTGAGCCATGTCAGAGGAATTTAACCTGTCCGGGTTCCGTGTACGGTTTTGGCTTCCCAAGAACAAAGCCTGTGCAAGAAGCCTTGCCCCAGCACACAGCCCAGCACAGCTGCCTGTTTCTGTCACAGCTGGAGGGTCTCCTCAGTTGGGTCCCACCAACAGGAGATCTACACTGCGTGGGGCAAAGGGGCAGTGTCACCTTGTGTGGGGAGGGGTCCTGCTGGGATAACTTTGAATCCTAATTTTCCTCTAATGCTCCCTGAAGTAATGAGCTGCAGGAAGGAATTTTCTTTTTATAGAAAGTTACACAAAGGAACTACACAAGTTCTTTGGTTCTGCCTTTGCATCCCAAAATACACAACTTCCTTCTTGATACTGTATGATCTTCAGTTACCATACAAAAATAAATTATTTGCAGGAGAATGAGGGCAAGCTGAAAACCTATTTATCATCCAACCATTATAATGTGGTTGATGATCAAACAACCTGTGAAGCTGAGATAATTTTCTTCATCTTCAAGTAGCCACTGGAAAGCCTCATTACATGCCTGAAGTTGCATTGCTTAGCAACAACATTTCAGAAATTCAAGTTATCAGCATGATCACTAATAAGACGGTAAGCTGCAAAAGAATCCTGAATAAACTAGATTCATTTGCATTTCAAAATAAATGGGAGTAAATGTCAGATTGTGTTCTGGAGTATATGAGCTCTTCTTAGCGCAGATATATTGCCTTTATGCAAGAATTTGTACAATAAAGACAAATGTGAAATATTCCTAAAATTTTATAAATGCAGGATGTCTGTGGGTTCCAGATATTTTACTACTCTTCAAATATTAACTTTAGCTAAAGGAGTCTGCTATCAACAAAACACGCTGTCAAAGTTTGGCACACAGAAGAACAATTAGAAGTGATATTTTTCATGGCAGGACAGGAGTATGAACGAGGATAAAGATAGGATTAACATGTTGCAGTGCACAGGATCCATTTGAAGGACTGTTTGGTTTATAAAACCATTGTTTTGGGAACACTTTTTTAAATTTTACAATTCCTCAGGGAAGAAATTTGTTAAGTGTCATATGAAAAGTTTTCATGGCCTCTCTGTCAAAACATAGGCACTTAAGAGCGGCATGGTTCACAAATCCAGAGTAAATCTAGGATGTTTCTGTAGCCCCAGATTTCTGGTAAAACATACAGAAAGCAGAGTTGTGGGTGTGCTCAGGGAAAGTGACAGCCCAAGACTATCAGTGATGTGTTGCCTTTGTCTGACCTGGTCACAATATTGATCAGCAACCAAGAACAAAAGCACCTTTCAGTGACCATGAAGCACTTGGTTTGAACTTGTTCTGTCTCCAGAGAGTTGATCTTGAAACACTTCTTTTGTTTATTCTCTCACAGAAACAGCAATATGGGGGAGAAATCCTGTTTATGTTGTTCCTTTACAGACAAGCCTCACTTACCTTGAGGGCAGAGGAAGACATTGTCTTACTTACCTATTGTAGTTAGAGGCTCCTTCTCTAGTCAGCGTGTGTATGGATATTGTATGGATACCCAGGCACTTCCAAAAGGTACCGCATCCCATCAGTGTAAAACTCTCTTTGGCTGCAGAGGAAGCCTTCCAGCCAGATTTGACTTACTGCTTCAAAATGCACTCTCTGAACTAGAAGAGAGGATTTCTTTTCCTACGAACACCACTGGGACAAACAAAGTTGGATATTGGAGTTAGATGTTTCCTTCTCCACTTTCTCCCAAGAAAAGAACAAGACTCATCCTCTAGGCTTTATTTTATTATTAGTTGCCAGCAAATGAAGACAAATTCGAAGCCAAGTTTTCTCTAGGCTAGAGGTCATTCAGTGGGAGAGCTCTTCCCTGCAAGGGAAGAACATGTATCCAAATCACAGGCAAACATATCTGAAGGAGAGAAAAAGAGCTTGACCTTGCAAAAAAGACAGACATGAGGCTGTTTGGATACTTCAAGAATATGAAGATGCATAGCTTAAATGCCACACTTCTTTCAAAGACTGTTTTGAAAACATTTTTTGTACAATACAGAATTACTGGTTTTCTGTAATATTCAGATCTTTTCCAACATAAAGACCTGGTCTGCAGCTATTTCACCCTGCAAGCAGATATTATTCTAATTTTATATTTTAAGAAGGAAAATAAATGCATGTGAAGTGGTATTCCACTTCATTTCAAAGCCTAATGTAGGAAATAGCTCGGAAAATGCTATAATTTTGAAAACTGTGAAACCTTTTGTATTTTGACACCCACACACAGCACTTCTGGCCTACAAAATAAGGTAAGAATGGAAAATAGCTCATTCTAGACTTCAGTCATGTTTAATGCTAAAAATAAAACATGTAGACAACCTTATAATTTTTATAAATAATGATTCTAGGGTCCAGAGCAATAAATTTGAAAACTGTAGTTTATGATAATGTATTCTGCAGTGACAGTAGAAAAATAGGTCATCATTTTGAAAAGGAGAGAAGCTATCTGTCATGTTGAACACACTAACAGGAAATTTGAAGTAGTTTCAGAGACAGTTAGTCCAAGATATTGCTCTTCTGACCCCCATGTCCCCCAGCACAACATGTGAGTGAAGAGTTTGTCTTCACTATGCAGGCAGAGTTACTGCATGTGTCCATCTCAAGGCTCGTTATATCTGCTGTTAAGAATCTATCTATCTGTATGTCTGTATCACAGATTATCAATTAAGCAAACCACATAAGTTTTACTGTAAAAACAAAAAGGCAAAAAAAGGAGAAAAAAAATGAAATGAAATATGCTTAAAGAGGAGGAGTGACTGCCCTTAGCTGTGTGAAAGGCATGGTCAGCTGCAAGTTCCTGCAAGGTACAAGCTATCGCAGAGCAGTAAATCATGTTTTATCTTTATCCTATTAAACACAGTTGCCCCCATGGGTCTAATCTGCCACTTTCTTGGGCATGTAATTAACACTTCAGTGGCTGGACTTCAACAAAAACCCTGTGGATTACAGGGAAAAGTACATTCAATCCATACCTCTCTACAAGCATTAGGTGAAGATGGTCAAGTCACTGGCAGAATCTGGTTTTATCTTTGTTTTAAAATCTCAGGAACACATTTATCTCTGCAGGTTTAAGGAGTGGAGGGAGGTTCAGTTCCACACAATTAGGGCAGGATGCTGAGTCTGTGCTTTAATTAATATTTGATACAAATCTTTTTCCAGCCAGACAAAAGCAAAGTTTTCTTCACCAAATTTGCTTTCCAAGTTGTCAGTGTCTGATTCAGTGTAGTCTGATGCTTTATTTTTTATTTGATAATTTATGTATATGTCTTGTCCATTTTATCATTAAGTTACAAAGGAAGAATTCACTAAATCTCATTTTGTTATACTTTTGTTTTACTTTTTTCCCCTTCCAGACCCCTTTTCAGCAGGCAAAATCATCCTTCAGCCTTGTTTGTCATCTTTACTCAGTGTTCCTGAAAATGCACTGGTTATTCAGTATTTCAGGAATAGTCTGCTTCTGCACTGATCTCTGGATAAACTCACAGTAATTGGCCTGCAGCACAAATTTAAGAAGTTTGTTGAAAATCTTGACTTTCAACACTAATTTTGAAATAAAAAGGTTAGTAGGAAAGTCAAATAATAACCATTTGTTATAAAAGTAAGTAAATTGATTTGTCTTTAGCTGATTTTGCATCAAATAGATGCCTATAAAACGTCCAATAATAAATGTGCATCATAAAAACTGTTCTTTAAACATGGAAAAGGACACTTCTGACCAAAAAAGAGGGGCCTCTGCTCACCAGCACTGAATATCTAAAGGTTGGTTGTCTCAGTCAGTACCTGGGACTTTCCTTGCGTGCAGCCAGAGCAAAGAGCATTTCCAGAGGTCAATTCACTGCCCCAGTCCCAGATATTTATTTTCTGGAGCAGCAGTGTCTGCACTCCTCCTTAAGAAGAAATGGCTGATGTCTGTTTCATTCATTCCATTAGCTCCTTCTGTGTAAAGATATGTACTAAGAGTCCAAAGATATTCTCACAAAGCTCGCCTGGGAGGAATTCCAATCCAATTTATAGAGGTGATATTGGTGAAAAGAGAGGCCCATCATACAGTGGGATTGTGCTATGCCTGAGTCATGGCTCTTGGTTAACCCTGGGGATACTGGTGGACAAAAGGCTGGACATGACCTGGCAATGTGAACTCACATTTCCTCTAAGAGGGAAAACAGGCAGGTGCACTGGGTCTTTTATAATGGGAAAAACCAAAGGAGGAAGGAATTGAAGAAAAGAAATCCCTAAGAGCTGACCCATCAGAGACTTCTATGTTCTCTCAGTCTAGTAGTGGGAAGGAAACAGGACTTAATAAGTCTGAGAATTTCCTAACCCCAGGCAGTAAAACAGCCTATTTGGCATTATGGATTTATAGGTATATAGATAGTATTTTTCACAGTTGCAAAATGGACATTGTGAGACTTCAAACTTCTTAGAATCTGGCCTTCAGACATTCTATAGGAGCAGAATTCACTGCAAATCTTATTAGTTCAGCTTTACTCAGATCATCTATTTAACAGTTAAGTTATAGAATTTATTCTTTACATGTTATAGAATAGTACATGAATATCAAACAGTAGCATAAAAATAAATATTTACTACTTTACATCAACATCATCTCAGTTAGATTGGGAGTGTGTATACTTAAGTATGGAACTGGGCAGTTGAGACCAGATATAAAAATCCATCTGGGTTTGGAGGAAATTGTTATCAATGCCCAAAGAGCATAACAGAGAATTACCTTGTTTTTTTCATTCAAAAGCTATACTAGACTGCTCTAGGGTGGACTTGAAGAGAGAAAGCTGCTAATAATTTTCATTTTGACTGTTTTCTCATGGCTATCTTCTGGTCTGACTAATAGGATCCCCAGGGATTTTGGTGTTACTGCATGGATTTCCCACACAATGTATGGTACGGGTTTGATTTTTTTTTCCAGAATGCAGATGGCTTTAGTTGCTAATCTCTGCAAATTCCTGCTGACCTCTTGTACGTGCATGGTTCTGTCCTGAGGAGGTGGTTCAATCTGCCTCATCTGTCATTCATCTTGCAGCACTTGGAAAATGTTTTAAACCATTCTGGAAATCGACTTTTAGTGGTGGGCTCAGTCTCAAGAAAATAAGAATCTCCTCCTTGTTTTCTTGTGGTGTTTTTTGTTTGTTTGTTTGTTTTTGTTTTTGTTTTGTTTTGTTTTGTTGTGGGGTTTTTTGTTTTTTTTTAAGGGGGTTTGGGGTTTTTTTGAGGGGGGTTTTTTGTTTGTTTGTTTTTGGTGCTGGTGGTGGTGGTGATCTTGGAGGGATTTTTTTGTTTTTTGAGGGGTGTTGCTTGCTTGTTTTTGTTTGGGTTTTCGGGATTGTTTGTTTGTTTGTTTTTGTCCCAGAGAATGCAGTTTCTGGCCAGAAGAATAGAATACTAAAGGTTGTGGGAGGAGGTGGTGTAGGGCACAAAATTATTTCAGAAAATGTCTGGTTCCTACTTTGTTTCTCTCACAAATAAACTACACTTTTTCATTTATCTTTTACCATAGACTAAAATTCCCTGTTTGTGTATAATTTTAGACACGCTTTTTGGGGTGAAGGGGGAGGTATTGTACTTCCTTTTCTCACAACAAGATATTTTAGGCCTTTTGCTAAAAAAATTATTATTCAGGCAGTTCCCCAGGAGCAACATCTATCTTCTCATATTCCCCAGGCAGAGACAACCTTTTATTATTTCACATGGGAGACTCTCGAGCTCCATCTTCTGGAAAATGTGGGACAAAGTTGTTTTTCCGAGCTGGTTGCAGTGGCAGCTGGGCGGGTTTGGGGCAGTGGCCGGCAGAGCACTCACTGCAGGGCAGATGTGCCCAGGCTCCCACCCAAGGCAAACACTCCTCTTGCACCTCCTTCTCCCGCCTTCTTGCAGGAGAGCCAAAGCTTTTGCAAGGCGTTTAGAAAATACAGGGTACAGTTGCGAGGCAGGTAGCACCCAACAGGTCTCAGAGGACAAAATGCCTTTGTGATTATTTTGATATTAACCATTGTGTTGTGGCTGGGTGGGAGCGGCCTTGCACACACATTACACTCAGTTTGAACATCGGCATGAACAGGTTTCACCAAGGGAAATGTGAGCATACATAAATACCTTCAATGGCGTTTTTCAGCCTGTTGGATGCTTTCTGTGTTTTGGCTCCACTGAGGTGCAGGTGATTTAAGCATTCCTGGCTGGCACTGACAGGCTGTTTCTCTTTGTTACAGGAGAGGCTGAATCAACACTTCCCATTATGCTCTCGTCTTGATCTCCCTTACTTAGCAACCCGACTTTTTGTGCTGATTTCAAAGCCACACCGTCAATTGTAAGAATTTCCCTTTTTTTCTTCTGGCGGCTTCTCCCAGGCCGAAGTGAATGCAGCCTCCGTCCAACCCTGCCCTGAAATACTGCACAGATGAGGAATGTGGGCTGAAATGCTGGCAGGAGCTTTGCCACAGCCTGCTCCCTCAGGAACTGCTGCACCACCATCCCTGAGCCAGAGGGAAGGAGGGGGATCCTGAACGTGCTTTAATGCCAGCTGGTTGTTAAAATTGTTATTTTTTTCCTGATTCTGTCCCAGAGAGGGATTTTGAAGCAGGACTGTCTTCCTCATGCATGGGAGGACCAAGGTGTGGAGTCAGCCCCCAGGGATTCTCAGGCATCCAAACATTTTTGCTCTGTGGCACTGGGTATTTTGGGGTCCTTTGCCCCACGTGCACTCAGTGGTGTCACAGTTGGAGTATTGCATGGAACACAGTAGCAGCAGTGCAGGGAGCACAGGGCCTGATGGGCAACGAGAAGAACCAGGAGATTTGGTGAAAACTTCTTGTGCTCTTCAGCAACAAACTCAGTCCTCTTCTTGGGGTATGCCTGGAGAAATGCATTTTCATTGCTCTAGTTGTGCCCAGAGGCACCAAAACATGAAAAAAGGAACATCAAAAAGAGATGGTTATTGCCCAGAGAACAAGATGAAAGCTAGATATGATACGGGCATCCTTAAGTGGAGAGAGGTTATGTCCTTAAAAAGGCTAAACAGGGCTGGTTACGGCTATTTAGGGAAGGGGAAAAATTTATATTAAATACTTAATTTTCATAGGACATAGGTGGGATCAGGAGGGAAACAATGCCATTAAAAGAAATATGTATCCAAAATTCCACTCAATCCAAGAAAAATTTAGATTACTGTGCGTGTCATGCAATCCAATTTGCTATTCAAACCAGAGTCAGCTTCAAAGTTATGTAGGGATCCCAAGGCTGCCTGGGACACTGTCTAGTGAAGTGTAACAAATATTTAGGGCTGTAGAGTCTGCACCCTTGGCCCTGTTTCCAGGATGTGACCCACTCATTGAGACTTCTGTTTTCCCACTTCCCCCACATGCGGATGGAAAGTCCCTTGCTGCATCTTGTGACTGTTCAAGGATGAGGCTTTGAGCAACATGGTCTAGTTGAAGTTGTCTCTGCCATCACAAGGGGTTTGGACTGGGAAGACTTTTAAAAGTTCCTCCCAACCCAAACCATTCTGTGATTTTATTATTAGATTCCTTTATCAAAATAATAGCAGTCTCCCAAATAAAATACAAGTTTTCTTTTTCCTTCTAAAAGGCACAGTATTGCTCAACAGCTCTGGGAATGCTGAGAGATTAAAAGCATCTGGAAGTAGAACTGAGAAGAGCAGCCAGTGGAGGGTGAAAGGGAGAGGAAGAGCAGCATTGTGGCCTTGGGGTGAGGTGGAATGGCCCCAGAAGAAGCCAGCCCTGCAGAAGCAGTGGGACGAGGGGCTGGAAACCTGGGAAGAAGGAGGATGTCTTCTGTGGCCTGCCCTGAGGGAATCATGGCTCCTGCATTCCCCACTGGTAGTGGGATGGCCTCTGGTGGAGGGCAGCCTAGGGAGGACCTGCTCCTCCAAGGAACTGCCTCTCCTACAGGAACCCTGGGTTCCCAATGGAAACCAGAGGAACTTTCAGTTCTCTGTGCTGTCTTTCTAATGCCATGCACAGTCTACAAAATAATGCAGGCCCTGCCCTCTCTCCCTGCACAGAAGACAAGACAAAATCCACAGATAAGAGTGCTGCTGCCATTATCCTTCCTGCAACAGTTTTCCCTCTTCTGCTAAAAAGTAGTGCCTGCTGATGGTCCAGGCATCCTTATCCAAGGCTTCCCTCCTCACCACAGTTCACACAGCATTTGAGATGTGTCAGGCAGGAAATGTGCTGTTTGCTGCAGTAAAGCAGCCAGGAATATAGATTTATTTTTTTTCTAGCCCTTTGAGGTGGTTTTAATTCATTTCCGATACTTTCCCACAGCAGGGGCAGGATTGCTTCCCTTGCAGAGGTTTTCTGCCTGTGTGGCCTTGCTCTCTTCTAAACTCAAGCACTTTGGCAAGGAAAAGGTGAAAAATACATTTTCTTTTCACCACAGCATGAATCTACTAGTGCTTACTTTTCCAGAAGCCAATATATCCAAAACAAAAGAGGTTTTTAAAATTTAAAAAGTTGGAAATGAAGGCTCCTTGCCTTTTCATTTCTAATGCACCGAAATATTTCCCATCAGTGATGAATGATATCCACATGAATATTCAGCCAGTGGCTTAGGTAAAATTTCTCCGCCCAAATCTTAGCTGTTGTAAATGCTCTTGCTCAACCCTGAGTCAGAATTCTGGAGGTCAGAAACTATAAAAATAAAACATCTAGACAGGAATTAATTAGTTTTATAAGACCACAAATATATCTCTCCCCACTTTTTATTTTTTAAGTTTAAGAAAAAAGTGAAAAAACTGCAACATAAAAGAAAATTCCTTTTTGCACTCTCTGTGGCTTTACTGGCCTGAAAGTGCCCTGGGAAGTGCACTGCAGCAGTGTTTTCGTCCCCTAACACATGTTTCTTTCAGCTGTGTAGACGTTGTTTCCTGAGTTCAAAGTGCTGTTTCTCTTTTGCCTACTCATCTCTTTCAATCTCTATCTTTGCTTGCTTTACCTATATTTTTCTCCTTTCTGCTTTGCTAGTTTTTGCAGTAAATTAGTGTCCATGCTTTCCAGTTCATATATCATTTCAAACAGAGAAATTTTCAATCCATTTAGTATATCCTAAATCTACTTGAAAAGCATCATGCCTCACTTGAAATCCCATTCTTTGTGACATTCAAAAGCAACATCAGCAGTTTCAGCTACAATCCTTTTAATTACTTTTTCTTTAATTAAGACAAATTTATTTCCCAGAGTTATGTGTTTGCACAAAAATACAAAGTACAGAAAATCCTAAATCAACAAAATGACACCGGTTTTGAAAATTACCCTGCCTGCAAATATTTATCACTTGAACATCTGTCAGAGCTGTATGTCCTAGAAACATTTATACTAAGTTCTTTCTTAATGCAGATGGAAGGAGGGAGCTTAGAGGCAAAATTACACAGCATAAGAAACACAATGTAATCAAGTATCTGAAGTACATGGATATTAATTTTGTCTCCTGCCCTTTCATAAATAATGTTCAAAGTTTCCTCTGTTGCTCGTTTGTTTTTTTAAGTTTCCCTCCTCTGTTGCCTCGGTTCAAGAGGTTCAACTGAAAAGAGATGCTGCTAAATTTCTGAACACAGTTTCAAATAAAAATGAAATGGATTTTTTTTTCCCAGTGGAGCCCAGATCCCAGCCAAACTCAATACAACTTTTTATATTAAAAATTCCACACAAAAATTCCACAGTATTTCAAGAACATGTCTGCATACCTGGGATGCAGTTGTTGAAGGAGCCAGTCTGTACCAGCTCACCCCAAAGGATCCAGCTGTTATCCAGCTGACACCCATCTCCTGTGGTGCAAACTTTAACTTCAGTCCCTATGGTTAAAATAACAGCTGACTGAAGAGCTTTCAGCTCATGTTGTAAATGCAGCGTGCTCTCGACAAACATCTTGAAAGGAAGGCATTACCCGAATGTTTAGTCACTGAGAATAGGATTGTCCCAATTGAACATAATACTCAAAAGGTCTTCAGGACATTACTGCCTCTTCAAGCTACAACTTGAGATGCTTTTCTGACCCTTGAGAGGCAGAGCATATCAGCCAAATGTTTAACATGCTTAAGGAGATTTCTAGGTTTGCTGCAGTAAGAACCTAAGAACGGCACTGCTGGGTCAAACCCAAAGTCACTCCATATGTTGACAGGCAATGGCCTACAGCAGGTGACTAGGGAAGACCTGTGTGACAATATGTGGTACACTTCCAGCCTCTGCTTGTACTCAACATCTGAGTTAGAGGTGTTCTCTTTGCATGTGTTTGAATTTTTGTTCAGAAGTCGAAGCCAAGTTTTAAATATCACAATGACCTTAGGCCAGGTAAGGAAGACCAAGTCCCTGAATGGCCGAGCTGAGGCACATCAAGGTGAACAGAACTGCCTCTCTCAAAATTCAGTGGGACTCAGGGGCAAAATGGGACTGGGAAACTGCTGTGTTCTGACCACAGTGTGCATGCCCAGCTAGAGGACAAGACAGGACTTGTCTTGGCAACAAGAAAAATGCTTATCTTCTATTGGTATCTGAGTGCCAGTAGTGTTATTTTCCAAAAGCATGCCTTTGAAAGCTGAAAGCCACTTTGGACTAGGGTTTCTTCCAGTATGAAGTGTGAGCACATGGCCAGTTTTCCCAGCTTTTTTTTTTTTTTTTTTTTGTAGGACAAGTAGCTGAGACTTGTATACAACAGGGATGCACCAAACAACAGCCTCCATCTTCCTTTATACCCACAGCAGCCCTTTGATTTTATCAGTGTTGATTTATAATGTTAGAAATTCTAGTGCTGAACCCAGGAATGTCAGACATTTCCCAAGACTCCTTACAGACCCAGCACATTCTCCATAGCTTTGAAATCTGCTACACTGGGCAATCTTTTATTTATTTTTTTTCCTATATTTTACTGTTGCAACTCTTTGTTGACCGAAACTGCACAATAGGTGATTTTGGCTGAGTAGTAAACCACAGGACCTGTAGCAGCAGGATCCAAAGCTGACAGCTCCTTGGAGAAGGAAAATCACCCAAAGCACTCTGAGGCTTGTGGTTTCAGGTTTGCTGTTGCTCTGGGCTGTATAAAGGAAGACAAAGTGTTAACGACAGCCAAGGCTCCACACAATTTTTTCAAAAATGGTCAGTAATGTTCACTGTCCCAAAAGGCCTGAGTTTCTGGAAGAAGGTGCTCAGTGCTTCTTAAAAACTCATATTTATTTCAGGCTGGGTGTCTGAGAGCATGAACGGGTCTTGGAAGTTCATTTCTTGCAAGCAAGTGTTTTTAGGATGCCAACTCAGCATTGTGCAAAACATAAAAAATAGTGTTATGCTCTAGTCATGGAAAAAACTTATCTTTTAGGTTTTTTCTCCCATTTTATTTATTTATGGGAGTGGGGATGGAATGTATTAGATCTGCAGCTTCTCTCAGCCAGAAAATTTTTATTCTTTTGTAATTTAAATTTCTGTCTTATCTCTAAACCTAGCACCTTGCTATACCCTTCCCACTCACAATTGTTTGTTGATTAAAAAAAATGTGTTACTGAGCAATTTGCTTTGAACCTATTCCTTTTTTCCCTTTTAAGTATCACTAACTTTCATTTTTTGCATGTTTGCAGATTTTGCAGCATAGAATGCCCTCCTGTTGCCCTTCTTTCTGATGTTAAGAAATTTGCTCCATCCCTTTGCAAGTGACTTTCTTCTATCAGCCTGCAAACAACAAAAGAGGCTTTAAGGATGAAAGGAAGAGGAAGCCAGATTCACTTTTTAATAGTCTGGGGACTGGACACTATCCCCTAGAATGGTGGAGGTTGACTGCAAAAGCCTGGAGATGATTGAATTAAGCTCACACATGTAATGTTATGTTCCCACAGGACAGCCCCAGGTGGACTTTCATCATGGGTCTTTTGCTAAAAAGATATATAAAAAAATCCCCAAACATGATCTGGAATCAATATGATATTATTCCTTCCTTTTCCTGCTTTTCACTTTGCTGCTTTCAGGCTGACAATACCATAACCTTCACAGTCACCTCTGCAGAGATCCTGCTCCCTCTGGAGCAGTAGTGGATGCTCTGCAGCCATTTGCTTCTTCCCCAAAGTCAGATAACAAAAGTTATCTGAACATTTGTACCTTCTGGTTTACACTTTTTCTGGTTGGTTTATGCTCTTCTCTTTTTTTTCTTTTTCTTTTTTTTTTTTTTTCCCCCCTGAAATCTGCAGAAATTTGTGCCTTAAAAATGGTACAGATTTAAACCAAAGGATTTAATTTTCTCAGCATATTGTGGCTATGTTCACATTAACTCTTCAACATTAGCACTTCTTTCTACACAAATGTAATTTTCTTTAAAAGCTGGAGTTTTGCTTAACATGTGATGTACTCTAACATACCAAAACAATTCAAAATAATTTTCTAAAAAAACCCCATTTGCACAACAATTTACTCTTTGACTTTTCAGACATAATCTTCGTAGATAGATAATGAACTCTATAAATAAGAATATGTTATCACACTGTTTAGGAATATTGTAGTTCTGCTTCAATGAAAATACAACCTTTTTTTCACCTGGAGAACTAGGCTAGTTCTGAAAATAAACATATATTTTTAGGAAATGTTGTTCTAAACATGCCATAGCAGGAGTATTTATTCAGTATTTGTATACAGTGAAAATTGAAGGTGCAGGATGATCATGCTGCAGTATTAATTCCCTGCTTAAAAATAAACTGTGCACTACAGATTGAAGAGATCAGATGACATTTAATTGATTCCCAATTCAAGAGGTGTAATGATCAAGATAAGCTGACAAATACCATGAAGAATAACATTGTGAACAATTTAAGGTCAAAATAATGTTATGATCAGTTGCTTGTGGGGCTGTTGTCAGATAATATGTTCTGGCCATGGAGATTTGAGTTACCTGAGCCTTCTCTTTTACAACCATAATAAAAATGAATAAGAGTAGGTTATGTCTTCCATTCACTGATTTAATGTCAAAGCTGATGGTATCTGGTGGTGGATGTCTTACTGTAAAAGTCCTGGTGACCTATATTTTCTAGTTGTTAGGTGCTTACACAACAATAGTTGAAGGTGGAATTGATTCTTCCATATAGGACAGCAAAATGCTGAGGACTTGAAGAGGAGATGTTCTCCTTGGGTCAAAGCAAGAGCTGATCCTTTGAGATACAGTAAGACTGGGTCTATCCATGCAAGTTTCCCAAATAAGCCCTTATTTTTTCTTCTGGGTACTTTGTCCCAGCAGAATTTGGGCACTTCTACCATCTGCCTAGTCTTTCTGGACCAGTGACCTTCACCCTAGAGCTACTGCATAGTAATTCAAAGCAGGAGCTGTCCCTAGGTGATAGAAAGAGGTATGATGATTGCATGAAACATGGAATCACAATGATTTGCTGTGCCTGTCTGCAAGCTGCATTAAGCCTTGGGCTTGCAGCCAGAGTTGCACTTCTGGTCAGTGCAGAAACCATGGACACAAAGTGACAGCGCAGACACTTCCTGGGAATACAGGGCTGGTTAATTCCCCAGGCACATGGTGTGCTTTGAGAGATGCCAGGGAGAAAGGTGGCAGCCAGAGGCAATCAAGCGGTTTATGTTGCCCTGATAGTACTGTGGATGTAATGTGAGGAAATGGGATTCCAGCTCAAAAACATGACAACTCTTTTCCACGTTTCTCCAATAAAAATAGATCTAATACCCATACAGGCACTGATAGCAATTCTTCAGATGGTGAAAACTGCAAACAACTATCAAGCAGACCCATTCCTATTAATTGTACCAGGGTTTGGGATCAGATGTGCAACCAGTTTAGGTGCCTAAAGGTGCAGGAGGCTGTTATTGAAAGGAACAGGAACAGACAGTACAGTGATTTGGAATTGTGAATAGAATGGGCATAGCTAAATTGGCAAGCTCCTTAAAAACTGGAAAAGATGGATAAACCTGGCCCACACAGCAAAAACAATACCACAGTGAGCCACAGGGGTTGTGATGGCTCAGACAGATTTTGGCAGAGTGTTTGAAGTGGGAGAGCTTTGCCTAAATAGCATTAACACCTTCCTAAAACCTGTTTGAGCTGCATACTGCAGGGGGTAGAAAAAAAGCCTCCTGAAATCTCCAAAACATAAAGCCATTTCCAGGGTTTTGTAAGATGCTATAGCAAAATCAACTCATGATATCATGTAAAAAATGGCCTGAGATAAATCAATACCTTAAATCAGCCTGTCTGGGGTTTGGGAGCTCTGCACATTTTGAAATTTGGAACATTCTCAGATCTGAACACTATGAGAAAGAGTTAGTTTTATTAATAAAATGCAAGTGACCCTGAGATTTGTATGCTCTGTTTTTTCCTATAGATATCTTTCTGCAGTTTAACACAGCTATTACAGTAATGGCTTGGTGGCTTGCCGAGGGCTACAAACATCATGTACAAGGAGCTTTCTAAAAGCTTGCGGTTATTTTTCAGAGCTGATAGCTCCTTTCTTGTGTTGCTATCCTCATATATGACTCTGACCTCGCAGGTTTACAGCACAGCAGGGCAAATAGCAAGTGCTGGGAAGTGGGGTAGAGTGCCTTAAGAGCTGAAAGCATTGCTTCTGCTTTATGAGTGAGATTGCAGCTTTGCTGTCCACTGCCACAGATGTCTACAATTATTTTAGCAAGGCTCTAGGAGGTGTTTCACTGACTATCTAGCCCCTCACTTCAAAAAGAAAAGAAGCACTTTTAGTGCTGGAGTGTCCAAAGCAGGACAATGAAGCTGGTGAAGGGTCTAGAGTATAAATCATATGAGGAGCTATTGTGCAATCTAGGGCTGTTTAGCTTGGAGAAAAGGAAGCCCAGAAGAGGCCTTATAGCTCTCTAAAACTACCTGAGAGGGGGTTGTAGCATGGTGTGGTTCAGCCTCTTCTACCAGACAGTTAGTGACAGGACAAGAGGAAATGGCCTCAAGCTGCACCAGGGAGGTTCAGGTTCAACACCACAAAGAATTTTTTCACAGAAAGTGTTGTCAAGAACTGGAACAGGCTGCCCGGGGAACTGGTGGAGTCACAATCCCTGGAAACATTAAAGAAATGATGGGACACAGCACTAAGTACTATGGTTTAGTTGGCATGGTGGTGTTTGGTCAAAGGCTGCACTTGACAATCTTGAAGGTCTTTTCCAACCTTAGTGATTATGTGATTCTGTTTATAATCCAATTTATTTTTTTAGTTCATACATAGGACAACCTAACAACTCTGAGGGGCTTGGTGTTCAGAGTGACTTCCACCTTCCTGGTCCCCTAGAAAACCAGCATTTTACAAACCTGAAAAAGAGCAGAAATTAGGAGCAAGCTTATTTCAGGTTTGTGGTCAGCAGCTCAGGTGTGGCAGAGGTTTCCAAATGTACATCATACTCTCATGCAGAAAGCTGCTATCTCTTGTGCCTGCAGGTCTCCTCAACCTTCCTCACATGCTGCCCTAGCCTGTGTGCAATGAAAACAGCTGCAACCATTTGTTCCCATTTCTGTACATGCCTTGTGAAGGCAAAACACCCTGTAAGCAAGTCTCAACCACAGTAATAATCACAGGTCTTGCTTCTACTGCAAGAAAAATGGATTAATTTGACCTGGTCACAATAAAACCACAGGATAAATTGGGTAAACACAATCTCAGTGCATCAGGATTTAAATGCCACTAGCAGTAAAATGAGGGAGAGCAGGAAGCAATAAAACTCAGCAGTATTAAACTCATTATATTGCACAACTGTTGTGGTATTAATGAGCTCATTTTGCACACAGAAAATGTGTGCAATGCAGCTGAGCTGGTGTCAGTATAATAAGTTTTATCTTTTTACTCCCATTCCTATGCACTTTTAAATTCATACTGGAGATGATGCATAAATTGAAATTTAATTTTCTTTTCTCTTTCAATTGAGAAGAAAGACATTCCCCAAAAAACTCATCTTCCAGTATTGCTGTCACCTCCCACACATTTCACATATTTTAAAGATTCACTATGAATAAAAACACACACATTCAAAGTAAGTCAATTTTAAATTTACTTGGAGAAAAAAAAAGCTTCTTAATGAGGGTAGACTTCTTAATTGGGAGAACTTGAAAGCTTTACTAGCAAGAGCTGCAGCTGCAGTATGAGAGGCTGCTAGTGGGAGGGAACCTGTTGCGTGGAGAAGAGCTTCCTCCCATGTCTTTGCCTGCATGAGGGGATCCTGCAGGATGAGAGGGCCTCCAAGGAAGGAAGCTGGTCTTTAGCATGTTATCTTGTCGAGCAGGTTTGAGTCAAGTGAGAGCAGAAGGGACACATAGGACCAGTGGAGGCTTTCTGCCCACACAGGACAAGTGGAGTTTTGCAGAGGTGGGGGAAAAGGTAGTTTTGGGGAAGAGAGCTGTGGCTGGGACACGAGGCACTGTCATGAAGGGCTCCTTGCTGATGCACTGGCAGGCACTGCCCTCACCTCTGCCTTCCTCCTAGGTACAACAGCCAGGCTCTGCCCAGCTCCCTCCTGGGCACAAGCAAGTTAGAGCACTAAGTCAACACAACATTCAGAGGAATTGCTCTGACCTGGAGGAGGCTGCAGACTTGCAAGCACAGATTGTTGTAGGCAGCCAGCTAAATAAAATGTGGTCAGAAGCAGCTACACAGATATAATTGCAAGGTAGTGATCATCATCAGACATGCTGTTTTACGCCTCCTGAATATGCTTGCACAGAGAGGCTCATCAGACTGAGCAGGGCTTCAGTCATGAAGCCAAGGGCTCAGAAACAATCTTGCCATTGCTGGACATTGCTAGTCCTGCAAGTCAGGTGCCATCACCCCTGGTGTTGAAGCAATGGAATGGGGCAGTGAGTTACGCCCACCCCAAAGCTGACACAGGGTTTGCCAGAGAGGTCCAGAGACTTGGCTGCATGGGCTCTCAGTTGCTACATGAAAGAGATTACAAATGTTTTGATCAGTTAAAACTACTTTAAAATATATAAGCCACTCGTAAAATTTACAAGTTGAGTCTGTGAAAATTCAAGCTTCTGCTCTAAAAGATAGAGGACCAGGAGCTGCTTCTGTTGGAATGAGACTGCCACAGTCTTCTCCAGGGCAGCTTCCCAGACCCTGATGTTTCCTCTCCAACCCTGAAGTATGTAATCTGACAGTGTCTAAGGCAAAATACTTGGACTCATTTCTGAGACCTTCTGAGTTTTCTTTCACATCTTAAAGCTGCCAGTTCAGAGCACTGAATTACAACAGCCCAGCTCTGCAAGAGGCTTAGCTGGAATGAAGTGGTGGAAAACAACCATGAAAAACTGAAAGCCAAGTTGGACTACGTGATCTCCTACCACCTTACTCCTGAGCAAAATTTTCCTGCTATTCTGTAATTCTCATCACCATCTTACTGTTTGCTTTCAGTCACTGTGCTACCAAGAATCAGGACCAGCACAGCACTTAATTCTATGTAAGACATTGTTATTTTCATAATGCCAGTATCTTCTTCTAGTGTTCCAATTCCAACAACATGACTACTCTGTCATGCTAAAAAAAGGAGATTTATTTGGATGCCAACTTTAAATATTGAAATTGTAGAATGACTCATTATATCAGTTTAGCAAAAACATCCTTGCACTGCCAGATTTAGAGAGCGAGCCCCTTGGAAATTTCATTTTCAGACACCTTTGTCCTCGCAAAAACATACTAGGCACCCTACCAACATAGTGGCAATTTTTTCAGAATTATAGAATATAAAGCCTAATGGGAAGCTTTTAACTTTGATAGCTGACTCCATTTTTTCCATTAAAATCATAACAAATACCCGCAGCCACGTAGTAAGACAAATGTTTTATTTCAGTTTGTAGCTGCTGGGCTTCTAATGTTCACAGAATCAATGAGGTTGGAAAAGACCTCTGAGATCTAGTTCAACCTTTGACATATCACCACCTTGTCAACTAGGCCACAGCATTAAGGGCCACATTCCATCATTCCTTGAACACCTCCAGGGATCGTGACTCCATCACCTCCCTGGGCAACCCATTCCAATGCTTAACCACCATTTCTATGAGGAAATTTCTTCTCATGTCCAGTCTGAATCTTCACTGGCACAGCTTGAGGCCGTGTCCTCTTGTCCTATCACAATTACCTGAGAGAAGAGACCAACTCCCACCTAGCAACAACCTTTCAGGCAGGGAGCAATAAGGTGTCCCTGGAGTCTCTTTTTCTGCAAGCTAACCCATCCCAGCTCCCTCAGCTGCTCCTCAGAGGAGTTGTGCTCCAGACCCTTCACCATCTTCGTTTCCTCTCTCTGGACTCACTCCAGCACCTCAATGTCTTTCTTGTAGTGAGGGGCCCAGAACTGAACACAGGATTTGAGGTGCTGAGTACAGGGTGACAATCACTCCCCTGGTCTAGCTAGTCAGACTATTTTTAATACAAGCCAGGAAGCCACAGGCCTTCTTGGCCACCTGTGCACACTGCTGGCTCACGTTTAGCCAGCTGTGAGCCAGCACCCCCACTATACAATAACATAGTATAGAACACCACAATGAACTATATTACGAAACCATTTAAGGGTCACGTTTTGTTCAGTTAAACATTGCCCCAAAACTGTGGTTTCTATATGATCCACCCATTAAGGTCTCCTGCTATGTGTTGGCTTTTTGGGGGGAACAAGGTAGTATTTTTGCAGGCCAGGGGGATCTGCAGAAAACTGAGAACTGACTGAGTGCACACAGTTGGAGAAAACATGCTATATTAAAGCAGTAAGGCTTGTCAGGGAGATGAAAGAGCCCTGGCTTGTGTGTATTCAGCCAGTTACATAGTACAGCAAAAACCTCCAGGCGAACAGTTTCATTAAACATTAATTTGTGAAGCACTTCAAAGTTTAGGCCAAGGCGTGCTTCTGTATAATACATGATATTATTTATCATCTAAAAAAGTTGTTTTGGATGCAATTAGGGAATAATCCTACAGCGCTCAGCAGCGATTCAATGGAATTCAAGGAGGTCTCACACCATTTAACACAGACAAACATACAGAAGAGGAAGGGCTTCAAGTCTCTCTCCCTTTTAATTTGGCAGATCTGAGGAAAAAAAAAGTGGGCTTTAAAGCATGGCATTTGATCCATTTGCTTGAACATTTCAAGCTTATCAAAGTAGCTTAGCTCATAGAGGACAGCTAGGAATTGTTTGCACTCATCCATGGTGTGCTGAAAAATGGACAAATAGTAACCTTCACGGCAACACTGGTTAGAATGTTTTGCATAGGATGGGTGACAACTCAGCCTTCTTCTCCCATCCTTTCCTCACCTCCGAGCTGCAGCTGCTGTTGTTGCATTAAGTGCTTGGGAGCAGCAAAGAGAACATCTTTCCAAGAAGCAGCTACTGAGGGTGGAAGTAAGCACCTGCCCCTGTCCCCCCAAAACTCCTGCACAAGCCTGGCTGGGTAGCACAGTGCAGCTGGCAATGCAGGACAAAGCCTACCTGCAAGGCAGCTGGTACTTCAGGATCAGCAAAGACCAAAACTGTCTGCACCTACCCTCTGATTTTATAGGTATACCCATCTCTCACTACCAGTGAATAAGCATGAATAATAGTGAAACCTTATTTCAACAGTAAAGACAAAAAATATGTCATTTTCTTAAACATATGGGACTATTCAGGGCAGTTATGATTTCACATAAAAACTGAATTCATGAAATCCACGGGAAATCAAACCAGCAGGTTATATTTTCTTGTCATTTTTGTGAAGTACTGTAGGAACCACTTACAGATGTGCAAATGTGTAAGAGCATTTTCTCTTCTATAAAGAATGACCTTTACTTTACCTTCTACTCACTCACCAGTTTTCAACTCAGTGCAGCATACTATGCCATACAGTTGCTTAATGCATGTTCATACAAGAAATTCTAAAAAGCACTAATTTCAAGAACTGCTTTGTAGGCCTATTTTCTGAAACAGCTGGATTATTGTCCATGTCCCCAAATTCCCTGCTGCAAAGCAACTATTTCAGAATCTCATCTAGCTCCTTTACCAGATCAACTACCAAGCACAATTGGAAGAGGAAAAAAAGAGGAAATATATGGAAATGTGCATAGCATGTTAATGAGGAGCAGTTACTGTGAAAGGGAGCTCTCACACTGGTGCAAATGAAGAATTTTTCACCATACAGAAAGTTCCAATATTCTTTGCTATTGAAATGGCACATTAACTGCAGCAAGCCTCCAGTGCTATTAAAAACCAGCTGAGGTAGGAGAACCCAGCAGCACACCTAACACTGCCCTACAGCCAGCTCCAGCTGAGGTTGGAAGGCATCTCTGGATGTGATCTAATCCTACACTCATCCCCAAGCACACACTGGTTTTGAAGGAGACTGCACAGCTTTTAGGGCAACCTGCTCCACCGTCTGATCAAAAAGTCTTTCTGATGTTTCAACCTTCTCCGGTACTTCAATTTATGCCTGTTGCCTCTCAGCCCGCTACTAAGCGCCACCAGGAAGAGCCTGGCTGGGTTTACTCTCCCTTCCATCATGCATTTGTGTGTTGGTCTCTTCTCAGCCTTCTCCAGTCTGAGCAGTCCCAACTCTCAGCCTCTCCTTGTACAACAGATGCTCCACATCCTAATCATCACAGCCTTTTGGTGGACTAGGTTCACTAAATCTGCGTCTCTCTTGTACCAAGGAAGCCCAGCTCAGAATGCAGCACTTCAGATGTCTCACCAGATCTGAGGAAAGGATCACCTTCCCGGCCTGATGTGCCGGCAACACTGTTCCTAACACAGCCTGGGACTGCTGGACTTGGTTGTAGGCTTGGCACCATGATTCCCAGTGCATTTTTCAAAACTCACCTGAACACAAGCTTCCTCTTTCCTGCTCAGTATCCAGGCATCACTCAGATTGCAGAGGCTTCTTCCACACACTCTTACTTCACTCTGCCCCACAACAGGGCTGGCAGGAGGCCCAGCACAGCTCAGGCCCAGGACTGACTCAACAGCAGGGAAAGGAAGCGAGCTTTTTATTAGCCAGGAACAAGTTTAGCAAGTTCCCAGGACTATAAAAAAAATATATTTTTACAGTAAATGCTTTACTATGAAAGCTTTCATAAAAGCATCTTAAGAAGTCGGAAGTAGTAGATAAAAAGCTTGCCCAGTTCATACATTCCAGAAAGCAATTAAAAAAGAACACATAAGACAACACTTGAAGTTCTGTATTTCCCCAGCGTGATGTAGTAACATGAATCAGGCTACAGTGCCCCAGTCAAACTTCCAAAAGTATTCATGTATCACCATAGCCTGTAGAAAGATTATAGACTTTTATTGATTTATTGTTTTACAGATTCAACTTTCAATAATAAAGTTCAATAAATCGATTCCCTAATAATAAAAACTCATTTTACACGTTATGTACAGGTACCCAAACATGTCACAGCGATAGCACAGACCTTCACACAGAACAAGCTGGAGAGAGGCGCTAAGGGCAAGGACATACATTCAGAGATCAGGTCGTGGATATGCACAGTGCTTTTGGCACACCTCACTAAAGATTGCCCACACAGGGACAGTAAAATAATCCCAACTAAGTGATAACGTGGATTAGTTCAACTACATTAATTCCAGGAGGAACACTTAATTCACAATTAAACTAGCCATCAGAAGAGATTTAACTTGTATCAAATGCAGCTGAACTAATCATTTTAGTTTTATTAAGTAACTCTCTATAGAGAAATTCTAGGCCTTGAGATCTGTCTCCAATATTAAACATACCTTTTTAGCTGAGATATGGAGAAGTTTGAGGACTGAGAGAACTCAGGTATGAGTAGTATTCTTTGGCAGTTTAATACAAATATAAAAAATACATTATTTTTGAGGGCTAAACTAAGCTTTTCCCATTACTGCCAGCACCAGAACTGCTTTAGTGACACAGTAACACTTACATATCAGAACGTAAACACAACCTTGTAAAATTCCTATTACAGATGAATGTCAATATTCCAGATATCCTTCAACAGGCTACCTACCCCCCACAAAAAAAGCTGAACTTAACACTCAGTGAGAAAACTTGCCCATGTCAACAACAGAGCCCAGGAAACTTCACACAACTGTTTACCTTCTCTGCAATACAGGACCCGGCACACACAAGAGACCAGTCTACAAAGTGTATTCTAAAGTATTCCAGTTCCTATGGAAAGCTATTGTATGTCAAAAATCTTAGTTAATTTATAGAATATCCCCTGCTCTTTTCTGAGATAAAGTAGACCACAGGTCTCTTTCTCTTACTGCAATCTAACCTTAGTATGATGAAAAACTGCAGCTAAGAGTTTATGCAATCTGCTTTATAACATTACATCAAGCAACAAGAAGTTAAAATACACCATTTCACAATGAGGCAAACATTCATTTAAAATTTGGAAATTCCCTTTTAAAAACAGTTTTCCCTTCTATTGACATGGCTATCCCAAAGAAGATAAAGCCAGGCTCAGTTTGAAGACTGGGGGGAGGGGGAAACAGGAAACACTTCCAGAATGAAGCATTCAACAGTTCTGCAGCCTGCAGGGCAGAAGGCTGCAGTATTAATGTTTGTCTCCAGTAATACAGATCTAAAGATATTGCTTCGTCCAAATGCAGCCATCAACTTGCAATTTTTAACTGCTTCCAACAATAGGAATGCAACTCAAACAGGATGAAGACCATTTAGCCAGTGTCTCTACTTAGTTATCTCAGTGCTGAAATACTGTATGGTAGCTTCACTTCATCTTCCTTTTTTGTCCACTTCAGACTTCTAATGCTCAGTTCAGAACAAATCAAAAAAGGCTTAAGCAGATTCCCTTGCTGGGCACACAAGTACAAGCAGAAAATCACATTTAGCCATGGAAGTTGACTAAGCCCATTTTCTTTCAGCAAATGATGCCAGAGCCTTTTCTTGCTTATTACCTTGAGTGAGCATGTTATGGGGAGAACAGGTATACAAACAATACATAGTACTGTTTATGCTTATTCCCAATGGAAAACTGACTTGATGCTGAGAGATGGGCATTCACCCAGGGCTGTAGGAATACCTTCATTCCACCACTAAAAAAAAAAAAAAAAAAAAAAAAAAAAAAAAAAAAAAAAAAAAATCTGGATAGTGCAACACAGACTGCATAATCCACTTACCATAGAAGCTTCCATCCCTTTTTATGGAATCTTCTCAGTATTTCTAGAACTTGACACCTACAGCTAGCTTAGTCATCTCAGCCAAGTTGCAGTCTCTATTTTCAGTTAACAAAACCAACTTCTCTGGAATTCACAAATTACATAGAACATATATCTGAAGATAAACCATTAGCTCTGAAATGCCTAACCAGGAAGAATTAAGAAACAAAGATGGTAGTTCTTTCTTGGTTTTAAGGACCTTCAGGACACGGAACTCCTACCTATATTGTCCTGTAGATTTCACAACATTTAATTCTTGCACATTCATTTTGACACTTGAATGTCAAAGTGAGGGCAATTCAGCTTTGTTTTTAGTAACTGTCTTTTTCAAAGAGAAAATCTGTGAATTCCCCTCCCCACAGATTCTCACGCATTCACACAGACTCTCTAGAAAGGTAAGACACTTTATTGAATTTTTTTGATAAATTAAGAAAGGACTATGAACCAGACTTATGGGTCGCAGGTGCTTGTAAACAGACATCAATTCCTTCCCACAGAAAGCCTGACTCCATGCACTCAGCCCGAAGTCACTTTCCCCAGCGTTGCTCACAGGCTGCATAGTGATGGAGGGCAGAGAAAAAGTCTTCATAGCTGATGTTTAGGTGGGAAGGCAAAGAACTGAGAAAGCAAGTTAGAAACATTAAAATAAGCTTCTATAAACACCACACTATTCATACAGCCACTCAGGAATATCACTAAAAGCAAGCTATTGTCTGAGCAACCTTGTGAAGTTGCTCCCAACATTATTGGCACTCAACTCGAGCAACTAAACCAGTCACCCTCCAAACCAAAGCCTCCCATTAGAGCACACAGGGCTCTTCAAATCAATGAAAAGCTGGAGCAGCACAGGTGTGCCCACACATTTCAGTGTGCTATAAATGTGCTCAGATTTAAGAGGTTCAGCAAATCTAGTCAGGGCAGTTATTACTAAAATTGAAAAATAATCCGTAAGTGCGATCTTCTTGTATTATCCCATTTTCCTTATATTCTTAGTCTCCCTGTCAGAAACTTGTAAGCCATGGAAAATCAACACTGATGTAAGGAACACTGTCAAATGGGACTAGACCACAGACTAGGTGGTGGCAGAAGTTGTTCCTTAAACCTGAGGCATGAAGCCTGCTGTTGTCTAGTCAGGGCTAAAAAACCAACAATGAATGTTTGACAGGTTTCATTTAATAATTTTAGAATACCCTCAAATCAGTATCCAGACATGTTTTTAGCTGATCTCCTCTTTTGGCCAGTTCCACAAGTTACATCATATAGACTTGTTTAGCTAGATATTTTTCATTCCAGTGTGTTTTACAGCATTTATAAGCAACTCACATGATTTCTGTCAGTCTGATGTGCCATGGAAGGAATCCTAATGTGCTGTCCACAGGACCAAACTTCAAGACTAAATCAGGATCAGGAAATCCATTTGTACCTGTAATAACAAATTACACTAGGTTTTACTAAATTCATCAGAGGATTTGTTTTAGTTCTAAACCCTAAGGCATCTGCTTTTTCACTAAAAGCCTTATTTTTTAAATGAAGGTCCCAAGGACAAGTTAACAATTAAAAGCCCAAGAGGACAGACTGGTCTTGCAACACCTGAATGCCCAACTGAGCAAAAGCTTAGGCAGCCACTGCAAGCCCAGCTGGACTGTTATTTTTATGTCAGGTAGTTTTCAAAGACTTTTAATGGAGGTAACAGGAATAGTTACATTGTTTTGAGTAACAACAAACCCTAACAATGCTGCTTCATCTGACTTGTTCTAGTTTTGTCTTGGCAAACTTGATTTCAGTAGCACAGAACACACTGTACCCTGACTCTACAAACTATAGTCCTTACTTAACTATGTGGAGCTGCAGACAAGTAGAGTAAAAGGACTATTAACACAAAAAAAAAGTTGAAGGAAGTTTCACTGAAGAACACCTTGGTACTACAGACCATCAAGAAAGAACACAGCCTTGTTAGATGACTTGTCTCTTTCTCAGTATGAGACTAGACAGAAATTTTAAAACCAATTTACTATAAAATTTCAAGGAAACTATTGCAGCTGGCATCTTTCTGGTTAGATGAGTGAGGAAGAACAGAGCAGTGTGTCTTTTTCTGTTACTATGTGGACAACTTGACCCATTCTAGGGCAGAGCTAGATAATACTGATGAATTTCACTAGGTGCCCACACTCCTACTACCCATACCTTAAAACCTCAGCCAGTCATTTTCCTCGTGAGAGCATCCTACTCATCTTCTGAGACTGAAGACAATTAGTGACCAAGCACAGCTGCCTCTGTCTCCCTTCAATATACTTCTCCAGTGCCTAAGCTACTCCAGGCTAAAACTGACAGACAGGAAATTGGCTTAGAAGGAGCAGTCTGAGTCCAGCTTTCCCTGCTAATTCTAGCAAGTTGATTAGAGCAACATGTGAAAACCAGTAGAGCACCCCAAGGGGACCTAAGAAGCCAAACTGTTCCTCTTGCACCTACCTAGCTCATCTGAAAAGCATTCCAGCAGCCATAACCCTATTTTGCTATAATGCTGCAATTAGTCATGATTATTGCAGCTAATTTCTTGCCACCCCGTTCACTATCCACCAATTTTGCAGGTTAAGTGCAAGAATGCTTATACTGGGTAATGACTACCCTTAGCAGATAAAGTTTAACACAGCATACTTGCTCCAAACCTCCAATGGTATTTCTCAATTCTTTCCTTGTGTGCTTAAATAAAAGAACTCCACTACACAAAAGCAGTCAAGAGCCTTTTATACTTCAGATTAGTTGTAGAGGAACTTAACTTCAGGAATAACAGAAAAGAAAACTAAGGTCAGATTTTCCTCCCTCCAGGTTTTGAAACTGAAGCTGGAGATTTTTCAAAAAGTTCACATCCTCCCTCCCCACTGAATACCACAATAGTGATGAGACCTTTTACCACAGGTAAAGGAGCTATTTTCTAAAACATGTGCATTTCTAAGGAAGGATGATATTTTTAGATAGGAGTGTCTTATGCTGCAGTCCAAATCTTATCTCAAAGTTAAGAAAAAAATTGCAAAGCAAAAGTCACTTATGTGACAGAAGCTAGCAGGTTAGTATGAAAGAGTTTTGCGGGAAAGCAGTGAATACTTAGAAGTGGGGACTCTGGAGGAAGTGGACAGCTTTACTCATCAGCTGATTCAGTAGCTGAGCACGCCTCAGCTGGTACAGCAGCAGGATCTTCCAACACTGCAATGGCTTTTCAAAGAGGAAAAGACCTTCAGAGAGCCCAGTTAATGCTAACATCTCCTTCTGGTTCCTATCTGAAGGAAAATGAAAATGCACACTGCAGTATTACTGTCAGGACAGCCTACTAAAAAAACAGAGTACTGTGTTTTCCACTCTGTATCCATTTCTCTACCTGAATGTAGCAGCACTACAGATAATTTACATGTGGAAGCTCCCTCAGAGCTGCTAGAGTTACAGAAGTCAAGTTTAGTAAACACAAGATACAATGATTTAGGAGTAGACTTTAAAAAATGAAAGAGGCCAAAAGACTTGCACACTGAAAGGATGGGAATTTGGCAACATCCCTTCTAGGGCAGGAGTTCTACAAGGGGAACATGAAGGAATTTTAGAGCTGATAACTCTACCCTTCTCCACATAGATTTTACAGGGCAACTTGAGTAGCCTTAATTGATAGTCATGTTCTTTGCTGGCAGGCAGACAGACAGACAGCAGAGACAATATTAAAATGCAGCTGGCACCTACTTTTCTCAAAACAAGCTGGTTAGCTGAGGCATTGCTCAGAAGAAAGTACTCTGACACTGCAGAAAACTCAAGCTGTAAGAATTTAGTGCATGACTGAATTAAGAACAAGAAAAGGCACATGACAAGCTGGAATCATACCATTTTAGGACTAGGCTTCAAGAACTGCACCCTAAACATGAACAAAAAGTTTAAAAACTATATTAACAGATATTTAAATCAAAATGTAAAACCCCAGAGATTTACATAAGACACCATGAATGCAAACTCTAAAAATATAAGTACTCAAGTATTGCTTTCCAGAACATGCTCTCGAATCAGTAATGCACAGATGCTTACTTCCAATACCGTTCATTAAAAATGCACACAGACTAAATTTGCCTACAAGTAAAGTTTCAAAAGCTGCTGCTAAACAAATCCAAACAAATACTTCACCTCCAAGAGTGTCTTAAGCATTAAGTAAACAAATTAATAAGTAGGACTAGTTACAGATATTATTCTTCATTATTAGCCACATCCAGGAAGCAGTCTGTTTCAAATTTCATTCTTTTGACAGATTAGATCTCTCTTTCTGTGGTCAGCTAGCATGCAATACTTCAAAACTGAATCCGCTAATTTTAAGACTGGACCTAATACTTTCAATATATCCATACAGAAGATCCAACGAGTTTGAAAAGCTCCAGTTAAGTATCACTGGCCAAAATACACACAATGGGTAACGACTGTCAACAGTTCTCCATTAAATTAGTGACTGTTCTGAAGAAGTGATTGTTAATTTCCTTTAATTGCCTTTGGGGTATAACAGAATAGATGTCCTAAGTTCTTCTTCAGGTGCCTTATTAAATACATTTAATAGTTCCATTATAAGAGGATGCTGACAACAGGGATGAAATTCAGTTTGAATTTAAGTAGCCAAACTGCCATGGAAGTCTGTCTGCAGAACAATTCAGCTGACCACCCATATGAAAAAGAAGAAATCACTCTCTAAAGTCCAATTAATGGGAACCACACTACAATAACGTGCCTAAAGGCATCCAAGTTCAAGTGTGCAATCTGAAACCTGAACCCTGCCAAGCTAATTACAGCTGCAATTAACATGCACGGATCACCTAGACGAGGTGACCAACTCATTATAGCTCCATAGTACCACTGGAAAAAGTGGATGCTAATTCTAAACCTCTTCTCCCATGTGTAATATTAGGGCAGTCCTGCCCTTTTCATAGCTATTGCATGTAGCCACACATCTCAGTGCAGAGTCAGTAATCTGCATGAATTAGTAATGAAGACAACTAAGCTAGTGTGGGTTATCCAGCAGCAAGAGAACAGAAAGTGCTCTATCATTTTTACTCAGGGTAGTAGTCAGGCAGCAGGAGCAGCTTTAATTGCTGTAACCAGATCTGGAAAAGACTCTGCCCATCCATGTTTCCAGCTTGCAACTTCCAGGAAGTTAACTAAGTTAGAATAGTCTAGTTTTAAGTAATTCCAACAGTACTTTTTTCAAAAAGCTCATTGCAGAACATACCACAGAGACTGTGAACTCTGAAAAGCCAAAACTCTGCAATTTGGTTTATTATTGCAGCTAAAAAAATTTTCTGCTTAAAAAAACAGCTCAAAAGGCAATAAACAACTAAGACATTTTTAACAGAAGCCTAAAAGCAATAATCACAACTTACTCCAATAGACTAAGCATCAAGAAGTATACATTCCAAGCAATAAATATACTAGTAACCAAATAGTTATGAATTAAGCACTCTTTCCCCTCCATATTATACTTACTACTTAATAAGTTGTCTAACATATTCACATCCAGGTCTGAATGTGTTCTTTGCTGCTGTGCTACCAACTGACAGAAGTTCTGAGCAGCTTTGACTATGTCTGCTTTTCCATCTTCCGGAGACAGCACCTTCAATGTAGATTGGCAATTTAAAACTGAAAGTACAAAACATAGTTTAAAAGCAACAGAAATACAATTATTTTGCATGTGCTTTAGACAGTCACAGATACAGTTGAAAGTAACTTGTAGTTTAATTCATATCTTACAACTAGTCACAGATATACCTCACCTATCTCTTAGAGAAGTGGGTAAGAGTTTTCTGGATTTGCTGTGTTACTAAAAAACAAGCTTAAAACAACTATTTTGAGAAGTCTTGTGAGAAGGGGTTTAATTCAGTCTTGAAATGTAGTTTTCCAGGAAATTTGGATTGTTTCTTACACTGTCAGGCAAAGAACTGAGAAGAAAAGCACTCAGATAGTAACTTAAAGGGTTCAGGGAAAGAGAAAAAAAACCCAACAAATTAATTTCTACCCTACAAAAGACAGAATGATTAAGCTGGGGCCTCCCTCAATCTGATCACAGCATCTTGATGCAAGAGTTACACTGAAGCTTGGAACAAGATAATAGTCCAGAATTCATCTATCCATCTGTAACTATGTCTGTGACTTAAGAGGACATTTCACAATGATAATTATCTTAATCCTACACTATTGAAATGCAAAAAGTCTTCTCAAACTACATGACTTGCATCATTTTCAGTTCTGGGAAGATACCAAACTTGCCAAGGAAGCTGAAGGCCACAGATGGTGCACTATAGCTGGCCTGAAGTTAAGTGGGTTAAATACCGAAGTGTCAACACTTTAGGCTGATACCAAACTTATGATAGTTATAACCAGATACTTAAAAATAACATTTTTTTAAAACTTCAGAATCTGACTTCAAAGGACCACATAGCACAATCAAGATTCATAAGAACACCTAAAACCTCTCAGTTCATCTATCCAAAGGCACCACAATGAAAATAATTGTTCCTTAATATTGCTTGATTTGCAAATTTGCATCAAATGTCCTACATTAAAAAATATTTAACAGTATCCCTAAATGTAATACATGCACATTTATTTTCCAGAAGTGAAAATTTGCAGATGATAATAAACTGGATAGATGTCAGTTTGTTCAGCTGAAAACATGAAGCATCTGATCTGACTGTAAAGCCTCCTAAAAAAAATGAAGAACTTAAAAAAAGAACACAAAACACCTCTGCTTTTCACAGTTTCCAGCACAAAAGGTTCCTGAGATTTAAACACACTCTTTCCATCAGCAAGTCTGAGAAGTCTTTCAGTAGTTTGTTTGGTGTGAAGATAAATATCCCAACTTAGGTAAATGTAGCTAAGTATGCTGGAGTTTAAGACATTAATAGCCTGTCTACCCCATTTTCTGCTGGTTATTTCAACCTTCACATGAAGAAAAAAAATAACATGAAACCTGGGGTCTTCTACACAAATGCTAGCATCTTAGGCTCAGTAGTTCATAAGACATGTTCACATTACAATATTAAACTGGAAAGCTGGCATAAGGGATTTTGGTATCTGGTCAGCTCTCACAGGGGAGGCAAAACTTACAAGCAGTATTTCAAACACAGCTAAACATACCACAGCTTGTGTAGTCTTTTCATAAGTCTTGGAACTATGATGATCTTAAAACATAAGGGTTTTTTTCGGTATTTTTTACAAGACCTACTTAAATATTATGAGTCATAGTTAGGAGAGCTGTATCAGCCCATCCCTTTAAGACAATAGCCTGATTCAAGTACATGCCTGTGATTTATTATATTTTGAACAGATTTCTAGCATCTGTCTTAGGCAAATACTACTGTATAAGGAACACCAACCTGGAAACCTGCTCCTGCTTTCCACATCTAACTATGTGCAAAAGCTATTATTACCAAATTAATTGTTTCAACTTATGCCCTTTACCCTCCTGATGGCATTATACCTTGCCATGACAACCAGCAGTCTTGCTCTTTCCCTTTCTCCTTCCCACTTTGAGGTGTATGTTTGGAAAGATGGAAGCACACACACTGTTAACTTAACATCAAACACCTTACACTTTAGTGCTTTTTCAACTCTCAGCAAAGGAATTCATTTCACTGAAACACTGGGGAGTGGAGGCACACTGATGCATTGAAGGGGTTGTGGCACAACACTCAGGCTGAAGGAAAGATCAGACCACCCAGTAATGATTACTGCAGCAAGGAGAGAGCAATGCCCTGCTGTTACTTAAGAACAAATATGCACAATGGAAATTTAATACTAGCCCAGGAAGGTTGCATATTTTCTGATAATCAATTCTTAATGAAGAAAAAGGTCACTGTACATAGGAATGTGTTTAAGTAAAAGCAGATTTATGACAGATATACAGCTATTTATAGTCATACCAAGCCCCTCTAGTAGTTCATCTTACCTTGACCAGTTTTGTCGTGATTTGCAAATTCCACGGTGTACTTGGAGCAATCTAGTCCCAAGAGTTCTTGCTGCTGTTTTAAAATTTCATCCATTAATCTTGAATTATTCCTCTTGAAAATGCCTATTAAAAAAGAGCTGCATGTCAGCCAACTCCTATAAAGGGAGTTACAAAACAAATCTGACACAAGCCAAGAAGAAATTAGTCAGTACTGGTTTCAGACTGGAATTCACAAGTGCAGGTAAGAATTCAAAGCAAATGCTACTGCACATGACAAACTTGAGTGACCTTGGAAAGACAACTCATGTGCTTTTGTTCTTCTTTCACCCAGCCTGATTTAAGCAGCAAGTCACAACTGTGTAAGGGACAGCTTAAGACTTACTTCATTGTCCTTGCTAGAAATAGAGAAAGCAATAATCAGCAAAGAACAACCAAGTCAGATTAACACCAAATTTCTTCAATGCCCATGCTGCTTAAGTCTGCTACCACTTATTGCCACATCCCTCAGGCTGCAGGAAAGCAAAGCAACTCATCACTAAATCAGGTCTCAGTAACTGTCCACTCTTAAGCCATCCAACAGCATGGATTTCCAAATAAGAGAATTTCATAAGCTGTATGTTTCAAGGAGTTCATGCAGTTCCCGAGGCCTTTTTATACTTATAGATTTAAGGCAGACACATATTGAATGCAGGAAATCACAAAAGCCCACTTCAAACTTACTTGGCTTTCTGTACTAAAATAAATTCTAGTTTTTGAGAAACATAACTCAATCATTTCTAATTAAATGCCACAGTAAAAACTAAATGTTACAGCTTAAATATTTACAATCCAAAACCATGGCTAGGCATATTCACTCAGGAACTGCATAATGTTTTTATCACATGGTATTCAGAGGTTTTTACTGAGCTTCATTCAGAAACCTCGTGTCAAGCACTTCTGTTGACCAGTCTAAAAATTTCCACACACTAATCTTACAATGTAGACAGTGCAAAAGACAATGTAAGACATGCAACTTTACGATCAGGCTTAGGATTCAGCACCACAACCTGACTATAGGATCTGGAACTGCTACAACATTTCTCACATTGGTCAAACAGTGTATAAACACTGGATTAATATCGTAATACACTTAGGAGTTAGTTTGCAATATGAAGTGATACAATGCATTGATTTAATATGCTAGTCTTTAGGCCTAATGAATTAGAACTTTTCTACAGGTTTCATTAGAGGCTTTAATAGGTGGCAAAGTACTTATTTTTCCTCTCATCCTAGAGCTTCCTGTAAAAATAAACTATTTCATTATAGAAGTGTTAGTGATGCTTATAATTGATTTCATGTGTTTACATAAAAGCAAGTTGTAAAGCACAAACCTGTACAGAAAAAAAGTGTGTTAGAATACTTCTGCTAAGTTTACCCTAAAGTTAAATTGTTGCTCTTTGTGCTCCCACTTTCTAGTGTATACTTACACATAACAGAAATAGACAATGCTGCTTTAAATAATACAGTTTGATACAACTCTGCTTGGCTCAGTCTGTTTCGTGCTAGGGTTAGCACAGATTGTCTTCCTTACTCTCAAGGTCAGCAGCAGTGCATCCACTGCAACTGCTAATCCTGCACCCTCTTCAAGGAAGATCTGTACAAGGCTCACCTTTAAGAGTCACTTGGCTTTCATGCACCTTTAGATATGAGAAACAAAACTATGTTCAATATCCACATCATAATTAGGAAAGGCTCCTAATCTGGGAAATAAACTGCTGCTCTTCTTCCCGTTTCCCACCCAACACTAATGATATCAAATCCTTTCTCATGGCAGTCTTTGGCCTATTCCTGCCAAAGACTGGAAGAATTAATTACAGACTCCATACTCCAGTTCTAAAGTAAATTAAGACATTGAGGACCAACAGGTAGAAGAACTGACCAAGGTGTTTGCTTCTCAGTAAAAAGAGATAAGATTATGAAACTGGTCCAGCTCCAGTGAAGGTCCTTAACACACATAACAGATACAGGAGACTTGCTACATAAACGTGTTCTTAGGATTTATCTGAGTATCACACTTGTGTTCTGCTCATTTATCTCACCCACCCCCTCAGTTGTTCAAACCTGGGGACTGCAGGGCTCTTGGAGCAGCAGTTTAACAAATAGGAAGCGACTGTAGTTGTACCATGTAGTTGCACCATGTAGTTGCAGTATGCCTTCCTTGGAAAGGCCTCCACAGCTACATTCCCACTGATCCATCAACCTTGACACATAGTCAGTTTTCCTGAAGAGAACCGGAAGCACAGCAGAAAGTAGTAAAAATTCAAACTAACTCCGATCTTAATTAAAAACCAGCGGCATCTGGGAATACTCCTTCAATATTTGTCTCTCAGTCAGTGCACAAGAGGCATATGAATGCTCATCACTGCAAACAGTCCTGCCAAATGCAATGTTCACAGGCCAAATTCATATTCAACTTCAAGAATTTTACAGGGTCATGACTCAGCTATATTCTCCTTTCCCTTACAGTATCTCAAACCCCATTTATCTACAAGGCTCATTTTTCTAAACTTCGTAAATATACTCAAGTTAGTTCTAGGAGATGCTGCTGCTTAATTTAAACATGACAAATATAGCCAACAAGTGCATGAGTAGGCCAACTCAGTAACAGAATTATGTGTTCCTAGGCAGTGAAACTTAACTCTTGATTTACTGCAACCCTCCAATTTTGTTCACAGTCCTCCACACAAGTTAAAGGAATTCCATAATGTAATTTTAACATTATAAAAAAATTACAGTTTGACAAAGGTCTAATAAACTTTAGCAATACAACAGCTGTTTGCTGTGAAATGAAAAAAAAATCCAGCACTACTCATGTTTCTGATATGGAACACAAACATGAAATTGTCACTATTATTTGTCATCAGAAGATTTTCTGATTTTGAAAAGCAGAAACATTTTTTCCGTCAGAACTGTGGAACCTTTGCAAGCTGGTGCAAATGTGTATATTCCTGAAAATGAAGTGTTCTGAGAATTACATGTATTTAAGCACTAAAATTCCTAAAGAAAAATAGTATAAAACTCCCTGTCCTGGTTTGTTTCTCTTAATTACTGAGAACTTGTGAGCTGTTTTCAGGGATGCTACTTGTTTTTACAACACCAGCTGCAAGCATGCTGTCAGTCATTTATTGCTGTTAGAGCTGAGGCAAACCAGAAGTGTTTTAGCTGCCTGCAGTAATCCTCCATTACACAGGTCTGTTCCAAGGCATGCACCTTTTGCTCAGATGATCATGGCTCAGATCAGCCAAGCCCTTTTGCTCGCAACCATGGTGTTGCAATATTTTAGGGTTAGATATTGACAAATGAAGTTTGTAATTAAGAGGCTGCAAGTTCAGCAGGTGTAGAAGTGACAAGAATCTTGATCTGGAATTGAAAAATTGGCACAGAGAATCACCAAGTGATGTCAACCATTTGTTTGTCTCACTAGACCATCACAGCCACCACCTGTTAATGCCTTAATGGCATCTCAAAGTTCAACATTCTTAATTGCCCTGCTTTTAAAAGCAGCAGAATCTGGTAAAACACAGAATAAGGTGTTGCAAGGTAACACATTACCAAAGTGGAGTCTAGTAAAGAACATACCTCAAAAACATTTCAGCTATTTGCTTTCTCAACTTCTTTCTAGTGCTAACAAGGAAAGAGTAATCAAAAGTTGTAATTGTTATCAGCTGTTAACATTTTGAGAACATCAAATAATAAGCCACTTCAAAGAAATCAAATGCAAGAAACTGTTTTAATACAGGAAGAACTTCTGCCTACATCCTGTTGGATCACACTGGTTCATAACGGAGGAAAGCATGGCCATTACACTGGACCTCACAAGACATGGAAAGCTACAAAACAAATACCTCCTTTATTCCAAGAGTCTAGGAAAAAGTAATCCAAGTTTGAATGTAGCTGAAGTCACTAGAATTTCAGATTAAGGCCACTTAAGACAGCACCAACCAAACAAACAGTTTGACTTAGAACTGAGAACTTCATAGGTGACCATTCCTCCCACATTTCTTCTTGAAGGGACATTCTGCACTAAGAGAACAGGAGCTCATCAGCAATTGAAAGAAAAGATACCTCTTTTGTATTTCTCATTCTTGTAAGATTACCTTCTACAGATTAGTGTTATCCCTTTTAATAAACGTGGTCTGAGAACTCCTCTCAACTCGACACCAGAATGCAATTGTTGAATGTGAAATTGCATGTGGGTGAAAGCCCACAGCAGATGCCCTGTGACACTGGCATCCCAAGTGACATAAAACCACAACATATTTATCTTGCCCAGTGAAATGAACACACTGCACACCCAGAAGGCTTTATGGATTGATCAAATCAGCTAAACTACCAAGTAATCTAGAAGAGACTAGAGGCCTACTTTGGGGCTAATGAAATAATTTATTTTTCATACTCTATCCTTCCAAAGAGCTTCTAAGAGAAAAGTGGTCAGAAGCAAAGCAGTTCACTAGAAAGCCAAATCCAGGATGAATGACTCCAAATTTTCAATACAGTCACACTGTGGGATTTAAGAAACTTTCAGTGTGAAGCATCTATCTAGGAGTCCGGAGTACCCAAGTGCTAAGATTCAGCAAGCTCTCAGAAAGCATTCTAGACTTGTCCTAAACTGTGTCAGAAAAGCTTCACAGAAGTAACACTCAATCAAGCAAAACAACTACCAAAAGGAAGTTAAGGTATATAGCACTAGTAAAAGGCTTCTGCTCCCCAGCAGGTGTTTTAAGTGCTATTACATTATTGCATTATCAATGCCTTCTGACTGCAACAAGGCTGCAGTATTTCCTCACAGATAAGGTCTTGAAAAGCATGGCTGGATTTCTACCAAGTGATAGGACTGGCAATACCAAAGTCAACGGAAATAAATTCTTGATCAAAAGCCTGAAACTTTAGTTCGCATTATTTAACCCAGATGCACACAATAGCATTAACTTTATTATGGTTTTGTCATGCTGCACATCAATGAAAACTGAGAGAAAGGGTGTCCACACACCAGGGGCAGTAAAGCCAGGCCACCTTGGGCCACCAAACATGCTGAGGCAAAGAGGAGGTCTCAGTTCTGAGCTCTGCACATCTCCAGCCAAGTTGCCTTTCCAGTTACTGGTGCAGCTGCTGTAACAGTCAGGTGGAATGCAGCTACTTATTTTTTGACACTGAAGAATACATGAACAACCTTCCATTTAGCAATTTTGTAAAAAAATACAGAAGTTTGCTACTACAAACAAATAGGCAGCACTTCTTCTGCCAAGAACTTCATGCTTCCCTTTCTTCCTATAGAAGGGACAATTAAGAATGTATTTTAAATTTAATCCTTCTGCAGGAAGCTGATACACTTTTCTTGCAGAGAAGGCAACTGTGGAAGACCACACTTCTAAACAAGGTTTCCTGTTGCAATCAAAAGAATCTCAGTACTACAGTTATGCAATAGAGGAAAAGAAACAGATTTATGTATACTCTCACCACAGCTAAGACTGATCCAGAGCACTCATAATTAGTTTTCCTTCTCCACCACAGCCAGCACCAGTGGGAACTTTGACAAATCCATAGTTGGTACAACTGTATGAACACAAATCCTCACAGAAGCAGCTCAGCAGTCCAAAAACACCACTCACCATTTGAGTGGATGGAAACAAGTGCACACACTGTAATTAAGGGTCACCCTCTGCTACTGATAAGAAAAAGCTGTACCTGACTTTATTCACGTTTGCTATCATCAGTGTTAGTGCTGAGGGTTCCAGACTCCACCACCACTGAGCACCGGATTTAGCAACAGCTGCAACATCCTACTTAATGACAAGTCTATCTGGAAATGGTGTATGCTCAATCAAGACACTCTAAGGAGCTTAGCACCAAAAGAAAGGCAGCATATGTGCTATTACCAGCAGTGAGCATACACTAGAGCTACATGTATGAATGACTATTTGTTCACTCTCTGAAGCTGAAGTCAGTCTAAAAAGCTCAGCTGTGCACAAACAGTTGTGGCTCCTATCCTGGACAACCCACTGAACATCGTGTGGGACACGATGTGTAATGGCAGGCTGGAAGTTTGGCAAAAGCCACAGATCTAAAACGTTTTAGTTGCTCTCCCTTCTTTGATTTTGCTCCAACAAATTGGAAATCAAGTTAAACAATTAAACTAGCATATTCAGGTATCAGAGAAGAACAAGCTACTGAAAAATATGATACTGAAATCATGAGATAACTATATTTTCAGATCTCAGAAGTGGCAGCAAAACCTCTTAACATGTAACTTTAGAATGAAAAATTAAAATCCACACCTATTACTTAAAACAACAAAACCAGCCAAACTAAACAAACAACTCACAACACCAAAACAAAAAATAACATCATCACAACACAGAACAAAATTGAACAATTTACATATGTAACTTTAGAATGAATGAAACAATACATGGATACAACAGCAAATAACCCAAGATTTATTTTTTTTTTATCTGAACTGCTATCAATAACAATTGTTCTGCAAAGTTATTTCAGCTCTTCAGAAGACAAAACCCTTATAATTTCTGGTCATATTTAGTCTGCTAACAGTCAATCTTAGATCTGACAATTTCAACACATGCTAGAGAAGCAGGAGCAGGTTCTCAAAAAATAATGTTTCAGACACTGCTACAGCTCTGGCTCCTTACTGTGAGACAGGAGCTCAGCAACAGTGGCTACTGAAACATTGGCTGGTGCCTTCTCCCTCCTCAGTGCTGCACAGGAAGCAAGATGAAAACCAAGATGACCAAGAAACACGACTCTCAGCTTGATCTGTTTCTCAGTTCAGTTCTCATACATATAATTTGTGGAGCACAGTACTGGAATCAGAAAAAGGAACTGAGCACATGTAACATATTAGGCAATACTGCCCATAGTTCACTTGGAGGTTGACATAGTTAAAGATCCCGTACAATAAAAATGTCTCTCTCCAAGTTGTGAGGGAAACTCTTTCTTCCTTGGTACTGTTTGCTCTACAGCATTTCACCTGATTGAATGCTTTCCAAGTTGGGAGTAAAAACTGTCAACACATAAATGACTTTTCAGAAGGTGCTGTTCTCTGTGTGCTTGTGATGTTTTGCAAATACCATTCTTTGACTTCCAAATGAGGAAACATTCTCCCTCTGAAATACAACATAACCAAGTTCCACAACAGCCCTGCACAGATGGCCAGTTTAAAAGTGACTGGTATTAAGCCCAGTTTCTTATAATGATCTTAAAGAATTTAGTGAAAGTCAAGTCTTCTGACTCTTTTATCACATAGGAAGGATCAACCATGAAACAGAACTATAAATGGTGATGGTTTAAAATAAAGCAAAAAATTTAAAGAAATCACAAATGCCTATGCTCAAGGAAAGACCTGCATACTTCAGATGCTTTTGCACACTTGATGACAAAAGATTTCACGTACTTATGTGGGAGGCACTGCTGGGCATTTCCTGAAAGAGCACTAGAAGACAACTGTACCTCTAACCTGGCATAACTCTACACAGTTCACCTGACCTCCATAACACCTCTAAACAGCCAGTGGAAATGGCTCAAAACAAGTTAAACCCTGGTCTCCTACAGTCTCACTCCTAACAGCAAGAGCACAGGCATCTTCAGAATGAAGTTTTTTCGTCTTCACAGGACAGAAACAAGACAGTCCGTGTCATGTATTGTCAGGACTTCTGAGCTGACAGCTTGTCCAGTAAAGTTAGAGATCATCTCTCAACAGCTGGACAGAAGGCTTCACCGAAGAATATCTGGAATATGGCTGGTTTTAGCTTCCCACTAAGAAAGGAAACGTATGAGGAAGTCAGATTTGCTCCATGACTTCCTCATAGTATGTTAAATCCAAACTCTGAGCTTATCTTTATGATAGTCGTTGACGTGGGACCAACATACACGCAAGAGCCAGGGTTCAATGATCTTACACCTGAGACCCAGTAATAAATAAAATTACCAGCAGATATGAAAAAAACCCAGAGCTTCCATAAGCACTGGCTCAGAGTTAACTCAAATGCCAAGCAGCACAAGAAGCAGATGAGGTAATTTAATTTCACAATACAGACAGCACACAGAACATACGTGCTTATGTTAACTACTCGTCCATCCTGTTTCTTCACACAGGAGTAACTTGAAAATAGAAGGCTACTTTCATTCATCCACTTCTGGAAGTTCAGCCCTAGCTCATAAACAGCACTCATAAGAGCAGGTAGCCTAAAGCCCTTCCCTACTAGCATTCCCTGCCCTACACTTTCAGATGTCAGCAGTTCAGTCAGCCCAAGGCTGTGGACACGGCTCTAGAAAGCAGGCAGGACCGGGTCATCTCGACACAGGAGCTGGGCCAGAAGGGCAACCGGGCCATTCCCCAGGCATAGAAGCTCTGCAGCAGCCAAGCAGCTCCAGCGGATGGGAAAGGGGCTGCCAGCAGATTTTAGCACGGGACTTGGGAAGACCCCAGAACAGCGCGGCGCTCTGGCTCCACGCCAGGAGGCGCTCCCGGGGCGGGCCCCGCCCGGGATGGGAAGTCGGGGCCCCGCGGCGGCCGCTCACCGTTATGGTCGTAGACGCTGACGTAGGAGATGCCCACGGCCATGCACCACACCACCAGGCTGGCCATGTCCGCGTAGCTCGGCTCCTCCTCGGTCACCACCAGCCCCACGTGCACCGGCAGCTTCCGCAGGGCGCGCCCGTCCGCGCGCCACCGCTGTCGCCCGCGCGCTGCCCCGCCGCGCGCGGGTCCCCGCCGCCGCCAGGCCGCGCGCGCCGGGCGGAACCCGAGGGCGCGGGCGGCGGGCGCCAGGAGCGCGCAGGAGGTGGCGGCGGCGGCGGCCGCGCGCCCGCGCAGGCACGCGAGCAGCGCGCGCTGCAGGCAGAGCAAGGCGCGCACCAGCGCGTGCAGCGCGCGCCACGCCAGACCGCCCGCCCCGCTCATGGGAGCGACCGACCGACAGCAGCGCGCGGGGGAGCGGCGGGGGTGCCTCAGCCGCTGCGCGCCGCCCGCCTCGCCATCCCCTCACGGAGCCCGCGTCCTCCGCCCGGCAACCGCCGGCGCCGCCATCTTCCCGCCGCCCCGCCTGATCTTTCACCTCTCAACCCGCCACACGCGAGTCGCCCGTTGGTCGCCGGGCGGGATGACGTCGCTTCCGGCCGCGGAGCGCGAATGACGTGGCCGCCGGGGAAGGGGAAGGCGGGGCCGGGGCGGGAGGCGGGGCCGGGAGCGGCCCGGGGCGGGAGCGCCCGCGGGAAGGGGCGGGGCCGCGCCCCCTGGCGGCCGCTGCTGGCCAAGGCCCTGCGGTGCCGGGCGGGGAGGGAGGGAGGGAAGGCGGCGGGCGGGATTCCCCCCACAGGCGGGCTCTGCCCAACTTCCTCGCTGTTTCAGCGACCCATATGCAGCCCATCCCTCTGCCCATCCCAGCCTTCCTCCTCCTGGCGTCCGCAGCGCCTCGTTCGCGCTGGTGTGTGAAGCAGAGGTGGAGGAGGAAGCATATGAGCGCCACAGAAGCAGCCGGGCCTCAGGGGTGTCTGTACTGAGATGCGGGTTTCCCCTCAGAGCGCGGAGCGAGGGCTCGCCGGGCGCTCCCGTAGCGCGGCCTGGGGCTGCACACTCGGGTTCCGGCCTGCCACAAAAACCGCCGCTCCCGGGCTTGGCTGCCTTGGCTTGGAAACACCGCCGCAGGTGAAAGATGAAGTGAGACCTAATGCTAGCCCCATACTGTCAGACAGATCGGTGGGCAGAGATGGCGCGGAGATGTTTAAAGCACTCTGTTAAAGGAATCTGCCAATGTAAAATTGAATGAAGAATTTTTTATCACGAAAATATTTCTCTTGCACGGAAAATAACTACTTTCCTGGCTTCTAATACAGACCAGCATTGGCCAGCAAAAAAAAAAAAAAAAACCCACAGTCACATTGCAAGGAAGGATTGTGCTATTTCATTAGTATCTAAATCTTTAGCTACCAAAAATTTGGCTGACTGACCTTAGAATCATAGAACCATTAAGGTTGGAAAAGACCTCTAAGATCCCATTGTTAACCCAGCACTGCCAAGTCCTCTGCTTAACCATGTCCTTAAGTGCCAAATCCACATCTTGTGAACACATCCAGGGTGGTGATTTCACCACTTCCCTGGGAAGTCTGTGACAATGCTTGACAATGCTTTCCATGAAGAAATGTCTCATACTATCCAATTTAAACCTCCCCTCGTGCAGCTTGAGGTCATCTCCTCTGGTCCTTATCACTTGTTTCCTGAGACTGACCCCAGTCTTGCTACCACATCCTTTCTGGAAGTTGCAGGGAATGATCAGGTCCCCCTGGAGTCTCCTCCAGGCTAAAGAACCCCAGCTCCTTCAGCTCCACCTCACAGGACTCACTCTCTAGTCCCTTCACCAGCTCCATTTCCCTTCTCTGGACAGGCTCCAGGTCCTCAGTGTCTTTCTTGTGGTGAGGGGCCCAAACTGGGCATGGCATTCGAGGTGTGGCCTCACCAATGCTGGGGTGGTCCTTCTGGCCACACTATTGCTGACACAGGTCAGGTGCCATCGGCCTTCTTGGCCAGCTGGGCACACACTGGCTGCTCCCCAGGCAGCTGTTGACCATCAACCCCAGGTCCTTTTCTGCTGGGCAGCTTTCCAGCCCCTCTGCCCCAGCCTGTATCGCTGCAGGGGGTTGTTGTGACCAGAGGACAGGGTGTGCCACTTGGCCTTGTTCAGTCTCACAGAGTTGGCCTCAGCCCATTGATCCAACCTGTGCAGATCCAACTGCAGAGTCCGAGGATAAGGGAATGTAAAGAAAAATGAGCTTAGGTCTCTCTCTTCCAATTGCATAGCTTAATGGGTTGGGAGACCTCAGAAACGCACGTGTCAATCACATTTGCATAGGAGACAGAATGAAATAGCTGCACTTTGACACCTGACAAATCACCCTCTGTGGAGTGATTACTCAGTTACTGAATGGCAACAGAAGATAAAAAATAAAAACTGTTTGCTTTGAAAAGTAATTTGCTGATGTAATTACTCATCAGTTATCACCTGAGATCATGAACTAACTAGACTGTTTGTAAGTCTCTGGTTTTATTGGTCTCACTAATACAGTTTTGTTTAGTTTTCAAGCACTTTGGGAAGTGCTTGATAAAATTTGTACATATATCAGAGTTAATGCATTAATTATGTAGCATTTAGTCCTTTTTTGTGTGTATGTGCACAAAAGTCTGGAAAGATGTGGTCAGTGAAGGGGGACACTTGCAGTGTGCACTTGCACATTAAGTATACTTAACCTAAAAGTATACACATGGTATCTTGACCTATATTGTAGCAAATCAGCTATTCAGCTACCAAAATAAACTCTTATAAAAGCTTCACCTCACTTCATCTTATCCTAATATTTGCCAGGATGTATTTCCTGAGAATCTCCCATCTTTTGTTTACAACAACAGAATTAGGTCAACTCGACCCCAGTGTTTTCATTCCTCACTATTAATTAACTTCAGAACTACTATCAAATCCCATTAACCAGCACACTGATTCTTCTGTTTATTTCACTTGCAGTGATGAAGATGTCTTCTGTATTTTGCCTGCAACTCAGCTAATTTAGTCTAATGTAATTTAAAATAGTCCAAAATAAACAAAAAATGGAAATGTTTCAGGAAAACAGAAATCAATTTCTCAAAAGCAAGAATTTCTGAACAATCCCAAGAAATTGCTCATATCAATGTAACTCTCCATGTCAATCTTCAGACCCATGAGTTTGAACATGTTGAATGCCTGACTTCTAGCAATAGTGTCTTGTGTTATTGCAGAATTTTATTTGTGGGGGTTTTATGTGACTGTAAGAAATATTGTACTATAAAAAGGTCCATACAAAGTTACAGACTGCTTTTCTAAGAGATAATAATTGTATTCTAGCTTCCCTCAAACTACATAGTATTAATGGTATAAAAAAACTTTTTTTTTTTTTTTTTTTACAATATTAAGTTCACAATGGCACCCTCACTGTACCGGCTATTACTTCTTGTAATACAAGTAGGGCAGGAAAAGCTAATGACAAATGAGAAGACTGCTTGTCAGTAGAGACACTGGTGGCAGTGGGCAGCTCTAGACAATTTCAAGGTTCACTACAGATAAACAGTGTCATTAATCTAATTCATAATCGTAGTAATCATCATCTGTGTTCACTCCAACGCTGGAGGCCTCATTGGGTTTAATTTTCTTTCTGTCCTCTTTGCCTCTTTCCATGGAAGACAAATTGTCTTCACACTGCTGCAGAATCTTTTTGGAAGACATCCAACTTTCCCCTCGGCTTTGTGCTGGCGCTGCACACTGCCCTCCCCGGACATCCGTCCCTTTGGCCACCAGTGCTCTTCTGGTTCTGAGAAGGTCACAGGTGCAGTTCCAAGGGTTTCCATCTAAGTACAGATGACGAAGACGAGGTAAATACTCCAAAACTTTGCGATCCAAGACAGATATCTTGTTATTCCGTAAATTTAAAACCTGAAGCTGTTTCAAGTCCTTCAGTTCTTGTTCCCCAACATCCTCTATGTCGTTTCCTTTTAGATCCAATCTAGCAAGGGTATCTGGAAGTCTGAACAAAAATAAAACAACACAAAGTTGTTATGTTCATCATACTGTTTTTGTAAGTGGTATTTGGTGGTGGGTGTTTGTCCAGGCACATCTGATGTACTAAAATAAAGCTATCACTAAAAAAATGCAATCTTCTGCAAAAGCAGATGTTCGTATTGGGTTTGGGTTGGGTTTCTTTGTTTCCTTGTTTGCTCTCTGTTTTTATGTTATAGGTGTACTGACTGTGCACCCTTGAACTGTTTTCCCAAATTACTGCAGTTCTGACCAGTACTGACTGTTCATGCAGCTGAACTGAACAGCAGTCCTGTGCTGTGCTATGAAAAAAATTAGCTGCTTATTTGACTGTCAAGTTTAAAAATGCTTTTTGTACTCTTCAATGCCAATGACCAAACTATAGCACCATGAAAGATCAAAAGTTTAGACAATCATGGCAACACTGCTCCTTCAACTACTTCTATATATGATTTGTTTAAAAATGCTTTTTCATTCATAAAGAATTAGAATTTTTCCATTTTGTTCTCCTGCTCCCATCAGACTCAAACATTAATCATCACAGCAGTAATCCATCTGATGATCAGCTGTTAAGAAATCAGCAACAGGGAAAATATAAATGCTTTTAAAATAGTAATTTCAAGACTTAGAACTGATTACATTTAGAAGAGAAAAATCTGATAATTTCTGGATATGATACTGAACAGGTCAGTATAATTGTTATTTTCATATACATTACAAATTTATATGAAAAGACCTTAATTTCAAAAGTCTTGCTCATTTATGAAAATTTATGATATTGTAATTTCCCTCTGATATAGTTAGTGACAAGCGCTTAACAGAAAAGCATAGGCATGGAATTTCTTTAATAAAATTAATTTGAAAGTATCTTAAAAATCACCTTCTATGGTAGAATGCAAGGTGATGAAAGATCAAGGTTACAGATTTTAAGGAAACTTAACTGAAACTCTCAGGGAAATGATGATCATATTACCAAGATCTATTTAGAATAGAACAGCATTATACTGCAACTGGGAAAGTTATGGGATAGTCGGTGACCCTCACTCACTGTTTTTTGTGAAGCCAAGTTTGAACCTCTTAAGCTGAAAGATAGTTTCCAGATTTGTGAAAACCTGACGAGTCCAATGTTACTATTTCAAGACTAGGGCAGTTCTGTATTGTGTTCAGTTCTGTTCTTCCTGGGGAGATTTCACGTATTGATATGGTGATTCACATCACAAAATCTGACATTACCAAATGCTTGTGACTGCAATAAATCAGCTTTGAAACCTAACTACAGACAATTCTAGTTGCCCGATATGACACTCTAATATCAGAAGGGTAGTCTGGGGTAAAATCCTAGTGCCACAGATGTCAAGGGCACTGGGAAATCACCCAAGAGGTTTACCCAGAGTGATTACAGTCCAAAGCCTGACCAGCAAGTCCTTAAACCTGTGAAGACTCTTATTGTAGTAATGTTAGACTTAAACTTTATGGCTATACTGTTTGACTTCAGGCTGTGTTGATCTAGAGAAATAATGCCACTTAGTACATGATTGAGTGCCCTGCAGCTGGAAAAGGAACTGTGCGCACTTGGGAGCTGACCAAGGCAGCCACACCGTGCTATTGCCACTCTAAGGAATATCATCAGATTCTTTCCTGCATTTTCACCACGCCCTGTAGGATTTTATGAAGTACGGCTTTTCTCTAAAAGTCCTGAAAATACTTGGACTTGTGGATTATTTTCTTTTCAGAAAAGAAAAGAAAAAAAGCTTTCTTTTTTCTCATTTCTGCGAAAAACCTGCTAAGACCTATTCACTTTAGCATATCAGTCATATCTTTTAACCTTTTACACCTGACAGAGTTCTCAGATAAAAGTCAAAAGTAATAATATTTTTTTCTGTATATCCACGAGTACCTGGTCATCATCAAACAATTAAATTAAGTACATAAATTTTATTTCTTGTCTTTTTTTTCACCTCTTTTATGTTTACAGTCCTCCCTGGGAATCTGTATTTACTGTTGGAATGAAAGGTCCCCAATATCTCCTTAAAAGTTATATACTGTTTACAGGCTAGTAGAGAACACCTTCCTGTTAATTCTCTTGACTACAAAGGTTGTAAAATAAGATGGATTAGACAATACTAAAGTAACTACAAAGCATTAAACATTCCTGTCAAGCTAGACTGAAATCAAATATTTATACACCACTAAATCACTTTCTGATTATAAAGCTGTTGCCAAATATATTCAAATGCTAAAGGACATGATGCTAAATGAATTGAATTTTACTGTGTTATTTATTTAGGTTAGTTAAACCTGTCTACAAACCATAAAAATAAAGTTTAACAGTCCAGTTTTGTTAAGGAAGTTGATGTTAATGAAATTACTTCACTATTTTTATGCCATCTTATTGCACAGCCTTCTGTAATATAAAATTGCCACTTTATATCAGAACAGCCTCCATTTGGCTTAATATGCTATCTCTGATAATGGCCAGTTCCAACATTCAGATGAATGTGATAGATCCTCTAAGCAGAGCATTAATGAACACAGGTTGCCCAAGGGATGTTTCTTCTGTGCTCTGTTGACTGGAATTTTTCTTATAGCCTGAAGCTGGAGACTTTATATGCATCCTAAATACCTTGTAACATGTGAATTTAATGAAGTTGGGAATGCCAATATCACTAAAAAAGCACATTCTTTTTGATCAGATTCAGCTCCCGAAATCTTAATATTTTAACAATAATAAACTTGGTGTGGCTTGGTGGAAACAGCAGCTTTAAAATTGCTATCTATCCTTTTTATCAAATGCTCTATTATTTTTCTTTTGTGGGGCAAACTAAGTAGCAGTATAACCTTGGTAGTAAGTTTGTTGCATTCTCCCAGCAGGTTCTTCTTATTGGTGTGCTAATTAAATAAAGTGGTCTCACTGGCAGGGAGAGATACAAATTGAGCAGATTCATTTGGGGCCACAGATGTAATGAAAGTAGCTCTACTCTGAGGCTGCTAACTGGAGTGCTAATTAGTGCTAGTTACAGCAATGGGTTTATGGTATGGACAGACTTCTGCCATGACTTGGTCTAAACACCAATTTTTGCCTCTCATTCTCGTAATGCAAGGATGGAGAGATGACACCTTGGAACCGACTGTCCTGCGATTCACTTGCCTCAGCGGAATAGAACTGAGGAGATTCTGTTCCAGCGCCAGATTGGAAAGCTGCGTGCACTGCTGGAGAGCTCCCGCCTCAAACGTGCTGACAGCGTTGTTGTCGAGAAACAGGTGCTTCAGGTCTTGGAGTCCTTGAAAGTCCTGTGCTGTCACCCTTTGGATCAGGTTATTGCTGCAGTCGAGTTTCTGCAGCCTGCCGGGCAGCCTGAGGGGCACAGCGTGGAGCTGGTTCTTAGACAGCTCCAGTGTTGTTAAGTTAGGGAGAAGCTGGGCACCATCTATTGATGTCAGCTGATTTTCTGACAGAAGGAACTCAGACAGATTTTCTAGGTGTTTCACATCTCGCAGTCTCACAATTTTAAGTTGGTTTTTCTCTAATTTTAGAGACAGTAGGGATTTAGGTAGGTCAAGAGGCACTTTTATCAGAAAGTTGCCACTTAAGCTGAGAAAATGTAGACTTTGGAAAGATGCGAAGAAGTTGGTTGGGAATGAATTCAGTTTATTATCATCCATGCTCAAATACATCAGCCTAGGAAGCCTAAGTGGTGCAGACACAGATTCCATGTTGTTGCCATCTAGGATCAGAGTTTGTAAATTGTAAAGGGAAGAAAATGCACTTGGAGGTAGAGTTGCAATCAAGTTGTTCCGAAGATCGAGCACCCTTAGTTTTATCAAACCTGCAAAATCAGATTCATGCAGAGTGTTGATGGAGTTATCAGCAAGTTTTAAAATTTCAAGGCTAGATGGGAGAAAGATGGGTATTTGCTTTAGCTGATTTTTGCAGAGTTCCAGGGACTTCAAGGTGCTCAGATCTTTGAAAGTGTTGTTTTCTATTGATTCTGTGCCACTGCATGACAGGACCAGCTCTTCGAGGACTGGCATTCTCCTGAAGTCAGTAAGCTTAAAGAGAAAAAAAAAAAATTGTGGTAGTACATTTATAGGTATAGGTATCCTCACTGGATTACTGCTTCTGGATGCTTGGACAGTTGCTGAAAAACATTATATTTAAAATGAGAAACTAAAATAAGTGATAAAAGTAGAAATATTGCTATAGGTACCTGTGGTTTCCCAATATTTACTTGCATTTCTAGAATTTTGTGGTTTAAATCTATGCTGTGTCAGGTTTTGAGCAAGCACATACATTTGAAGGAGGAATATTCCTTTTGTTTCCTCCTGGTGGATAGCCTATATAAAATGGAAAGCTAACATCACCAGTGGCAGAATCTTTGCAGAGAGTGGATGGTTGTTAATGTTCATTGTGCTCCATGGTGCTTGCTAGAGCACTTTTGAGTTCATGATACAGCCATTTCCATATATCAACAGCACTGGCCCTGCAGCATGTATTCCCCAGAGGAACAGATGTCTTTACCTCTTGCTACTGTTTTGGAAGAAAAACTGAAATTCAACTCTTTTCCCCACTACCTTCTTTTTTTTTTCCTTTTTTTTTTTTTTTTAATAAAAACCTCACATATTAATATGATCAAACCAAAAGTGTCAGATCAGCCTGGCCTGAAAAATCACCTCTGGAACAGAGTGTTGTCACAGAAACTTAGTTTTTATTAGTTAGTAATAAACAGATGCTTTGCAGTGGTAAATGGTACTTAGATGTTGTCTATGACTATAATATCGAGAGGCACACAATTGTCTCATTATTTTTCTGCCCTGTTAGAACGTGCTTGTTGCCATCTTGTGTCTCAAGTTAAGCAGCAAACCTAAGTGAATCTGGCAGCTTTCTCTAAGCTGAGATAGGAGGAAACATGTAGGAGGATGAGCCAGGGTGTTCTCCAAGCACACCAGTTGCTACAACCTTGGTTTTCTGAAATTACCAGATATGCTTCCCATTGACCTCAGTGACTGAGTCTTAAAAAATCATTTATATAGGAATCCCCCCCAAAAAGCAACGTGAGCAGGTGTTCTGCACAGGAGTGGTGAGGAGTGTTCTCATCTGTTTTCCCTTCCCATGTCCAAAACCATCTCACTACAGGTCTCAGGGACCACACCAGTTAGATATGCTAAAGTAACAGTAGATTCTTCCTGCTATTCTCCCCAGGGCTTGGTAGCTCCCAGCACATTTTACTCTCAGTGGGGGAAGCTATACAGCCTGTTCTACAGCATAACCCCTCATTCCAGTCAGGAATCTGTATGGAGGGCAGTACAAGTCCTTTTGCAGTACAGGTGCTGCGTAGTAGTTTTGTTCCATAATCCTGGTTGGATACATTTAACTATCATACTTGCATAAGTGAAATCAGCTCATAACAGTGACTGTTAAAAGGTGTCTTACAGCTTCATTTGTCCAACTCTTGGATATTTTTGGCCTTATCTTTTAATCTTTTTATCTGGCTACAAACTCTGTGTTTTAACTTTTGTTAAAATTAAAGCCTGCACAGCTGTGAAAGACAAGTCAGATTTCATTTTGCTGAGGTATCCTTAGTTTATATTTCTGATTAACTATATTCTGTCTTGCAAAGCAATTTCTGAATTGCAAAATTTGATGCAATTACTGAGAAAGTGTAATAGATATGGAACCTCTATTGAAACAGGTTTGTCCATCAATTATATTTAAATCCAATGAGGGAATGTACCTCCATTAAAAACCTTATATTCTCAACAGTAAACAACAGTTGTCCAAATTATATAATTTGATTTTTCTATAAATCAGTGTTTTGTGTGTATATAGCTATATAGCAATATCAGAACTGCTGATGTCCAGTTTTGGTCATGATTAGGAAGGTGATCTTGTATATAGGAATGAGCTGCATTAGTCTAGAGCACAAAAACATAATCACATGTAATTATAAAGCCATCTTATGGAAATTGAAACAATTATGAACCTTCACAATTCAACACATTTTCTCAATAAGTTCCAAAGCAATGTTTCCTGCTTTTCCTCATTTGATTTCTGTATGCCTCTACGAGGCTTAATTTTCATCTTATTATGTTTCAGAGAGTTGTGAAGGTCAATGTACAGACATTTGCTCTGTAATGATGTTAGGCTTCTTAATGTAGATTATTATTATTTCTATTTTCCACCTATTTAGTATGCGTTGCTAAGCTTTGTGACCATGCTGTTTTGAGACTTAAATATTTATCTATCTGTGCTTTTATAAACCACCCAGTCTTTCTAATACAAACCAAAACACATTTGAAAGCCCATCAGCTTTTTCTTTCCCCTAGGAAGCAGTGTTTTATTCTCTAACTGGATTGCCTGTAAAATTATACTGTTATAGTTTTATATTTTAAAACATTGATATTCTGAAAGTGGATCTAATATGCTGATATTTAATACAAATGTTTTAAGGAATTTGTCATTTTAAATACTTTTTTTCTTTTTTTTTTTTTTTGAGTTTTGAGTTTTGAGTTGCTGTGACCTGGGATATGTTACAAGCAGCTTTCTTAAAACAGTCCCCTATCCTGGAGGTAAGGTAGATTATTTTCTTTTAGCAGATAAACCCCCTTAGTTTATAGTTAGTTCTACAGTTAGAAATAAACTAATTTTTAAATTGAGAGTAAACAGGTTTAAAATCAAGGAGGAAGCAGAAGATATTGCAAAAAGATGCTAAAATTAATCTAGTTTTGTTATTATAAAGTCTGTTTATAACAGCCCCCAGGTTACAAAATTACCAAAAGCAAAAATTCCAGCCACTGCTTTTAATGCTGATCAGCCCTGTCAGAACAAATACAAATTTGACCTGGGTTAAAAAAAAAAATCTACTATTTTTCCGTGGGGTTTTTTTTGTTTTGTTTTTAATCATACTGGATTTAGCATACAAATGTATATCATTTTTTAAATTATTATTTCTTCACAATTTTAATAATAATGCAAATTAAGATGCAGAAGTAATCAAAACATGGAATATTTTTTATTCTTCTGAGGAACCTAATTGCTAAACTATATTTGTGAATGCTTACATATAAATGTCTCTCAGAAATCAACTGTGGGAACTCTAGGCTTTCATTCAACTTCTTTACGAAAATAGGTTATTTTCTCTATAACTAGGTAAATAAAGGAATTTCAAAAATCAAGCAAATAAAAAACCCAAATCAAACCAGCCAAACAAACAGAAATCCCACACCGAAGCCCTAAAATCCTACAGAGTTATTTCAGTGCTTGCAGACATGTACTTTACAAGCAGAAATGTTTCCCTAAGCACTATAATATGTGCCAGTGGAATTGCTCAACTGTGTAAAATTAGGCATAGGTATTTATGATGTCAAGACCTCAGAAATATAATTTGTTGCATGAGGAAAAAAAAGTAAAAAATATATCCAAAGACCCAGTATAATTTCAAGGAAACAGCCTACATAACTACAAGGGCATAGTGAAAGGACTTCTTCCCTTTCAGTGCAAAGTTAGTAGTAGCAGTAAGGCAGAGTCATAGCCAGTGGAATTAATGAATAAAGTGAAAAATTCCCTTCCTAGATGGTTTCACACACCATTTGCTGTGATCAGTCATAAAACATTTATCCCACCACTCCATTCACTTATATCCAACATTTAAATGCTTTTATGACACCTGTCTTTTGCTCTAGTCAGAAACTAAGGCCACTTTACTTATAACTGAGGAGTTGCTGACAGGTATGGACAACTAGACTAAGACGTGGAAAATGGCTCATCTTACTTATCTTGGAAAGAAAATAATGGGGAGGAGGGAAGAGTTTGCACAGAAAACGTATTTCCTAATAGAGAATTCATTTAACCAATCTTTTGTTTACTCCAAGTATAGATTAATCACACCAATGTTCGATTCTTATGGGTGTGAGAGATAAAACAAGAAAACCAGAGCTCTTAGGAGCAGCTAAAAGAGTAAACTTTCTCAGAGGAAAACTGAACAATCACTATTTCTCAGTGGGCAACAGGTATTCTAGATGCTGCTCTAAGCTGCCTTCCAGACTATTTCATTTAGTCCTGAGAGTGAAATCAAAGATGCATTTCAGAGCAGTTAAAATTCTTTGTAAGAGAAAATGTATCTCATTTGAATTGTACACTTATTATTATTTGTAGTAAATTGATGCACAGCAAGCCTGTGTTATACAGGTGGTTATATTTCCCTTGTATATTTCCCATCTATACAAGGTTATATTTCCCATCTATACAAGGTGAATTTATTAAATAAAGGCATTTCAGGGTAGGGAACAAAGAAGCACCATTCCAGGGTACAGTGCAAGATGAGCATAAGCTGATGCCTTTAATAATGCGAACCAGTGGTGCCTCAAGAAACCCAGAATAAACTTTTTCAATAGCACAAATAGCTGGCAGCTTTGGTTAGGAGCTGCTCCCATTTATGTAGATTAGTAATTAGACCTGGCCTTGCTTTTAGAAACATCTCAAGCTGTTCCTTAGACTCAGATTTACTTCCTCTGCCATTTCTAATAGCAGCTGTACCTGACACCTGCAGGTCCAGAGGGGAAAAAGAGCTTCCATATCTTTCATTAGGGAAATTATTCTAATGACATAAACCCTTTCATTTTACTGTGAAAAAGTATTATATGGTATCAAAAATAGAAAAAGCTTTTAACAGATTAAAAAATTACTCTGAAAGTCAATGGTTATTTGACCATATATAAAAGAAGTCAACCTTTGGCTGCTAATTGTAAAAGACTATTTTTTTGAGTTTCATACAAAATATCATTGTGACAGTGTGAACTAGTGCTTGGAGACTGCAGGAACATGGAAACACGACAGGAATATATTTACATATCCTTAAAGAGTAAGTAAAAATAAAACCAGTTCTGGCAGCACTTTGTCAGTTTTTAGGACATGGAATAAGATTCTCTCCTCACTAGATGCCACCACCATCTGGGAATTCCAACTTGTAGTTACGGTGCACGACAAGAAGTACTTTTTCTGGGTTTTCTTACCTGGAGTTGTTTAATTTTGCTGTGGCTGATGTAGAGTCTCCTGGTGGTAAAAGGAATCTCTCTGGGGATCTCTGTAGCCCTGTAGCATTGCACTGACTGGGCAGGGTCACAGCTGCATCTTCTTGGGCAAGTGGTACTTAGAGCACTGTGAAAAGACAAGGCAACTAAAAGGTAAGACAAATACATCTTCCAAAACAGGAACTCTGGAATTGCCTCAGCAACATACAGCTTGAATTAAGCACCAAAGCCCTTTTATACCATGAGATCTGATAAAAGGATATTATGACTGTGTATTTTATCCCAGTGAAAAAACAGCAAAAACAATACTGTAATTTGCCTGGGTTAAAATGTTGGCAGGCATTACAAAGAGTGAGAAACTTAAACAGTGATAAGGTGCCTTTACATTTGTAGGTATGTGAAATTAGTGTTATTTATTACCTGACAGCTAATCTGCAAACATCCATATTATCTTCAGTTTCCTAGTTTTGTTAAATGTGACACCACGGAATTAGTGGAGAAAAGATAAAGAGCTGTTTTATAGTGGGGCTGTAAAACCTTTGTATCTTCTGTGACCCAGTATTAGAAACTGTAAAAACACAACTACAGCCAACATTGAAGCTTTTTTGCTCTTCCTCTTGCATTATTCAGGCTACCCCACAAAACCTTAAAACTCAGGCTGCTACTGTTTTAAAGCTGAAACATTCTATTAGTTTTTTTAGTATCTGTGGTACAGCTGAGTGCTGCTGATTAGACAAAAAACCCACCTCTTATTGTGTAATTCCCATAAATCAAAATTTAATTATTCTTGTATTTGAAAATTATAAATGCGAAATGCTTGAAAGCATTTAGTATAAATCAAGTGGTAGATAATCAATAAGACCTATTTACTCCATGACAGATGGAGAACAGAAAGATTTCCCCTAGAGCTCTCTCTGCTTATTAGTGCTTCTCTGACATATCTGCTAGCTGTGCCAGCTGGAGATGTAAAGCTTTGAAAGGCATACGGTTTTGGTTGTGATCATTTTCCTTTGCACTCAAGCGGTTTACAACATACAAACCAGTGTGCTTTTGAAACCTTTGTATCTTCACACACTGATGTGCTTTGCGCCGTTACTTGCTTGCCTCCATCCTCTCCATCATATCTTCAGAAGCAGCTAATCCTATTCCTTACATGCAGACTAGGCTAGTTATTTTTCCAAGCAGAAGATAATGTCAAGTTGATTTGACAAATGGATAACAGAACTGGGGGCAGTCCTTGATGGGAATGCCTATTGGATGCAGCTGGGCTTACACTGGACAACTGCCATATTCCTTCCTGAAGATCCTTCTGTCTCCTTAATCCTCTATACTGTGAGTGCAGAACTGCAAGCCAGCATTTGCTAAACCAAGCAGCAAGAGCAGAAACCTTTTCCAAAAGCAGCCTGTGAAATTGGCATGTTTAACAAACTCTGCAGAAAAATCTTGCCTGACTTATGGCATAGTGATCACTTAAGCAAAAATGAGTGAGTGGGCAGCTTTAGCAACTGTGCATTAAAATAAGTATTTAAATGTATCTTAGTCTAGGGTTTGATACTTGTCTTGTGGCTTTAACTATTTTTTTCCCCTACAAGAGTCAAAGTATTCAGACAAAAGTGTAAATTCTTTCTGCATACTGACAGCTACTTGTGGTATATTTCTTTGATTCCATCTTTTCACTTACTTGGATTTACATTCTGGTGCAACTAAGACAGTAATGCTCAGCATCCTGTGTAGGGATTTGTCTTCCTTAAAAATGTCATCAAAAACAACTGCTTTCTGCCCCTGGCGGGTCAAAAGAAATGAAGATCCAGCCCTGTGGTTTGGAGTTGGGAGCTCCAGAGTACTGCAGTCAGTCTGCAAATCCCTGTAAGAACCATAGCTTGCATCCTTCCCTATTTTGTCATTTGTCAAATTTTAGGTCAGTCAGCCGATGTCAGAATTCCCAGCTGTGGTTACAAGGTAATTGCACCATAGTAAGGTGCAATATTCTTGGCTCTTGGCATTTTTGTGTAATGTCTCTATCCTTGGTCTTTTCAAACTAATGAGAGGAAACATTATTGGTTTAATAGTTCATTTCCATTATATTTACAATGATAATTTAATTGAGAATTCTGTTATGTATCCATTAATTTCTCATATATGTCTGCTTTTGGCAGCTAGGTAATTTAAAGTGATAGCTATAAAAGATGATGTTTTATTAAACATATTCTGTACAAATTCTCACACCAGAGCTGATGACTTTACTTTTGCATATAATTATGACCTGTGGGCATTTTATTGGCTTCAGGAGACCTGATGCCAACAGAACAGACAAAGAGTCCCAGGACTGTGTGAGGAACATGTGAGCTATGCAACAATAAGAACCAAAACCAAACCAAAAGAAACAAAACCCCAAACAAAAATATTTATAAACATTCCAGAATCTCTGCACTGGACATAGTCCTGCTGGCCCATGAATTGCACAACCTCACAGCACACCATTAGGAAGGTGAATCACTGTGGCCATTTCCTGCCAGTGGTTTTTATGCAAACTCTCCCCAGTTTTTGATGGGGATACCTGTGCAGGACTAAAGGCATGATATAGCACTCCATCACTTTTGTGTCAGAAAGAACAAGCAATAGCATCTGAACCTGCCCATGTGAGAAGTCCCAGGGACATCCTACAGGGTGTGTGCTTTAGCCAAAGGTAAACACTTCTGATCAAAACCTGCAAAATCCCAAGTTTGTGTCAGACATTGTCTTGTTGGCATCTAATAAGGACATTGATTAAATATATTGGACAAATTTGGATAAAACATAAGCTTGATTTGCTGGAATTTAGATCTTTCAGGATTGCTGCTTTTATTTCAAATTGGAAGTAAGGCTCATAAAGGACTGTAAAGTTTGGTGGTTTTTTTCCAAATATATCAGATAGCCAAATAAAACCATGCTATTTTTGTACAAGCCTTGCCTCACACAATATTTCAGCAGTACTAGTGATTGGGCCTTTCTTCACCAAAGTCACAGGTTTGATGATAGCACACGTATTTAGGTCAAGACAAAACTTTTTAACCTAGGATTTAGAAAATGACATAAAAGTAAGATGACATTAAAATGGGAAGAATGAACCTGCAAAACTCTAGGTATGGAGTGTTCAGAGATGTCTGAAGAAAGCCCATAAAACTGGCAGGTGGATCCCTTATAATGTACTGATGGCACAGACCACACAAGGGAAGATGCTGTCTTATCACAGAAGATATGGAGAAGCTGAGCTTTTGCAGTATAGGTGTCCCTTGCCTATGGAAGGGAAAAATTACAGCAAAAGACCAGCTCAGGGCTTGCACAGGGCACGGAGAGGAGCTTGATCCCTGAGGGATGTCACAAGCAGAAGCAGTTTGGCAAGTAGGAACTGCTAAGTGATGGCGTATGCTCTAAAGAATCCTTGGCATATTTAGGTGCCATATGCTATCAAGTGCCTGCCACTGAGTACATGTGAATTTATAATTATTTTTTGCTGGAGGTTTTTAATTTGGATTTGGACCAGTTTTTCATAGGGACAGCAAATGGCATTTGTCTGCTGCAAAGGTTACTTCCAATCAAGCACTTCTCTTCAGAGTGGATCAGGCTGCTAAGGGAAACACACTCATAGCATTGTTTTTCAAAATGTTAGGCTTCCCTTAATCATCTGTTGAAATATCCTGAAATGCTTTACAGAAATGTTTCCTAAACAAAGAGCCTCAGAGGGTTACAATGAATCAAGAATGTCAGCAAATGGATTCTAGGCCAATTAATAAGACCTAATTAATATAGAGATTATAAATTTCTAAAAAAATTTTTTGCATTTTAATCCTACAAAGCAGAGTTTCACAAGACAAATCAGACACCTGTCTGGAAAAAAAAAAAAGTGTCTCAATTCTCTTAAGCCAAGGATTTTGTAGAACTATTTTTATCCATTTTCATAGTATGTGGAGAAGATTGTTCTAACTCCAGGCAAGGTCACCTTCATAAACTGGAAACAGCTGCTGGATGAGTTAAAGCAGATTTTTCATCCACACAAAAAGGTAGGTTTCCTTTTCTTCCTCCAGGCTGGCAACATAGAGGAGATGCAAGTGATAACCCCTTTGGAATTTCTCACATTTTGCTTGTCCAGGGCACATTTGCATTCCAGAGGAACTAGCATGGTGAAACAGATTGAAAGGAATGAAATTTTGTTAAATGGAAATTCACATATTGTGGAGTTTTACTTATTGCCAGTTTTATGACTGCTAAGGGATTCTAGCCCAGATCAGATGCAGCTGGGGCAGGCACCCCACAAAAAAACAACCCACCTGAAGGAGGTCAATTTAAATAATTTCATACACATGTGCCACTAATGATGCTGTAACTGGCCTTCAAAGTGTTGTAGGCAAGGGCATCCACTTGATGGAGGAATGTTTTTCATTAATTGAGCCACAGAGAGCTCTGCCCATGAAACCAGAGACTAGGGTATGGTATAATGACAGTTTCCTATTAATGACGTTACAAGTAATTCCCAAAAAGAAATGGAGGAAATAGAGGGTAGATCTGGTGGCTGAGTCTCTTCTCAGCCTAGAATTAAACACAGAGGTCTTTTGTATGTGAACAGTTATATAAAATCTGTAATTAATCTATGTGAGATCATGTCTTGTGCAGTACCACCTAAAAGTAAAGTGGCAGGGAAGGATTATCTAGTCAATAAGGGAACCAAAAAAATCAATGGAACTTTGTTAGTCCTGTAGGAAGCAAGTTACATTGCCCTTCCATTTCCTGTGAATATCTTTAGCTTTTAAAGCAGCCTGATTGTAACCGAGCATCCAACAGAATCAGAATGGAGATTAAACTGTAAAAATTGTCTGCTGTTCAAACTGCAAGGCACAGGACTCTAAAACAGCAATTTTCTAAATTATACACACTGTGTGCATAGAAAAAGGGTTTCATTCTTGCATGCTGTAAAGCTGAATGTTTTTGACATGTCTTTTGTCCATTTGTTAAAACAAAACAAAAATTCAAAATGAAAATAGTTAAGCGTAAGTGTATGAATAGAAATAAGCATGAGACTAAGATCACAACAACACTCTAAAATAGAAAAGCTGGTCTGAAAAGTGACTTGTGAGACCAATATGGAGTGGATATTCAGAACAGTAGTCAGTAAACTCTTGCACCCATGGACTCACCCATGGACTGTAAAATGCAGCCAACTATGAACTAGCTAAGCCTGCAAGACAGGTATCACCTAAAATATGAAAACTAAAATCTTTGGAGTTTGTAAGCAGATATTTTCCAACTGAAAATGTATGCCCCTTCAAGTATCAGTACAAGTGGACAATTTCTTCCTCTCTTTCAAAAAGGAGTGTGCTTTAGACAGGTACATTCTAATCATCTTCTCTAACTCTTTCTTCTAGAATATGAAAATCTTGCTTTACCATCTCTTATTTTCTCCCATACTTTGATACTGTTAGATATTACCTGTTTTCTCTCTTCTTCCCCTTTGGTGCCCCCACTTGTGACTGCACAACCACCCAGGCAATCAGACCACGCAAGATGCTTCAGCACAAACCACACAGGAAGTGGCCTTGACATGTGCAGGCGCTGCAGCCTGGCACGCACAGCTGGGCAGCTGGAATTACAGAGGGTGAACTGACCCTCGTGTGCAAACACACATGTTTATATTGTAAATTCTTTGTGCAGAGGCTGGGGCTAACCAAAGGTTTGCATTGTATCTCACACAACATTTTCCCAGTCTAGGCATGGACACTAGATACCAAATCTACAGCAGTGGAGATGTCGATCCAAGTAATTTATTTTTAAATTTGATTCAGGTATTACTTTGGATTTTTCTTTTGTCTGAAAATATGTCCTCCTCATGCTTAAGGTCATTTACTCTAAGCAAAGTAAGTTTTCAGATGATTAATTAGGTACTCCAGTAATCAGTTAAAGTATGCAGGTTTAAATTTATGAAGGACTGTTTGTACTTAAAAGTACTTAATAGCAGTGTAATAAGGAGATCTCATGTTCTCTATACCTTGTCTAAAATTACTGAAATTATGTACATAAATTATATGTAGAGGAATTATCTAGTGATTAGCTTCACCAGCTCTGTCACTTCATACATAAGGTCAAAGGAGCAGATCACAAAGCTTTCCGTGACATTTCTGACATTAAAGGCAGCAAATCCAAATTCTTCTTGACGAATAACTTGCTTCAACTATTTGATTGTTAGAAATGTTCCTCATAGAAAGGACTCTTACTGCTAGACCAGCTGACTCAGACTACTGCTGTTCTTTAAATGTTCTTCAATTACTTTGTCGATGTTATCAGGGTGTCATATGCTACAGTTTACTCTAAATTGATTTAATCTAATTGAAGACCAAAACTACTAACCTTTTCTAGGTTCAATTCCATAATTACTGCACAGCTTCCTTACAGAACAGAGCTATGGTTGCTCTAGGGGATTTTGGGAGGGAATTTCAAGGGTAACTGGAATTTATCAGAATTTTCTAGGGGACCTGCAAGCATAGTTTTGAGATAACTAAATTATTCATGTGAATTAACCTTAAAAACAAGTGATACTTGCTTTTACTTTCAACCTCTCTTTTACACAGTATTTCTGGTGAGGAATATAAATAGTAGCTCATGATAGCTAAGTTTACTGATTTTTTTAATATAAAGCATTTCTTCTCATTTATCATTTTATAAGCCAGCACATATTAGACAGATATTATGCTGCAGGTAAGCTTCTAAAAGGATTGTATTTGAGAAGCTAATCTTTGAGTGGAATAAGTAGAGACAAAACCTTGTTTGAGTGGTGAAATGTAAGGACATGCAAAGCAAAGTTAGCACTGATAAGGGATGAAAGAATTGAAAGTAATGACCACAGAACTCTGATACCACTGTAGATAAAGTCAATTGAAGGTAGAGTGGGACTAACCTTTAAGCTAAAGGATAAGGACACTAAAATCCTGAGAATAAGTGATTCTTTAAAAAGCAGAAGTCATATATAAATGACATGTCTAAGTTTTTGAAGGCAGTATTTGCTATAGATATGTTACACAGTAATTACAGGAAACTTCTCTGTCAAGATAAGGAGATATTGTTCAAATGAATGATAGATATATATGAGCAGAAACTGCCAATTTTTGGCTAAGTGATACATTACTGTTCCCTTAAAAAAAGGCAAAAACTGTAACAGAATTCTGTAGACACTTCTCCAGTGCAGTATCAGACTCAAAGTCAAAGCTAACACAAAAACTGATAGTCCTGAAATAATTAATTCTCCTGTGTGGGTGAACTAATTTAAACAATAAAATTAGTTTGGCTTTTGATCCAGCAAATACTTTGATTTTCTGTTGGATGCTGTTGTGCAAAAAAAGGCAGTTGATACAGCTGTGAAGAATGAAAATCAGGATGAAGGTCAGGCAAATGCTCTGTGCAGCTGGGCTCCCTCCAAAGCACTTACAGCCTTTTCTCAGCTGCTCCTATTCCTGAATACACTGGTTTACAAAGCTAGAATGTTTTCTGTAGGTATGTAAAGGCGTCTGTAGCTTTTGTTTCCACCATGGATGTGGAAGTAAGAGAATTCCCCATTAGTTGCCCATTTTGTTACTACCTACCTTCAATTGGAGTGCAGACAATTTGAGCAGTGTGCTAGTTTTTCTGGGGTAATTTTTTCACAGTGGTTAGTGTGGGACTGTGTTTTGGATTTGTGCTGAGCACTGAGTTGATAATGTAGATTTTTTTTTTGTTCTTGCTGAGCAGGGCTTACACCTAGTCAAGGCCTTCTCTGCTTTTTGTACTGTCATGCTGGCAAGGAAAGTTGGGAGTACATGGGAAGTTGGGAGGAGACACAACAAGGATAGCTAACCGCAACTGATCAAAGGGATATTCCAGACCATATGACATCATGTTCAGTATATAAAGTGGGGGGAAGAAGGAGAAAGTGGGGGATGTTTGGAGTGATGGTGTTTGTCATCCCCAAGCAACAATTATGGGTGATGGGGCCCTGCTCCTCTGGAGATGGCTGACCACCTGCCTGCCCATGGGAAACAGTGAATTAATCTTTTGTTTGCTTACTCAGCTTTTGCTTTCCCTATTAAACTGTCTTTGTCTCAACCCACAAGCTCTCTACCTTTCACCCTCCTGATTCTGTCCCCAGTCCTGCTGCTGGGGCAGTGAGTGAGTGGCTGCGTGGGGCTGTGGGGAAACCACAATAAACAGGAAAGGGCAAGTGAACGGGTTTGTCACTTACAGGTTTGTAACTCTGTCAGCTCCTTGTCAAGCCTACAATAGCATGTCCCAGAGGAAATGTGATACCCAGTGCTAGTGGAGTTTGCTTTTATCAAGCTCTTATGAAAGCACGGATTGATGGAAGTACAATTGCTTCCTGCTCTGACATATCTCTTTGCATTCCAGGTGACTGGTCTAAGCACTGAGCTGTAAAGTGGTACCTTTCTGTCAATCCAATATGTTCCAATCAATTATTTATGCAAAGTGGAGCAAGGAAAGAAGCTCACACCGGGATGCCCTTCAGCCCCAGGGCTGTGTGTGAGGGGTGCTAGTGCCCTCACCATTATTTTGATATCCCCTCTGCTGACTGGAGGCTCCCTGTGCTCTCCCTCTCTGGTGCTGGCAGAGTTTGTGTAGGCAGGATTAGGGTCCTGGTCTGGGTTGATGTGATTTGCTTTCTCTTTTGAGGTGGAATTACAATTTCAGTGCAATAAAAATAACCTGCATGTGTTCTCCACAAGAGAAACAAACGTAATAAAGCTCCCACTGAAATCAACAGCAGAGTTGCAGCATTTCAAAGGAGATGAGCTGTAACCAAGGAGAGTGCCATGGAGAAAGCACTTGTGCTTATTCCCTGAAATTTGTTTTTATTTTCAGAACCAGAATGAGCTTAAAAAAAGCAAATACATTTTATATGGTTACGACCGCATTTATTGGTGCTTCTAGAGATGTGACGGTGCTGGCGGCAGTCCATTTGGGACTAGGTTAGATATTAAGAAGGAATTTTTTACCCTGTGGTTGGTGAGACACTAGGACACGTTGCCCAGTGAAGTTGTGGATGCTCCATCCCTGGCAGTGTTCAAGGCCAGGCTGAATTAGACCTCGAGCAACCTGTTTTATAGTGGGAGCTGTTCCTGCACATGGCAGAGGGATTAGGGCTGGGTGATACTTAAGGTCCCTTTCAACTCTTAATGTTCTATGGTTCTATGATTTTATACAATATTTGCAAACTTGCAACTTTTCTGAGCACAAGCAATGGGTGTGCCACTGCAAATCCTGCTGTGTGGTTTGCACATGCTTAGCACATTGCTGCATACAGTAGTGCAGACTCCTCTTTCCTCTCCCCTTCCCTTATACATAAAAATGATCACTTATACTCAGAAATGAGCCAGCTTTCCAACTCAGCTTGGCTCCACTTTAAGTCCTCATGTCTGGGAAATGTGTAAGCCAAAGATAATTTTTATACCTATTTGCTCAAATGAAACTCTTGTCCATGTAGCAGAAATCACTGCAGTGATAGCTCAGAAAATGAAAAAGCTTTGTCCAGAGCTAAACTCGCTGTCATTACTTTATCTAATGATGCCATCTCTCTCAGTTTGCCCCTCACCCCCTGCAACTGCTTTCCCTATCAGTGGTGGAGCTTATTTCCTGTCACCATGGCATGTAAGTCAGCATCATCCCACTTTCTGAAGTTTTCTCAGTGTCTGTGTGTTCTCCCTCATGGTTTAGCTCTTCAGAGGTTGCAGTACTGGCATCTTCTAGTGCCTCATTCAAGCAGTGATGCTTCTGAGCCAAGTTGTGGTTTTAGCACCTGTCTGCTTCCTGTTGCGCACTTCTGTGCACAGATACCTCTGTAATTGTACTCTCTGCAACATTTATTCACGCTTCCCTTGACGTATTTACCTTGTAAATTGTTCAGGGCAAGGCCCGCATTCCTTTTCTTTACCACGTACATATCCTCATTCTTTACTACGGGCCGATTTAGCACAGGGCTGGGTGGACTGTGTGGCCAACATAAAAATGGCCATGATTGCGATAATCTATGCCCGAGGATACACAGTGATACGCTCCCAGTGGCCGGGCCGGGGGCGCAGGGAGGACAGGGGGACATTCCCGACCCCATCCCTGCACACCCAGGGGGCGCAGGAAGGACACGGGGAGGACACGGGGACATTCCCGACCCCATCCCTGCACACCCAGGGGGCGCAGGAAGGACACGGGGAGGACACGGGGACATTGCCGACCCCATCCCCTCACACGCAGCTCCTGCCGGCCCGCAGCGCCCCCTGCCGGCGCGGGCGGCCCGCTCGGTGGCTCGGCGCTCGGCCGGCGCTGCCTGCCACACCGCCAGGCGGCCCCGCGGCTGCGGCGCACGCGCGTCGCTGCGTGTCTGCCCCGGGAGCGGGGCCGGAGCGGGGCCGGGCCGCGTCCTGCGGGGCGGGAGCGGAGCCGGAGCGGTAGCGGCGCGGGCAGTGCCGGGTGAGGGGAGCAGCGGCAGCGGCGGCAGCACCATGTCGGCGGCGGGCGGCGGTCCCTGCGATCCGGGCGCGGCCGGCTCGGCGGCGGGCGGCGGCGTGTCCATGTTCCGCTGGCTGGAGGTGCTGGAGAAGGAGTTCGACAAGGCGTTCGTAGACGTGGACCTGCTGATGGGCGAGATCGACCCCGACCAGGCCGACATCACCTACGAGGGGCGGCAGAAGATGACGAGCCTGAGCTCGTGCTTCGCCCAGCTGTGCCACAAGGCTCAGACCGTGTCCCAGATCAACCACAAGCTGGAGGTGAGGGGCTGCCCTGGCGCCGGGAGGGGCCCTGCCCTGCCCTGCCCTGCCCCGGGGACAGGGGGACCTCCTCCGCTTTCCTCCTGCTCCTTCCCTGTCGCGGAGCGTCTGGGGAGGGTTCGCCAGGCCCCGCGTTTTAGGATTGGGGCCTGGCCGCGGCCATCCTCCCTCTGGGTTAGATAATTCCAGCTCTGGCGTGGAGCGATGCGTGCCAGAGGATTCTCGGTGGTGTTGAAAGCAGGAGTCTTGGGCAAGAGATGCTGCTGGCTGCTCTTCTCTTTGCAGTGAGCCAGGACGAGAGGACAGAGTCTTGGGCTGTGCCAGGGGAGGTTTAGGTTGGACGTTAGGAAAAGTTCTTCCCAGGAAGGCTGGTGGGGCGTTGCGATGTGCTGTCGAAGGTGGTGATGGAGTCACCGTCTCTGGAGGTGCTTAAGGAAAGACTTAGTCTGGTTGCCATGGTGGTGTTTGGCCACAGGTTGGATTTGGTGATCCCAGAGTTCTTTTCCAGCCTAATTGATTCCTAGGGTCCTTGGATTTGGAAAAACTTGTAAAAGAAGGGACAAAGACGAGATCGAGGTACTTAAAGCTTAGAGTCAGTGGTCAAAATGGGACATTGTTCCTTCTTTTTTCTCCTCTTTTCCTTGTAAAGGAAACAGAAAAGTGGATTGGGGATGGACTTTGACAGGTCCTCTTGTTCCTTCACACTTCAAAGCGGATCAAATAGCTCTTTGCCAAGCTTAGTAACTGAAAATAATGGCAGGGGTCACATATTCTGTGAGGAGAATAATAACTGGCCTTCCTGTTGGAAGATTTTCTTCATGCCTGATAGGGAGTTTCAGTCCAGCTGGGAGAAAAGAAGCCAGAGCCAAGTTATCTGCTCCTGATGCTGCAGAGAGGCGGCTGCAGGTCCTTGGGCCTGTGGAGGAGCTGGAGTGCTCTGGAAGGAGACTGGAGAACTTCATGGTTATTTTATATCTGTCCAACCCGAGTGTCTCTGGTTTAGTAGGTGTTATTTGTGGGGTCCTCAGCAGGTGTGAACGTGAGCTGCCCTCTTGTCTTTTAATTACAATTAGAAGGCTTTTCATGTTTCTTCCTCAGTTACGTTTTCCCTGGACTAAAGCCTTCCATTTTCTTCCTTGTCTCTTGTAGGCCATACTTTTTAGACTTCCATTGTTTGTTCTTTTAACTCGTAAGGGTATAGGAGTAAGAAGGGAAATTCTGAGACACCGTGAAAATATGGGCTTTGTAAGAGCTACAATAGACAGAATTCCCTTCTTTCAGTCCTTTGTGTTGCACTTACTATAAGAAGAGAATTTTAGAGTCTTCAGGCAGTAATGTGCTCTTCTGAAGGCGTGCCTTTCAATAGGAAGTAAAGTAGATTGTCTTTGGTTTTAATCAGGTTTCTTCCTGGTATGAAGACATTGTTATGCAAAAGAACCTGTGGAATTTTACAGAGGAGCAGGATTTTTCAGAGTAGAACAAAGATCTCGTCAAACTAGGAGTTTTTTTCATCTCATTCTTTATTTCCCCAGAATGTTTACTGTAGTGATGTTTATGTTCCTCTGTTTATGTTGATATGCTGTCTTATATGTTTCAATATTGGGGTAAGATATATATATATATATATATATACACACACACACACACATACAGTACCAACCTATAATGTAGGCTTCCTTAAGTATGGGTATAGTAAAATGACATCTATGAGTTTCTGGTAGATAATCAGAATTAATTGCATATTGCACAGGCGTGGAGGGTTGTTGTGTACAGGCCTGTAAACCAAGTGAGTTTTCAGGTTATTTTAAGAGAATGGATTTCTTTGAAAAGCTGTTTCAAGCTTAAATATTTAGAAAGGAAATTATATAACTCAGATCCTGAAAGGTTTTTTGTATCTAATTGAAATCATCAGGAGCACCTAAAGAACTGAAGATCTCTGCCTAAATGTCTTAGAAATTGAAGAGCAAAGGAGCCCAGTTAACAGTTGTCAATAATTGGCATAAATATTGTGTATATCTACATGCTTGAGGTAATTATTTGATAAAAATGGTACTGATAGTCTAGACTGAGTGCTTTGGAAGTGAATAAAAATCTAACTTTGCAAAGTATTTTTATTACTGTGAGTAGTATTAGGCCTCATACATATAAAGGAGTTTTTATCTTTCAAATAGACCTTTAGAAGACTCTAGTATTGCCTTGAAGGTTGTTAATTTTAGGACCTCATATTTATTGGAATCATAAACTTGAAAGCTGCCATTTAAAATCTCCAAAAGATGGAGCTGCTCTGTTGAAAATGAGTGTCTTGTCTTCTTACGTGCACAGATTTCTGGTCAAAAGCCCCAGTGACCAATAGAAAAGAGAACAATTATGTATTTTGAAAGAAATCACTAACATCAATACTGGCATTTAGGATGTGATTGGTGATTTTACTTATTTTTTATAATGCAAGTTATTGTGTTTCATATAACTTTTCGGATTGCAATCGTTTCTTAATAACTCACCATTGTAACTTTATACTGCTTGTACATTTTAATACAAAACTTTTGTCACAGTCACAAAAATGTCCTCTCTAATAGTTTACTTAGGTACACTTACTCAAGCCAATAAAGTAGATCCATCTTTAGAAATACTGAAATGCTACAAATAAATCCTTTATTTGGATTAAAATAATACTTGGACTGAATCTAAGTTTGTCTAAGCTTACTCCTGAAGCTGCATTTGACTGGACTATTACTGAATAAAGAATATTATTTCATAAAGGAAAACAACAAAAAGTTATGAATGTCATTCTGCTGTATGAAGATACCATTTCCTCAACCAAAATCATTGAGTCTTATTATAACATTGCAGGCAAGAATAAAGAAATGCAGTTCAGGTTTTGATTTATCCACTTTGTCAGCTTCATACATATAAAGTGATTGGTACAGTCACTTTTAAGAGGCACAGCTTGAAGTTTGGTGGATGGAAGCTCCTGCTTTAGGGCTTCCCAAAAAAAAATTGTTGCCATCTTGCTGTATATCTACTGCCAGAGAGAGGAGTCTAGGTAAAATATTGCAGGAAGGATGTTCTTGGATAGTGAAAGAAGTGCTCCACAAAGACAGTAGTTACCAAAGAGGCAGCTCTCTGTTGGCACTTCTGGGCCAGGTTATTTTTAGAAGGAGCCTGAAGGTATTTCAGATGCACAGGGATGTATGCAAATAAATTTACTTGTGCTTAGGGTGGTGAAAGTTTATAAATCCACTACTGTGATAATGATATTTGCAGTCTTAAATTAAGCTAATGATGTGTTGGGGGGAGGATTTGTTTTCATCATTTTCCTGCTGGTCACAGTAGGACAGAGTTGAATTAAGTAGCTTGTCAAAGAGGAGGAAAAAAAGGTGTTTGGCAATACAAGGCACTGTCTTTTCTGAGATCAGCCTCAATTCACTGTGAACAAATGGAGAAGTGTATCTTGTTAGTAGGATAGTGAGGATCTCAGTTTTAGAACTGGTGGCAGACATTTTAAAGGAGATTTTTTTTGTGACTCTCTGTTGGAAAACCATATAAATCAGCAGGTGCAGGCTGGTGGTCAGTGTGTGAGATTTTAGAAAATGTTTAACTGAGAAGCAGTTCATAGGTTTTGTTTTTCCTGTTTGACTGTCACTTGACTATGACATTGTCTAAATGTCCATTTCAAAAAAATAAAAGTTCTGTGTATCTTCAGTTTTGTAGAAATAGAAGAAATAGGTCAATGTGCCAGTGAAAACTGAGCTTGACTTTAACTCTGGTGCTTTGCCAATCTGATTCTGCAATTTTAAATGAACAAGCTGGAAAGGAATGTTTGGTGGAGCACACCCTGTGTCTTGGCAGATGTGTTAAGCCTGCGTGTGTGCTAAAGCTAAGGAAAACATGTATGTCTGAGAAGTTAAATCTAGTTTTATGTCCATGATTAGGTTGGAATCAGCATGTTTCTATAAGCTAATTCTTCTGTACGTAACTTGTAACCTATTCAGTTAAAGCACATATAGAATGATGTGGGTAATATGAAGGTGTATATATACAAAGCCCCAGTTGCAAATTAGAAAAGCTAAATGCAGTGGCTTTATGTGTATGGGGACTTTCCATAAGTATCCAACTCCGTCCTATGGGACACACTGCAGATGTACAGTCCTGCTCTGTTGTTTGGCAGTGCTTTAATCAGGGTAGGACCAGACACCTTCTTAGGAAGGTCTGTCTGGATTTTTTTTTTTTTTGCCTCTCTCCTTTATTTTGTAGTGAGAAATGAACTTGTTGAAGACCAAGATCTATTTTTGTCCATGTGAGGTATGTATATATGTACATGTACAATAGTTGAAATAGCTAATTTGCTTTTTTCAAATGTCATTAATATTTCCAGTAGTTGCTGAAGCATTGTTTTATTTATTGGACTTTTAATACTTTCTCTCTTTTGGAATGGAAATCTGTTGGAACTAGATAGAGTATGTTATTTTGAAATATCAGTGGAGTAAGATTTGGTCCAGCTAATTTGATATCCTAAAATGTGAGCATTTTTCACATATTCAGGAAATATAGATTTACATGCATTTTTCCAGTCAGCTTATATACTAAGTTGTCATTAGTGTGATACATATAACTTCTATCAGAATCATTATGCCCTTTCTAATTATAATTATGCCTGTACTTAATTCATATTTCCCATATCAGAAGCTTATATACTTCTATACAAATTTAACTAGCCTACTTAATTTTCAGTATGTATGTGGCAAAGTGTTTTCCTTTTCTGTCTCATTTGTTGGGAGCTGCCAAAGAGAAAGTGAAAGGAAATCAGTATATTAGTTTATATTTCTTAGGTTTTTTTACTGAGTTACATTGCATAGGTAGTATGGATTTCAAAATAATGACAATAATAAAACTATCAATATGACTTCTAAGAACAGATTTATGTCTTCCTGATAGGCAGCTAGAAGCATGAGCAACCTGACAAAAATAGTCATTGTGAGGAAGTCAGAATTTTGTCCCTGTCAGCAAAATTTAAAAGAAAAAGTTGTTCTTCTGTAAGTAGGTCTAAACAGAATAAGAGTCAAGCACAAAGTAAAACAGTCACAAGAAACAGTAGCTGGTATTTTAATGATAGAGGTGAAAAAGGTCAGTCGCAGGTGTAAGAATGTTGGTGGATGTATTCATTTATGTAATGGAAACCAAAATTTTAAGATGCTTTATTTAAAGCGTGGTATTATTATTTATCCTTTAATTGTTGGGAGGAAAAGTGTGCAGATAATTAAATGTCCAGAATGATCTTCAAGAGAGAAGATAAAAATGTAGGAGTGTTGCTTTGCAGCCTTTTAATTTGCTGACCCTGAATGTTCTGTCAGGACTAGAATAGAGCCTGAGAAATGGAGCAACTCATTTGTCTTATTCCTTTGTCTTCTGTATGGGACATAAGAAAAGTGGATTAAATTGATATGTGATTTATTTGTGTCTTCAGTGTCATGCACTGCATTTTTACTAAGACTACTTACATAGCTGCACTACCATACTGTTTATTTAGGGAGTCATTAGTCATAAATTTTGTTGTTCATGTTCTTACTAGCCACATGATAAAAAGACTGTTTTGTTAAATTTAGCATTAGCTAAAAAATTGAAGTCACAAAGGTCCTTTTTCGGGTCACAATAATAACAAAATAAAGGCTTTTAATATAATCTAATAATCTGTAAGTACAGTCTTTTCCAATAATATCTTGAAATATTTTCATCTTTGACAAGTGGTAAGCACTGTGGTGAAACTGAGGGAGGGCGTTATCATAAAAAAATACAATTTCCAGATGTGTCATCTATTCAGACTCTCGTTTTGTGCAGCGCTGTCACATTGTTTAGTTTTGTGGGGAGCACCATGAGATAAAACAGGCTCTGCTCGGTTCCTTGGTTTCTCATTCGGAGCAGTCCATTAAACTTAATAGGGTTGTGTGACAAATTGCAGCAAATGCTGCTTAGTAGTAGACAGGAAGAATCAAATAGTCGAGGCTGAGGAAGAGTAGAATGTTCTTGTCTTTTGGAGAGCTGTAGGCAGAGTGGTGAAGTGATACTGGTGAGATAATGGAGACAATCCTTTCTTCAAGGAATTAGTGAAATGTAATAATTAAGAGCTCTGGCTACTTCACATCAAGGGGCTGATGCCAAGTTAGGGGACCTGATGAAATCTTGGCAGTATTTGGGCTGTGCAGGCCAGGCTCTGTTGTGGATCTGATGTCTGAGTGTGTGTGTATCTGCAGGCTGTAGGAGCTGCAGCTGTCGTGTTCTGAAAAATTGTTTTCTGTCCTGCACTTGTGTAATGTTATGGGAACACTAAGGAATAATGATCTTATTGTTTGTAAAGCATAATTAAAGATTTTAAATTTTTTACCTGCGTTTGCCTTTAAATGACATTTCTGTCTTCAAAAAAAATGCCATCAGAATGAAATGGTAAGCAAATATTCTAGTGTCATACCTTGATATTTATACTGCTTTTTTGTGCATATGCTGGGACAGAAGGCACAGGGTATTTGCAGCATTGTAGTGTGTTCTGTTGTGTTTCATGATCCTGGGTCCTGCAGCCTTTAAATCAGGAGGTTAATAGTCCTGATCAGGAGTGAATATTGAAATACATAAATGCATATGTGGGTAAAATTTATAGAGTCTTGTATAAATTACATAAGGACGTGGCACTGAGGAAATAAAAGCACCTCATAAACTTGATTTGTCTGTGAATTTTGATTTGATCCCATAGCAAGATACATAAGGACCTGTCCTTTAAAATTAGCTATTAAATATATATATACACACCAGAGGTGTTTTATTAGTAGCAGAATCAATGGAGCTTGGAAGTCTCATGATTTTGGGGATAGGAAGTGCTTGAGCGCTTTCTCAAGTCGCTAAGACCTTCTGATTCAGGCAGTTCCTGTTCCCTTGCATGATCTGGGAGTTCCCACATCACAGCATCCTTTCCTTTGCCTTTTCATCCCTACATTTTTTGGTTAGTTGTCTGGACACGAGACAGCAGCTCAGTCTTTAGCTCAGAACAGCACGTGTGCTGCCTGTACACCAGGCTGTCGGCTTCTCTCTCTGTGTGGATTAAACAAATTAGCTAAAGATCTGACTCTTGCCACTTCTCCCTCTGAAAGGGCTCTAATCTGTCACTCTACTAGCAGCTGTTTAGTGTAAAAGTTGTATGTCATAGAAACTTCAATGATACACACCTCTACCCCTTTAATAGATTCATTTGTATCTTGAAAATTAATTCAGTTCAAATGAGGGAAGGAAGGTGAAATAGGGAGAAATGTAGACATACAGATAAAAAGATGGCACTAGATGGCCTTGTTTAGGTAACTAAAAAATTCTGAAAGTAAGTCTTAGCTTCTGGCAGAGATTATATGGTGGAAAAAAAAATCTTTAGTAAGACAGTTTTCACACCTTTATTAGTTTAGAAGGCTTGGCATAAGAATAAATTAGGTGTACCCTAAAGGCCTGAAATGAAACAAAAACGGAAGGCATTTGATGAGTACTTGACTTACGACTTTCAGTCACTTGAGGCTGGTAATGGATACTTTCTAGCTTCCCTTTGCTGAAAAATCTGGGTTTTTTATTATGTTTGAATTATGCTTAGACTTTTTTTTGAGCTAGAAATTCATGTACCGAGAAGTGCATCCATTAAACTTTGAGGTAGTTCAGGTCTTCCTCATTTTTATTCGGTGTGGTGAATAATGCCGTGGTCTTCCCCTAGTAGTGTGCAGGCCTGTGGCCCCGCTTCCCAGTTTCAGCTTGGCTCCACTTTCAGTGCTCACATCTGGGCAATGTGTAAATCACAGATATCTTTTATATCTATTTGCTCAAATGAAACTCTTGTCCATGTAGCAGAAATTACTGCAGTGATAGCTCAGAAAATGAAAAAGCTTTGTCCAGAGCTAAACTCGTCGTTACTTTATCTAATGATGCCATCTCTCTCAGTTTGCCCCTCACCCCCTGCAACTGCTTTCCCTATCAGTGGTGGAGCTTATTTCCTGTCACCATGGCATGTAAGTCAGCATCATCCCACTTTCTGAAGTTTTCTCAGTGTCTGTGTGTTCTCCCTCATGGTTTAGCTCTTCAGAGGTTGTAGTATTGGCATCTTCTAGTGCCTCATTCAAGCAGTGATGCTTCTGAGCAGTCGTGTGTAACTTGTGGTTTTAGCATGTCTGCTTCCTGTTCTTCACTTCTATGCAAAAGTCCCTCTGTAATTATACTTCTCTGTTACATTTACTCATCCTTCCCTTGATGTATTTATATTGTAAGTTGTTCAGGGAAGGTCTACATTGTTCTTTACAATGTATAAACTTAGTATAAGATCTTTGCGTGTGTCTCTGAGATCCAATAGAAATAAATTATTTTTGGTTAGTTATTCTAACTACTCTGTTAGAATAACTAATGGTCACTTTTCTGTGAAAAATATACAGATGAGAGTTCAGACCATCATATGAAAAATATTATAAAAATAAATTGAGAGAGGCTTAAATGCTAATATTTTGTTCTAAGACTCCTGATGAAAAACACTAGTTAAGACTAAAAACTCCATGACTATAAATGAAATTGACCCCAGCCTTTAAGATGACATTTATTTTATTGCCACTTTAAAATACATATTCAGTATAAGATAATTGTGACAAACTAATTTTATGTTTTTTTGATTATTCGTAACTGCTTGAACAGGAAATAAGAACTGTTGCTTAAAAATTGTCTGGACTCTTTTGCCTAGAGATTTTTGTTTTTCTTTTTAATTTTGATATGTTCTGTGGAAGAAGTATTAATTACCTAATGCCATTATTTCTTTTCTTTTATCTCCTATGGGAATAAAAAGAGTAGTTTAAAAATTCTTGAGGTATTTCAGTTGAAACAGGTGTTTAATTTTCATTGCTCTAAGACCTTTGAGAAATACAGAATACATGCTGAATGGCAAAAATGTGTCCCAAAATTGACTAAATGTCTAGTTAGCCTTTCTAAACCATTTTTCTGGTATCATCTGGGTGTTAGATTGTGTGGAAGATAAATGCTGAGTTTTGCTGTTTGGTGAATTTGATCAAGATCTCTAGTTTACTTGAATTGTACACTTTTATTTAGAATTTAGAAATAGCTTGTGGCGATAATCTGAAGCAGTGGCTTCATGTCCTGCCTGCTTGATACATGTAGGTCTAGGAGTAGGTTTTCATGATGAAATGCTGCTTCCATGACCACAGTCTGGTCGTGCTCTTTGCTGTGCTTTGGCTGGGACAGAGACACAGACGAGGGAGCAGGGAGAAATGAAGGTGTTACCTTGCAGTGTGGTTCTTGCTAATGAGTGGTAATTGCTGATCTGCACAGTGATATTCTGCCCAGAAGGGTTCCTTTTTTGGCTGAATCAGCAAGTTACAGTTAAGAGGACGCTATCAAAGTGAACACACTACCTTCTCTTCAACCTCTGCCCCTCATTGTCCCCTGTTCAAAGTTTCTCTTCTGTTTCTGTCGTTTGGTGGCTCCTCCTGAACTCACCTAACCATGAAGCTCGGTGGTCTCCTGTGGGTGGATGTTTGTAACTTCTGCCTCAGCTGACTTTTCTGCAAATTCTAGGGTAGTTGCAGGTGACCAGCAAAATACATGGCATCTCTCTCTGACAGTCTTATTGGAGAGTTCATCCACATAAAAGGATGAGTACAGTTGCTTGTGCAGCATTGATTTATCCTAAATTTTATCCTATTAAGTTTATGGAAATTGAAATATAATATTATCTGGCACCATCTTTTCCTGCAGAGCCCTGCCTTGTGCAGTGAATGGTATGGGAAGGAATGCCTTACTGATAGTCCTCGTTTGTGCTCATCATTTCATCTGCTCTCTCTGCCCCATCCCTGATTTTTACTGAATACCTTCCAAAATTGAAGAGAGAGGTTGAATTTCCAACAGTCTTTTCATATGTTTTCTTTATAACAAATTGGGGGAATTTGGATAAAAAAAACAGTGCTGGTAAGAGTAATATAAAGGAAAATTAAGTCAGCTGGCCAAGCTGAGAATGGCAGGACTTCTGTGAAGTTATATAAAGATTTGTCAGCTTTCATAGTAGATCACAGGATATGAAAGCAGCTTGTGCTTGCATTTTGGTGTGACTCTTGTGCCTGCATCTGTTCCTGGGGATAGATATATGACTTTTCATAATGTGTAAACAGATTAATTCCATGATATATGCTCTTACCATTTCTCATTTTGCTCTTTTTTTTTTTTTTTTTTTTTTTTTAAATTTTGTGCTGTTTATTTATCCAGGCTTTGCAGTACCTGGAGGGAGGCGACAAGGAAGGTGGGAGAGGGAATTTTTACAAGAACATGTAGTGACAGAATGAGGGGGAGTGGTTTCAAACTGAGAGTATGTTTAGATTAGATAATAGGAAAAAAAATCTTTATTGTGAGGGTGGTGATGCACTGGAACAGGTTGTCTAGAGTGCCCCATTCCTGGAAGTCTTCACGGCCACGTTGGATGGAGCTCTGGGCAACCTGGTCTAGTGCAAGGTGTCCCTGTCCAAAACAGAGGGGTTGGAACCAGGTCTTTAAGGTCCTTCTCAACCCAGGCCATTCTCAACCCATGTAATTCAATGATTCTGTGATTAAAACAGCAGGATATGAATTTAAATGTTAGGTTATATGCAGAGTACTATTTTTAATTTTTATTATGCATTTGACAAGTTTTTTTGTACTCTCAGGGCATCATTCACCCTGCAAATCTGGTGGTCATCATTCTTGCAGCTTTGTTATTTGCACAGGGAAATAAACTTGTTTTTTCTTTCCACTGGAACTCTGATTGCCCTTCTCTATTAGATGAGGCTGGACAATATTAAATTGGTCTCATTTAGCTGTTCTGCCACTTTGCCATTCTACAGGTCTTTTGAATTAGAGTAGATGAGAGAGCATGTGTGTGTGTATAAAAAAGCAATAAAAGTCAGCACGTTAGCTGTTAGAAAGGAGAAAGACAGTACTTCTTTTAAAAAGTAGGCTCAATATATTCAGTATGTAATAATAACAAAATATTGTTATTGTAATGTGAAATTATGACTGGGTCAAACTGTGCCTTCATTATTAAGGTCTTTGTTACCTGCTCTGTACTGTGTCATCAGCTTTTATACTGGTGATATTTTCATTTGCTGTCTTAGTTCAGGTGTGTCTGCTTTTGTTAGAGGGTGGGTAAACCACAGCAGAGACTTGAACTGTGGCTGGTCACTGAGGACAACAATGCAGCTTTGTAAGCAACTTATTTCTCTGAAATTATTTGGCTTTATAGTATTTTAAATGTCATCTTACTGTAAAAGGCAATTTCTGCTTTAGAGTTCTGCAAGGGTTTGCAAATTTTTCAAGGTTTTTTTTGCCATTCTGGCAGTTGGAAGGTGAAAATGCATGCAGCTCCATTTTTTTGGCAAAAAGTGAGTGCTGTCCTCATCTGCTGAGGCTCTGCCTCAAGGGCCGGGGGGAGGGAGTTCTGCTCTGCTCAGTCCCAGAGATGTGGGACTAAAGGGCATAACCAAGAGGCAGGGAGGGAGATTGTTCTTGGCAGCCCCACGCTGGAGCTTGGCTTGATCCATCTCATCAGTTGTGCTCTGGGTCCTCTGAATCACCTCTGGAAGTCCCTGCTTATCTCTGAATTACTGTGGAAGCTTGAGGAGGCTTTCCATCTAAAATACCTACCTGAAGTTAGACCCAGTAAGTCCTCCCCACTGATAGTCAAATCCTTCTTGCCTTTTTTTCATTAACAGATACAAACATTTTATACTAAGTTGCCTTGCAACTTGAGTTTCACTGTTAATTTGAATGTTAGTATAATGTTGTTAAAGTACCTAAAATACCCGGCTTTAATATGAGAAGGCATTTTTAAAGAATTAGTCACTTTTTCATTTTCGTCTTCAGTTCCAAATCTTCTGGATGCAAAAACACACTCTGGGAATTTACCTAAAAAACCCCCTGAAATCATATTCTGTGGGTTTTTTTGGCAATTAGTAGCTTTAAAGCTTATCTAAATGTAACTTATCTTATAAAATGCTAAGTGAAGGTGGATAACAAGTAACTTTGTAAACATGTTAGAATTTGTTCTGTCATTACAGATTTCTGCTTTGTAACATAAACTCTATATGAAAACTCTTTTAAAAATGTTTCAAAACACTTTTTTCAGGAGTTAATAACTACTTCTTGTTTTCTACATACGCATTTAGGGGCATTTCATGGCTCCTGGTTTACCTAACTAATTTGCTATTTCAATTAAACTGTTGAAAATATAACAGATGTAAATAGGATTATTTGACTTTGACATTGGGTAAATAATTGTCATTACTTTGAGCAATTTTTTTCAGTAAGATTTAATAATTTTACCATTTAAAATTGTATTTACATTGCTATGGGTGTAAATTCTACTTAGGTTTAATGCCATTGCCTTGTTTTAGAGTGGACATGAGCATCACATGCCATTGTCTGCATGAGGGAAAGCTCAGCTCTTGCTACTCTTGGCAGTATGGTCATTTGATGCTGGTTCTGTGGCTGTATGAATTTTGTTCAAGGTGAGGAGAAAATACTACAAATGATCCAGTGTTTTAGCTGTGCTACAGAGGAATGAGTGACAGCAGGTGTTCTTAACCTGTATTACACCATGTGTAGCATTCATGTACCAGCAAATGCTATTACGTGTCCCAGTTGTGGTGACCCCATTTAATCCTTGCTCTCATTTCTGTGATGGATTGTGTCTTCACAGGCGCAGCTGGTTGATCTGAAGTCTGAACTGACAGAAACTCAGGCAGAGAAAGCAGTGTTGGAGAAGGAAGTGCACGATCAGCTTTTGCAGCTCCACGCTGTTCAGCTTCAGCTACATGCCAAGACTGGTCAGAATGTTGACTCTGGGGCTATTAAGGCAAAACTGGTGAGTGTGGCAACTTGAGTATGGGATTATATTAATCTTCTCCCACTCCTGGCTGGAGTTCTTCCTTGGAAGGTGTGAATAAGCTGATTACATATTTTCATGTTAAAAATATCAACTTTTTTGCTTTTAAATAACATTTAGAGTTGGTTGTTAGCAGCCGTTAAAAATAAGATAAGTAATAGCAGAATAAAAAATAATGATTTAAGAAGTTTTTAAAAAATAAACCATTTTTAGTGGTTTCTGAAAGTAAAAAAGAAAATGTTTTTTTGATTATAAAGCTTTTCTGAAGACTGAAGTTGCAAGAGATAGCAGAAGAAGACTGTAATGGAAGCATTCAATAAACCACATGTTTTTTTAAAACTCAGACCTTGACAAAGCTGATCAGAAGTTAACAACAATTAATCTCTGCAGTTAGTTGACATTGACTGATAGCCCAAGCACAGACTGCCTTGTTACTGGCCACACCACATCAGGCTCTAATACTGTGACTTTGTAAATTAAAAATGTAGTGTTGCATACCTGGAGTTTCTAACTGGTGGTATGAATCAAAGTCATCTCTGACTTTCTAAAATTGCTTCACAGTTTTGTTGTAAATATCTACTCCCAACATATGTGGAACATTAAGTTAGTCTCTTTTGCTATTTTGTCCCATTAATTAATGTACAGTAAAACACAGTAGTAGACTATAAGTTTTAAAGGATATCTAGGCTAATCACTGAACAACAGGAGTAGCCCGAATTCTTTGTGTTTCAGATTTAAAAGCTGTTATTGATTAGAGCTGTCTTCCTAGGGCTACATAGTTGTATATTCAGTATAAGAGCAGCGTTTTCTGGATTGTTCACACATAATTTATACTGTATTGAATTATGGTTAAATTATTATTTAGAGCTCTGAATAATTCTCATGGCTTTTAAATAAATTAGTTAAATATCATCAGCATTTTGTAAGTTTTAAGCTGCAGGTTTACATGTAGAAAAATTTTTAAGTTAACACATCACTGTGAATGAGTTTGGTCCCCAAATTTTCTTAGTTAGACTTAACTTCTGACTAACACAGAGATTAATACTTCAAAGCATTTTAAGTTTCTTGTTACCTTGTTATAAATGGTTTCTAAAGGTATATTAAATTTCCAAGCTATTGACAGCAGTCCTTTTCCCACAGGTGACCATTAAATACATTTTACATGCATTGGTTCAGGTTTATCTGTGTTCAAATTGAACTTAACACCTTAGACTGATATTCTCTGCTTAATTTCCTTTAGTTTTTCCTTTTTATAAGTGTGAGGACTAGTGTTTTGAGTTTGTTTTACTTTGTCTTTAGGGAATTCATAGCTTTAAGGGACAGAAGCTCAATTTAAACTCTTCTAGATAAAGAGAGCTATGAAAGTTTGCAAAGCTAGAACAAGCAAAGCTGAGGCTGCTTAAATGACAATAAAATGGGACCTCTGATGTTTGGGTAAATGGAACTCGTGCTGACCTTCTGGCACCCAGAAAGTCTCTGAGGGCAAAGAAGAATTGTGTCAACAGAATGTGCAATGGGGAAATAAAGCTCTACTAGCTGACTTCCTGCTTTCTTGAGGGACAGACACTCTTGTTTTGTATGTAGACTCTTTAGACTCTTAGCATAAATGTATACTCTGTAATCTGTAAAACTGTACATAGTGGTGAGCTGGGACATTTGAAATGTTTAGATTGCTAAGCAATTGATAATTGTGTAGTTTAGGCCAGATCTGTTTTTAGGAGTGGAGAATCTTCTTAGTGCAATCATAATAACTTTTTGTGAGAGTATGAAGTTGCCTAGTTGGTTTTTTGGGTTTTTTTGCATTTTTGCACTTGCTGCCTTTGTGATACTTCTGCCTGTCCTTTATATCCCTCTTGTAACTCATATTATGTTCTTTCTGAAAGGGAAAAAATCTATTACCTGTAAATTCTTATATGACAGAATGGATTTTCTGTTTCTTTCATGTATATTGTATATCTTGCTATTCTTTATAGAGATTCTTGGTATTTTTGGTATTTTAGGAGAAGGTGTTGTTTTAAATACTACACTAAAATTAAGTTTTAATAAGTTTTTTAATGATTTTCACTGCAAAATACCTAAATTGTTGCTAAATAGAATTGTTGCAGTGTACTTGAGTCCTTTTGGCGTAAGTAATTCATGTTTTTGCATTTTCTCGAAGTTCCTATTGCCTGTTTCTCTAATTATGGAACTCTTTTCTTCTGTCTTAAGTCTGTCCTTTCTGTGGATGAAATGGTAAGTATGTTGATTGCCTTTTTTTTTTTTTAATGTTTAAACAGTGCTTTTGTTTTGTGCAACAACTTATATATATGTTGGCCTCAGAAACTGGCAAAACAGATCTGGCTTGTTCCTTCTTCCCAACAGTTGGCAAGATGCTGTGTAAAGAATTTCCTTTGCATTTTAATTTTTCTTTTCTAGATGTGATGCCCTCTTTCCTAATTCTGTATGTGTTCTATTTATTATTGCTACAGCTAGTTTGGGGTGATATCTGGCAACTTTGGCAACTTGACGTTCTGAAACATTGTTCTGGCAGTATCTCAAAAAATGTTGAGGTTTTATACAATTGCTAAAAGATAAACACTGTGCACATCTATGAGTGTAATATGAAGTATTCTGCATGTTGTATTTTTTAAAAATCCTGTCAGCTTCTCTTTTTTTCCTCATATTTTTTTCATGAGCATGATTTAATATGGTTTACTGGCTGGTGTAACAGCCAAAAAGCATATGAACTCAATAGTACATAGATATAAAGAAAAAGTGAAGCAAACATGACTTTTATCTTTTCACAGTGATAGATTTGAAAGGTTTTTAAACAACTTTTCTACATTTATTATGTTACATGGTTTGTTATCATTACTCAGTATTTGGTTTTTTGAAAAGCCACAGGATAGCTGGTAACTGTAAACTTTAGTCTTCAACCTTGCTGTAACTTTTTTTTTTTAATATTGCCATCAGAAAATACATAAATACATTTTCTGTTATCAGAACCTATGCCATATTATGAACACTAAAAAACATGAAACTGTTCTTTAATTTAACTTCCTTGATTTCTTTAAACATTTTTGAGACTTTTTTCAAATCTTTTGACAGTCATTCAAAACAGGACATACTCTTTCAGGACATCTTCAGAGATTCTGTATTGCAAACCTTTTAAATTTTTTTTTTTTTTATTAAAATTTTTTTTTTTTTTTTTTTTTTTTTTTTTTTTTTTTTTTTTTTTTTTTTTTTTTTTGTGTGTGTTAAAATTTGTGTGGTGATTAGTTGGAGAGACAGTCCGTAGAAGATTGGCTTCTGGGTGTAATTTTGCACCTCTGTCACAAAAGAGTAGTCATAATAATTGAGAAAATAGGAAGAAAACACTTCTGTGGGATTGCATTTGCCTTGTATTTTAGGTGTGACATTTAAAATGCATGACTAAAAGTGACCCTACATAGAAACTAACATTTGGCTTCCTGCATGAAATTTGCTGTTGTAATCAAGAATCTTTGATCACTTCAGCAGTTTACTTTTCTGAGGGAGGTTGGAATATGCTTATCTTAAATTCTAGTCTTTGTCTTTTTATATTTGTCAAATAAAAGATGTTCTAGAAGTGGACAAACAGGGAGCCTATATTCCTATTTCGATCACCTTAATGCAATATTGACAATAGGAACAGAGCTAACAGGAACACTGTATTTGTATACAGACTTTGTAGCTGCTGTAAAACAGGCGTTCGATCTGAACTGTGACCCTTCTACTCCTCAAGTGTGTGGCAGAGACAACACAGCATGGTGGCGCTCTTGGATTCTTGTAATGAAAATAGCCCAAGACCAAAATAATAATATAAAAACTGGTATAATCTTAGAAACTCTTGTTCTTGAAATGTAAGATTAGTCATAATTCTTGGCTTAGGAGTGATCCTGCAGTTCAGAAAGAGGTTTGCTGCAGAGTCATTCTCACATGACAACTCCAACCCAAAGGCCAGAGAGGAGAAGTGGCATTGTGTGACATGTTTTCTAACATGCCTATAGAGCCAAACTTGATCTGAAGGTGGGTCATCATGGGAATTGCAGGAAGTGAGATGCCAGTGATTTCAAGCAATCTTTGAGCTGCTTCTCCTGAGCACTGTGCTGGGCAATTCTTGACCAACATGTACATAGGTGTGTACTCTCTTCTTCTAAACTGATAAAAGTATTTAACAGATGAGAGAGGTAGCAGAGTCTATCAAATTCAGAGTTTACTTTCTGGCAAAGTCAGTAAATGCTTCCATATATCTGTTGTGAAAGTAACTCCATTTGAAAGGACCAATGTTGTGTCATTTCTCAAATGTGATAATATCAACCATATTAATGGTTTTATATCCAGGCTTGGAATAGTGAATGGCAAATGCACAATTTGATAACAGATTTGTCTTGCCAGTTCTGTAAAATTTTGTATCTGTCCTGTTGCTTCTTTAGTAGCACTCCTTGGTTTTATTTGTTTAACAATGTAATTGGTAGAGGTACAGAGAATGGGTTTTTTGGGTACTCCAGATGTCTTCAAAAATGCATTATGGTGAACTTAATTTTTATTGCTGTTTCAGTTGACAGCCATTTTAAAAGGAAACAGTATTAGACCCTTTACTATTTTCCTGGTTTGTGGTGGGAGTTTTCCCCTACTTTGTAAAGGGGATGCAGAGCAAGATATAAAAGATACAAGTTATCAGGCACACTCTCCTTAAAGTAGGTTTTGTAGATCGGCAATCTAATTCTTTTTGCACCAGTACCCTGGTATTAGAAAAGGTAATGACCATGCAGTTTCTGTACGTTTGGGATGGAGCAATGTGGGACTAATTTATATGTCCATAATTCCTTTTTCAGGGAGTGAGGCACAGGGAGATAGCTTGCTTAAAGTGTTGTTTTAGTGTGGGTTTTGGCTTTGTTTTGTTTGGTTGTTGTTTGTTGGGTTTTTTTTTAATTTTGCACTAATTTTCTTTTAGTTTTGTCAGGGTGGGCATCTTCATGTGTAGAATCCTTGGCTTTATTTATGTGGTCTTCAGACTCTAATCTGGAAATGTCTCTGGCTGGACATTTCTTGGTTGTTTGCATGAAAATCATTGTCATTTTAAGGCCATACGGACTGACGTTTCCATGTTATCATCATCATAATAATAGTTTAAGAATTTAGTTAAATTGAAATATTTAGTAGCTTCATAGATACTCTTTAATTTTAAAAGTAGTATTGCTTAACTTTGAATCTCCTATTTGCAAGACAAGAAAATGCAAGGATGATATTCAGGCTATTTAAATTTTGCCACCTTTGTGTAGGTTAGTATGCAAACCACTAGCTGTAGTGCCCGAACCCCTGCTTTCTTTCTTTTTTTTTTTTTTTTTTTTTTTTTTAATTTCTTTTCCTGCATGCGTGTCTTGTACACAGGAAAATAAATTCAGATTGTATATGCAGAAACAGTAAGTGTTCTTTCATTATTAACTTGGATAAAAGCTTTTTAACATTCTTTTCTTGTTTGATGGTTTGTTTTGGTTTTTTTCTCATTGTAAAGGAGAGAGAACTTGAAGCTAACAAGAAGGAAAAAGTGAAAGAAGCTCAGCTGGAAGCTGAGGTGAAGTTGCTGAGGAAGGAGAATGAAGCCCTCCGTAGACACATAGCTGTGCTTCAGGCTGAGGTTTATGGAGCAAGATTGGCAGCCAAGTATTTAGATAAGGAGCTAGCTGGAAGGTATGTGAAGTCAGTCCATGTCCCCTAGAATAAGATGTTTGCTGTTGTTGTTTCCTTCCTTTGCATCCCCAGAGGCAGGTTCAAGGTTAAGACTAAGTAGGAAAAGTCTTGTGTTTCCAGTTAATTAACAAAAGGAAGAACAAAAATCCCCAGGGTTCTTGCTCTGGTTGCTATGTGATCATATACTGTAGCCACACAGTGTGTCAGTCCTACAGTGCATTGCTTTTTCATTGTTTTCCTCTCTTTGTCACTATGTAGGGTCCAGCAGATTCAGTTACTGGGCCGGGATATGAAAGGACCGGCTCACGACAAGCTGTGGAATCAGCTGGAAGCAGAAATACACCTTCACCGCCACAAAACTGTTATTAGGGCGTGTCGAGGTCGCAATGATCTCAAACGGCCAATGCAAGCACCACCAGGACATGTAAGTTGAAAAGATGAGCCATTCCTCCATGATTTCCAGGCATGAGTTACTTCTTCATCTCTGTGATTGTTTTCACTTCAGTGTTGTGTTTTTTTCATACATCACTTGTATATATGTTGTTCTTTTGTATGCTGAAGGACTGTTCCATGCTGAATAGCATATCCCTCTAAATGACCACGGAAAATGATACAATTCATTTGACTTACCTAGGAACACAAATTTAACAGCAGAATTTTGTAACTTAGGTTTCACAATGTAATCTAACTTATTTACAAAAACCAAGAATAAAGTTTGTAGCATTAGATTGAACTGAAATTGATTTTAATTTCTTCTTTTGAAAGGCTAGATAAATTTACACTCTGTAAAATGATTATTTGTAAGTTAGTTTTTTTCCTCCTAAAGGTACTTTTTAAAACAAAACCTTTAAACAGCATTTCACTCTGGGTATCTTTGGTAGAACTCACCCAGCTTGGCACAGTCCTGTTAATCACCCCAGTGTTCAGTACAGAAACCCAGACATTTTCAGCAAAGTGCTTTACTTTGATATGTTCTAAATACCTTATTTGGTCAGATGGGTCTTCCTGCTTGTGTTGCTAATTGCATATAAAACACTGGTGGACAAATATATGTATTTGTGGTTTTAAAGGTATGCATAATGGCGTCAGTGACTTAACAAAAGGAAAAAACAAACCTTGATTTATTTAGTCTCTCTTTTAGATTTATATTCAATGGCTTTTGGTGTGGTTTATTTTTATTACAGTAAAAATAAACTCAAGCAAGCAACCTCTTCCTTGGGAGTATATGACATCATCTTCTGTCCTTTTGTTACTTTTAAGATGAGTTTACATCATATAACATTTCTGCAGTGATCAGCACTTCTTTGTGTAGTCCCTTAGTATTTTTAATATGAGACTGATTTCCTTCTTTTGAAGTTAAGTTCTGTGTTGTGCAGAACTTAATCAGCAGTGAAGTAGTTGAAATAATTATTCTCATAAGGGGTGCATAATGAGGAATCTTTTCTGATTTCGTTCCCTTTCTGTAAAGGGGCACTCTTAAGTTTGTCCTGGCTGGAGCTAGTTTAAAACTCTGTTGCTCATAACCCTGCCTGTATATAATTACAAGAACCCAGAATGTTGAAATGCATCAGTTTTTGGTCACACATTTATGTTTATGCCGTGTTTGTCTTTTATCAAACTAGGATCCTGATGCCTTAAAGAAGAGTCAAGGTGTTGGTCCAATCAGAAAAGTTTTGCTAGTTAAAGAAGACCATGAAGGATTAGGAATTTCTATCACAGTAAATATTTCCATTTATTTTCTATGACACAGAAGCAGCAATTCAATTTTGTATTTCTTTTTCTGTAAAATACATGGATCAGTAAATGTGTGGTTAGAACAAAAGAAAAAAGCATACACCAATCCATAATTCTGGTCATAGAACACTGAGACTTGTTTTGATAGATTAGGAAATAGATAATTGCTACTTTATGTTAAACTTAGGATTTTGACTTCTGTGTAGGGTATAGACATGTTAACAGATTAGCCAGTGGTCATTCCAGGTGTAAGTATTTAGAAGAGACAATCTGAGACCTGACTTCCAAAGCTCAGCTGTTGTGATTATAACTGTTTTTAAAGTATCTGTATTGGCATCTCTCACCTAACAAAAGCTGTGTATACTTTTTGCAACAAAATTTGAAAATTTTGACTATTACACTTTTATTCTAAATATGAATACTGTTTCTTGCAAGTCAATGTGGTGCGTGATATGCTTTTTTTAGTGAGGTTTTCAGCTTTTCATTGGTTTGTATATGATTTTATAGTTTTATTTGTATTCAAAATTATGTGCTTTGACTTTGAGTACGTATTCAAAATTTTCCATTCTTCTGTGGGGAGAAGAATTAAGGGAAGCAGCTCACACATTCTTAAACATTCTTTGTTTGAAGAATGATTTCTAATTTTCTAAAATAGAAGTTGAAATAAGCACTTCAGGAACTACTATCTGAATGTCAATTTACATTAAAAGGCATCTCAGTTAATTAAAATTTGCTTTATTTTTTCTAAAATAGGGTGGGAAGGAGCATGGTGTTCCAATACTGATCTCTGAAATTCATCCTGGGCAGCCTGCTGATCGATGTGGAGGACTGCATGTTGGTGATGCTATTCTGGCAGTAAATGGAGTTAATCTAAGAGATGCCAAGCATAAAGAAGCTGTAACTATTCTTTCCCAACAGGTCAGTTTGGACCTGTTATCCATAGGCACATTTAGGTGCTTCCTGCGTTCTGCCCGTTGAATAACCTTGAATTTTAATGTTTCCTGTTAAGTACAGTGTAATGCTAAGTTACAGTGATTCTTGAGGCTCTATCACCTTACACTTAATCCTCTTATGTTTTGCAATTTAAGGACAAAAATGCTGTGTCAGTAGTGGTTCGGTTAAACATGTATTGGCTAATTCATTATTCAGTGCGGCTGAGGAAAATCAATTTATTACATTGCCCCACAGAAATAACTATTTAGTGACATATGCTTTAGTCTTATGACTGAATAGCTCCAGCCCAACAATATTTCTCATATGCTTTGTGGTCTGGAATCTTCTTCCTCGTTTGCTTCCCATTTTTAGACAGTTAACAGGTGTGCGTAATTTATCAGAAAACCTCCTCTTTATCACTGTTTGAAATATACTGGCATATAAGAAATATGGGTAGTTTTGGCAAAGCTTAGCTATAGGGCTGTTCTACTTTAGTCAGTAAGAACTTAACGCAGATACCTATCCAAAATATTCAACACAACTGTAAGTGTGTTTACAACAGTAAAAAGTATTTGTTTTAGTGACCTAGCTCATCTTGGGTTGCTGTGCAGTAGTAAGTAAATTTGTATTTTTGGCTGTATTTTAGAGAGGTGAAATCGAATTTGAAGTAGTGTACGTTGCTCCAGAGGTTGATTCGGATGATGAAAACGTAGAATATGAGGATGAGAGTGGACACCGTTACCGTTTATACCTTGATGAATTGGAAGAAGGTGCAAATTCAAATTCTAATAGGAAGGATGCAAATGTGGATGTCAAACCTTCACAAGGTAAACCTTCTAAAATGTGTTACGTGGAGTTTAATTCTGAAGTCTCAATATGCAAACCAATTTCTGGAAAATACTGTTTTTATATTCATGGTAAAATTAATCTGCTGACAATTCAATTAACCTACTAATAGACTGTCAATTCATCTAGTTGGTCCCTCACTGTTTGCCCTGGTTTACTTAGATACAACTAAATTAACTGAATTAACTTATGAACTCTTTTCATGGTCATCTTTTCCCAAAGGTTGAAATTCAAATTTATTCTTATCTTTTCCTACCTCTGATTAGGAGTTGTTAATTCCCCTTCACACTTCATGTTCGTGGTTTCTTCAGATACATTTTTTTAAATCAGAAAAGCAAAGAAACAGTTCCTATTTTCCTGCCATACTATGTTCTAAAAACCTATCTGCTTTAATTTTAGTAGTCATTTCAGCAAACATTTCAGCTTTTGAGACAAGGATCACTGATCTGTCCTCAAGATTCCTTCTTTCCTTAAATCAATTTTCTTTTTAACTTGCAGTGTTTGATAAGAAGCCAAGTATTGATGGACATGAAAATGGCGACCTGGGGAATTCAGTTCAAGCTTCTTTAGAAGACACTGCACCCAAATTAGCCCGTTCTGCTGAGTCTTTATCCTAAAAACAAACAACAACAAAACCTGGACAGATTCCATCTTTGGGAACAGCTGTTAATCAATATTGACTGCTTAAAGTTACATATACTAGTGTAGGTTGTAAAAAGATGATTAATTGTCAAAAGGAACTGTATTACTGTTGCCTGGAAAAAAGGCGGTTACCTCAGGGCTTCATTGTGAGCAATTCTAAATGTGGAAAACTGTCTTTTGCGTGACGCGCAGTAGTTATCGAACACGCAGCATGTGAAATGAATTTCTTCTAATAATAAAAGGGTAGTCCCACCAAAGCATGGGATTTTTAAAGTGGATAACCTCAGTATGTTCCACTTTTAATCTCACTGATGTCCCTAAGGAAGCAGAATAATGTGTGACCAGCCTAATTTTGACCCTTGGATGTTTTAAAGGGACAACTGATGTTCAGTTTGGTGCGAAACATGCTTTAACCTTAGACAGGTTGGGGGGGACACTAGTTCCATTGCATCCAGGTGTTTTGTATTCAGGATTTCTGAACTGTAACTTTAAAAAACACCTCTTTCACCTCTTTTTTTTTTTTTTTTTTCCTTTTTTTTTCTTTTTTTTTTCCTCAGAATAGTAAAGATGAGAGCTTTTATTTGAGCAAAGACTATCAAAACCCATGTAAGCAGTGGAGTGCTTGCTAATCATGATCATCCAGCCCATGTAATTTTATGAGTGAGGTTTTTGGATTTGTTGTTTCTATTTAAATTCACTACCATTTGTTCCATGTGAAACCTGCTTCAAAAGTAGTTAAACAGAGTAGTATGGGGTTTTAAAAGTGAAATTAGTTGAAAAATTACTCACAATTAATGTGAGCCCTTTGGTATTTTTTTTCTGAGCATCATCAATTTAGCAGGGTTTTTTTGAATGGATATGGTTACTGCTAATGCAGAGTTGTTTGAGTTGGTCATTGTTAGCTGTTAGCTTGACCTTATGAAATGAGTGCTTTTGATAGGTACTGAACATACCCATTTCACATGAAAATAATCCTTAAAGAAATAGAAATTGAGTGCACAGTACTTTACAGAAGGTTCTCAGAATGATACGGTGCCTGGCCCTATCTGTGTTATGTTATGGTAGTCTATTAACCTATAATTGTCTTACTGTTGAAACAAAATGTTACTCCCTTTGTGAGAGCAGCGTATCTTAAAATAGTTTTTTATTGGTGTGGATCTAAAGGCCCCTAGCATGGCTGCAGATGGGGAGGTTGAGGATGATGTCTCGAGCAGTTTCTGATGCTCCATTTGTAGCTCTCTTGGTGAAGTGCTGCACACTCCACAGACAAGCTCTACGTTGTCTTCGCACTTACTATTTCAGCATGCAGTGCCATCTTTCCTGTTCCTGCTCTGCAGGCTGTTGAACTATAATGTAAGATGATTTTATACATTGAAAGAGGAACTAATTTGAAAAGACATCTTTGCAAGTGTTAACTGTGTAGGGTATAAATACGTAAGAAGAAACCTCAAAGGCCTTTAGAGTAACATCAATTAATCTTATGTTCTAAGTTGTGATGTAGAACACAGTTACCTTGTCTCTCCTAGGAGCACTATATATATGTTTATAGAAAAAGCCTAAAAATGTATATACTTTATTCAAAGATTTTGCTATTTATAAATCCCTTAACTTCGCTATTTACACGATCATTTTGTGTGTGTGTGTGCGTGTGCATGAGTTCCACTTTCTCAGTGGAGTAACATTATTTGGTTCATTTTTTATAGTAGTGTTTGTCGTACAGCATACTGTTGAAGGTTTTTAAAATAGTCAAGGCTGTACAGTTTTCACCGAACAGAAACGAGTATTTAAAAATAAAGCTGTGTGAAGAAGAAACAGGTCCCCAGGCATGTTTCTTTTTCTGAAGCTTCAGAAACTTGAGGACACATTGGCTCTGTGTTAGCAGATGAATGCACTGCCAGAACTTTTGCATCCAGATTTGTGTTTTTCCCAGAGCTACTCAGGCAGAGTGCACTCTGAAACTGTCTGTGGCCTCTGTGGAACACTCAGTGTCCTCTCTGTCAGGAAGGAACAGTTCAAAGCTAAGTTGTGGTCATCTTGTCTTTGAAAATCATTACTGTATGAAATCTTCTTGCAGTTCTTAGAAATTAGACTTGTCCAACTAGTCTTGTAACTTTTTTAAAAGACATTCAATTTTCCTGTACAGTTTCCCTTTATTTGAGGGAAAGGTGAAATTTTTAATTTATTTTTTCTTCCTTACTTCATGGTGCACTGTATTTCATGCTCAATACAGTTGATCAGTTTTAGCCTGAAGTGGAAGAAGGTTTCTAGAGTTATTTTGCTAACATTCCTCGTCTGCCAGTTTCACATGATGCTGTGCTCTCTTCTTCATCTGCTGGACCTTTTCTCTGCTCTTACCTTCTTCATTTTTATCTCTATATGAGATCAACAGAAGGAACAATTGCTGAGGAAAATGACTGGGAGTAGACATATCAGGTAGCAGTAAATTATCACCAGATTTCCTTCCCAGCAGTTTTTATAATCTTTGTTTAGGAAGCTGTGGATGGGAGGATTTTGCTCAGACACTTACAGTCTGTCTCCACATACACTGTACTTGTTACCAGCTGATTTAACGTACTGGTTTATTTGCAATCATACTGAAATGCTTAGAGATTAATATTTAAACTGAGAAAAGTTTTGCAAGTTGAGATTTCCAGGTTCAATGGACAAATGTGTATTCTCCCCTTTGTCAGTAACTGGAAGACTCAGTCCTGCTGATTCCCAGAGGTTGAGTGAGTTAGACTTGGAAGAATTTCTGAGGAAAGTCAGTGTTCAGACTTCATTTTTATTTTTTAAAGTGTAAAACAGTTTACTTGCGTGTGTATATATATTTTTACTTAAAAAAATAAAATAATATTCTAAAGATAATTTTGCAATTCTTTTGGTATATAATTAATTCCTTTCCTATTAAAATCTTCAGTAAGACAATTGTATTTTAAGCTAAAGGTGGACAGTGTTTGTTGGCATCTGGGACCAATGTTAATGAAAAGCATGTAAGATAAGGAAAGTGCTTTATGGCAATAAATTTAACTCTGATCAAAGGTTGTATGTAGTATTTCCTTTGTAGAAGTGTATTCTTGGCAGTGAAGAGGGTTTGTATCCGTTTCAATATATGTTAATCCACAGTTGTGTCAAACAGAATACAGATATTTATTGTATTTGTCCAAACATAATTACATCATGGGTTACTCTCATTTCTGTAGCGCATAGAACATTTTGCAAAATATGTATACACCTAGCTAAGCTGATTATAATATATTTTTCTTAGCCTGTAAATAAATATACTCTTCTGCATTGCAGTGATTTCTGCACCCAGTTCAGAGTTGTATTTTATTTTCTTCTCTTTTTATATATAAAAAAGACCCAACCCTGTGTGTGTTTTTTGTCTGTTAAGTGTGTAGTCCACACCTGGCCAAAAAGCTAATATGGGGGAAACCAAAACAGCATCATGTGAAGTTTGACTCTAATCTGGTCTTGGCTGGCAACAGTTAAGAGCAAAATATATGTTTTGAAAGATAGAGTTACCGGACATATCTCAAGTTTCATTGAGATGCATTTTCTGCTTGAATGTTTTTCAGTTTAAAAATATTTGCAGTGTCTCACTGTATAATAATACCATAAATATTCTGAAGGCCTTGACTAGGAAGAGCTGTAAAGACTTAGACCTGTCAAAGGGTTAAGTCACCTGGCTAAAATTGTGGAAACTGCCCTTTATCTCTCTGTTTTTTTGGTTGGTGTTTGTTTGTTTTCCATGCATTTTGAAATATTCTAAGTTTTCCTCTGAAGTTACAAAATGCTTCCCTTCAAGTTACAACTTTTAGTCCTGATATTTAAGTCCTTTTGTTCAGACTGTTTTGTGTTTTAAATTATATTTAAAAAAAAATAATCTCTCACCTATACTTGAGTGATCATCTCACCCTAAAGCATGAAGCTCACTCATCTGAATGAGCAGAGAGCTCAAGGGAAAGGCAATGGTGTGGTAACTGGTAGTAGTATAATTATGGTAGTGTTTAAGCATTTATTGGGAGTGTGTAAGCAGAGGGCAGAAAACTGTGAGCGTAGGAACTGTCTCAATAGACAAGGCTGAGTCACGTTGGATGAAAAGATGTAGAATGTACAATTGGTGAGGGCTGAAACTGTTAACTATTTATTTTTTAGCTCTAAAATTTTTAGGAGGGTTTAGATATGGGTGACTTTCAGCAGATGGAAGGAAGAGGAAAAGGAGGGAGATCTAGCTTGAGTTGTAAAACAAACAGAGGAATAGAGGCAGCTGTGAATGAAGATGATAGAAAGAAGAGAAACAAAATTACTTTTGTTACCCGAAGTCAAAGATAATTCAAATGTCTTGGTGTTCTAGTGTGGTGCTGAAGGGGCTCAGAGGCTGCTCCCAGTGACAGTGGTCACTGAACAGTCCTCTGCTTTTTTTTTTTCCAGAGACCCACATGTGACAGAAAAGAAATGCATCCTTACTTTTGAAATGTGTAAGAGGTCTGTTTTTGCTGATTAAAACCTCAGCTCAATGGCCTGAATAAAAATGGGCTAACATATTTCAAGCTTGCCTTTATAAGCTTGAATTTACACTGCAATCGGAAAATATTATCGTGTCCAGCGTGTCTTTTCCAACAGGACCCAATTCTTTAGAAGTTTTGCAGTTCTAAGGGAAGTGAGGAGCTGAGAAGTGGAAAACATACTGACTTTGAAAGAGAGATACTCAAGTTCTTTGGATTTTCTTTTCTCATAGATTTTCTTTTCTCATGCTGCTTTTAATGCTTCAGAATAGTCTTGTCCCAGCAACTCTGTTCACCTGGTGTTCCCTTCCCACAGAAGCACTTGGAATCTGCTCGTGGTGCCTGCTCCTGTGCAGGATGTGACGCTTCTTAGCCAAATGGTTGAAAAAGACCAAGTAGTACTTTTCAAGGATTTCCAATTCCTAGGTGAAAACTTTTAAGTCACTTGGGTAAATTTTCCACACTCTGTACAGTAGTGTTTGGTTCAATCAGCTGTCTGAATAATTTGGTGTCTCTTTGTCAGCCTTCTGCCTCGTGTGCTAAGGCTTGTGTTTCCCAGCTGTACCTAGGGAAGCGTTGGAGCTGCCAATGTTTTGAAAGCCCTGCAGAAGCATGCTCTTCCAGTTCCATGTTAAAAGTCCGTGTATTGATTCCAGGAGAACTGATTATAGTTTTTCTTTGTAACTTTTTACTGGAGTTAAAACAAATATATATAGCGATCACAATTCCCCTCAGAGTTTTTGGCACTCTATATTTCTTCAAATTTCCTTTTTGAAATGCAAAAGCACTGGAGCCTTAGCAGGCTCCCCAGCTTCTCCTGCATCAGTTGTGGGGCCATCAGCTCTGGCTGCCTGGTTTTCAATGGCTGAGTCTCAGTGAGGAGGTTAGGAAAATGTAAATACAAGTAAAGTGAAATTACAGGCATTCACAGACATGTTTTGATTGCCTGTAGTGCTGGAAGTCAGGGGTGCTTGGGAGACAGCTGGTAACTTTTCTGTTAAGACTGCAAGTCTTCAAATATATCTGCAAATCTCTGTAAATCCTGTTGATTAAATCTTAATTTGCCTATGAACTGTCTAAATATTTGCATCGATATTACTTCTGTCAAATGAAGTAAGTCAGATTCCCATGAAAATATTTTTTCTAATGCTACTCTACTTGCTGTTGTCCAAGGGTTTCTGTCTCTCATCAATTTCTTTAGGGGAATGGAAGCATTCAGAGTCATGCTGCTGAACTGGAATAGTTACATATTTGGTCCACTGCGCTTACACTGCTGGATAAGGTTTTGAATAAGGTCTTCCCTCCAAATAAGAAAAGGAGTGTCCCTATTCAATCCCTGCTGGAACAAACTGTACAGAGTTTGCTACTGTTGACTCTTCTCCTAAAGGTTAGGGAAAAAGATTGCTAGATTTTGCCCATGCTGATCCTCTTGTAGAAGGGAAGCCTTTGAGTTATGTCCATAAATACACCATTTCTTGGTTTACTTTATAGTTTGCTTGGTAGTCTGCAGTTCTGTGACAAGGGATTCCCCATGGATGCTACAATTTAAATCCTGCAGTGGGTACCCTCAGCTTGTGAGGGTGGCAGTTTTGGGCTTGGAACTGAAAAATTGACTTTTTATATATGAGAAATAGACTTTTTATATATGAAAAATGACAGCTGTATAGCTGTAGATGGAGTGCTGCTCCAGTCTTTCCTGTTTATTTGATCTTCCTTTTTTATCCAGTGTGGCAGTTTAGGTGTTCTCCTAATTTGTGAGAGATGTGGGGTGTTATAAGGCAGTTCATGAAGCTAGCAGAATTAGGGTGGTCCTTTAAGTATTATATGAAGTGTTATTTTAAGTTCAGGTCACATATTACTAACAGTTATTTAAAAATGAAAGACATGGCAGTTCTGTGTATTATGACCCCACATCTTACTAAGTTAATGGGGTTGTCTTGAGTGGTCTGGGTAAGTAGGCAAGTGTACTTGGGGCTGTGTCAGTTTTTATGCTGTTTTCCACGTCCAAACTTGTCTATTACTTAGTAATTGCAATTTGTGACCAGTCTTCCTTTTTCGTGCAAAGTATTTGCATTTGTATGTGGTGCCAAGAGGGGGCAGCAGCTTCCTTTCAATCTTCAGCATTAACGACTCTGAGAAACAGAGCCTTTTGTTTCATAGGTTAGTTTTTTGTGGTTTGGTTGGTTGGTTGTGGTTTTTAATTTAAAAAGAATAGAAAAACTTTACTTATTAGAACTATTTCTAGAAACATGTAATCTTAAAATAATTAACATCCAGTCTAATTGACATCCTGTAGCAAGTAGTTTGCAGATGGCACATATTACAGTTAAAAATTGTCCTCTCTATGTATCAGTGAAGCAAATGTCCAAACACACATAAACACAGACATGTATAATTACTTACAGCTCTGCATTCATGACTTGCTAAAAACCGCTTGATTACCCCATCAATTACTTTAAAAAATGAGTGCTCTGCTCTCTTACAAGCTCAGAGACAAGGAGTGAAATGTTTTAGCTCTTGTTTGTGGATGGGTTAAGGCTTTCCAAAAGCAGGGACTGAATGCACTGATCAAACATGAAGCGAGATTCCAGGTAGGTTCATAAATACTCCTGCCTGCACTTTGCCAGTGCCCTTCAAGCATGGTACAGAACCAGCCTTGTGACATTGGAATCTTTTGAATGTGGAATCTTTGCTGGAACAGAGACTACCCATGGCCATGTCAGGTGAGGAGAAGCAGGAAAAAAAGGAGATGACAACTGTGTTTTGCTCTAGTCCAGGCTCAGACAAAAGCCTCTTGGTTGGAGAAAGGAATGTCAGTTCATGTTGACTCACCATTGTCTTTTCTCTACTGATGCTCCTTTCCAGAGACCACCAAATGATAGTCCAGTCTGCAGACCTTGTTTTGTTGTCATTAACCAGGTGATCAATAGACCTGTCAGCAGAGACATATTTTATGTCCCTGCTGCTGGTCCTTGTCCAGTGATGCAGTTGTATTATAAAGAGGGGAGGATGGACCATGACTTCATATGTTAAAAAGTTACCTATATACCTGAATACTTACCTTAAAGGAGTATGAATGCCATCTGCAAGGTCCTTGTGAGATACTAGAAAACTTACTGCAGCATTGTTATCAAAAGCATGGCTTGCTTTGTGTTGAGGCGTATCAGAAAAGGCTTGTGTTGCCTTTTATTATGAGACACTGAAAGCACTTGGTGCATGAACCATCCACAACCTTTCCACATCCACGTATGACACTGGCATTTCCATATAACAGGCATGCTTTATCCAGGTCACCTTATTCAAATTTTATAAAACTGTCTGTCAGAACAGATGGTGTCACTTAAGGATAAAAAGCTTAGCCATAGATGTGAAGAAAAGCTGCCTCTTCAAGTGAGGTCTGCTAGCTCGTCTTAGTCTTTATCGCCCCTGTCTTTCCCTGCTCAACAGAGGACTTTTCACAGGTTTGTGGTTGGTGTTTTCAGAGGCCTTTGCATTTTTGGATAGGTTTGATTTGTTGCTACAGGTCTGGACAGGTGGCAGCATATCTGTCTATCTCAGTTCGCCCATCTGCCAAATGGTGTTTGCCTGGGCCAGAGATATTAAGATGCACAAAACACATTTGCAAAGACTGTTTTCTAGTGTATGCTTAGGGGGTTAAATTATTCAGACCAAGGGTGGGGTGATGGGTAGCATTACTGTCTTTCTGGGTCTTTTCTCCCCTTGTTTTATGGCAAGCATTGCCATCTTCTCTGCTATCTGGCACTCCTCAAGGAAGGAGGACTTCTGATAAGCTCTCTGTCATGGCTCAGGCATCACCCATTGCTGGGTGTTTCTGTATTGTTTGTTTTAAATTGGTCTTGCTGTTTCTTTTAAGCCTAGAATTTTGGCTCCCTCCCTACCTTTTTGCCTGCCTTCTAGTAGGCAGCATACATGTGTTTTTAAGGTTTATTATTGTCTGTTGTCATCTGATTTGGCTGAGAGAATGTTACAAGCTTTGAATAATTTGTTATGTTTGTAAGTTTTCTCATTCTTTTTGGTAGCTCAGATTTGGGAGGAGGAAATGCTGGGTATTCAGGGTACTGTTCCTCTTTGGGTTAGCCAATAATGCAGATTATTAATACACTAAGGGAGCTTTTCCAGTAAAGTCTGCTAAAAATTTGTGTCTAGTCAAAATTATGGATTCTTGAGGTCTGTTCAGGGTGATTATTTGGGGCACAAATGCCTTAGTAACACTACTATGTCATATTTGTTGACTTGTGTTTTTTACTATGGTAAAAATTATGTTGTGCTTTAACTTGATTAAGTTGTCTTCTTCCTGGATTTCTCTTTTTTATACTTGTGACTATACAAAAATAAACAGCATAATCTCTTGGATGTCACATGGCAGAGCAGTAGCTGTGTTGTGAGTGTCAAAGTAATGAATTAACTCAGCCCAGGACAAGAGGTTACTGAATAACCTTTGCCTACTGTAGATGGCAAAGGTTTTTCAGGACTTACAGCCACTTAATATAAGGTGAAGCCTAAACAAATTGGTGATGTTTGAATGAAAAAGTCTCCAAATTCTCATGTCTAGACTATACAATGTGATAGCACAGAAAGTCAGATGTGAGGCATCCTCCTTATCATGGGTAGCATGAATTTGCTCCAACTAAGGATGTCTTCCCTCTTGTCTTTATCTAGCTTAGAAATACTTTATCTGACTCCTTGTCGCGTGTCCTTAATGGATTGTAGGACTGTACCGGGGGGAGGAAGGGGGCTTCAAAAAAAGGAAGCCCTCAAGAGAGGTTTCTATTTTAAATTTGAAACTGATTGTGCAGAAATGGCACCTTCCTTTTAAATTAGTATGTTCTGTGAAACTGACTCTATATTCAATAATTCATAGGCATTGCACTGGTAGTCTTGTTAACCCCACACAGCTATGACAGGGTAATTTTCAGTGTAGGTATCAACAACACTGATGAGTTTCAAATTAAATGGTAAATTCTGCTTTCACACTGTACTAATCCCAGCAGAGGCTGGAGGTCACTACAAACTTACATCATAGCTGACATTGGAAAGAAAAGGGCAGTACACAATTTTTATTATGGAAAATAATAAGGAAAAAGGAATGCAACAACATAACCTTGCCATTCCTTTTTGATCTGGCCTGATTACAGCCTGGGGAGCCTTTAAGAGGCCCACTTGCTGAACAAAGCTAACCTGATTTAGGAGAGAGGGTGAACAGAAGAATACAGATGGATTTCTATAAGGTTACTTTTCAGTGGACATCTGATCCTGCAGGACTGCTGTGAGACCACAGACTCCCTTCTTAGAACTCTCTTTATTTTTTCACTTTTTGTTTTAATGATAGTCGTCTACCAAACACAGTTTGGTATCTGCACAGTTTGGTAAGCACAGTTAGGTATCTGCTCCTGTAATGGGACCTATAGCCTGATATTCCCATCCTGGGTAGGGAATATTTTGTGCTTCAGACAGTGTTCCACTAAAATCTGCCCATGGAGTGAAGGACTGTTCTCTGGCAGTCAGTGGGAAAAATCTGAAGGAAGTCTGTATTAAAAACTTAATCTTCCCAGGTTTTAGCCATGCCAATAATGCAGACCAGCCATGGGATTCACAAGCTGCTTCGAATGATTGGGATCCAACCTCCTGTGTTTTTTCAAAATAAGGTGATCTGTCATTTACACACAGGTGCTAGAAACACTGCTGTGACTGATGCGTTTTAGCTCAGTGCTCACAATACTCCTCACATGCCAGGGGGGCAGATCAGCCTCAGGTCTTTCCCTGCCTGCCTCTCTCTGCAGACTGCTGTAATGAGTGGGCTACTGAGCTACTTGAACCCACCCTGTGGATGGTGTCTGGAGAGGGAGGTGAGGCCAGATTGTTGATCCAAAGATCATAAAAAGAGAGCAGGACATACCCTGAGTCAGGAAATTCTAATTCTAGTCTAGGGCTAATTTTAATCTATTGCCTGTTGGATGTAAAGATTGTGGTAGGTACTAAGATAAATATCTGATGTTTAGCAACTAAAAGAAATAGAAAAATACTCTTTACAATTACACTTGATAGGAAAAAATGCTTTTGTATGCATTAGAAAGGTACTTGATAGAAGAAATAAGAATTTGTGATCTATTTGCTGGTCTAAGGAGGTCAGGGCAAAGAAAATTTGTGGGTTTGCTGTGGTATTTTTGGGACCTTTATTGTAGTTGGGGTTTTGGTGGATTTGTTTTTTTTTTTTTTTTCTTTTGTAAAATTTCTGTGTTTTAAATGTAAGGCACCAGCTGGAAATGCATGCTGTCATTTTTAGTTTGAGTTGTAGGTAGCTGACACCATTTTTCACACTTACCTCAAGAGCCACTTCCTTCAGTTCCCTCGGTCAGACATGAAGTTACAGACCTGCCCCTGTTCCCAGCAAAGTCAGCCACCTGCTGTCAATAGCAATGAGACAGGCAGGTCCCAAGTGCCAGGAGCAGTTAATATTTAACCTTCCTGTGGACTCTGACTTGGCTTTTCTGTTCCAACCCACTGGGAGTGCCTGCCTGGGGAGGAAGTTTGGTACCAAAACACCACTGAAAGTCTCCCTTGACCAGAGGATCAGACTCTGCTCTCATCCAATCTCTAGAGATGCTGCTGAGAGATCCAGAGCTAACAGGCCTTCTGAGTGTGGAAATATCCCAAAATGGTGCATTCACTCTAACCTTCACTGTGGAACAAAGACTTTTAAACCTGTGATGTTTTATAAGGCTGCCTGTGTTATACCTGCATCTGGCTTTGGCAGTGAGGACAAGCTGGTGCAGACAAGCTGCAGTTTGATGTATCAGTATGTAAAAAACCATTCAGAGGAGGGACATGAGGATGGCACAGGCACTAGTAAGATTAAGGCAATCTTCTTCCATTCCTACACCAGGGTTTTGTATCTCTACCACCATTAATTAGATACAGAGACTTAGGGTAGGAAGTTCTCTTGAGTATCTGCTGCTAGGGTTGCTAAAAATTTCCTAGGCCAAGGTGGAGAGGCCCAAAGCTTTTATTGTTAACCACACTCAGCAATCCCTCAATGTGAACCATGGAGCACCATGGCAGTGACCAGGACATTTGCTGCCTCTGTCCCTGTCAGCATTAAGCCACTGTGAAGGAAGGCTGAAGATGTTTGGGGATCTATTTTATGCCACCTTTGCAGGTTTGTTGGGCTTCTTTTGAGGGGTGTGGGGATGAAGGCAAGGTGCAAATTGAGACCAGACTTACCATTAGGCTAAACTAGCTGTTAAGATGGGTTTGAATGACAGCAGAAATAAGCAGATGCTGCCAAGAAGCTTTTGACACTTGTACCACACTGCAGATGTGCCAAGCATGTGGCAGAAATATGCAAAAAGTTCATTATAATACAAGTAGTGTCATCTGCTGCCTGGTCCCCTTGCACTGCTGTCTTACTTAGCTACCTCATTAGGTGGGGAGTAGGCCTGATTACTGACTTGTTTGTCAACTGACAAGTCAGGCTAATTAGTTGTGTGGGTGGAGGATTGGTTTCAAGCTCATCAGAAGGGCATCCTCATCCTTTCCTCAATCATATGCATCCAGCAGTGGGGATTGGGTGCAGGAGTTTGTTTATGGGTTCTTCTTCTCAAGAGTTTATGGACCGAAAATCTGGGCTAAATGGGGCACTGAGAGAATCTTTTTTTAGCCTGTCACACAGGGGGCCGTGAATTGCAGCAGCGCAACTGGCACTTTTGCAGGGCGTAAGGAACACTTCCTTCTCACCCTGCAGGGTATGTGGCGGGAGTGGGCGTGCAGTGATGATCGAGTCACAGAGTGAAGTGGCAGGCCTGAGTGGCTGATTTACAAATACCAGTGTTCTTTATTTACACAGACATGTAAACAACAGAAGGTAAACAACACCGCCCAGCTCGGTCTAACAAACAGGCTGCTGCTGTTTCACTTCAGGACCTGAGGTGTTTTAGACATTTCACAGAAACTGTATTGACAGCAAACACAGGAAGGCTACGAGGTTACCTTGACTCTTCCTCCTTTGCACGGGAATCGCATGCACGGTGCAGCAGTGCGGGGAACGGCACCACCTGAGGCTGCAAAACTGGGGGATGCAGAGAACCCACTCCCAGCTTGCCGTGAGTTCAGGTCTGGCTGGAGTGAGCAGTATTTGTGAGCAGTACCACTGCAACCAGCCCGTCCTCTGACAGCACCCAGAGATCTGAAAGCACTCCGCAAACAGACTGATCAATCCTTGTTGCATCCTTTGCAAATCATCCCGTTTATATACAAGGAAATAAAGGGAGGGCCTTCAAAGAGCGACTTTCCCAGAGCTCAGGTTTTACTGGTCTCGTTTCCCAACCTTGTGCTCTAAGTATAGCACCATTCTTTCTTCACAGAAGTATATAGCTTCTTGACATTTTAGGACAAGCTTTTGAATTGAAAGAAATGCCCCAAGCACTGGAGGTAGAAGGGCAGTGGATGGTCCCAGTCACGACCAGAAGCTGTTCTGCTCCAAAGCTGCTCCTGCTGGAAGAGGAGCCAGCTACTGTGCGATACATTGCACCCAATCCCAAGCTTTTTCAAGTTTGTCTGAAAACGGAACTGCCAAGTTAGCTGCAAAAGAAAAACTATTAGAAAACAACAGTGCTGATCTGCTGTCTTGCAAATTTAACTTCAACAGTAACCCATACACACACTGTGTTTTAGTTAGTTGAAATACTTCTAACAGAAATATTACACTAAATTTGTAAGACAGAAAAATACCTAGTGGAGAAATGAAGAGTTCAGAAAGTTTGCTGCTTTGTGCCAAGGAACAAATTTCCTTATAGTTTAGCAGCAAAAGAATCAGCTAGGGCTTGAATAGCATTGAATTCTCAGCTGTAAATTCACATTTTGGTTACACACACACTGCCTAAACAAAAAAAAAAAATTAAATTAAAATAGTTTCTCCAGATTAACTGGTATTGGATATTGGTTTGGTTTTTTGGTCTTTTTTTTTTTTTTTTTCCTGTCATGGAGTGATAACCATGGCTTGAACCCAAAACCAGTTTCAGCCTTCCTACCTGTTTTCTAACATGAATTGCAAGTTAAATGGGCTCAGCTTGTATGCTAGATCAAATTCAAGCATGTGAGAATTGCTGCTAAAAAAGCAGCTGGGAAGTTGTGTTTGAGCACAGTATTTAAATACTCAGCTGCCTTCTCTCATGCACATTATGCAGCAAGTAGTTTAACTTCTATCCTCCCAGTTAGAACTACAGCCCTATCTTTAGTTATCATAGGAAAGGAGATGAATCAACACAACCATAAGATACACCATTTACAGCTGCCAGTACAGCAGCAGGTAAGATAGACAGAGAAAGAGGACTGTTTTTCTTAAATAGGCATTCCTGCAATCCTTTCAAACCCCCAGGTGAAAAGGAAACCTAAGAAATTCTCCTTAAATAAAAGCTATGTACAGATTGCACACATTGCAAATGGAGCACTGAGATCAGTTACAGAAAATAAGATGTACAGTCTTCACTGATAACATCTCTCTTGCTATAAACAGTGATAAACAGCATATGCTTTCTTCAGATGTCAGAACCCAGCAAGACAGCAATATTATGTACACAGGGCTTGTTTGCCTTCTGCCTCCCACAGCAGAGTCCCTCCAAACTCTGTTTTCACTTCAGAAAGCTGTGCAGTGACGTTCCTGCGCACCGTGCGCTCCTGCTCGGCAAATCACAAGAGAGCTGTCATTGCTGTCTGGCTTATGGGCTTGAGGCAGTCTCTGGGCGTGGAATAACCCTCGCCCCCGAGAGCAGTTTGCTGGGGTTTCTGGTAGTCTGTGCTGTAGCTCACCGAGGTCAGAACACCATTAACTTTGGGTTTGTCGTAGTTTATGACACTCTGGGGTGTCTGATAGTCTCCGTTCCTGGTGTCGGCTTTACAGGAACTGGAGAAGCTGCCAGCAGTAAGGGAATGTATCTGTGATGAGGCGACAGGAACGTTGTAGCCGTTCTCAGAGGGGAAATTACCTTCTCTTGCCATGTGCCGCTCTATGATGGGGGTGGCGTACTCAGGCTCTTGGCTGGTCAGGGGCAGAGCATATTCGTGCCTGTTAGCTCTGTGAGGGCAGTGATAGTGATTTTCGAACTCAGAACTCCCCCTTCTTCCCTCCTCTTTGCTGTCCATGGGGCGAAAAGTAGATCCTTTACGTGTTACCGTCCCAGTCCCAATCATGAGAGGCTGCTGATAATCTAAAAGGAAGCACAAAATGCTTAATAAGGCATAGATTGGTTATCTTATGTATACAATACATAGATACTTATGTATCTATGCATAGATAGGCATTTTATGTTGAAAAACTACTCTGTTATTGGATCAAATGTGTGGTTACTGGGGATGTGAGGAAACCTTTCCCCAACACCAATCCTGTAACCTCGTTCAGCGAGCAGAACATGGCAGAAGCTCTTCCACAGAGAAGCTCCAATCTGCCATCTCTTTTTCTACTCCCTCCCTCCCTTTCCTTACCTACCCTCCCAAATAAACTAACATTTCTGGAGTATACTTGAAAGCCTTAAAAAAGAGTGAGGTCAACAAAATATTAGCAACAAACTGGACAAAGGACATTGCACGAAGATCCACAAGCGAGTTCTCCAAAATGAGTGTTCCACTTTTGGAATAATTAAAATGCCCAGAGGATTCTTAACAAGCCGGCTTTATTTAAAAGGCATCTCACAGTAGCTGACTGACAAGGAGGATGAAGTTAGGCAAAACGGCAGCCAAGAGAGTCAATGGAAGTGTGAAATGTGCTAAGCCAGCTCAGCACGGCTGCAGGCATGCCAGGGGGGATGAGCTTGAGGGAAGAAGTGGGAATGGTGCTGCCAGAGGAACTGGGCAGTCACACGGTCGAGGGGGATGGCAGGGATAGAGCCAGCCTAAGGCAAAGGGCCTGAGCAGGAGCAAGGAGGGAGATGGAGGAGATACGGCCGCAAGAAGTGCACCTCTAGTTAAGATAGGTGCCAGGCTGCCGTGTGAGGGGATCTGAACGAGAAGGTTTTCTGAGAAAACAAGTAATACTATTATGAGACAAGTGAACGTTCTAACTTTCTCGCTTTGGCACTGGTGACAATCTCCTGCAGATCCATACGGTGGCCTGAACAGCTCTAGTAAATGACACTGCTAAAGCATCGTGTTTCCATGCAGGCGTGAAGAAGTTAGCTCGGTTTCTGTTCTGGCATCGCGGTTCATCTGACATGAGCGTCGAATTCGATCCCATATGTCCTGTGAATCTTTTTGGCAGTTTCTGGCTGCATCCCAAACTTCAGCATGTAGGGTGAAGGTGTTATGATATCTCACTAAGTAAGTAGTGCAGCTCTCCCCAGCATCGGTGCCACCATCCCCAGAAATCTCTCTCACTCAGGATGGAGCATCCTCCTGGCTGCCTTTGGGGACCAGCAGGCAGCTGGGGGTCTGAAGTGAAGGAATTTCATGTAGCATGATAACCTATATGCAAATGGTGTGCTCCCTGCAATTAAATTATTAAATGGCACATTTCTAGGTTGAATTCACGTTCTTATTTCATGTTTTTTGTTTTTAAGGAGACTACAGGTGAAATACTAAGGCTGGGAATATACCTGAGCCAGGCTGGGAGTTCAGACTTCTCACAAACACAGCAGGAGGGAAGGGTGGAGAGAGCAAAGACTTCCCAAGCATGGTCAGGGGACCAAGTAACCATATTTTGTGAGCAACCTTTATTCATTCTCTTTCCTGCTTTATAGGTCTCTGCATATTTATATTGAAAGTTTCTATAAAGGATTGAAACTGTCTTTGAAAGATATTGAGAGGAGCACCACATTGAATTACAGTAACCATTCATTTGTTTTTAAATGTATTTCTCTGCCAAACACAATGAAGAAATTCTAAGGAATTTCTAAGGTCTGGAGGCTGGAAACAGCAAACCAATCTTTCTTCAAGAGTGCTGATCACTGATCCCATGAAATGGCTGGTCTCAGTAGCCTAACCAGACAGACTAGACTAGGCTGGGATAAGATGTGCTAAGAGGATGAATTAAAAAATCATCCCTTTGGGATGCAAATAGTACTGATGCTCTTTCACCAGGATTTGCTCTATCCAAACAGTGACCTGGAGCCAAGGTAGCACAGGAGAGGAATGTTGTGGTTGGCTTTTATCTTCTCTCTCATCTACCTGCCTCCTCTTCTGGAGGCCTCATCTCCCAGATAGTTCAGGAAAGCTGCACAGGGATCTCAGCACAACTTCCAGCAGGCATGAAATCCCACCATAAACCAAGTAAGAATTTTTTCTACTTGATCAGCAAGCAAGGGGCATCATATTTTGTTCCATTTACAGAGATACTTGTGTTCAAACAGAAACACAAAAATTAGTCAGCAAAGGGAACCAATCCTATCCTAGTGACATTCTTACACTTCATTCATGCCAGAGCACCTTCCATCATTACCTTCAGCTGTAACTATTTCAGAGTCAGGACATTTCTCCAATAACTCCAAGAAAACAAAATTCCAAAATATTGGGTCTTTCCCTCCCTAATGTATTTATCTGCTTCACTATGCATTTGGGATGAACATGAAGAAATCTGTTCCTGGGCCTAAGCTTGTATAAGAACTGAAGTTTGTAACATTGCTGGGCCATCCCTCTCCTTGTTACTGGCTCGGCACACAGAGCAAAGGGAATTCATCTGAGAGGAAGCAGCTGTTACCTTACCTGCCATGTCACTGGTGACCAGATCCAGCTTTTGTGGTGTCTCCTTCTCATTGTTGTAGCTGATGGTAAATTCAGTTGACTGATGTCTGGTAAAGGGCTGCTTGATTTGTTTCCAACAACCTATGAAAAAGAAATAAAAATAGAAGGCTTATCAGCAAGTTAAATGCTTAGGATCAGGAGACTTACCAGAAAGTTTAATTTTTGGTATACTCATTGCTGTCAATATACTGAAATAGTTTAAAAACATGACTAAAATAGGCTGTTTGTTTAAAAAAAGCCCCCTAAATATGGAGGGTGAAGGAAGAAGTGAATCATCAACTGGGATTTCCAAGTTTATATAAGATTTTTTGGCAAGAAGGGCTGAAACTCTGTAGGTGCCTACAGTGTTGCTTCAAGTTGGTATATTGATAAAATACCAACTTTAAGTCAGCTATGTCTTGGCATTGAATATGTGGCAAAAAGAATGCTTAAAATTTCTCCTTTTCTTCAGTAGATTAGTGTGGCTTCCATTTCACTGGTATCTGAGCACCTGCACTCATCAATTGACTTATTCTCACAACATCCTTGTAAGACAGAAAAGAAAAAAAAAAATCCACAGTGTCAGGGACTTGCTGGAGCCTGTGCCAGAAGGTCTGTGGAGAGGTGAGTTTGACTCACAGCTTTCTGAGCCCCAAGCCTGGTTCACAAGGGCTTAGGAGCTTGATTTATGAAGCAGACATACAACAAATGAATTGACTGGGTAAGAGGCTACCTCCAATTTCTTGGGATTTGTCCTCATTAGCAAGTGAGAAAGGATTATGATGTGACCTTGAAAAATCATATTAGCAAATATGATGTTAAGTACAAATTAATTTTCTAATGAGGGCGAGCTGCTGTGGGTAACAGCATTCCTTTCACTGACGTCAGCACCTGCTGAGGGATGAAATTTTGGAGCTGAGCTATTGCAAGGGACTTGTCAAGAGACATATGAAGTGCTTAGTGGTTTGGGTTTTTTATGGAAAGCCGAGTTTCAGAAGGATATTCCTCTACAGAACTGGTTGACCAGGAAAAACACCCCAACTGCCAAGCTGATGGGAACCCCACTCTAAAAAATGTTATTGAGCGAGACAAAGAAAATACTTCATTGGGAATTTGCAGTCATATCCTAAAGCAGTGTGCTCAAGCCAATCCCTCAACCAATACAATTCACTGTTGTTAGGCTTTATAAATGCAGTTTCAGCCAGGGAGGGTAGTGAGAGGAAAATATTAAAGCCATAAAAAATTATTATCCCTTGCTCTCTAAGAGAAAGGCAATCCCCTCTGCTGTGAGGAAAAGAAAGAAAAGCAGCAATTTTGTGCAAAATAGGTATTTTGGAAGTGGGAAAGAAAAGGAAGGCACCTGGGAGCACTCTTACATGCTAACTTATGCGCTCTGTATAATAGATCTTTTGTTAATTGCCTTTCTGTCATAGAAACCAAATTATATTGTTTCTCAGGGCACCGTGCTAGGATGACACAAGTGGGACTATCATTTGCTGTTTCCCTTGTATGAAGAGGTGAATTTGAATGAGGAGATGTGAATGCTATTTCACAAGCATTAAATGCTTAGTTGCATAAACCCCTTCCTGCTGACCCAGTGGACAGGACAGGACAAAGTGCATGATTCTCCACTAACCTGATTTCTGAGTACTGGATAATCCATAAGAAAGTCCTTTGGCTTCTCGCCTGCAAGGAGAGGAAAGGATTTATAAACATCAGTACTAACAGCATTTCAGCTTCATGCCTTAGCTCCAGCAGAGCCTTTTTACTTAGTGTCTGAGGACAAGGCTACACTTCAAGTTCCTGGAGGTTGCTGTTTACTAGAACATCAGGCATGCAAATCAGCACTTCGACATTTTCTTTTTCTCTGTCTGTGTGCAAGTTGTGAGTGCTGGTGTTCAAATTTCTGGGGCTGGCACTCATCAGTTTGATGCGTTGGTGTCTATATGTGTCACACTTGGCTGTGTTTGGGTCTGCTCTTCTGAATTCTTTGGCTATTTTATTGATTTACTGGGAATCCAGGGCAGAGCTGAGTATCACTGGTGACGAGGCAGCATCACCAGAGCATTGCTTACACTTCCAAATCCCCATCTGCTGACACAAGCTTTTCCTGATTCAACAAGTGCAGGTTCATAGGAATGGGCATCTAGCACAGTTAGCAGTACTTCTTCCAGTCCTTAGTCTTGTGAGATAAAATAGCTCAGATTTAGCTGCTTACACCAGTGTATGTGTGTGACTCTACAGAGCTGAGCTCTGCTTTCAGCCTGCTAGGTTAAGTGCTCAAACACAACAGGAAGGAAATAAAATAAAATTATACAGATAAACAGCTCAAATGTTCCCTTCACTGAATTTTTATTTGGGTTTGGTGTGGAAAGTATGCTGTCTTTGACTGCTTTACACCTCAATGCTTGTGGGTGTATGTAGGGTGAAGAGAACACCTGGTTATGCACAATTCTGACCTGCTTTACCTTCATTTTTCTCTGACTAGGGGAGGCATATAGTAAGAGATACAATTCACAGAGACAGGTGAGTTCTACTTAAAAGAATGATTGACAAATGATCGATTCCCAGCTCCCTGGCAAGGAGGCTCTGGAAAGAGGGCATGGAGTTGGACATGCTAACTAGGTACCCACAAATGCCTCCTTTGACAAAAACCAGTATCTTACTTGCGTAGGGCTGCGCAGATACAAATTGCAGAGAACAAGAACAGAAGCAGCACAATAACGATGGGGACAATTATAGCTGTAAGCTTTAAACCTGCATGAGAAAAAAGAAGGAATAAAAGTTTACAAGGTAAATTACCCTAAAGTTGGTAATTTTTACTACAGCAAAAAGTAGATAATGTTGCAGGAATACTTCTTGAAGAGAGCATGAAAATATACAACTGTAAAACTAAAAGACCACTCCTCAGCCATGGCTGAATGCCATGTACCTGTGTGGAACAATGTTGAAACAAAACAGTTGAATATACTTTCTCAAGGGTTACACTTGACTTGGCGTGGCATCTATATGCATCCTTACAAAGAGCAGTTCTTTCTTATTACACACTAGATGACGCTTAAAAAGCCACTCATACACACTCTGTTTGCTGTTGCTTATAAATCTGCCAAAGGAGACTGCAATTTTACATGCCAAGTATCTGGCTCATGCTGAACTGGCTGAAACATTCCGCTCAAAATGGTTCAAAGATTTCCATGAGGGAACCTAGGGAAAAATCTGTTCAGCCACTGTTAAATTCTAACACAACATGCTTTACAGCAGGGATTTGAAAATTAGCAGTGGGATGGCTCTTGTGTCAGGAGCGTGCCATTCCCTCTTTCTACAGACACTTGCCAGCTGTGAGAATAAGGCAGTAGAAGTGTCCACAGGGTATTTACAATTCAGCAGATGAAATCTCAGTAGATTTCATTTTCAGTGAACATGGATATGGTTTACTCATACTGCTGCACAGATGAACTGAGCTTGCTTGCTCTTGGCAAGCAGTTTCAGAATTTTTTTTCTTCCACTGATTGCTTCTTACAACTAGTTCTTTCACAGAGGGATTTCTACAACTATCAGCTACCTAATGGGTAGTAGCATTTGGTACAGTGGGTCTGGCAATTCCTGCCTGGCTATGAGCCCACCAAACAGTCAGTATAAGCACCAAACTTTGTTTGCTTTTTAAGGTCTAAGAAGGTAGCTCCACAACATTAAAGGACAAAGACTGCAAATTCAGGGAGAATTACACAAATTAAGGTTGTCTGAGCCCCCATGAACACAGGTATTATGGAAGAGTGTTTAGTGACACAATCAGGCACTACTCTGTGCTGCTTTCAGCTGGGAACTCACTCTGGAAAGAGTCATGGTTGTGTAGAGAGACGATAACACTTTTGTGAGACAACTACTTGACGTACTAAAAAATTCTAAAATAAAGGATGAGATTGAGGAAGAACTCTCCCAAAAAATTGCTGCTGAGTGCTCACTGTATTCCCTTGAGCCACCCACCAAGCATGGCAAATCAACCAATATGACAGGGAAACCAAAGCCCAATGTTTAACACATCAAGGAAAATTAAGGCTTTCAATCTCTTTCTGTGCCATGAGACAAAAAGAACTTATTGCTCCTCCCTCTTCTCTCTGTCATTAATAAATTCTGAAGGGAGAATAAAAGTTTTGATTTGCAAGGAAGTTTAAAGTTCACTCAGACTGGGCTGAAGGCATGATGCATCCTAGAGAAAATGCAGCACTAGGGAGTGTTACCCAAGTTAGTTTCTTCAGAGGGGATGGGCTCTGTAACAGTCCTGTCTTCTTTTCCAAGGGAGGTTTCTGTGCTCTGACTCGGTTTCTGCCACATGGAATGCGTAAAGGAACTGTTAGCTGCAAGAGAGAAGGAGGCATCAGCAGCACTGGGGCAGCACAGTGGGCTTTAGAGGCCCCATGCACTGCTCACCCCATACCTGGCATTATTCGACAGCCCATCAGCTCCAGCTTCAGTGCAATTCTTTGGTTCCAGGTCTGAGGGATAATCCGCACGTAGCGGGCCACTATTGGAGGGATGAAGTTGTTGCGCACTATGTCCACAGAGTTGGAGTTGCCTTGGAACACCTGCAACAAAAGGTGCACACATGGTTTGCCCTGTTCTAAAAGTTTCTTTCTTCAAAGTGCTCCTGACATCCAGCTTCAAAGATTTTCATCCTAACACATTGATAACCTGGGATTCAGCCGCAAGATTTTAGGAATTGAGAGTTCTGGAAAGAAATAATCTTTTTAGTTGTGCCAGATGATCACATTTTTCTGTTAGCTCAGAGGAGAAAGATTATCACCGTTTCAATACTGTGTAATTTCCAGTTAATGTATGCTGGTAAAATGCTATAATTTTTAAAAATTATTTATTTAAGAGCACTGCAGCACCCTTTCTTGGAAAAAGGGGACAGAAACATAAAAACAAAAAGAACAGAGGCGAACCATTTCTAGACATTTTAGTAAAGTGCTCTGTTTTCAATGTCATTCTTGAAGAATGACTATTAACTACACAGTTGTTACTGCACTTATACAGTATTTCCCAGGATCAGCTCAGCCCCTTCTGCAGAACACTAATAATTGTCCTTGCAATATTAGTTCTTGGAGATCTTTCAGCATGATATAGGAAAATTTAAAAGTCTGATGAGATAGAGAAGTGAGCTCAGCATATCTTAGCTAAATTGCCAGGCCACATGGGGCTCTGATGGGACAGGTTCTGTCATGTACCTTAGCTGAAACTAAGATCATATATAGTACTTTCAAGGCATATTTGTATATAACAAGTCAGTGTGGGAAACTGCAAGCCTGCACATTTTAAATGTGCTAGCCTTTGCAGTTCACCCACTACTAGGCTGATTTGTCACTCTTTGGGCCAGCATCCCCTCAGTTTAACATTAAAAAAAATATTAACCCCATTAATGTTGAGCAGTGAAATTCCTTGCCATGCAAGCTGAGAAAATCAGAGCTAGCAGGAAATCTCTCTTCAGCTCTGCCAAGTTTTCAAAAGCTGCCATCAGGCCTGAGGACCAGATAGAGCCTTCTCCTGAGGCAAGCTGAGATCCCTTGGGAATGATGAATGGAGGTCTGACTTTGAACACTGTGAGGACAGGGAGGAGGGCTTTTGGGATTTCTTTTGTTTGAAAGGAAAAATGAGGTTTTCAGGAGAAATGTTTTCAGACAAACTCCACCAGCAGCTTTGCCCTTCCCCTGAGGGGGTGTTTCATTTGGCAGGGGGACGTGGATTGACTATCCCGATGCATTTGGAGCTGACCCTCAGCTTTGCTGGTGCCACACCAACAGCGTCCCTGGCACAGGCAAACACCAAGCTGAGCTAAGGACTTGCCCCAACAGCTGCTGTACAGCTCCAATTACACAGCTTTTTTTAAAGAAGGGTGCAGACATACACATGCCTCCCTGTGTGTGTCCCACAGCTTCACCAATCCCTGGATAACTTCCTTGTTTCAACAAGCTTACTATCTACTCTGTAGCCATAAATTACACTGGCAAAGACAGCCCAAGTCTAGACAAGTTTGAAACACCTAATCTTTCTTGACAGTGAAAGCCTGCCCTTCAATGTCAAGACAGCATATACATTATTGTTTTGTGTTTTCCTACCCTTCCCACTTTCCCTTACCTTTTCTTCATTGCTCAGAATCCCTTTGTAAGTTCTCCATTTTGAGTTGTTATTTTTATAGTTCATTGTAAATGTCTTCACATAAAAGTTGAAATTCATGGATCCAGAACCAGTGGTCTTAATCCCTTTTAGGAAAATACAAGAAACATTTTCATTCGCTATGTGCCTGTTTTAAGGGAACATTTTCAAATGCAAACACAGAAGCCAAAACAATTTGGAAAACTTGGTCTTGAAGGTGTTAGTTTATTTTTCAAACTGTGTTGAAATTTAAATTGTTGAAATTTTGTTAAAAGTTGGGTGAAGAATGGAAATCTTAGAGCAATGGATATTTTTAACAGAGCATAAAAGGCTGGGGAAGCTGGGTCTGTTCAGCCTTGAGGAGAGAGACTGAGGGGAACTCATCAATGTCTATCAGTATCTGAAGGGGGATGCCAAGAGGATGGAGCCAGGCTCTGCTGGGTAGTGCTGAGCAATAGGACAGAAACTGATGCACAGAAAGTTCCACCTGAACATGAGGAAGAACTTTACTGTGCAGGTGGCCAAGCACTGGAATGGGTTGCCCAAAGTGGTTGTAGAGTCTCTCTCACTGGAGATATCCAAGAACTACCTGGGCACAATCCTGTGCTGTGTGCTCTAGGATCACCCTGTGTGATCAGGGTCATATGTTAGACCCACTGTGGTGCCTTCTAATTTAATTCATTCTGTAATTCTTTGACTCCAAAATGAAAATTGCTTTTTGATATTATGGTCTGTATTGGCCATCTTTAGCAGCAACTGTAATTTACATTCTTACAATTAAACCAGGAGATGGAAACAGGAATTTCTTTCACCTAGGCCTTGTTTAAAAGGCATCTGATTCCAGATCATCCACACAGAGACTCTACTGCTTCCTGTGTAAGTATTTTGTTCCATCAGCATGTTTACAGATCAGATATGCATGACAGTTGAGTTCAATCCTATATCCCCATAGGAAGACCAGTCTTGTAAATAGCTGACATTATAAATAGGAAAATAATATTCCTGAGCGCAGAACATTTCATTACTTTTAACAAAAGTAATGTTGCATTAGTGCACTATCAGCTTTTCAGCTGCATACATTTTTTTCTCTAGCTAAAACACCCATTTCTGATAACCAGAGAGTGACATACCTGTTATTCTCTTCTTCTCTCCCAGGTCTATCTCCAGCCATTCACGGTTGCTGCTGTGGTTGGAGGCCCAAGACCACCCTGGGACTTGTAGCCAAGCCTTGTCTGGGGACCACAGGACTAGTTGTCCAAACTCATTGGTCTCCTCCCAGTAGGAAGATGCAGTAACCTGGCTCTTGGAGAGGAATCCCTCTTCCAGACTGAGAGATTTGTTGCAGCCTAGGAGTCCCCACACAGACAGGCAGAAGGAGTTATTTTGCATTTTCACAGGATATTTTTATATTAGGCTAGCAACATTTGAAGACCACCCACAACAGTAAAGTCAGACGTTGCTGAATCTAGTGCTAGCCTGATGCTCTCCATTAGCTGTGGTGTTTACCAGTCAATTTGTAGTGTATGATCCAGTACCAGAGTGCTGCAGTCCCAATCCTTTACCAGTCTAACTCCTACATACATGACACCTTCTGACTACATCTGCTATTTTTGCCATTTAGTTTTTTAATCTCTGCACTTTTGTCTCATTCCTGTGAAGACATTTTTATTTTTAAATATTTCCTTCTGAAACATAATATTTATGTTTTGAGATTGGCATTAACTAATTCTGCTGTACAAAACATTTCACAGATAAAGGCACTGTACTGAGAGGAATACTTTACTGTAAATATTTCATGATTCCCACCTGCAATTAGGGCTAGGAAAGTTACTCATTAGAGAAGCTCCTTGATACTGCTGCCAAGATGTGATATCATGAAGATAATATCTCTGAGTAAGTACTACAAACTCCACCAAAGAACCCACAAAGTCTCTGCACATCAAGGTTCTTCAGAGAAAACAGGCCAGTGGAATATGGTTCAATGAAGTTAAAAATAATTCCTTGGCAGATTCAAAGGCCTATACATGCTCTACAGTTTTCAGTAGAATAGTAAATGATTTTATCTCAAATGAGCGAAATATAATTCAAATGAACAAATGCGAACTTTTCCCCCTCTTTGCTGTGTTTTATGCAAATGAATGGCTTGACAGATTAAAAGAGGGTTTTGCATCTTGGAAAGCCATAAACAAAAACTCCTTCTGTATCAGTGCAATATAAATATATTTTCATTTCTCCTATGTTTTCTTTCTCTGCTTGTATGATGAAGATGGAAATTACAAATGTCTGAAGAAAAACTGCTTTCATTTTCTGTGGCCTAAAGTACATAAAAATGGGATTATCTGATTGTCATTTTTCATATGCTGGCACCAGAAATGTAACAGCAGAATACTATTTCTGTTTCTCATCTATGTGCGTATGACCACACATATTCTGTGTTTTTCTCTCTAGCTCACTTCACATCCCTTCAATTTTTTTATTCACTTGCCAATTTTAAAAAACTGCTGTCCTAAAATATCCTTCCTAGACAGAGCCTGACATTCTCCTAACTATTTTTTAAAACTTTTACAGAAAATATTTAAATAGCTAGAAACAAAGCAATTTCTCTTACCATTTGAAGTAAATGTAAACCGCTTATCTGATAGAGAACCACTGCAAGAAAAGAAAAAGGTGGTCATGAGATGGTCACAGGAGTGTTGAGGTAGAGCTTCAGAATCACTGTTTATCCAGTAAAATATCTCTGGCCAGACAGCCACTTTGTCTGCTGGCTGGATAGTGACCCCTTTAAGAGCACATAGTCTCTTACTGTGAATGAATTCAGGTAATTTTTTAATGGTTTTGAGCATTTTTTAAAACCTTAGACATCATCCTGTTATCCTGATGCTTGTGGAAGAGTTACACTTGATGGTGGCTAAACCACACCAGCTCTGGCTATTCCTACTTGGGCTACAGGTGTGTCATAGGATGAAAATGGGATGAAAACTACTCCTTGTTTTAATCTGGGTGGGAACCAGTTCTGCTATAACCACGGCCAACATCTCCCATCAGGAATGGTTCTTTATGCTCCATTAACCACATCTATGGCTCCCTTTTTCTTCCTCCTTCTGACATGGACTGTTTTGCTTCAGGGGAAAAGCCATTTTTTGGGCCACCCCACACAGCCCTGCACAATGCAGGACAAGATAAAATCACCAGTCTAAGGGAAAGCTGAGTTTTCCTTGGCCTCTCAGGGAGCTGCTCTCTAACTCCCATGGAGATGCCCCTGAGGTTTCATTTCAGAAGCAATGACTCCAACTGGCTGCCTAAAAAAACAAAAGCCAGGGTTTTAACATGAAATTAGTTTGGATTTCTTGAAAATCTGCCCCCTCCACTGTCACTTCAATTAGCTGCACGCATCACTGGCCCCTTTTGAAAAGCCTTGGCCAGCGTGACTAAGCAATAAAACAACTTCTGCACTAAGCATAGAGACAATTCCCTTTCAGGCTGCCCTTTCTTTGTTTTTGGCCAGGAAAATTTCCCCCAAGGTACTGTCTGCAGCCTTACCACGGTGTGCAGGGCTATATGTTTTGAGAGCACTGCAAATGGGGAATAGGAAAGTAGTCCCATGTCAAGGTCAATAAAAACACTGCCTTTTTTTGTCATTGAGGGAAAACTAATGACTACAGGCAAACAGAGCTCGGGGTGGGAGCTGATTTATTTGGGCATGTAGGCGGCTGAGTAGCTAGAAGGGGAAACACAAGCCCTCCCTCCCACATCTTCCCCACAGGCAATCCTCAGGGGCGATCAGATGCACTCTGCTCACTTCAAACCAGTTTGACATCACAGCCAAAACAGTTTTTGATTTCTTAGTGAATGCAAAGCAATTCATTTCAAGAGAAAAGAAGAAAATAAATACCTATGTAATCAGTAAAACCTACCCCAAACAGCAATCACAGTGCTCCTTGAATACTTATAATGAAAAAAGTCAACCAGAACCCTTTCAAACAGAGGGTTGCAAATTTAGCAAAAAGAGGAGGTTAGCATTTCTAAGGCCTACAAAGCTATGAAAACAAGCTGATAAATTTCCACTGTAATTCACTCAAGAGAACAAGCCAATTCAGTAAGTGGTAATTCATCAGTTTCCTAATGTGACTGCTGGAATTTGTCACTCGGGTTCCATTTCATCCTTTAAGGAAGGGTATTGCCCCATGTTCCTCATTTGCCTGACAACCTTCAGGATCCTGCCTTTTATTTATTTTGCCAGAGCTGGTCTTGCACAAGCTTTTCCTAAGCAGTGCAGGTTAACACTGAATCTCATCTTTCACTATTGACAAGGAGGCAGTCCCTTGCATTTTCAAAGGCAAATGATTCCAAGTGTGCAGATGTATAGTCACAGGCCAGGCCATGTTAAAACACCTTGTGTATTTGAATTTCAGCTCAGTTATCAGCACTGCCCAATACATCCAGCCACTTGGTCTTCATTACAGCATCTAGGGGTTCAGGTCTGCACATGGATCATGGGAAGTGAAAACCTCACAGATGCTGGAGTGTAACAAACACACTGAGAAGTGAAGTGAGGAGGCCAAGGTCAGCTCTTGAAGGGTGATGGGTGAGACATAACTCTACGTTAACAACACAGATACTTAACAGCTCGATGCGCTCCAGCAGCAGCTTTTGATGAGGTCAATTTCGGCTAAAGTCGCTAAATAATTTAAACCTTTAATACTGAAATCCACTATAAATGAGATTTTAAAAGCTTGAGCAAGCTCTTATTTAAGAGCATCTAAAAAGCTCTTAAGGCACTGCTGCTCAAGCACTATTTTTTCTTGCGGGCACTGGCTCATCTGCAGGATTTTACTTCAGCATGTAGGTACTGCAGAACAGGGAAGCCATGCAGCTTTGTAGATACCTCTTATAAAAGACACAAAATGCATTGGTTTCTTTGCTTAGTAAAGAGGCCTACTGTTTATAGGAGCACTTTTTCATGTTTTGAAACAAAAGCATTTCCCTACATACTCCAACTTCCCTCTCCTGGGCTCACACCAACAGTTCACCTGTTCTAGAGACTGTCCCAGCTGCCAGGTGTGGCAGACATATCCTAGGAAGTGCTGTGCTGACACTCCCATTTTTATCAAACTCGGTGCCATCTAGTCTCTAGGCATACAGCCCAGAGTGAGGCTGTGGCTTCCTGTGTAACCTGTAGAAGGCTAGGGTGTCTCCTCAGGGCAATTCTGTCCCCTGGAGATGTGCATTATGCTCTAGGAGTGCCTCTGTCTGCTCCTCCTTAGGGTGCTCTCTCAGGGGCCTTACATTAAATGGGCTAAACCCCCCAGCATTTGTACACTTGCAGTCTTATACACTTCATTTTTTGCTCACTGGCTCTTGTCCTAGGAAAAAAAATACAAATGGGAATCACAATTCCCTTTCATTATAAAATTTTATGTGCTACTGTCCGAGTTACTCCACTGGGATTATCAAGGGTCACAAGCATGCCAGTGTATGTGAATATTCTGTAACATCTTTAGATAAGGCACAAAGTACTTAATTTAGGGTTTCACTAAGCTGGCACATGGGATGGAAAGAATTTGTATTATTTGTTTTATGGAGAGGCTTGGTGCCTGACCAGAGTTCTCAGTCTTGCTTAGCTTGAGACAAGTTTATAATAATTTTCTTTGGCTATGATCTACATACTATCCAGCTTTGTATACTCCAGTGCCATTGTATATAAAGCATTTCAGTCTGTGCTGAAGTTTAAGCACAGCAACTGAATACATGAATGCCTTTTTTTTTAATGAATGAAACCATGATTGTAAAATTGTCAGGAGGTTGTGAGAAATCATGGAGAAAACAGGAAAAAATAGTATAAAAATTCATTTTGCCTTAGCTCTCATAGGCTGTGGGATGGAAATTTCCTTTCTTAAAAAAGAAAAAAAAAAAGGCCTCATGTAAAATCCAGATAACATTTGAAAATTAAAAACTATAAACCAACAGGAATGACAGAAGCAGTTGCTGGAAGGTCTTACTGTGTTGGATAGAGATTAGAGGATTTATTTCTACTTCAACAGCAGTACAATTAAAAGTCAGAAGATAAGCGGTAAATATAACACCCTTGCTATAAATATTCTAAAAAAGAGAAGAACTCTGAACATGTCAAAAGTACAATGTTTAAGAAGTTGTTCATTAAATCCCCTATGGCTCAATGGCACTTTTTACTTACTCATTTTTCCTAGCTTTCTTTAAACTTCAACATGAATTTATCATGATTTATTAGTACACCGATTAAAGCCGTTTGTTGCAGAACATTGTACTCTCATCTATCTGCTAGCAAAGTGGTTTCCAAATATGTTTTGGAAGGAATAGAAGTGAAAAAAAAAAAAAAGAGTACCACCCAACATGGTATAGAGCCACTGAAAACCTGGATCCTCTTCCTATCTCCATTGCCAATTTAATAAAGCTCTAGAAGCAGGCCTGACATCTTTTCCTCCCCAGAAGGGTGTCCCCACCTGCTCGTGCCAATGGTGGCAGTGCCCTGTGCCCGGGCTGTGCCCCAGTGCCAGCCCCACGTGCCAGGGCTGTGCCCCGGAGCCAGCCCCACCCCGGTACTCACTCAAGTGAGGGGACACCGTTGGCCACCACGCCCTGGTAGCGGCTGATGCCCTTGTGCTGGGTGACGCTGATCTGCCCGCCCAGCTCGTCTGCCACCACGCCGGCGTGGATCGCAGCCTTGCACAGCAGAGACGTCTGAAAGGCAGAGCCAAGGCTCAGGAAATGCATCTGACAAACCACTAATGCCTTCCCTTCCCAGTGTTCAGGTGTTACAGTTCATAACATCCAGCAAAAGCTCCAGAGGAATAAGAGGCAGGGGAGGGAGGAAGAGCAGTAATCTTTCAAAAATATATGTCTCCGAAGTGATTTTTCTTTTCAAAAGAAAAAACAAATAATCTGCTTCTGAGAAGGTGCTTTAAGATTGTCACTCCTCAGGAAAAAAAAGTTAAAGGCAAGGCAACACTTCCTTGGGAAGATAAATCAATAATTCCTTGGTGTTCTTGCCTGAAAGCAGACCTGTCTATTACTGCACCTTAGGATTTGAGTCATGCTGTACATTAGGGGATTTGGCTATGTGTTGAGTAGCTGCTGCTGGGTTTTAAGTGCAGCCCATTTTCCAGTATCTCGGGTGGGATAGTGCTGGAAAATACAGGCAGGACAACTCATGTGCCAGCTAGGTGGCAATAACAGGGCTAGGGCAACGCAAGAAAGGGGCAGAGAAAGGTACAGAGGAGACTTTCCTAGGGGCTGCAGGCAGAGGTTGGTCAGGTTCACACTGGCCCAGTTTGGGCTGTGCTACTTGACAAGCTGGGGTGCTGGGCTGGCCCCTCCGGGGAGGGGTGGGGGGAGTGGAGGCACAAAGGCAGCACATCTCCAGGGGAGCCCTGCAGGTTCTTCCCATCAGAAAATACTCCTTAATGGTGGAGGGAAAATTTCTTTTGCAAATTCCTCAGTGCAGATAAAATCTGCATGAGGTCATGCCATGTGCTGCTTTTCTGCCCTAATCATTGGAACCAAGGGCAGAATAACTCCAGCTAATGAGAATGTAATGTGGCATTTCTTTGTTTCTTCAGCTCTGCCACTTTCCAGGCTGGAGCCAGCATGCCTGAATAACTGGATGAACAGGTTAAACATGAGCACTGACTTTTGGAAACTCAGTGACTATGATAGGGTGGGATTTTTCTTCAGTGGTATTATTAGGCTTACTACTTTCTGAAAGAAGTAAAGATTTCACACACATGACAGGAGAAAAGTCCAGGGTGAGTGGCACAGAGAGGGCAGAGCTCGAGTGATATGAACTGTGGATAAATGCAACCACTTTAACTTTTTCAGTTTAAAGAACAAGAATTTAAAACAACCCAGGAGGTTGGTAGTTACTAATGAGACGTGGTTAGGCCGTGTGTAATACTTATTTCATCTCAGAGCATTTGCTAGGGCAGTGCAGGTATAATCTTAAAGAAAATCCATGTGTTACTAAAATGTATCTTTTTCACATGTGGACAGCACACAAGTAAAAGCTAAAATCATAGAAATATTTCATACCTGGATGAGCACTGCCTCAAGAAGGACAAACACTAGGCAGGTTTTTTCCAGAAAGCCAGAAACCATAACTCAGTATGTATATTTAACAATCAGTGGACTTTGTTCTCACACAATTGATTTGTCTGTTTGGAAAGTGTCTCTGTGTGCTTATATACTGATAATTTACTTATATACTGATAATGGAAGGTATAGCAAAATGGCCCAGAAGAATTACTAACAAAAGTCAAGTAACCAAGTTGTTCTATTCTTTTGTCTTTATACATTTTCCCCCATTATCCTGTGTACTTACATCTCTGTATCCTTCTTCAATATTCCCAGAAATGTCACCTGCTATGTCTCTGCAGCCAGCAGGACAGTATCTGCTGTAGTGAGAGAATAAAGACTTGTTTAAGGGATGAACTGTAGTGACAATACACACAAACTCCTATAAAAGAAATGCTCTCAAACCAATAAATATTTTAGCAGTAATTTCTGGCTGATGCTCTGTTAGTGAGTCTAGGAGCTAAGTAAATGGGCCCTTGAGTTCATAGGTGGACTGAACACAGTAGCACACAAAGAACCAGAAAAGCAGTTTAGCAAGGGCATTTATTTCTGTTAAATTCTCTTGTTCTAGAAATGCTACCACACAAGTTTTCAGAGTAAGATAAGAAGCCTATATGCACATCCGGACAGCAGCCAGAAGAGCACAATTTATTACCATTTCAAACCTATCACAAAGTTCAAGGAACCGAGAAATTATAGCTTGTCCTCAGATTATCTTGTATCAGCTGGGAGGTGATCTGCTCCCAGAGGAAGCACTGGAATTTGAGGCTACTTTGAATTTCAAAGCGGAAACTCTTTTTACATATACCATGTATATGTATGCACTTAATGAGAATTGCTGAGAGCTCTGCAACTCCATTCCATCATTTTTCTGGGCCACAGTCATTCACTCTGCACTACTGCTTCTCACAACCAGGCGTGAGATGATTACAACACTGGGCCTCAAAAAAATTCACTTCTCCAGAAAACCAAGACTGTTTAACACTTTCTAACAATTGAATCAGTTGACAGATACTGTAAAGAAAGCCAGAATGCAGAGCTGCAAACTCTCTTTACCTGAATTCAGCCTTTGTGTAGTGATTTGCTCGTTCCAAACAGGTGATTAGATCTGTGAAAAGTTTACAAATATCAATTCCCATTGTAGGATATAAAAATACAGGCAAATATTTGCCAGAACATGAAATTACATTTAAAGACCTCTCTGTATAATACTTAAGCAATTTTATTAGACTGGAAGCAACAGCTCTGGTTTTCTTTAATTCTTTTCAACTCCCTCTTCTACTCTTCTTACGCTTTACACCTTCTTCAAAGTTGAACAGACCTCCAGAACATTAAACATTAAATGTGGGAAGGAAAACTTTAATCCCTTCTGCCCCTCCATTCTATCACAATGTGATGGATGCTGGAGCTCAAAGCACAGTGGAGCTTCAAGGAGAAGGCACTGTTTTCCCCTCCTTGGGGAAAAATTGGCCTTGTATTGCAAATGGTCTAAGAAAGATTTCAGCAGCTATTATATCTGGTTAATGTTACAACTGTTCCTTGCACACATGCTATTAAAAATACCATGGCTCATGCTAATCTGGAAATATTTAGGAACAAACATTTAGGCTAAAGCTCTATATGTGTAGAGATGATAATTAAATAGGGGGAACTATGCCACTAATCTTCTACTGCTTTTGGATATCACCTTACCTGGATGATCACTGCTGGCATACGACAACAGAAAGCCTCGTCCTGACACGTGGGATCCGCTCTCAAAGTGAATAGTTGCCTCATTGCTATCTAGAATTATTTCTTTGGGGACAGGCATCACATTACCACAGTATGGCCCTACAGAACAAAGAAGATTTCAAAAGTTTGGATGATGTAATTAGGCTGGAAAAGCCTCATGATTAGCAAAGAATTTCATAACACACTCATTCTCTTTCAGTATCAATCCGAATGTTGACAAAAGGGTTTTGGCTTCAGTCCTTTACGGGTATGAGCTCTAAAGCTACCCTGACAAAGAGTGGCCAGGATCCAGTTGTCTGTGCATGGCAGCAATTCCAGCATCCACATTTCTCATTGCATAAGCCTTAAGAGAAAGATTAATGCCTTTTGACCTTTGAAGTACAGCACGCTTACAACCAGCAGTAACTCATTAGAGAAAATGACACTACATTCAAAAGCAATCCAGGGAATCTAGGCAGGATCCCCAAGATAAACCCTCCAAACACACACAGCTCATGGCCTTGTGGCACAGCAGCCAGTCAGAAAGGATTAAGATCAGAAACAAAGCACCTGGTTTTCAAGAACCTGCATGTCACAAGCCAAATCGTACTACAAGGCAGTAATGCTTCCCTTATCACATTTCCTAATATTTTTCCATTTGAAAACACCATTAGACAATGGAAATATACAGTTCGAGTCTTTGAAGCTTTAAACAAAAAAAGAGGGGGAGAGAAAGGAGAAGATGAAGGGAGTGGGACAGGGAGACAACAGCCTTGTGCTTAATGAATTAGATAAGGGGTTTATAGCTACCAACTGCAGTATCTTGGAACAGTCTTTGGGACACTCCTTTCTTGTGACAGCAGGCATGCCCAGGACTCCTAGTAATTACATTTGCTTCCTCAAAAAGTCAGTTCTCGAGGGGAGTGTTCCTTTGAGACTGCCACAGTCTTTGCGCCTGCCTTCTGTCACTGTACCTGGGTGCAAACACTTGTCCCTAGCTGCCCTCAGGCAGAGATAATACAGAAAATTCAAAGCAGTTTGCATATACTTGTTCAAATTTATAAGTCTATTTACAATATAAACTGCAAAGAAGAGGTTTTTGTAAAACGACAAACAGACTTTTTCCCCAGAGGAAAAAAAATCCAAATGACCCTTTACAAGCCCTCAGCCCATCTGTTCTGTTGAGGTGAATGACAGCTTTTGTGTCCTAAACCAAGTCTTTGGGATGAAATATGGTCACGTTGATTTTTCCTAGACAACCTCATCTTGGTGGTGGCGGCTACTTTAGGGCAACTTGGAACTGACTTCTGAGACATAAGAAATTACATTCACATCATGACACAAATTTGATGAGAGATACCCATTGTAACAGGCTCCTAAAAGCTTCTTCATTTTGCTTGATACTCTGGGTTAGGGAAGGGGCTCTTTTCCAAATCCTTCATTTGCCCTATAACAACTCTAAGGTCAGCCTATAGGGTAGCCCAATCAGAGCCAACAACAGCCAGCTGTCAGCAGAATGGGACAAACAAAAGGAGAAACTCTTGTCCTTTTGGCTTATAAAAATCGTATGGTGAAGCCAGGCAGGCAGAGAAACAAGCGACAAGTGTGACATTTCCCTGGAGTACTCATGTGCTGAAAAATGACTCACGACTTAGTCAGAGAAAACAATGTCTATAAAAAGGGTTAAACAAATTGCTTAGGAAATGAACTTATCAAAAAGACAGCATCTGACACTGTGTCATACCAGACAACTGCACGAGTGATTTATTTGAGAAGGTCTTTTGTGTCAGGTTGCAGTGGGAGAAGTGCTAACTTAGATTTTTTTTTTTCAAGAGAGAGAAATGGGGAAAAAGCAGGGAGCATTGCATATCTTCAAAATAAAACACCTGGGAAAGCTTTAGTCCTTTTCTTCTCTCAAGGACTGTCTCTACATATTTTCTCACAAGTGTTCTTTGGCTTTTTTCCCTCGCAGCGATTGGCAGTGACCTCTCTACTCTGGAGGTATAATTTAGATGGCTGATTCATGCAACCACACATCAGCTGGATCGGGGATGAGTGTCTCCTCCAGTAGCAAGTCTACATACGTTCCAGATAATTATACAAACAAATCATACATCATGAGCAAAACCAATAAAATAAAATACAAAATAGTCTAGACACAGAGCTGTATAATCCAAATTAAAGCAAGAAATTCAGAAGCAATCAGCTTAAGAAATGAACATTCAGTGTCTAAAGACAAGTTTCTTCTATTAAGTAATAAATCCAAAAAGGTTATCAGGCTCCAGCTCTCTTCTGCTGAGAGCAATTCTAGCATACCAAGAGATTCCCATAGGTAGCTCAAAATAAAGGGAGCCTAGGATTAATTCCTTAAAGGATGTAGAAGTAAGAGAGTATACACTCAAGGAAGGAATATTTTCCAAAGGTTTATAAGTTTTCTGCAAAGATTTGTAAGAAAAAATGGGGGGGAGGGGGCAGGCAGATGGAATTTATTAATACTACAAAATGCTCACTTTGTTCTTCTGTTGCAAACTGAGGAAGCCTTGCAAAACATTTCAATATATTTCTTCTCAATAATTCAGGTAATACCATATCAGCACTACACTGTCAGGTCCTCAGACTTGCCTGGGACCTAGCAGAGTTTATTTCCATGTTATCAAATACAGAAATAAGTACTGAGTGGGATGGTTCATCTCACCCCTAAACTGCAGCTCTTTGAGAAACTGATCAGACACCAGTTGGACTCCGAGGTTCTTTACTCCCTGAAAGAACTAGAGATGTGTACAGTCTGGTTTTTAGGAAAAGGTGTTAATCCACCCTTTTTGGTGCTTATTGTGTTTAAAATGACCAGAGTAAAAGCACCCCTCTGATTTGATTTACCCAAGAATACTGGGTTTGGTTAAGCAGCGTCTCTCTCCATTTTGCCAAGTCTTTGTGGAGTGGCCTTTTTAACTTCAAATTCTCATTTTTCCACTAATCAATTTACTTTATATTGATGGTCTTCCAGGAAACTTGCTAAGGGGACAACTAGCAATTGTTCGAAAATAAAACTGATTCAGGGTCAAGACAATGCTTTGGGTTCAGTTTTGACTGATGAGAGATAACACTTTCATCTGTTTTAAAATTTTCTTTAGAAAAGTAACATCTTTGGTTTTATGTACTCTGTTTGCATGCACTCCCATACATCAGTCCTCCTATTTTCTTTCGTGTTGTAAAGACAGGACAGTCTTCCAGGTTCTCTCCATTTTGGCTTGTGGCATACCTGGTTAGATGCACTTGCTAGAGACACAGAAGTGCCCAGTAGGCTTGCTCTCCATTGACTCACTATTACCTCAAATACATATATTTTGAGAATTTATAGACATTAGAAGACTAAACCCAGCCAGAATCTGTACAGGTTAGACTTCATCTGAAAACTGTATTTAATCTACTCCGTATTTTCCATTTTCAATTGAGGTGACAAAAATACTTTCACTGTTTACATTTCAAACTCATTCATATGTGCTTACCATCTTGTCTGTCCATGCCACTTGAGATTCATTGATTTCCCTGGGCTGTACAACCATAGTGAAGATGAGGGATGATGGAGAAAGCCTTGGTATGAAAATGAGAAACTTGCTTATAGGGGTCTGTTAATCTCTACTGCAGCATTTGGACTTAACTCTGGATAAATATTTAATTCCTAAACCTGGGACTTAGCCAGAAGTTTTTTAAGATCCCTTTTGAGAACTGCCAGATCACGTTATCAGTTTTTCATCTTCTAATGTTAGTTGTGAGGTGGGTTGTTTTGCATATTCGGCTTGAAAAACGAGTCATGAATGCTGATCTCTCTCAGCTTCCTGTTAAAGTGACTTGGCTGGAGCTCTGCTGGGGTAAGTAGGCAGGATTTTGTTTGTTTATAAGAACAAAGGAAAGAGTTTGATTTAATAAACAGATGTGTTACATGTGATGAAGCTGAGTAGGTGTTCTCCATATTTCAATATTACTATATCTAGATGCCAGGGCCTGTTCTTTCCGTGTCTCATTAAGAAGTTGACCCAACTGAGGTTCCGTCTGTTCACTCCAGATTCCTTTAATACATATTTATAAAAATTCTGCAGGAGAGATATTAGAGGTCTAAGGATTTCAAGTACACTAATTTTAATATTCTCCATAATTAAACTAACTTTTAATACCCTTCACACAGAACATTTGATCTGTTGGTATGGTTTAGGTGGCTTAAATAAAACACTTTTGTCTCCAAGCAGTATTAACATCCTGCAAGATACACAGTAAATTGTCTTGTGGATATCCTTTGGCTGGCCCCTCTGGAGACTGAAGAGACTATTTTACATGTTGTTTATTTTTTAAATGTTAGCAATAGCCTACTGCTTTTGTCTTTTTCATAATAGTGTTGTTTTGCAAATCTGATGATCTTTACAGCATTGTCTGGTTTTATGAGGTCTAGTTTACTTCTACTGTCAACCAGACTCTGGCACAGCTCCTGAACTTTGTTGAATTATGTTCCTTTATTTTTTTCTACTTCCCTTAAGAAGTACTGTGCCCAGAGGATTTTCTTTTTTCATGCACATGCTGGCAATGCCTACATGCTTCCTTGTTTCTCTAGTTCTTAATATTTTCTGCCTCTTCTGTAAGGCTTTTTCTCTCTTTTAGAAGCAACTATTTCCTTCTTCAGCTATTGAATGGCCGGTTCAATATGCTCATTCTGCTTTCAAATTCCTCAACTTCATTTGAAATCTGCAGCTTGACATTTGCAGATGTCTTTAAGAAACTTGGCTTGGATATTAAATAATGATTTCCTCTATTCAACAGAGAATCTTTTTCAGTCTTTACTTGCAGAGTAAGCCATGATTGGCAGACAAAATGCAGCAGCAATCCATGGATGGGCCTTTAAAGGATTATCATGTCTTAATGCATTTGTTTGGGGAAAACAATGTTTTAAATTGTTGCCTTTTCTCAAATAAATCAATTTGGAATTACCTCTGTAGCTGGGGAAGGACAGGGGATAAGATGAACACAGATTACACTTGTTTCACTTCAGAGCTAAAAGCTCATCCAGAGTGCAAGTCTTTCACAAATAGCTCACAAAACCAGCAAGGATCTGTTGTATGAAAACGCCTTCAGTCTCAAAACTCATCTCCATCCCACATTCACACAAATACTCTGATAAGCAGTAACTCTTCCTCTCCCCCTTACCAAGAGAGGTCCTCTTTGCTCCAACCTGACATGCACAGGTGCAGTGGGAACCAGCAGGACCCTGCAAGGACACAAAGTGCTGCTCTATGTCCTTCCCTGCAGGAGGCAGGGAAGGTGGTGTTTAACACTCTGCAGATATGAGATGACAGAGTGGTCAGGATGAGACAGCCTGGTTATTCAGCATTTAACTCTGTGCAACACAGTCTGACCTCAGACTGAGTGGTAAGCATTTCTTGTTTTAGGAAAAACAAATATAACATTTGGTTAACATTTCCAAAGGGTTGCCAAAGACTGCAATAAATGAAAGAGAAAGGCATCTGAGTTAGGTTGGGGAAGTAATCACAACTTTAAAATGGAGCATCTGGGCCACCTGCACAGGCTGGTCTGCCTGCTTGACCTCAGGTGAGATCCTACCTTTCAACATTGTTGTGGTTTTAGCCAAATCCAAAGACATAAACACAGCAACAACTAGGAATCATGAGTGAAGAACTGTAGCTTAACAAAAACCAGAGACTAATACACTGTAGGTAGCCAACAGGAAAAAAGGTTCATTTGATAAAATTAAATGCTGACATTCTTTGTTGCATCAATCCTTCCAAAGCTGAAGACTCAGGCTACTGCAACCATTCAGGTGAAACCCAACTGTCAAACGTGTTTTGACTGTTAAGAAACTGCTCAACTTGTCTGGGCATTTCCCTGGGTTTCCTGAAATACCAGAAACAATACAGTAATAACAAGTTTCCTTTGAGGGATGAAAAAGAAATCTGGACACACCCTTTATTCAAAGAAGATATTTATGTCAATACATAGCAAGGAGTGACTGGTTTGATGAATCCTCTCAAGTCACAATGACAGGTAGGAGGCATCCAAAGGCACTCTGTACCTTTAGTGGTGGGGTGTGGGGAGAAAAAAGCATTTTCAGTAAATTCTCTATTTCACATTAGTTACCAGCTGTAAATTATGCAAGAACAAGTCAACTGCACTAACTCTCCAAATTATTACTAGTCACTCAGCAGCTCTGACATCTACCCCAGAGGAACACATCAACCTCCTACTGACTGCAAGTGAATGAGGAAGTAAGTAGGCACTTATCTCTTCTTTTGGCTTTCTCTCCAGTCAAGACTGATGAACATCTCACAAAATTAAGGAAAAAAACACCAAGCCATTAGATGGGGAAGAGACAGAATATAGCAAAAAAGGGGTCAAAAGAGGTACAGAAATCTGATAGAGACATGAAAAGAAGCAGACTAAAAGCAGTTCCTGTCAAACTTTTAAAACATTTATGATCCACCTTCACAAGTAGCGCAAGTTCTTGAGAACTACAGGGCTGACATGGTTAATCTTGTTTTCACATATCCCTTTAACTAATTAAAAAATCAGAAGCTCTACTTCAGAGCTCAGTATTTTTAATATGCTCAGATAATGCAATTAACTCGAGAAGAAAAGCATTTCGGTAAAGGCTGCACCTTGTCTGCACTGTGAGATTATGCCCATATTAATTTTCTATGGGACAAAAACCACCATATTTTAATCCGGTCAAAAGCTGTGCCTTTGAAACAGAACACAATCATCTATTTATTTCTCATAGAGACAACCCGTGCAAAGCTGTGCTAATATTTAAATGTTTGTCAGACAAAGGTGACTCAGTTTCACCAAAACGGGTGTTAGACTCCCTTTGCTGACTGATGATTAATATTTTCACAGCTATGTCTGGATACAGAGCTAACAGCTTGAAAGAAAAGGCTTGCTACAGGTTTCTTTCTCCAGTGAACACTAAAGAAAATCATTTGCAGAGTAATAACTGAGAGATACATTGTTCAGATGCCATATGACTCCAGTTTCAGAGCTGCATCAAGATTATTTAACTATCATCTTTTAATTGCAATATTGCAGAAATCTAAATTCAATAGCTGCTTTCACAGGTCCATCAAAGCTGAGAAGTACCAAAGGTGAGAAGAATTCTAATGTCACATTTGTGTATTAGCTGAGACTGAGAAAGGCTTCAGTAGATCAGCACATACAACACTGCATGCTTTCCTAGGAATGAATCATACTCTTCTGTCTGTCTGCAGATTCAAGGAATGTCCTGAACTTCTATAAAATTTGCATGTAAGTGCTCTAATCTGCAGGCACCAATGTACAAAAATAGTATCAATGGTCCCGCAAACGTAAATCAATTAATTGCTTCGTTTGTATTTAACAGATTCCTTTTGCTGTATGGAACATAAATATCCCAAAGACAAATTGAGTTACTCCTTTCTGTATTGCAAGAATCCCTGCAAATGGTTATAATCATGAATGAATCACAGTTAAATGTAAAGACTGGAAGAAATTTGAAAGGAAAACAATACTTTATCATCTGGAGTCTTCTTCACACTAATTTTATATTTGTACGCATAATCTAGTATTTTGCCTCTGACCAATTTTCTAAGTTTCAGATATACTCCTCAACAGATGTTTGTACTCATACTGACACTCATGCTGTTGTCTTCTGTAGATCTGAAGAAATCAGCACAATATTTAAAACATATTTCCCTCTGGACCTTATTGTCTTGTACTTGCAAACCTCCTAAATAAAGAGCAAAGGCTGCTCAGACTAATTTGAAACATGAACAGTATCCACGCTCCCAGCTTTCATACTTTGCTTTTTAGGTTTTCCTTTTTAAACTCAGGTCAAATACAGAAAACACACAAAGATTAGTCTTAAATTGCTCAGATGTTTTCAGTGCTTGCAAAATATTTTCAACTCTCCATCATCCCATGAGAGAATTTCCATGTCTAAGGTCAGTATCTCCTTGGCCAGAGGGAAGATGTTGACCTCCCTGAAGATGTTCATGAAGAGGGAAGGGTTGCAAAGAGGAGATGTGAGTTCAGAAACAGCTGTCTAAAAGGACACTTAACTGATTGAATGAGTGTAGCAGTGCTTATTCACGGGGCTTCTTTCACTTGCATAAATGCATATTGAAACCCAAAGCTATAGCAAGACTGTTGAAAAGAATGACTTAGAGAAGCTCTAATCTCATCTAAGAATTCACGTGTCTTTTAAAACATAAGCAACATCATGAATTTTTGCCTATAGAACTATTTCCACATCCATTCTGCATGGATTTGCCTGGATGTAGAATAGACACTCTGTAGGTATTCTGGTGGGAAAGTCTACAGTGAACTGCAGACCACAAAAACCATTACAGATGGTATGTCTGCATAAACTATGAAACTGCTTTAATCAGATATGACCAAAATCTGCTAATTGTGCAGTTCATTACTGAGAATGCAAATTATAGTCCAACATGCATCAGACATTACCAATCAGATCTGAAAATGGGTGTGGGAATACTTTAAAAAAATTAATTATGTGCACTTGATTGCACAATACACAGCTATTCTGTGTGTATAGGCTGAATAACTACAGTATAATTGATGTGAAGATGCCTTCAGGCTGATCTGCAAGGAGCCAGAATTTCAATCAACATCCAAACTTCATTTTTCACTTCAAAAAACAATATATTGATTTATCCCTGCTTTCAAGAAGATCCTCAGATTAGAAATGTCAAGACAGTATCAATAAAAATTATTCAAAGACATGCTAATGCAATAATAACCACCTATTTCTTACTGCTGAGTACAGGCAGACTGCTTCAGGTGAACACAATTCATTACTTAGCTTTGAAATGGATCACAGGACCACAGAATGGCTTGGGTTGTAGGGGGACCTTAAAGAACATCTAATTCCAACCCTCCCTGACATGCGCAGGGACTTCCATTAGATTAGGTTGGCCAGGTCTCCATCCAACCAGGCCTTGAACACTTCCAGGGATGGGGCATCCACAACTTCTCTGGGCAATCTGCTCCAGTGCCTCACCACTCTCATAGTAAAGAAAGAAATGAATAACATTAAAAAATTCCAGCACACATGAACAGAGATGTTCCTTATGCCTCAAATCAAGCTCTGTGCCGGCTTAGATATCAGCATGTCACTGCCCACTCCTAGTGAAGGTTGTTTCAAAATGTAATACCTCCCCCACAAGAACAATAATTACCTTTACCTTCCTTTGTGAGCAAGCCTTTAATACCTCACTTGATCTTCTCTTACCAGATGAGTGATAAGCCTATCATGCTGACAAATGAAAGGCAATCAACCCTCCTTACTACTAGGATATCCTACGAGATCACATACTTTTTGGAGCCAAGCAGGGAGATGGAAAACCTGCAGAGGCTCTGTGCAGCTCTTATCTTCATCACATTTTTCCCTTGAATCCATTCTGCTTGTTAAGTCCAGTGCAGCACATTTAGCCTCAGCTGACTGAAGGGCTACACAGCCCACTCTCAGCAGGCAAAATTTTATGAACTGTCAATTCAGGAGTTTATTCCTACATTGCAGAACTCCTTGCAGCTTTGAATTTAAATTGGATTTCTGAAAAAGGGTGCATGACTTGGAAAGCAGTTTGACTATTCTAGAAAGTACAGATCAAAAGTTTCAGTGATAACTGGTTGGGAAAACAGTTTTGAGGAAGGCCTCAGGGTTCCCCCTGGGGAGAATCCTGTTGCCATTATGATTAGTTTTAAGTGCACAGCTGTAGCAGATTATTTGCTTATCTTCCTGAGCAAGTCTCTCACAAGAGCGCAGTCTGGCTGGATGCATTTAATATCTGCAAGTATTAAAGCCTGTACATTAGTAAGGTGGCTAACAGCTAACAATAGTAAAGGTCATCTCCTCTCTGAGCCATGGACTGCCTAGGAATGGAGACACACAGGATCATTGACTCCAATTTCTCATCTTTGTCTAGTTTGTGAGGAAGCTCTTTCCCCACATAAGAAGGGGACAGGGCTGATATAGGTCTATGGACTTGCTGTACTAAAACTGTGATGGTCCAGCTCTGCAGGTGTGAAGGCAGAGCCCACAGGACTGCTGTGCCAGGGCCCCAGCAGCCCCTGTGCAGCACAGCATGGCAGTACCCTCAGCCTTGACAGAACTGCACACAGTGGGACAGTGGCTTCCCACATGGAGAACAAAACACTTGAACACAAAAAGAAGGAGGAGAGGACAAAGGCTGACATTTCTTGCATTTTGCTAAGCTGCCTTTTACTCACTTTTACCAGTTCATGCATTGACCATGGCTTTGTCTCTTACATACCATGCAAAGTTGAAGAGCTCTGGATGGTAAGGTAGCTGGACTCGCACTTCTGTGATTCAATATCCAGGTCTCCAATTTTCAAGATCAGGCGTTTTCCTGGAGGCACTTGGATTTTCTTTTCACAAAGAGTGTAGTTTGGATATGTCCCAGGATAGTTCTTGGATGCCAGTGTCCCACTGTCTTGATACATCACTGTGTGCCCACATCCATCCCCTGTGGTAGCAGAACAGAAAGGAAGAGAAATAGAAGGTATTACTCAATGAAAAAAAATGTAAGAAAATACAGGCTACATAATCATGTCTCATGCACTTTTCCCTTTTAAATAAGTATTCTGTAATACTCCACCTCAGTTCTGCTGCTGCTGGAACATAGGTAACTGTAATAAATACAGTCACAATTCTCTTGTAAAGCAGTAGAAAGAAGGGTTGGAAAGACTCATGAACTAGGGTGTATTTGACACTAATGTACAGACAGTGTCTCTCTGGCTTTCTGCTTTATAGCCAAACCCTACTAAATCCCTGAAGATGCAATTCCATATGTAAGAAGGAGGATCCTTCCTTTAGTAATTTTCTCCCAGTTATCAGTCAGCATTTTATTTCCATAGCAATAGCCATCACAGAGAGGGTAACTGAGTCATACATGAAAGCACAGACATGATATAACTGCGTACTATCACAGACCTGACACATCTTATTTTCCTGCTGGGTTTTTTTGTGCCACTTGAACAATAGTAACAGTACAGAAGACAAGGTGAAGACACAAGAGGGACTTCCAAAGTGGGGTGTGCACTGCTAATGGTACACAGGCTACTTTGCTGCAGCATGCCCAGAAATGTACATGCTGCTGCCTCTTTGCTCAAGGGGTGAGGATAGGAGTCCTCAAAGTGTGTCTTCGTGGCACTGTATAGGAGCCAGCTCAGCTTTGGAACCTCTCCTTGGTGCAGAGGCATCTGAGGAGCAGCTGCAGCAGATCAGAGGACAACAGGAAAAGGCACATGGAAATACACGGGGGGATGTGTGGACTGACATGGAAAACAGGAAGCATTCACAGAGGGGGAAGGAAGCAGGTATCAGATAAGAGACCTTGACTACTAAAGGAAGCAATTTTTACTGAACTATTTAAAAGCATACTAGTAACTTTAAATTTGTATACTAAAACTTAAGCCATTTGGTTCTGCTCAATCTTTCAAATAATGGAAGTGACATTTGTGACAGTGGACTAGCATCATACACACGTCCAACAGGCAGTCCTCAGTTTCACATCGTTTAGGACATAGGCGCACTTTCCATTGGAGTCTTGCATACTGTTATCCTTTATCTTGGCAAAACTGAAGCTAATCCAAGAAGTGTTTAAAAAATAAAGAATCCTGCAGAGCTGGAAATTCACAATGTTCATTTTAACTACTCAAAATTTTCCTTTTTGGAGATATTTTGGTTAAACTGTTTTGGTCTGTGCCATTTTAATTACTATCTGAATTTCCTTTCAAAATCATTACTAACAAAAAACTTAAGGTTTGATAGGATTATTTAAAAAGGAACAACTAGGAATAAAGTGTTGAAAAAGAAGTATGCCATACCAAGGGGGGGAAGTGGCATGCTGTGCTAAGATAAGCTCCAAGCTATCAAACTTTGACTTGCTACCGTATAATTACACTGCCATTTCATCCAACTCACTCAACTGCTTTTTCACAAGCAACCACATTTATTTTGAAGCTTTGGCATTACTACTAGCTTTGTTGCCTGCTATTTATTTTTGTCATAGGTTCATGCTGGGAATAGAGGTGAATAGGAGATATAGATCCAAAATCATATCACCATAAAACATATTCAATATGGTTTTTTTCAGATCTCCTTTTTCACATGCTTTAAAAAACATCTGTTGTTCAAGTTTTTTAACCAAGCACTATTGATTTTAGGATGCCTAGGAAAATACTCAAGATGAAAGGCAAGCTGGCCTCATAAGCAAATCACCTCTTAATGGAAACTTTTGGCAACAGGAATGAAGATATAAAGAACATTATGCTAGATGAGCCGTCAGCTTTCTGAACAGAGAGAGGGGTCCACAGAGGTCCAGATCACTTCCAGCAGGACATGGGACAACCTTGAGGCTCGTGTAGCAAACTGCTGTGCAGTAAAAAGAACTCCCCATGGCCTTTAATTTAAACTGCATGTTTCCAACTGTGAGCATTTATTTTATCTGGAATAAAGAAACTACAATTTTTGAGTTTGGTTTGCAACTTATCCTTATTAGGAAAGAAAAGGAAAGTTACAGAACCACATGGGGATGAACTCCTTAAAATGGAAAGTCTAGTGTTCACATAGACTTCATCTCACTGGGCTATGTTCTCGCCTCTGTCACCTTTGTTCAACGCCAAGGATCTTTTGTGGTGCAAAATGCTGCTCAAAAAACTGTGAAGACCTTGCTATCATGATAAGACCCTCACAACTGTCCAGATCACAGAGCCTTATATTTCTGCAGGAAGTGTACAGGCAAAACTGTGCATGAGAGACCTCAGCCTGCCATCCTCCTCTGTTGAGGTTATACAAGGTCTTGTTCCCAGGGAAACTTGTTGGGTTTTTGTTTTTTTTTCCTTAAATCTGTCTTTGAGCGAGAGCATTAACACCAGAACATCTTTCAAGCTAAGAAAGCATAAATGCTATTTTCTGACTTTTCACTGGAAAGGTTAAACTTTCCAGTGGAAAGTTTAAACCATGGTGGAGCATGGCCACCCAAACACTCCAGCTGAGGAGAGGAAGGCTCAGCATCAGTCTGCACCTATAATATCCCTTGCTGCCTCAGTTCTGCCTGCCTGCCATGAAGCAAAAGCTAATGATAAAAGCTTGTTTGCCACAGGAACCAAAGTAATGTCCAAAAAGTCAGACCAAATCCCAGTAACTATTTCTTCTTACAGAGAGGGCTGGCTCTCTGGCAGCTCTGAATTCTGAGTTTCTCAGCAAGATTAAGACTTTTCTTTGCTCTGGTACACTGAAATTTGCTGGAAAACACACCCTAAAGAGGGTATAGAGGGAAGGTAGAATAAAGCTCAGGATCTGACAAGTCAAAGAGTGAATTAATGACTAAACATTAGTAAAAAACTCACAAATATAATATCACTGTATAACAAGGGCTCAGAAATAGAGGCAAGTTGTAAGGAATTCAAAGCATATCCCTAGTCACATTATCAAATGTAAAATATGAACAATACTACCATTAGTTTTGTTCTTATCATTTTCCACAGGAAATTTTGATTTTCAGTAGAAATGTGTTGGCCAAACTTAAAATACACTGAGTTGAAAACTGGTTTAAACACCTGATGTCACACTCTTTTTACTGTAGGCACAGCTCTTCTGCATGGAAATATGTTTATTTAATGAGTCAGTTTGACACAGACTTTCTTGCTGACACTGAATTTTCACTTATCATTACTTCTGAGAACTGTTTTCTATCACCCCATTTGGCAAGAAGCTGGCAGTCTTGCCCCAGACATCCAGGTTTCATCACTTCCCACTGGACAGAGCAAAGCAACATATTTGAACACAAGGTACTAAACAACCAGAGAATCTAAACCTACTCAGATTTAGTAAAACCTCTTCTCAGCACCAGGAGTTATTGAAAACACATCAAACATGCTTTGTAGAACATGTTCCCACAGGCATTTGAATCAAGCCCAAGATCATGATCTCTGAATCGTGGGCGACCACTTGTTGGCCTACATGCAGCTTGTACCAAAGATCACACAGTACTGGAATCAAGGCTGTTTACCACAGATAAAAATAATCTCCCATGGTAGATGATGGAAACATCTCCCCAAGCAGAAAGAACCAAAACTGGCACCTTCTGCCACAGCAGCAGGCACACCACTCACACCTTGCCCTCTCTCACACGGTCCTTGCCAAGAGCAGCACATGTTTGTAAACCCAAACCTGAAGACAGCAGTACCTGTGGCTGTAGAGAGGGCAAGAGGAGATACCAAGGGGCTGGCAGGTATCCCCACCCTCAGACACACATGTAATGGGTGCATGTGGGACAAGGTGGAGAAATATCTCCAGCAGCTGTGTCTGGGCTGGGTCTGACCATGGCTGCTGGCACACAGGCAGGAGGGCCCCCTTCAGGATCTCACCTGCCCAGGAAGGACAGAGGTGGTGAAATCAATGTCCACAAACAAGCTCTGGCCCCATCCTGTGAGCTGCCTGGGACACAGCCCCTGAGAAATACTGGAGCTTTAGCAAAATGCTGGTGGTGCCAGAAGAAACACAGAGATTCCTGAAGATGATGCTGGTTCCTTCAGGTACCTTCCTGTCACCCAGAACCACCTGACTGGACTCTCTCCTTCCATCCCTTCCTAGGCCCAGCACACAAGCTGAGCCATGGTGTCTCACTCCTCTGCTCCCTGGGCATCTCCACCCCTTGGCAGCACACACATGTGGATGCCCACAGTGCCTTCATCCAACCACTCAGCACACTCCTTTCTGAGACAGGGAAAAGGATACTGTATTTCAAATAAGTGCTGTAAAAAGTTTCCAAGTGCTGCACCTTTCAGAAACATGTTGATTCGGCCAGCTACAAAACAGTTACAGAGTATGATATCAAAGCATTTTCAAAAGCATTGCTACACTATCCTGGCAGCAAACAGCTGCCCTTTTCATCCTGATTCACGCTCATGAAGCAATTCCCAACAGCCTTGGAGTCACTCCAGTGCTAAATATGTGTTATACCTAGGCGTGATCACACACTCAGCCTGCGGCTCCCTGCCCTCTTCCATTCCATTGGACGAGCCCTGTGGGGCCCCAGCATTTCCCACTTGGTCTCCCTGGTTACAGACCACTGCTACCTGCTGTCCCTCGGCTACCTGCTCTTTCCACCAGGATGAAGTCCCACAAAGCAACCTTACTTCCCTCGCTGCCTCCCCTCTCCCAGTCTGACATCCTTTTGAAGGTCATTTTCATGGTGGTGCTTGGGAGAAGGCAAGCTCCCCCTACTCCACATGGAGGACAGGGAACAGAGCTGTTGGGACCTCATGGCCTGTCCTTCTTCCTTTCCACTCCTTTGAGAGGAGAGCAGAAAGTTGGGTTTGAATACCTAAACTATGAATTCAGCCAAAGCCCCTGGCATTTTCTGAAGAGCCACTGCAGCAAATGGGTACGGTCAAAGGGAAGAGAATGCCACTGAGACAAGGCTATGTCTCTGAGAGCTCTGATGTAAAGCCCCACAAGGAGAAAAGAGATTTGTCTTATCTTCCACATTGCTTTCACTGAAGTAATAGCTCCAGCTTATTAAAAGCTACAACAATAACTGAGTCAAGGAGTTTTGCATCTGTGCTTGAAATAAGATTTGAGTTATGCATAAGAACAGACAAGTATCTAAAAAATAAATCAACTCCTAGTCAAACCTGTGCCCTCTCTGCTCATGTGGGACAGGAGAGAGAAAATCCGTTTTCTTGCCAGATGCCATCCAAATCCACTGATGTGGTCTGAAAACACTTTAGGTTTTCATACAGCAACTCAAACCTTCATCAATAACAGAACCATGCACACTGCAAACGCAAATGGGTTCATGCCTTCACTGCTTTCTGTGGTGATGGAGTAAAATGCAGAGCTAAGTGCTTCATCTCTAACCTCTCTGCTGCCAAATCCGGGTCAAGATCATCAGCTCTTGATTGTGCCATTATAACAGAGGAGACACTTCCATGTAATGAGGACCTAAACCTAACTTTTCCACAAAGAATGGTGAGATGTCAGAGCTTTGTGCTTTTCCTAGCAGTGAGCTCAAACAAGGGCAACACCACAGCCCTGAGGCATTGCTGGGCAGGTGAGAAACCCCAGTCCTCCTCCCCAGCAGTGCTGGAGCCCAGAGCCATAGGAACCATGGGGGAGGTAAAGGGAGAAATGGCCACACATTTGAGGATTCCACAAGCCCCTGGATTCAGGGCAGATGCCATTTACACCAGCCAAGCAACTGGCTGAGCCCTGCTTCAAAAGTATATAAATCCACAGTAGGATTTTTTCATAAGTCCAGCTTTACATTCTTCACAATATTTTGTGGATACAGAAAAAAAACCTATTTTCAAATAATGAAAAAACCCATTAAAAATTAAGGCAAGTCTATAATGAAAAAAAAAAAAAGTGACTGCCATCCTCTGTGGCTTTCAAATTAGTATTAATATCTTTTTAAGGGAAAAAGTTTCCCACATCACAGTATGCCCTATTGCAAAAGGAAAAACAAATAGCACATAAATATTTTCTTTGAGCTGCATTTTAATTTAACTCCATTAGGAAGTCAGGAAACATTTCATCCTCTGTGCTGCAGCAGTTCCTAAGGACACTTATTTTGCTGCCCAAGCTAACCAAGTGGTGGCTGGCAGGAGGGCCAAGAGCAGGAAGGAAAGGTAGAGCAGCAGAAGAAACAAAGGAACACTGTGGAGTGCTGATTTTGTTACCCAAATTATTTACTTACCAACTTCAAAGGCATGCAAAAGGAGAAGGAGGTCAAACAAACCACATGGCATGTTCTCCCCTCCTCTTCACAGACATTATTTACTATAATGTCCCTCTTAAAGCAAAAATGAGAAAGAAGCAAATGACCTCCAATTGGTTCCATGGCGGTTCCATAAATCACAAATTCCCACCACACGCCCGATTGCAATCACCCCCACAGCCATTCAGAGACTGTGGCTGGGAACTGGCTTTCCTCAGGATGTCCCCTGCAGCCAGCCTCAGGAGATGCTCTGCCTCAAACATATGAAAAGTTATTTTGGTAACTAGTTGGGTTGCCATCATCGAGTAAAGAAAAAAAAAAAAAAACAAACCCTGACAACCCCTCTGAATGTCTTATCTAGAAACATAGCTACATCCATACTACCATTTTTTCAAAGTCTGAGTTTTTTAGCCATTGCAGCACAGCCATCTGGGAGTAGTGAGGAAAATCTTTCCAGCTACGTGGCAGTGACTTTGCAGGATTGCTACAACTGACCTGGGCAGCCTTTACTACCCCAGAAAACTCTCACTTTTGCAGAAGTTCACAAAGACAAATACGTACCAACATCTGAGATTTTATTTATTTAGCTGCTAAAAGGTCAAAAGAAAGAAGATATCTCCTTAAAAGCAAATTCTTGTACCAACAGGAAGCCATGTCCACTAAGAGAGAACTTTACACTCAGCATGCAGGTTTGAAACCTGAACGAGTAGTAAAGTCTTACACTGACACAAATGTGAATCACGATCTGGTTCCATTGCAATCTGTGAAAGACAGGCAGCACCAGAGTACATGTCAAAAATAAGTATGTTTTAGTCACTGCTTCCAGGACTTAGGCACTATACCCAAATGTAGCCCGCCACAGAAGTAAGCTTCAGTACTGGAATTTGCTTTTCAGCACTCTAAATACAGCACTCTTGAGCTTGTGGGTGTGAGAAAACTTCTATGCCTTTTTAACTGCTGAAACAAAAGAGATTTGTAATTTATTCACTTACTGCATAGCTTCATTTAAATATTTTTCAGTGCTTTCCTTTTTTGAAAGTGGCATATTGCTGTGACTGACCACCTCAACATCTTATTGTTGTGTGGGTTTGGACAGATGTGAGAATGGAACTACACATGCATGGAAATTTCAGAGGAATCAGAGTCTCATTTTCACAAAAGAGAAACTGATTTTTTGTTTTCTAAATAAATAAATTATTACTATGAGATACATGTCCATATTACACACCTCAAGTGCAGAGAAGGCACCGAGTCCATTGCCAAGCACTTTTTGTACCTGCATGCTCAGAAAGAACCGTGAAGGACTATAAATAAATGGGAAGATGGCCACATTCCTCCATTCCTCCATGCAGAATGGAGGACCCTGGTGATGGTTCAGAGCTATGAAGGCTACAAGGGGCAAATATCCAACAGGCAGTAGTTTCTTCCCTGCCTACAACATCCCAGAAATGTGTCAACAATACAGGGCTGGAGGAGATGGAGCTCCCTCCCACCCTGTGCTGGGCTGTCTCTGGGTTGGGGAACATTTTGCCATTAGGACATCTCCTCCAGTTCTGCTGACTTGAGGCAAACATGAAGTTGGATTTTTATTAAGGGCTTTTCAGGCAAAGTAGGAAATGCTAATCTTAACTAAGAGTCATATCATATATATGCAAATTGTTTGCTCTACTTTCTCCATCTGTTTTCTTCCCAGGTTTTTCTCTGCGCTATGCTTTACTGGAGATTAACTTACAGTATATTGCACCAAATTTGGACTGTGTGGGAAACATATGCTGCAAGCTCAAGGCCAGACTTGAATATTGGGTTGCACAGGAATAGGAATATTCACAGCAGTGCTAAGGACTGACAAACCCACAGGGACAGGAAATTCAGAGACACCAGGGTAAGAAGAGGCTGGAGCAGAGCTGTTCCAGTTACAGTAGCAGGTGGGAAGGCAAGATTTCAAAACAGTTTTAATTTGGGCAAGAGGAAATGGCTGAACATGATAGAATGAAACCACACACTCCCCTTATTTTAATATGCAATTACCTTGTTAGTGAGCTACAAGTCAAGCAAGACAGACATTTATCAATGATGGAGGATGGTCTTTTTTTCTAGAAATCAAACTTGCCCTGACTTACTTGAAAAATCCTGCATCCACCTTTTATGCCTGTACACCTAGGTGGAATATGTAATTTGTTAATAAGAAAGGACAAGAGAAAGGATGCTACTTTTCTCAAAGTGAATTGTACAAACACCCCATTATCCCCAAGGTGTAAATCAACAAATATCTCAAGAGAAAACAAATTGTTTTGTGATGGAAACAATAATTGTCATTTATCAGCACAAAAAAAAATTAATGTCTTTTGACTCAGTGAATCCAGTGTCTAAGAAACTATTTCCTCTGTGGTAACTGCAAACTAGCAACAAAAGTTTTCTTGAAGAAACAATCAAAGAACTACTCTAACCTGATGCACTGAAAGCAAGAAATGCCTTTTGTAAGTATTGTCACACAACCACAGCCTGCTTGATACTCATCCTCATGGTACTAAACAAAATGGTACATGCATAAGCTCCATAAGCTTTTCTGATTCTCTCAATTCATTGCGGTTACATATAGTTGCTCTGAAAGATGTCTTAAATTTAAAAAAAAAAAAAAAAAAAAAAAAAAAAAAAAAGGAAAGCAGCTACATCATTACTTAAGTACTACAGTGTTGGTTGTGGCACCACAAGTGACCCATAGCACCATTTCTGTGTCTTCTGTGACACATTAATGAGACTGCATAAAAGGTATTTGCTTATGGATGTGGAAAACAGCAGAGAGGAATATATTTTATGCCACACTGTGTACACCACTTATACTGAAACTCCATAATTCCATTTTGACCAGATGTTTTTGATTAGCAGTAGTATTAAACAATCACATTCTCAACTTTTGAAACAGGATACAGGCAAGAAGGTCTGAGTTTTTTACTCAAGAGTGAATCTCTCAGTGTAACTGCTTAGTTTATTTTGATATAGTTTTATTTTGCTTTCCACCTACAAAACACAGCAACTTTCATCTCAAAAAAATAGTGGATTAATTTTCAAAACACAAGCATTAACAAAGACCACAAGTTTAAACATGTCTCTTCTGTCTGTGCTAAAATACTACTTGATCAGTAAGTGCTGATTCCTTGTGTTTGAAAATGTTAACACTTACGACCACTCAAAGAGCCTTCAGTAGCTGAGGCATTTGAACTTCAATTCCCCTGCAGCATGCTGACACAAGAAACATGGGATAATACAAACCCCTGCCTTTGGGAGGAAACTGAGACAACAGGGAAGGCAACAGCTCAGATGTGAGCCATGGACCTTACTGCTAAAGTGTCCCAGCAGAGGGAGACCCACAGGATAACTGAATTTATTTTGCAAGTAAAAATATATTTTTGCAGACCTGGACAACAAAGTGTGGACTTTTGTTGTTGTTATGAGTTCATTTTACAAGTGAGGCATTGGTGATTATTGAGGCAAAACAACATACTAACACAGAACTGGTGTGGTACGAGAGCAAAGCACGAGTAATTTCAGGCAGAAGCCACACATCTCCTTTCTGCACAGTTAGTGCAGCTGCAACAACAAGGCTCAGCACGTAACAAAGCCATTCTGTTCGGGTGGGTGAAGAAATCCACCTATGTTTCCAGCTTTTTGATGTCTCTGCTGCTACTCCATGAAGAAAAGTTTTGTTTGATTTCTGACAGGACACACATAGGTCTTTGTATAGCATGAGGGATCACATCCAGAATTCCCCATGTGTTTTTGTAATTTGAAATTAAACAAACAAACAAAATTTTTATTCCGTAGACATGAACATCTGGAAGATGACATCAACATGACTTCAACTTTAATGTCAAAGCATTAGACTGAAATCCAATATTGTTGAACAATTTGTGGTGGAAATGCCAGAAACTTGAACATCATGGAATAAAACTGTGATGGATATGAGGTTTCTGCAGCAACTGAGGGAAGAAACAATGTTTTAGAGCTTAACTAAATGCCTGATGAACACTAATGTAATTACAGATGTAGCTTGGGCTGAAATATGTGACACTAAATATAAAAATTAACATCCTGGTCCTGTAGGAGGCCTGGGGACTGGGTTTCTAGCCTCTGGAAAGCTCTGCTTTCCACATTTATTCTCCTGCCACTCATTATGGTTGGCTTGAAAACACCTTCACTGAAGCTCTTCAGAGATGGGCAAATACTGCACAGCACAGGCGCACTCGTCCTTCTCTGTGCCAATGTGGGGGAGCAGAATGGAGCTGCCACCAGACAGCAATCCTGTCCCATCGAGGAAAAGGAAATAAAGAATATGGTCACACTGGGACTGGAAACCTTGCTCAAAGAGGATGAGAAAGTACCACCACCACCAAACTAAGCCTTCATGTCTTGGAAGGAAACTCCTGAGAGGCAAGTCCTGGCTCTGTCAAAAGAAGAGACAGGGAAAGAGGCAATAAAAGACCAACATGCTTCCTCTCCTAAAAACACTCAGCTCCGAGGCCTAATTATACAGGATCAACAATCCTAACCAAAGCTACTGGCAGCCTCTCTCTATGTATAAGCATACAGCCAACCTCAAAAATGTGGCTTTAGCGCTCACACAATTTTCACAGACAAAAATCAGTTTAATTAGATGGTTTGTAATTTCTTTTGAAAGCAAAAATGAAGGTATCTGTACACTCTTAAAACTAGTCAAACCACTACCCATTTTTTATTTAAGCATCACTATTAGCTTGTCCCAGTTTGAAGTTTCCCACTCCCAGTTGTAACACTAATTAAACCTTTTGGGGAAGTTGTGTGCTCATTCTTATGCATTGCTATTAATATTTTTTATTGCAGTTAGTTGGGATCCAACACCATTCCACTGAATCCAGTCAGAAGGATTTTATTTTGATTTTGTCTGGCTTGTTTTATTCTTAGCAGATGGTGCAAACCCATATGTTGATGAGTACATGCCACAGGAGAGCATCTGATCCGATAGAGCCAGCCCCAAACTACAGTGATGTCTGTGCTGAGGACTTCAGTGCTTACAGGACCACGCTTCTCAGCATGCTGTGAGAGCTCAGATGGGCTTTCAAAACTGTACTAGTCCTGGTACCTAAGATACTTTTAAATAGGTATCTTAAATGTTGGGAAAGATGGGATGCTCCTACACTTAAGGTATCTCTATACAGTAGCATGACTGTCCTCGAAATTGGTATTTTTTCAAACTAATTCTTACTGTGCTACTCATGTAACTTAAGTGGACTAAAGGTGACACTGTTTTGATAAATATAAATTAATATATTTTTGCATATGCAAATCAACAAATAATTTTAATGAAATATGATTCAACAGCCATGCAGGTAACAACTTTCCCAAAGCATCTTTTTCTCCCTGCATTGTCAGAGAGACTCCTGCTGCCCTCCCTATCTTTGATTTTGTTTGAAATACATCCCCTGATAACCTAAAGAGAAGTACTGAGGAAGAGCTTAGAGCTATTTATAGCAAAGTCTGTGTGACTGAAAACATTGCAGTTTTCTTGTGGTGGGTGCATGCATTGCTTATGAACTGCAACTGGAAAACTGTTGCCTCTCTCTTTAGCAATTCTAGTCAGCAATCCCAAGGCAAGAGAGAGGGAGCCAAGGAAGGAAACAGACATAAGGACAAAACGCAAACAAACTGAAAATTTACCAATCACTTATATTCAGAAACTGAAGTGAGGGGGAGGGGGTTTGGGTACAAGAAAGACTCATCTCAATCTGCATTTCAAACTGCTGGAAATGGGCATACAAAGTGGATTAGCATGATCACACCAGTATTCTTCAGCAAGGGTTTTGTGCAAGCCCCTGAGAACAGGCATAATCTCTCGTAATTACTGGATACACTGTTGTCACATTGAATAACAGTCTTTCCTCAAAACATATAAAAGTCTGCTCCCCATCGATTCTTCCAACTGGGCATTGGGTGCAACTGCCAACAGATCCAGGAATACAGCAAGCAAAGCTCACTCATGGATGCTGATCTGCAAATCCCACATGAACTAGTTTCATTGCTGTGTTTTATTTGAAGTGAAAAATGAGGTACAGAAAGAGCAGTGGCTTAAATCTTGTGCTTAATAGATTAAAATCCCCATTCCTTTTATGCCTTCCTACAAACAAACAACCTTCAGATCAGTTTTAAGTCCTACTGGCCAAAATGCAATAGAAAATGAATCAAAACTCTGAAAGACTCAGATTCAACTCTGATTCCTGCTGCCCACAATTACATGGTTCAAGGTCTTGCTCAACAACACCAGAAGGAAAAACAGGGAATGGTGAAAGGCAAGGATAAAGTTTTCAGGTTTGCCTCCCTTCTGCCTTGGGTTCTAAACCCTGGAAGAGATTTTCAGAAGAGATAACAGGATACGGGATCGCTGTGTGAGGTTGGCAGACAGGGAACAAGGTACATTTTGAAGTTGTCAGCGGAGAACTGGCAACAGAAACCCCAAGAGATCAGTGTGCAGCAGAATAAAAAGAGAAATTAACCACCTTTTATTATAAATCCCAAAGCTATTTATTACTCGTGGGCAGTCATAGATGTAGTATTTGTTCTCAGGTGAGACCTAGTCAGCCTATAAATATTTTTTAATTAAAATAGTTTCCCTTAACACTCAGCCTTTCTTATTATCTATTTATGGACAACAAAATCCCACGTTCATAGATTCCTCAGACAACACACACATTTGACACATTTTCAAGAACAGAAAGAGAGCTTACACCTGGACTCTACACAATCAAAATCAGATATGAGTCATTTTCTGAAAAAACTGAGCCATACCGAAAAAAGGGGTCTTCCCTTAATTTGAAGCCAAAGTAAAAGAACAGAAGATATAACAGCCATTCCATCCTTGTTCTGTAGCGCCCCTCAAGAAAAAGTTAAGAGGAAGGTAAAAGCTGCATGTTGGGCAGTCAGCTTATGAGGAGTCAGAAAAATTTAATGCTTCATTTTTTAAAAATGGATATCTTAAAATCAATATACTTAAACCAATGCATCTTTCTTTGAACCAGCTGGGGGGAAACACCAGTGATGACGAGATACAGAATTATCTGAAACTCGAGCCTGATTCATTCTGGCACTTCTGCTCCATTACAACTTTTAAATCAAGTCAAGAAGCTTGTGTAACAGGAAGTTTGTATCCACTTATCCTTATCTCCATTCTCCACTGGTGTGACTTTAGAACACTTAGGCCCTAATTTATAGGGTAACAGTAACAAACAAAAAAGAACTTCCGCGGCGGAGAAATGAAGTGGGGGGGGATCAACATCATTCTGCTTTCTAGACACTGGACAGATAATCTTATAAGTCTGAGTTTGGTCCAAAGACAACTAGGCAAAATAATACTTCTGCTTCCATTCTGTTGATTTGACAGTAGAAACATTTTTAACGTGAATAAGACAAAAGTGCTTTTACCAATTAATTTGGATTATGGACAAGAAGGGACATCCATACTTACTGCTGTGTTACTGTATGCACCAAAGCCCCCTGAAATCCCAGCAGATTTACTATTACTCACTTGCTTCCCAAACGACTTATTTCTCCGTGGCGCCATTGAGTGAGGGACAGGCATTGGTGAAAGAGAAAACAAACAAAACACCCCCTCAAAACACTGATGAAAAGAGGGGATTAGGGGAATGTTTTTTCTTTGCTACATATGTTTCCTGGAACATATCAAATTGGAATCCCAGCACATGGAGGACAGAACAGCAAAGCTAGCACGAAGCTGCCAAGTGGAGTCTCATACCAACTTCTCCCTTTTGTGGAGATGCACATCAGAAATCTCTGTTAATAGGAGGTTACAGGAAGAGCAGATATAAATAAGCCGAAGTACTTTCTGCCAATGCCTATATACAGCTAATGCACAGCGCTGGCTTCTGGAATTTGCAGCCGAGACGCAACATTTATACGGGACTTCTAAGTTATCTGAATGCGCTGTCAACCTCATGATGATGCTTAGTTTCCAGTATTAGCTATTTTATCGGTAGCTGCCAACGAGGTCTACTAAGACAGATGCATCAGGCCACGCAATGCAACAGCCAAGAGGCTGCAAGCCTGCGGCCGATGTCAGCTGTACTGCTGATTTACACAGGGAGCTTAAAAACACAGGGCAAAGAGAGCGGTACCCCGACTGTATTTGCAACCAACTGCACTATCACAAAAAAACCCCCTTGAGATTCCCACGAAACTTTGTCCGGGCACGAGTACGGGCACTCTGCTTTCTCCCCTCGGTGATGGGAGAGCAGAGCTGCCTGTACGCGGCTGTGGGACGGGGGCTGCCCGAGCCCCAGCCCGGCCGGAGCACTGGGACGGGAGCAGCCGCTGCCCGAGCGCCGCCCGGGGCTCCCGCCGGGGCTGGCGAGGCGCGGCCACAGCCGGCGCCCAGGTGGCCTCCCCCTGCCTCCTGCACGCAACTTGCCCAAGACTTTTTCAAAAAAAAAAAAAAAAAAAAAAAAAAAAAAAAGTCCCAATTAAAAAAAAAATCTAGAAAGTCGTAGTATACATCTACCGTAAGGCTGGTTACCACTTTAATCTAGCAGCTACTCAGACACAGGGATAAACCCGGCGAGGATTAACCAGGTCAGCTATATACAGCCCCGAGAGCAGCTCAGGCTACGCTCCCGCAGAGCGGCGAGGCGAGCCCGGCGGGGGCAGCCCTGGGTACCCTCCGCTCGCCCCCGGCGCGGGGGGCCGCGCCCGCCGACCCTCCCGGCCCGGCCCCGCACTCACCCAGCGTCTCCGCCCGCAGCCAGAGCGGGGCCGAGGCTCCGAGCAGCAGCGAGAGCAGCAGCGAGGGGGCGGCCCGCGCCCCCCCGGCCCGGCCCATGGCTCCGGCTCTCGGCGGGGCGGGCGAGGCACAACTTCCCCACTTCCCTCCTGCTCCTTTCTCTTCCTCTCCTCTTCCTCCTCCTCCTTCTCGGCGGGGCGGCTCCGGAGCCAGCCCGCGCTCCCGCGGAGGGGGGCGGCCCCCTCCCGGCATCCTTCCCCCCGCAGGTGTCTGTGCGGAGGCGGAGAAGGGCCGTGCGGGGCCGCCTCTGGACCCTGCCCCTGCCCCGCCGGTGCCCGCGCTGCCGCCTCCCGCCTCCCCGGCCTGGGGCTGGGGGTGGAGAGAGGAAACGGGAGAAGGGGAAGCGCCACTATTCCCATTGGGCTGCCGCTCGGGGTATCTCCTCCTCCTGCCGTGGACCGAGGGGCCGGCGCGGCCCCGCCGCCCCCTCCCCTCCCCTCCCTTCGCCGGGGCTGCCGCTCCCACCCACCCACCGCTGCTCCGGGGGCTGAGCCGGGGTCGTGGCGTTTCCCCAAACCCCTGCGGCCCCCAGCATCGCCTGCGAGCCCCCGTGTACGTGCCCATATATATATATACACACAGGCGTATATACATGTATGTTCCTGAGGAAACAGGATTATTTTCCCCGGCGCCGCTCCCGCAGGCAGGGCGGGAAGGGGCGCGGGGCGGGCGGGAGTGTCCGGCCCTTCAGCACAGCCGGGGACGCGGTCGCGCTGCTCGCTCCTGAGGAAGCATCTCCACACATGTTTGCAAACCATGTGGGTAACCTGTGCCAGCGTTGTTTGTTACAATTACGGGCTGAATTAAATAGGAGTTGTCCAAAGTGTGCTGTGGGCATCTCTCCCTCTGGGTGCGACCTCGGCTGTCCGGCTGTGAGGAAACCTGTGGCACAGGGAGGGTTGCAGATGCACGATGGAGAACACAGTGCCAGCAGCCGCAGGAGACCCGAATGTTAAGCAGGCTCCAGTGGTTTGCCTTTTAAAAGTATGCTGGAGGATGGAAGGTGGGCTGCCTGTCTCTGTACAGTCTCCTCTGGGATGGGTTGCTGCGAGGCAGGTGGATCCACACTGCTGGCAGGTCAGGAACACTGTGCCTCTGTGCTAAGAGGAAGTACAGAATTAACTTGTATGTCAGAGACAACATTGCTAGATTTTATAATATGTTAGAAAGAGTCGAGTTTGGTAAACCTTTATTCTAATTGAGCACTTGTTTTGTAAGTGTTAATGTCTGTTTTTTAACTTTTCAGACACCATATGTGATCAGGCATATTTTTTGCCATGTACCCAGTACATTATATTCTTGGTATATGTATTTAACACACGTTGTTAGTATTTGAGACTTACCCTTTTCAAAGGAGAGTTTGAAATCTAGACTAAAATGTCTAGATGATGGTATAAGGCAGAGAGAAGAGATAGTATAACACAGAGCGTTTGTTAGTGCAGCAGTTTGGTGGTCAGACTAAGCTTCACTGGATTTGCCAACAAATGCCAGCATCCTTCTGGTTGAAGGAGGTTGGAATGGGTTACTCTCTTCAAGACTCTGAAAGCTGAGAGACTTTTAAAGAGGAGTGTGTCCATGTGAATAAAAGTGGCCTGTTCTTGTACTTTTCTCACAGGCTGTCAGGATCAAATCCATACAAATGAGGATGATTATGGAGACAAAGGGGCCAGAAAGTCAAACTCTGCAAGAGCCTCAAGACTGGATTTAAGGACCCCACAGAACTGGTAAAAACATTGTGGTCACAGAATATAGTTTTTCCAATACCAAATTCTGGTTCAAAACCTACAAATGAGGCTCAGCATAAATGGAAACATGAGGAAGAGAGATGGATAGAATAATACATATGTTGCAAAATAGATATAATCTTTGAAAGAGTAGTAGTTGTTGAAAAGCAGTATAACAATATATGAGTGTGGATTGTTTTGTATTAGCAGGCAATGAAAACCAGTCAGTCCTGCATGGGTTGGTACTGGGAATTATACTGATTTTTATTCCATCAACTGAGATCTAGAATATATTCTCTAGTAATAGTGCCAGATTCTAGTTTTATTTGTTAAGGGTTTTCATGAATATGGACAGAACAGTCCTGCAGGTCCATCCCAACTAACTTTAGAGAAGCAGTACTGAGACAACTCGGTTTTAGTGATCTTGGGCAATTTAATGTTCAAAACACTTTGCCATGGAGCTTGCAGATCATGTCACTAGTGCTGATGTCTCCACAGAACTCGGATGGTTGGTAAGTCGCAGAGGCAAGTTAGGAGCCTTGGAAGGCCAAAATGGTTTTTGCCAGTCACACACCTCTAGGAGGCTCAGAACAGGCAAAGAGGGAAGGTAGGTTGGCAGATACTATGAAAGGAGTCATTCTTATCTCCTGGGTGCTGGAGGCTTGGCAGTGCCCTCTGAGACAGAGAAATAATGATTCAATTCACAGTTATTTTTATTTCAATGGATTGTAGTGGAATGATAAGTCATGCCCTTGAGACTGGGGCTGTAAAATGTCTGGGAGTGGTGTTTGTTTTCTGTTCATGGCCAGTAAGGAGAGCACTGGTGGAGGAAAAGTGTGCAGGCTGCCTTTTCAATCTTCTCACCATTCTGGACTCAGGCCGAGCTGGTCGCTTGTCCAAGGCCACGTGTTTCCTGTTGCAAACGTGCAGTGCTCAGGGGAAAGCCCTGCTCCTCTCCCAGTTGTTGGGAGCACAGCTTTCCTATTGGCTTCAGCAGGATAATAATAATGCAATCAGTGAAGCAGCTTCTGTATTATTTATTTTGCTATTAAATTCTCATTACTATGCCCTCTCTCTGTCAGTTTTCAATATGCTGTAGGCAAAGAACTTACTGTCAGCTTCCAAGATTAAATAATCATTAAGATGAATGAAGTAGTTTATGGCTCTCAAAGTTGCTACTCACAAGGAGGACTTGAGTAACCCATGTTGCATTACTACACTGGTTCGTGTGTACTTTTCCAGATTTCTCTTTGAAAGGAGGAGAGCTAAATCCAGCTTTTAAATAAATATATTTTTAAAGGCTATTGCTTTGAGCTAAGACAAAAATATTAGTTCAGAAAGAAGGTATACATTGAGCCTGACTAATATGTTGTCACACAGTGGGAGCTTCACAACAGGAAAACTCCCTGCCAAACCACTTCTGACTGCTTAATGCAACTGATTTTGGTCGCTAACACTGACTTAATTTGGAAGAGACTTGATTCATCTAAACACATAGCTACTTTTTGGCATGAGTATATGCCTTTCCTTTACAGGTAGTTTTCCAAGGGTATGAGTTAGGAGTATTTTGTGTGTTTGTTGCAAATGGTATTAACTGAGTCACCTGCAACTAGGTAGTGTGTCTCACCCTTCATTGTACGGATATCTTTACTGTGCAGCAACCTGCAAATGAGCAATTGAGTTTTTACTCCACAGACCTTTGACCTCAGCATGAACAAACAGCGAGTGAGGACTTCAGGACAAAATCAGCTCGGAATACTTTAGAAGGTGAATGGGCAGTATGGGGACATACTCAGGTTTCATTTGTAGACTTGTGCAGCCTCTGGCTCCATGGATTTACTTTCTTGACCTATACTTTTTATATACTGTTGCATAATTGTATATAAAACACAGAGAAAGCTGCTTCTAAGCAGACCTAAATCATCTGATGCGTCCTTGTGTTCCTCGTGTGATGTTAAACTGGTAGTTTGTCTGGGGCAAGGGGAAGGGGAGGAAGGAAAGACACACAGAAGAGTTCACCTAAGCGTATCTTGCAAGCTTGACACTGTACATATTCTTCCTTTCAAAAGCATCTTGTTCTATACAAGAAAGAAAGAAAGAAAGTAGAAAACAAAAACTTAATTTATACAAAGAGGTTTAAGTTTCATCTTAATGGAGCAGTCTTGCTTTTGTTCAGCTAACAGGAAAGTTCCTGTTCTTAGTAAGTGGAAAGCTTTTTCTTTGCATAGAAGAAGGAATTGAAAACATGATGAGGTGGAGAGGACCCGAGGTTACAAATTACAAAACGCAAGAACAGTTCTACACATTGAGAGGTATGTTAATCTCTTCATTAGCAGAAGGATAGCTTGCAGATTGAGAGGCCTTTTAGCAGTCTTTCTACAGGGGCCAGGTTTTGCATTTTCACTGGGAGAAAAGCAAATGGTATAGTGGATTTACAGTGTAAAGCCGAGAGCAAAATGCTGTGGTTGCTGATCTCTGTGTATTCAGGGTCTGTGTTCTGCCAGAAGTGTATGTGGTGGTTATATCAAAAAATCAGAAAATAAAACTCATAAAGTAAAATAATGAAATGTGTCTAGATGCAACATTTGTATGCACTATGTGAGGAGTCCTCTCCATTAAAAATGATCAGACTACAGCAAAGTCAGTGCTGCCACAAGACTGTGTCATGGCTTAGGAAGTTTAGCAAATTCATTGAGATATACATGAATTATCTTGTGCATGTAGAATATTTTATGGACACAATGCTTTATGCTTTGTTTTTATCACTGGAATCCAAGGCCTTGCCCATGGGGCAGCATGGACATTTCAGCCTGTAAAACACCACCCTCCACTAAGGTCTGTGTACCATTAAACCATGAGGAGATGGACTGACCTCCAGGACTCCTCTGGATATTCACTTTACTGCTGCAAAACATTTTTGCAATTTACCCATTGCAATTAGAAAAAAATCTACCCATTTATAGTAGACTGTGGGACTGTGCCCTCCTTCTCAGAGCCAGCCTGGGTTCTGGTGAATTTCATGTTAGCAGCTTCCCTCCTTGCTTAATGTAAGCATCCCTCTCCAGGTGTGAAAATGTCCAGGAGGGAAGGAGTCAGTAAAATAACATTTCTACTTTTCAAGTAGTTCTGAGCAAGTACCTGAGAGGATATCATGACCGAATGCTTCCTTAATACTTTAAGACAAACATGAGGCAAGACTCAGGCAGAAAAAAAGAGAAATCTTCTGACAGAAGAAACAGTTTAACTTGCACTAGCACAGGCCACTGCCTGCACCTAACGGGTGAGTTGGAACCATATAGTGTCATTATGTAATTACGCTGGTAGCAAAAATCCCCGGGGGGGAGAGACCATAAATATTCTTAGACCTTAAGAGCATTGAAAAAGAAATTACAGGCAATAAATTCTGGAAGAGAAAACTAAACTGCATCAGGCTTCAGGACTTTTGTCTTTTCAGCAGACGAGAACTATAGGTCTTGTCTGGATGGGGGTGATAGCAGGGCCCTTCCCAGCACTGGAAGAGAATGTCTATAGGATAATTGGATGCTAAGAGGCAGCCTCATTCACTGCAACAGCAGCAGTTGGGTGTAACTCTAATGAGAGTCATATAGGGGATGAATGTGCACTTTTCATCACTTTAATTGCTGTAACCTATCCAATCATGTCACCTATTATGATGTAATTATGAGATCAAGTTGAAGACTAATCATTTGCCCCACTGCCACATATTTTGCAGTTTCTCACAGCTGCTTGGTAGTCTTAGGTCATAATTTTTCATACTTTCAAGGAAAAAGAAATTAAGTTGCTAATCATGTGGATTTTGAAGACAATTCACCAAATATGCTATGCTGCTGTCAAGAAATATGGGGCAGAATGTTCCTTTTCATTTAAACATATTGTTTTATGGTTGCCTTGAAAAATATGATGATCTAGAGATTCATGACATTCTTTGTCAAAACAGAGCCTACTATTTTATAACTTACTAGTTGGCAGCATCCTTGGTTGTTGTCAGTGACAAAGCTCTGATTGTTTTTTACAGGTGTTTTAAAGAGTTTTTGTGTTTTTGTGTTTCTGCAAGGTATTAGTCCTCATACTTCTAAAAATGTCAAATTTTGCTCATTAATACATAGGTAGTATGAAATTTTTAATGGTAGCATGTTTGGGATTTTCAAAAGGAAGTTCACAGCTGAATTTGCACAGTCTGCTTTTTTTTTTTTTTTTTTTTTTTTTTTTTTTTTTTTTTTTTTTTTTTTTTTTTTTTTTCCTGTGGGAAACAAGTAGTCTTAATCATTTACTCATGTTTATGAGGTTGCATCCAAGTAGGAGCTAAGAAATTATTTGTGCAAAATATGAAGCAATCCAGTGGTCACTTCCAGGAATAACCAATTACGTTTGAATCACATGTCTTTTAAGTAAAGTTAGCAATTGATCTACTTATAATCTTTCCCAAAAGGTGTGGAGTAATGGGAGATGAATGCAAGTAAGCAGGGCTTGCTAATTTCTAATATAGAGAGCATGCCACTTATGTACATTGGAGAGGGCAGTTTATGTGCTGGTTTATGGATCATGATATCCCTGGCTGTATAACTTAGAGAGCTGAAAGCAAATATAAGTATGAGCTGAGTGACTGCTTGATTTAAAAGAAGTCATCCAGTTTACTCCAGATATAGCTCATCTTCCTAAATTCAAGTGTTCATGCCACGTTGCAGTTTTCTTTCAGGGTATGATATGAACTCAGGCTGAAAGTCTCAGGAGTTGAAAAGTAAGACCTTTCTCTTCAGTTCATTTGTTTCAAGAGAGAGAGATGGGAATCATGCTTATTAATTTAGCAATTATGATGTGTGGGACTGTGGTCCCTCCCCCCTCCCTGTGCTCTGTACAGGCCCTGTGGAAGTCTGCACAGAAGTAAGCCAGTTATACATAGAGGAAGCATAGCTCATAAATCTGCAATAATCATTATGTATGGAGAAAAAGCTTCTTGTGCAACTTTTCTGCATAGCATTGGGTCACTACGCCAATGAACCACAAGGTCAAATTCTTGTAATTCATACTGTCACAGCTGTGGATCACAACTGTATGTATAGTTTAAGGATTCACTGTGAATTCCTTTTCAAGCCAGGCTAGTTGTTAAATGTAAAAGCCTGATCAAATGTAATCTGTCTCTGTAAAAAACTTTTTTGCCTTTTTGCAAATAATTAGAAAAATGTGATTTTGAGTGAATATTTTCTCAACTTTTAGTTGCTTTAATTACATTAATTTTAATGTAATTTTATTGTGCTTATTTATGAAATACAAAAAATTAGACCCTGCTTTAGGTTCCTTGTCAAAGATAACTGCACAATAGAAAGTAAATGTAGCACGTTGGTGAACACACAAATCAGTTTTGAACATTCCTTCTTTGTAAGATAATAAAAGGCAATAATTGAAATTTTTTGCCACCTAAAGTTAGGTTTGTGTAGACAGTATAATTTCTCAGCTATTCTTTCCCAAAGCAAGAGCTTTTCTTCTGTCTTCTTCTTTTCATTAAAGATACTATCTTCTTAGTTATGTCAGGCATGCTGGTAGTTGTTTTTGGTCCTGGGGTTCGTAAATGGTTCCTAAAGGCCTTTTTCCAAATGTGATATATGTAGTTAAGCTCGAGTTAGATCTGCCTCCAAAACTTAAATTCAGCCTGTATTTTAATATTTTGCTCTACATCCAATATGGCATTTGTCCACCAAAATCAGTTGTTCTTACCCTCCTTCCCTTGAGCATGTCAAAGGTTTTGGTGCAGGGTGGTGGGGTTGGGCTGACTGTCCATATGGATTCAGTGCAGGCATTCACCTCCTGTGAGCTGCTGGCCTGCACAGGTGACAGATGTTAGAGCCAGGGCCAGGCATTCACTCTGTGTGCAGCTCTGCTCCCTAACCTTAGTTTCTAGCTCCTGCCTGGGGATGTGGAGTGCTCGCACTAAGCATTATCTATTTCATATGCATTCGTTCTCAATTGCTTAAAAACTTTGAGTGAACCTTTCATGGCTTCATTCTCCAGCGAATGAACAGCGCTGAGCATCTGGGAACAAGAAAACCTTCATCTGGCATGACCAGTGATGGCAGAGAACAGCCGTTTGTGGCCAAAGTCCCTATAAGACCCCCACACCATCCAGCCACAGCTCCTCACATGCAGAGAATCAGGCAGCTTCACAATGGAGATGCCTGGGGACAGTTGGGATCCTGCTCCTGAGGGATTTACAAGGACTCAGCACCTTTTCAGGAATTACCATAATCTTTTAGACTCAGACTTCTGCTATCTACATTTGAATACTGTACCATCTAGGCATTTAGAGGTGTTTGACTTACTGTTTCAATAAAGATGAGCATGGTATATTAATCAATCATTGGGATTCATGCTTGCATGTGGAACTGTTTCCTAGCTGACTTTGTAGCTTATACTTAGAAAAGAGAGCGATCAAATGGATTTCGATTCATTCTATGGCATTATCTGATTCCTCTCCCACACTACCACCAATATGCTCCTATTACTAGAGATCTAGAGAGGCAAATCCTATCCTTTAAATGAGCAGGAAGCCTGGCTGCTCTTCAGTCTCCTCTCAGTTACAAACCACTCATGTGTAGTAACTTCACATTGGCTTCAGCTGGTTGCAGCCTGGATTTGGTCGTCCATGAACCTTCACTTACTTCCTTGCATCTTATGTCCATTACTTTTTCTTGATGTTCTTTGTTCTATGTTACTGTCCCAGGAATTATTTTTGTTGTTGTTGTTGTTGTTTTGATCTGTAGAATTATATTAATGCAGTAAAATGGCAAACACTGAAGCAAGGGAAACAAAAACAGCATGACAGAGATACCATAGTCAAAAAATAATGATAACATTTGAAGACAGCCATTCTACCAAGTGAAGGCTAGCTTGTTGCTACTTAAAGGAAATATTTATAGCTGTTTGGTTTTACTAGTCTTATAAAGACACACTTGAAGACAATTTCTCATATGTATTATATGTATCTGAAAAACTTGTGTGAAAATGCAATAAACTATTTTTTGCTGGCATACAGACATTGAAGTACTTCTACCTGGGCACTCTGGAATCTCCACTAAATGAAACATTACTGCTTAGTAGTCTTGTTTGGGCAGAGTCTCTTTCTTCAGATTAGTTCTTGGACCTAATCTAAAGTACCTTGAAATTACTGGGAGACCCTCTGCTGTCAGCAGTGCCAAGTGCTCCTTTGGGTCCATGCTTTCTAGATTCTGATGCTGTGATATTTCAAGATGCTGCTGTATCCATAGCTCTTCACTGTGCTCAACTTCTGCAGCTTGCAGAGCAATGGAAGACAGCATGTGTCTGCAGCTCATTTAAATTGCTGTTAGGCTGAGTATCTGCCAGTACACTGGACTGAAAACACAAGTGCCCAGGGAGGTTAAAGAATATGATCTTTACTTAATCTGTGGATTACTGCAAAAGGGCACATCATTAACCTTTTTTCAGAGAATAGTCTTTCTCTGGTTTGTAATTTAGAAATCTAAAACATGGCTGGAAAATAAATTAAAATGAACAAACAACCAAACAAAAGCCCCCAACCAAGCCAGAAGAAACTTCTCAGAAGTATTTTTTTTAGTTATTGTTTTAAAATAATTCATTTTCTTACATCCATTTTGGTATAGAGATTTCCTCTTTTTAGTGCATCCCTTTCTTCTTTGAGCACCACTGAGTCCTTTCAGCCTTAGAAATGGCTTATCATTGTGTTTGTGCATGTAAGTAATACTGGAAAAACAATGTACTTTTCATAAACCAATTTAGATCTTTAATCTTGGGAGCATATAAACATATGAACCTGTATGACGTCCCTTGTTTAATATTTCTCCTGTCTTAGACTGCTTTACGTTGAGGTAGTGTTTGTCATTACAGCTTAAGTATGTCATTGTTCTGCAAATCTTTTAGGAGTCCAGATGCACTCAGAATTAAAGGTCACTTCTTACTATTTGTGTTATCATAATGCAGAGAGAGGTCACTGCTCTGTTGTGCAAGATCACATTCAAACATGTCATGAGCAGCAGACCCTGCTACCCAGGCTTCCCTCTATTAAGAGACAATGATGTATCAGACCTAAATTTAGTTAACAATAGCAGCTGTTAGAGTGAAGGCTCAAACCAGCTGGGTCAAAGGGTTCCTTTCTTTGCCTTACTTCCCCTCTTCCTGGAGCTCACCTGATGTTGTGTTGGGCTAATTCAATTTGCTGAGCTAGCAGAACGTTCTCTTGACAACAAGGTGAATGGCTTTCCGCTGTGCTGGGACCTGAATTAGCTCAGTGGCAAATCGAAACAGCACCAGAACTGGGGCAAAGGAGAAAGAGGGACCACACTGCTAGGGCAGGGCAGGAAAAAAACAGGTCTGGGACCATGACAGGGAATGTCAGGGCTGATGTCCTTCACAGGTGATAAACCCTCTCGGTATCGGGGTGCACCCGCCCTGGCAGTGTGCAGGTGTAACTGTGTGCCTGTCCCCTCCTTGCTCTGGCATCTGCCTGACTTCTCAGTAGAGAAAACTTCTCGAGGAAGGAAACTGCCCTCAGCTGGAAGGAAATTTCCTCAGCAAAAGAAAATAAAAAAGCTGGTTTAACACCCAAACCACCATCTTGCAGTGACTCTGACAGCGTGTCTGCATCAGCTCGAGGGTCAGCACATATGGCTGTGAGCAGATAATACTTAGGCTGTTTAAAAGCATTGCAATTAATTTAAAATCAATAAGTCTAAATTCAAGTGACTGCTGCTGCAGTCAGTGGAGTTGACAGACTGAGTTCAGTGGCCTTTTGAGATTCTTGGATGATCCCTCCTGCTCTCAGCTACTGGTCCAGGAGGGCAGGGCTTCCCTTGCTCTGGGGTGACCCTGCCAGCCAGGTCCTGGGGGCACACCTGGGATGGGCTGGCCCTGCCCAGTGCACTGGGCTCCCCCATCCACCCAGGGACCAGGGCCCCATGCCAGCCCCTGAAGCCACCAGCCTCTGCCCCAGTGGTGCAGCATCAGGGCCACTCTCCAGCCCTGGGCCCACATCCCAACCATGGGTTCTCCATGTCCAGGAAGGTGCCTGGCTGCCCTGCTCTTGCCTGGAGGTGGGATGGGTGCTGCCCTGGGAACCCTCTCCATGGTGTCTGAACACTGCTAGACCTAGGTGCACATCTGGGGCTCCCTGCAACAGGGAGGGTGCCCCTAGGGGCCTGCCTGTGTTTAGGGAATGGGACCCATGTTCCCCATAACAGGGGAGTGGGTGCACACTTGAGGAGCTCAGCAAGGGCTGGCCCTCATCATTCAGGCTGGTCTGAATTTGGGAGCTGTGTAGCTGTGTTCAGGCCTTCCCCTGCACCCAGAAGGGTAAGGAGAAGACTTGTCTTAAATCATGGCGGCAGTTGGTGTTCCAGGGGGATTTGAAACCCTTGGAGGTAACATCTGAAGTTGACTGGGTTGCCTGTGGTGTTGGTGCATATTAACGAGTTGATATAAAATCTTGTCTTCCCCACAGCATTTACCTTTTTTAGCTGTTACTGCAAGTGGAAGGGATGTGCTGGATTACCATCACCATGATTTCTCCTGATGGCAGATCCCAGCTAATTACTCTTCCTCAGAAAAGAAGCGATCAGATGCATCTCCAAGTCTTTGCAACAAGCATGTGTTTTAGACAGCATCCTGAATTTTTTTCCTCCTACCATGAGATTTGCTCTTGCTTGTGTGGAGAAAGGGATCTGCTTGTTCCTGTGGCAAAGTGTCGTGCCTGTACCCAGGGGTACTGCTCAGTCAAGGAGAGGAGGATGGGAATTTATGGGGAGAGAAGATACTTAATGGGGTTTATTGGGACTCTAGACACCCACCAAAAGGTTCGTGAGCAGTACATCCACACAACAGTCCAGCAACGCTTTCTCGGGCTGGTGATTGAAATGGTCAAATCCAGTCCCAGTTAATTCCTGTCTCCATAGTGGGTACTGTTGCTTCTCAATCTGTAAGGAACTCAAGGCAGATGGGTTCTCTCCTGGATTGCTGGATAAGCAATTTCTTTTTATGGAACTACTGGGAGATGAAATGTTCAGGTATTTGGGAGTGCCATGGAAACCAGGAGGTATTAGAGGTAGAGACTTTTGTGGGAGATGTTTATGCAAACTGAACATCTGACTGTTCTGAAGATCTTTACTAAGATTGTGTAATCTGCACTACTGCTTCTGCACCTTTTGTCTTTTTCTCCTAATCTTGATTTTATATCTTCTTACACACTGATCTACATGCACAGAGTGGTAAGTCACTCCCTCTGTGGTATGCAATCTTCTTTCCTACTGTTTTTCTCTAAAACTCTTTGCACATTTTTTCATGCAATCCTCTGCAGACATTCTGCATCAGGCCATTTTACACTTACACTGGTAAGTGTAAGTGCACTGCCTGCTACTTGTGTATGTTGAAATTTACTTTTCTTCAAATTTCAGATAGCACATTTGATTAGTAATTATCAGGAGATATCTAATAGATAACATAGTTGAACAAATCACTAAATAGCTTTGCAAATACCTTGTCAAATCATCCTCTTTAAAGCAATGCAAAAAGAAGTGCAAGCTTTGCCTACTTAACAGCAAAGTTTTTATTGTCACTTTGTGCTCACTGTCTCTCCTAATGTTGTGTGTGATGATTACACAAACATAGCTTAATAAGCCCCAATATATTACTTTTCTTTTAGATTTGAATTTTTTAGCAATATGTTTATAGATCCATGTTACCCTTTAGCATTCCTTATATTTTCTATCCTGGCCTAGCTTTTACATCTCTTCCTGTTAATCTGCGCAGCTCTAATTTGCCTAGTCTGAAATCCATCATTGTGCATCGTTTAATGAGACATTTCTCCAGTCATCATTACTGCAGATCAATAGAAGCAAATCCCTGTCTCCTGACTGGTTTAGCTAAGGATCTCATGCATGACTGTCTTTTCAATTTGATCCAGTTTAACAGTCTGTTTCTCCCCCCCTCCCCAACCCCACTTCTCTAATCTGCAGAGATAGATATAAATCTTGAGCCAGACTCCAGGGGGTTTCTCTTGTATGGCCTTCCCTCTGTTTGTGCACAGCACTCCCTGACCGACTGGCTGCTATTGCCAGACAAACAGCTGTCTTAGCAGTTGCACTAACAAATAAAAGGGGAAGGAGGGAGACCAGGGCAGTGGAGGGAAGCTTTTTGCCCTAAGGGTCCTTGTTCACTTACTTTACTAAGAAATTCAAAATCTAATGGGGGCCCATTGCTGGAGGGAAAATGAGAAAAATCTATGACCTTTGGAAAAGAGTGAAAATCCATCATCACTTAGTGAATCCTTCACATCAGCATATCTTTTCAAGATGACCTCCCCAAGACAAAGGAGGTAGAAACTGATAAGTAAAAGCTGAGATTTTCCTTTTCATTGCTCTGCCCTGTAGGCTGGTTGAGGGATTGATAGGCTCTCCTTTCTCACCTCTCCCAACTTTCCTTCCCATCAGGACTTGAACGGTGGTCTATCTTCAAGGAATTTTTAGTGCTGTGTGACTGGACACAAACAGCCCAGATTAGACACAAACATCTGTGGCTTTGGGTGTACCCCTGCCTGTGTCCTCAGCCATCTCATGTTCAGTTTTTTGTTGTCCTGCTGTGTGCTGCTGTTTTGTGAGACTGTGCACAGATTGTTTAAGTGGCAGCACATGGACAATTGTTTCATTTGATGAGATTTTCGGTGCCTGACTTGAATGTGGGAGGAGATTAAAATTAGGTTGCTGGAGTGGGTATTAGGTTGAGTTGTTTGGCCTACCTTTGTGATGGAGGTTGCTGTCACAAGGGCAGGAATGATGGCACAGCTCCAGGTCTGGATCAGCGGGGAGCTGACCATTTGAGAGCTTTTGTCGTGTACTATTAAAATAATCTGAAGTTGCCATCAGTTTATGTTAATTTGTTGGGCTGTAACATTTTGGCAGCCCAGAAGGTGTTTCCCAGCTGATCTTTCTGGCTGTATGTGCAACAGCCTGTGACTGTGCACTGGGGTGAATGGTACAGGGGGCTGCCAACCCACCTTGAGCCAATAATTTTAATCTTCTGCTGTAAGAGCAGCAAAGCACTAAAGCTCCGTGTCTTCAATCCTTAGTCTGCTTATATTAAACCATTCGTGTATACATATGCGCAGTTGTGTGCATGTTCATGTACAGGAAAGTTTTGTCTTTATGGTTCATGATAATTTCAGGTATAAAGAAGCTGTTAGTTACTTGCTTTACTGGCAGTAATAATGTACATGTTTGTCCTCAAGGTATGATAGCCCTTGTTCATTGCTGTCAGGGCTGACCATTTGTCTGTGCAAAGTTCTATTTCTCTTAAAAGAGACTCAAAAGAACTTGAAAAATGAATCCATAGTTTGTAAAGAGTTCTGATACGTAGTTCTGTCCAGATAGGGAATTGTGATCAAGTTTCCTTTTCTGTATTTTTCCCTTCATTCTCAGTCTTCTCCCTTGCAGATGTGCTGGTCTGCAAGTGCCTCTTCCTTTCACTGGTCTTTGGGATAAAGGAAATTATATTCTGTAAGGAGATCTATAATATAAAGGACAAGGTTTATTAAGGATATCTCACAAAATTGGGATCCCTAGTTCCATGTCAGGGTACAGTGTTATGGAAGGGATGTATTTAGAAATGACACTTAATTCTCTGTCATTTACAGATGTTGCAAACACTCTTTTTAAAGTTCAGCTTCTAAAACCCATAAGTACTCTCTTCTTGTAGAATTCCTGAAATTCAGGTTAAAAATCCAAAGGCTTAAGTGACTGTTACTCTTTATTTTCCCAATATGTTAAAAGGAAAGTAAACAAGAAAGGAGATATTTCAGTGCTTTTTTTCTTTGAAAGTCGTGGTTTATGGGATGTTAGAGTGACACCTGGTGGAAAACGGTGTTGGAAGATTAGGAAAAATTTCTTCACCGTTTGAGTAGTTTGTTTGAATAGTGTCTTTAATATTATATTTTATTAACTAACTGTAATGGTTAGAGCCCGTTTCTGTGAGGCATGTGTGGACTACCCCTATGTGAGTGTGAAAAGGCTCACTGACAAGAATTATCCACATCACTAATAGCCAAGCTTTCCAGTTACAAAGGGTTCGTTATGTGTATTTGATAATAACCAAATTTCCTTGTCTGAAAAGCCAATTACTGTTTTGTTATTGTTATGGTGCTGTGGACTTTTTCTTCAGAGTGTAAGATGCACCTTGACTACATTCCTCACCAGGTTCGTAACCTGGTGGAGTCACTGTCCCTGGAAGCATTTAAGAAACCCCTGGACATGGCATTTAGTGCTATGGTTTAGTTGGCATGGTGGTGTGCAGTCAAAGGTTGGACTCAGTGATCTTGGAAGTCTTCTCCAACTATAATGATTCTATGATTCTATATTTCTGATTTCCCAGTGCTTCTCCCTATACATCCTGAAAAAACGCCATAGACATCCTAACAACCAAGCTGCAAAACAAATTAAAAAAAAAATTACTATTTAAATACCATTAAAAGATTTTTTTAAAAAAAAGTTTGAATTTAGGCGTATTTTTTACCAGCACTACATCTAAGTTAGTAATTTAAATCCATGCCAGCCAGCATTCTTAATCCTGAGTGACCACATAGATTAATTGTTGAACTCTGTATGATTTTGGTCCACATCAGCACTAGCCCAAGTGCTAGTTCCAATATCCAGGAACAGTTTGGATTATAGTAAATCTAAGAGCCATTGCCCATAGGTATTTCAGCTGTGCCTTATCCTCTCTTAGATTATGAGAGATTTTTAAAGTGTGGATGTGGGTTATCCCATGCCACTTATTAGGGTGTTGATGTGGACACATTGAATTTACTAGCACAGACCTAAAAGTCCTAGAGACCAAATCTTGAAAGTCATAAATGTCCTAACTATCCAAAGCCAAAGTCCTTTGCCTCAGGAAGAAATTACAGCCTCCGTCTGCCTGTCACCTCCTCCTCTTCACTGTTGTTGGTCATGTGAGCTCTGATGAAACTTCCTCAGACAAGATGAGCTGGATTAGCAGAGACCTACTATTTAAGCAGTCAGACTAAACTGGCTTATTTTGGCTGGATCTAAGGAGCTCCTTCTTGAGCAGCTTTGTTCATGGGCTGGAGTGGGGGCAGCATCCTTCTGGAGTGGAGAAGGGACAAGCAAATTGGGCAGTAATTCCCCCACACCTGCAAAGCTGGAAGCACTGAGCTGAAAGCAAATCTCACCCTAGATGAGCCTTACTGTCACCTGAAAGCTCCCTTGAGTAGTGATGAAGAGACTGAGACAATGCATGAGGAAACCCCCCAGTGCTTCCCAGGGCAACTGGAAAAAAAAAAGAAGAAACCTGGCCCTAAAAGCCTTGCCTTCCTTGGACCACTTTGAGCCACATGCTTCCCAATATTCATTGTCTCCAGCCTGGCTTTCCCTTTCCTCCTGCCTTAGTGCATTTACTTCTTTTGCTGCATGGACAGAACAACATAGGGGATTGTACTAGAGCCTGAGCCAGAAAAAACCAGCATCAGGTTAATGCCAACCAATTCACCTCTGCAGTTGTTGGGTTAGTGTTAACCTGGCTCTCAGCCTGTCCTGTTATATGGCTGTAGAAATGTTTCATTGGCAAATAAATGGAGCTTGGAAAGGTATAATAGAAAAGCAGGTACTCTTTCTAAGCAGCAATAACAGGATGTGCCAGCCTCAACTGATCATCAAAATGCAATATTGTTTACAAAATAGCACATTTGATTTATAATGAGTAATGCATATGCACAAAATGACATAGCATTTGTATACATATACATATGTGTGTGTGTAAACTGGATTGATTTTCTACTGCAGAATTACTCTGTGGATATCTCTGCTGGTACAGCTCAGATGGGCCACAGACCAGGATCTGGATGTGTCTTAACCTTGACTTTCCATGGACCTCTTTAACTTGAGTCTTCAACTTTATGTAAGACTCTTCATCACTCTTTAAATCAGACACACAATGTATCTATTAGCTTCATTTTTCTTCCATGATATGGATGATATGGATGCAAACTTAATTTGTGCCTCCTCATCTAGAGAACCCCTAGCAAATTGACTCTGTTTAGTTTGTGTCTAGATTGTATCTGAGGGCAGACACAGGTCTGTTCTGTGTGGTATTTTGGTGTGGAAATGGAACATTTGTAAATAGTCATTAAAAAAAAAAATAATTAATTTTTTTGCCATACCTGATATGATCAATGTTGTTCTAACAAAGTTATTCATTATCACCAAAATTTTTTCTTAGTTGCATCCATGTACAAATATTTAGAAATAGCTTAATCTAGTCAAAAGTGACTTCAGGCCAATTTTTTTCCACCATTTTCCTGTTTCTGTGTGGCTTGGAGCACCTGATTAAAAGCATTGCACTTAGTTTCCTTTTTACGTTAATGATATTTGAGTAAGGAGATACACTGACTTTCATTGGCCAACTCTTTTGTTTCAGTGGCTTAATAAGAAACTATGAAATAGAGGTTGCGTAAGTTCAAGACAAGTGCTCCAGGAAGCTGAGAAGTTATTGAAGGAGCAGAGTGCAAACAAAGATTCAAAAAATATTGTAATGATCTGACATGCAGAAATGTCACAGTTGCATCTCTGTCACCTAGACTAAAAGGAGTTTGTATGGCCAAGTCAAGGGAAGTGTCAGATTAACAGATGAAATTGTTTAAGTTATGAAGAACACTTGCCTGTGGGATTTCCTGCTAAGAAGTCCTGTTACTTTTTACTGTCTATGGATTTCTGCAGTATACTGTGCTTTCTCAAGGAATTGTCAAAACTTATGTACAAGTAATCTGGTAAGTTTTCAAAACCCATACCTGATCTTGTTGTTAGCACTGTAAGAACTTCATATTGCATATCAGTGCTTTCAGAATTACTCTAAAGAATGTGTTTTACTAAGAGCAGGGTTTGAGAATTAATATTTACCTTTTGAATTTATAGAATCTGGTAAGGAACAAATCCCGCTACTCTGACTGCATGCAATTACTATAAATGCTAAAGACTCTGGAGGGTGAGGGAGATAAACTTTTATTCTTTTAGTTTATTCACTTATTCATTTCAGTCTAGTCCAGGGCTTTTCTTATATAATCAAGGAAAACTGTAAAGTCTCAAGAAATTTTCTTTCTGTGACGCACACAGCTATCCTGAACTTAGTTGCAGCTTAATTTTTAAGTTAGCTGGTTTAAACTGTGGGTAATCCTGTAAGTATTAAAATTAGTGATCAGATCCTTAGTTTTATATTTTCTTAATATTCCTTGGAATAGTGCACAAGACATTCTACGACTGCAAGACAAAGATAAGCAAAAATTCTGAAATCTTAGCAATTATTCTGCTTTCAAGAGTTGCCTCCTTGCTTCTATTTGCCAGAAATGTTTATGTGTTTTAAAGCACTGTGTAGCTTTGCTTTGTAAAAAGGACATTTTGTGCCTTGGTGCTAATTGTGGAAACCTGCTGCAGAGAAGTATCACCTGCTCTATTTTATTTCATACGCTTGTCTGGCAGTTCCTTTAAAGCTATTTGGAGCTCTTGCACCAGTGAAAGAGTTAATTGCCTTCTCTGATGGAAGCCTATCATGCAATGATAACTTTAATGGGGACCTTTTGATTTGAGTTTAAATTAATTCAGAATAAGAAATAAATTGCTCTTCCTTTCAGCTTTGAAAGACAGGAAAATCACAAATATGTTCAGTGAATGTGTTGATTCAGGTGTGAAAAATGTAATCTTGGAGTCTGAGAGTTGTAAACCTTATTTTTCTCCTCTGGTCTACTTGTTGTGTTCGATTATTTTTTGTGACAACTTTGATCCTCACTATTGTCACGGTGTACCCATTGTGCTAAAAATTTCTTCCTGGGAATTGTTTTATTAAGGCTGCTCTTACCTGGTTTCAGGTCACAAATTTAAGAGCTGCTATTCAGCTTCTCTAAGGTTGTTGCATACATCCTCAAATCATACCAGTGGCAGTGGTAGGTTTTGCACACTTTGAATGATGTGAGAAAACAGGCAAGTTGGCTGGAGAGCACTTTTGGAAGGAGAAGAAGGGCAGTGGCCATCACCGTGTAAAACTCCCTCAAAAGGTGCCCAGACAAAAGGCATTTAGCTTGAAGGAAGGTCTCTCCGCTCCCAAGAGGTCAAAGCCACTTGGCTTTGTCATTTAAGCCCAACATATTTGTGAAGCATTTGTTATTGGCTCAGTGAACCAGAATGGGGAGGTAAGAGCCAAATTCCTACCTCAGATAATTTGATAACCACCAACTGATTTTGCCAGGGTCTTTGTTTGATGGTATCTCTGAAACTAGCCTCACGTGAGAAGCTACTGGTGGGTCAACAATAAATTTCTCCACATGAGGAAACATCAGCCCAAGAAAATTTAGTTTACAATAAGCCAATGATTTAATGTGTTTTAATCAAAGAATTTTGGGGAAATATTTTGATTCTTTAAAAAAATTATATGTTTTCCTATAGGAAGGAGAGCTTGGAATTACTAACCTTTGCAATGTTAGTGACATCACTGGAGCGGTGAGTAATGCTTTACTTTGTTAATTACTGACATTTTATGTTCCTGCTATTTGAATACAATGGGTACAATGATCATATTTTCAAAGACTTCATGAAAATGTGCACAATCACCTGTCTAGCATAAGTCACTAAGCTGAGTGGATAGATTTGGTTCAAATTATTAGAGACATTGTTATATTTTTATTTAAAGAAAGTGTGTAAAGGGTTATGTTCACATAGATTTACAAAGTTCATAACCTCTCATTTTTGAGACAATGAGTCAAAACTACTGTTGCCTCCAACATGCAGATCAGTTACCTCTGTACAGTTAGTGTATTATTATTATTAATTATTATTAATAATAACATTAATAACATTTCTTCTTCTTCTTCTTTCATTTTCTCAGTGATACAATGTGAGAAAACTTATAATTGTTGAACATTTAGAGTTCTCTAGAACTTCAAATGGTTGTGTCTCTCATGGAGGCTTAATGTGAGCTTTCCATAGGAACATTCTTGGAGGACTTCAGCTGATTTCCTAGTTCAGATTGCAGATGCAATTCAAGCTGGTGGTGATAAATAACACAGAGAATATAAATTTTCAGCTCCCCTGGGGTTGATGAATAGAGCTTAAAGGCTAACTGGCAAAAAAAAAGATAAAAGGATGTAAAGGTATGCATGCTGGGTGATAAGTATGGCTGGAACAAGTGGAGAAACAGATAAAGAGGGCTACAGTGGGGTTTTTGCAAGTTATGTGACAAGAAGCAACAGTGCATGCCCAAATAAAAAGTTGAAGGCAAGGTCACCTTTAATATTGAAGCATTCAGTGAATATGGGCACCAAAGACCCCTCTTGATAAACCCTCAGGACATAACAGGACTTCCAGTAGGAGGCAGATACATGGAAATTAGTTCAAGGAAAGTGACGTTTATGTATTAGATAAGAAACACATTGTAATGAATATATATGATCATAGTGGATAAATACTTTGTTGTAAAGTCTCACAATACACACAGAAATAAAGAGATGTCCTTCTGTGTGTCCTGCACAGATAAAGAATGCCTGCTTTCTAATGGCTCAGAGTGTGTTAGAAAGTTTCTTCCTGCCAATTTCACTATCAGTGATCATACATATCCTTTGAAGAATGGTGGAGAATTCCGTCTTCAATATTTAACGCACAGACTAGTGGAAAGCACCCCTCAACACCTGGTATCTAGTGAGGCTGGGCCATTTATGATTCTGAGACTATAAAATCTGCATTGTCATGACAATACACAGTAAAGTTGACTCACCTGTTTAAGTTACTGAGTATATTGGCTCAGTGTTATCAAGTCTTCATTATATTTTTCATGAGGCTTTGCAGCCCTCAGTATCAGTCTTCTGCTTCTAGAGTTGTTCCAGCTTCTCTTTAAAAAGAAAAACCTTCCCAACCACTAAGAAGTAGATGGGACAGCATAAACAAGAAAGGTCCAGCATCAAAACTGAACAACATATTATTTATTACTTCTCTGAAAACTCATGGTTTTAAAACCAAAGCCTATTGGTGAGCACATGTGGGAGGGCTTGTGCTGAACAGCTTTTCTCTGTGCCGTGCTGTCCTGCACACCACATAACTGATGCTTCTGCACAGAGAACAAGTGGTAAAATAAAGCTAGGAGGGTGGGAGTGCTGGCCACATCATAGCTGGCTGAGCAAACTCATTCCCAGAACAAGACTGAATTATTTTTCTTTGTATTTGGTTTTACACTGAGAAGGGCACAATACAGCATAACTTTCTTACAGTAGGATCTGGGTACTTGTAATACCCATATGTACCTTTAATATATTGCTGATGGTGGACTATCCCTAGCCTTTAGAACTCTGCTTTCAAAGTCATTTTTAAAGCCACCCTCTGTCTTTGCAGTGTACACAGGGATGTCAGTTTTGGAATGCAACTGTGCAGACTGACTGTCCACTGAAATGTGTGAGTATTACCTGAGCTTTGGCTCTATAGCACTTGTCTCCAGCCTGTCAAGTATTTTATCCAATGGCAGATGTTCAAAATCCAATCAGAGCAGTGTTTCTATGAAAAAATGTCATGTCTACTTTTTTTTTTTCTCAGTTTCTTATAAATTCTATTTTGGAAAATTTATAATTCTTGTTATGAAAGTTTCCTTTAATATCAAAAGTTTTCATTGAGTTTGTTAGAATAGATGTATTTTGTAGTTCATTAAGCTCAACACAGATTTTTAGACAGTGAGAATGCACTAGTGCTTTTCAGGATTTTACTCTACTGGGGCTGTTTCAGAGTTGCATGCAGATGTAAATGAAGCACATGGCTGTCAGTAGATTGATTTCTTGTTTTTACTAAACCAGGTGGATGAGAACTAGCATTGGTCTGGGACAACTGCCATGATAGCTTTTAAACTTCTCATTTTTCTGCATCTCTTGAACACCTGAATCTCATTCAACCTTAGCATCACTCTAATGTTGACTTTGTTTTTTCAAGCGTGGGTTTTCCTTCTTTCATTATTTGCCAGTAATAAGATTTTGCAATGTACTTTCACTGTAAGAAATTCTAATTAAATGGTATTATCTGTTTGAAATACTCTGTGATTGTATTTATGCTAACCCCATATTTTATTAATTTGTTTATTGGCAGAATGAGACATACACTAGAGTGTGTGAGGTAAGTTAAATGCCATCAGGGCAATGCAAAAAAAAAATCACTATTTCAGTAATTGCTATGTCCACACAGTGCTAAGAAATACAATGTAGATACACAAACTTATCAATTCAGGTCTAATTGCTTTGTACTCCCTAAAGCTGAAGAATGAGTTACATACCTTTTCAGCATGGTGACCAAGGACAGGTTTGCATTAAAAACTGCTGTGTGACAAAGAACATTGCTGTAAAGAAAACAGACTAATCTCAGTATTATGAAACAGGACAGATCAATGTAAACAGTGTTCTACGCTCTCACAAGAGTGTTGTTCATGCAGTTTTTCATTAATTCCATCAAAGACTATCCAGAGAGAATGCTTGTTAAGGCTGGTATGATACCAGTTTGGTGAGAAGTGGAAACAAAGAGTGGGAGCTAGAAGACAAAACTCTTGACTGCATAGAGAGTCTAAATGAAATAAAATGCAATTCAGTAATGGGTAACATGTAGCCCTTTAGAAAGAGATCTCAACTAGGGAGTGCTGTGGATGGACTGGTGTTCACAGTGATGAATATGGGTCAACAAAGCACTGGTAAAGAGATGAGCCCTTTCAGCATGAACATAGAACTTAGGGTAGGATAGGATGGGGATGAGATGATTGAAAGATTGTGTTTGGCACTGCTGAGACCTCAGGATGAAGGTTGCTCCCAGATAGAAGCAACACATTTGAAGGAGGTGCTGGAGGAGTTGGAGAGAGTCACAAGTAGAATACAAACCCACTGGCAATTTGATTGAAAGGATTTTGGGGTTTTTTAATGTTTTGTAGTCTATCAAATTGTGATGATGACAAAGGTTTACTAATGCACTAAATGGTGGTTTAGTAGTGTAGGAACAGTCCAAGAAATAACCAAATTACTTTTGTGAAAACATGAAATGAGTCTGAGGGTTTTGTTGTTTTTGTGTTGGGATTTTATTTTTGCTTGTCTGGTCACACAATATGCCACTTAAATATGCTGACTCTGCAAGGCTTTTTTGGGATTACCTTCCCACTAGATCAGTTGACTGACTTGACTGTCAGGCACACACTGTGTCATTGCATCCAGAAGATCAGGTCATTGCAACCTGCAGAACAAAAGAGTGGGAGTGAGAGTGGGGCTTTTTTCTTTGGCATTAGCTCAGTTCCGTTGCCTGAATACCAGAGAAATCTGGTAGTATTTCTCACTCCACCTAGGAAAAGGGGATTGCCACAGAATTTCATGGGAATAGTCACAAGAAAAGACATCATACTGTGGCTTATGTAAGAACATTGCTGATGGATGAAGAAAATATGAGGATTTATTGTTTTCAAGTAAAGCAGCTGTCAAATTTCCCTCAAAATTAGGAGCTTTAACAATCCTTTTACCTCAAGGAAAAAAATGGATTTATGGTTCAGGTTCAGACAAAAATCAAAAGAAAGAATACCACAACACAAAATGAATGTTCAGAAATACCTGTGTTGAATGAGGCAGAAGGCACTATGAATCGGCATATAATCTGGGGACACTACCCCTTAAAACAAATAAATATTAATCATAAATTAAAGCTCCAGTGTACACTGGATAACTTATATCTGCTAATACCTGAATTTTCACCTGCTAACAGTGGTGATAATTTACCTAGAACCATTTTATTTCTCTGAATATGAAAATATTGGGAAAAACAAGTGCTTGCACTTGGCACTGAATGTCTAGATGTCAGAATGTGTATAGGAATATACAGCTGAGAAAGTTTTTCTGTCTCTGTTGCAACTGTGTTGTCTGAAATAACATGACGTACCAGTTTCCATAGGGTGCCAGAAGTGTGTTTCCTCAAATCATAGGAAGAGCAATTAAAGAACTTTCCTCCCTTGCCATAATGAATTGCTTCTGAATGATCTAAAGGTTGATTATCACTTGAAAGGTTGCTGTATGGAGCAAACATCAAGATTTTAAAGGCTGAATGAGCATGCAGAATAAAATGAACTCGAATAAACCTTCTGCCTAGAAGAGCTCAAATCACCACTTCTCAAAAGTTTTGGATTTCCAGGAGACCCAGTCTTGCATGTAATTTTAAAGCTACCGAGACCCACCTAAAACATGTTTCTACTTCTTAAGTTCTCTACATAAAAAGCAGGATGACACTATATTTATCTTCCCTACCTGAACTGAAAACTCATTTTCTGTTCTTAGGACATCAGTGTGGAGCTCACTGCCCTGGGGTATTTGTTATGTTTGCAGCTTGTAGGCATAACTGTTACAGAAGATGTAGCTGCTGAAAAGGAAGTGTGAATTAGGCATCACTGCTCTCAAAAATTGCCAATTTCAGCTATTTTGAAAATTCACTGGAAATACATTGCAAGAATGTGCCTCATTCATAGGGAATACATGCAGCAGGATTAGGGTCAAATGCAACATATGGACTATATTACTAACTAGTCAAAACCTTGTCTTCCTAACTTCATGGTCATCACTGAAGTCTATTTCCAGCTGTAATGTAGCCCCATGTTCATGCTTTCCACAAAGGGACAGTGTGTAAGGAGGAAACCTTTAATTCAGGGCCCAGTGAATTGATAAAAAGGCTCTCAAAGAAATCTTTAGAATGAGTTCATGGTAGTGCTACTTTTTAGACTTAATATAATTATTTCCACAGGGTTTGTGTATGTGCAAAATGTTCACAGAATTTGTATGTATTTAAAATGTGTCTGCATGATTTTGGAAGGAAGTTTGCTTTTACACAAAGCTAACCAGTGAGTTCTGTGTCCCACACAGACAGTTTCCTGTAAATTTGGCTGTAGCTGTGCAGAGGATGCATATGGAGTTGAAGCACTAAGTAAGTCTGAATAGAGTCCTGTGTCCAGTTGACAGTCTGATAAATTCATAGTCTTGTTCTGTGATCTGGATTTATTTAAAAAATAGGAATGTCTTGAGTATTTTCATTAATCAGAAAACTACCACTCCTCCTTTTCCTTTTGACAGATACACTGAAGTTTATCTTGGAATAAAACATTTTTCCTTCCCTTTCATGGACACGAGACTTTTTGAATCCAGTCTCAATGGTTTAAGAAGATACCTTGGGCCAATACAGTGCTATTGAAATGGTTCCCTTGAAAATCTTTTCAGAAGTCTCTCATGCCTTCTCTATGTTTCTAATCAGAAAACTTTAACTAAGTAGCTGTAACTAAAAATGCACTTACATAAGTATGGGGTTGTAGTCACAACTACTCACAATAAACTTGGTCCATATCTGTCTGACTTATCAAACTGTCTTTAAAATGCCATGCAAGGTACTCAGCAACATTTTCAATATATTCTTTTATGTGTTTTTATGGGCTTTGCGGCTTTTAGGTGTGTGAGGTAAAAGGTTTTTACCTTTGAGATGCAGGTATTGCCATGAAAGATTTTTTTCTTACTGTTATATTGTTTTTTTCCCTTCAGACTACTTGAACAAACCTAGTGCACCATTTGCATCTGTCATTGGAAACAACAGTGTCACATTAGGGTGGAAGGCAGCTAACATCTCTGGGGTGAGATACATCATCCAGTGGAAGTACAACAAGCTCCCTGGTGACTGGAGGTACACAGAGGTAAGGGAAGACACCTCCTTTTATATTGCAAGGAAATTGGCTCTTCTCTGCTCTTAAGTCTTTTGTTGTTGGTGGTTTTTTAGAAAAAAAAAAAGATAATATGTTAGGTACATGAAAGAGACTTTCAAAATCATGAGTGGCGAGGGGAAGCTGAGAACCAATGGATTATTACCCATTTCCTCCAACATAGGAACTAGAGACCTTGATGGAAACTATCAGGTAGCAGGTTCAAAATTAGCAAAATGTATTTTCTCACTGAATGGGTAGTTGAAATGTTCAGCTGCTTCCTGGCATGTGTGGATGTTAAATTTCTAAATTTAAACTCCTGAATATTAAAATTGCTAAAATTACTAAATCGAATTTGAAAAGTGACTGGAAAAATTAGCAGAAGAAAAAAAATCGAGTTCTACTAAATGCAGATATTCCCATTGTTTCCTGTTGAGCCATGCTTGTGAAATACCAATGAGAATATTCAGGAGAAGTATGGCTGTAGGCTTTCTTTCCCCGCCCCCCCCCCTTTTTTTTTTTTAAATACCTTTCCCTAGGGAATTTTTTTTTGTTCTTGTCAAAGCACAATACTTGGCTAGAAAGATCTTCGTTCTGACTCAGTAGAGTTATTCTCATAATTTGTTCTTCTGCGTCAGCTGTACACTTGTTATCTTGCCATCATCTCTATTGGATCAATTTACAGGGCATGACAAGTTGGTGCCACAAATCAAAGGTAAAGGTAATTTACTAAGCAGGAAGTTATTCTGAATGAATCATTGATGAAATAATAGAGAGCAATTACTTCAGGCAATAAATATCTCAGTGTAACTAGGATCCTTTGTATCTGAAACCTGTGGCATATGTTTAAAACACATTGCTTGTAATATGCTACTATTTTAGCTTTTTAAAATTATTTTTTTTTAATTTACTATTATATTGCATCAATCCTTTGATCCACCTGCTCATTGTTGAGATTTGGTGCCATGTCCTGAGGAAAGAGAAGAGAAAGTATTCTGATGAGATGGAAAATCAAAGTCTGTGCTGAAAACAACTTTCAGAATTTCCTCTTAATTAAACTTAGGATGCTGTCCTTTTTTATCCTGAAATATGTATGTTGTTATATGAGACCTCTTTTGCCCTCATAACATCCTACATAGTAGCTGCAGCTGGAGGAAGGAGAAGCCCAGTTGTGTCTATGCATTAATCTAGGTTGTATCTGAAACTTCATATACCGTCAAAGACCTTCAGGCCTTCACAGAATATGTGTTTCAAGTAGTTTGGATCATTACATCTCAGCTGCAGCTCCATTCTCCACCCAGCCCCAGCTACCGGACTCATGCTTTTGGAGGTAATGAATTGCACTATTAATTCCATCTCTCAGGACCTTAACAGAAACATTTGGGTTTCATTGTTGTTTCTTTGGCAGAAAACATTGGTGCCTAATTTTCAGAACCACGTGTATGCTGTCTCTTGGGTAGCTGCAGATGAGCAAACTAAAAAACTATAGGTTCTTTTTGTTAGACTTAGAAGATTTAGGGCTTCTCTCTGCTTTTGGTTTTAAAAGAAAGTACAGAAAAATACATGGTCAGAAATATGAGGGCATATGGGGTACTTTTGTACATAATTATGCATGTATTTGATTGAAACACAGTCCTGTTTTCCTGGATGTTAAAAAACCCCTGAAATGTTGCTGAAATGTTAACTGTCCCTAATAATATTTATTGGTGTATAAATGAATTAACAGGTGTGAAACCCAAAAATGTATTTAAAAATGAAAAACAGCTAATGTCTTAATCAAATAATGGAGTCAGATATTTCTGTCTTGCAGTTCCTGCAACAGCTCCTGTCATTAAAGAGATTCAGAGTTCAAGTCCAAACACTGTTGAAGTTAGTTGGTCTCCACCACTTTTTCCAAACGGATTGATTATTGGATATAACTTGCTCCTGACCAGTGAGAATCATGAATTGTTGAGAGCCTCAAGAGGGCACAGCTTTCAGTTCTACTCCACCTTCCCAAACACCACTTACAGGTACAAAAAAGAAAAGATAGCCAACATGGCCAGGGATCAGGCCATACTTCTTGCCCTGATAGTATTGAGTATGCCTTAATACCACTTCTGCACAGTTATGCTATTTACTTACATTCTTGCCAAAAAGCAAGGGCATCTTCCTTGAGGTAACAGAGTTATCCCAGGTAACTTGGCTGCTTTTGCAGAAGTCAGATGATGAGGAGGGAAAAGCAACTTGATATAGGGCTGGGAGGCTGCATTTTCTTAGCTACAATTTTAAATTTTTTTAGGCTTTTGTGGCATGTTGTCAGTATAGCAGGAAAAAGATAGAGTGGTCATCTCTAGTCTTCTAAGCATCTGGAAAAATTCCTCCATGTTTATTAAATATGAAAGCCTGCATTCTGCTTACACTGATAAATATAGATCTTCCTTTGAAATTAAGTTGAGTTGTTCTTCTGAGTCTGAAAACTTATTTTGAATTGAAATTTAGAAGATTCTGTTGCTCTGCCTTTGGGCAATTTAAACCTTGGCTGGTTTTGTCTGTATTCTAAATTTTCCCAGAGCATTATATTTAAACGGGCACTTTCTGAAAATCAAGCAGTTTTGCAGCAGCTTCCCTACTTGAAAAATTTTTCTCAGGCAATCTTTCAAAAGAAACCTGCCAACCAAAACCTGTCTCTTTGGTGTCCCATAGGTTCAGTATTGTGGCAGTTAATGAGGTTGGTGCTGGACCCCCTGCCGAAGCCAACATCACCACCCCGGCATCCAAAGGTATAAGAGTAGCACAGTCCTTTTCACTGCCTGTTCCTGGGGACAAACTCATCTTCCTTGGCCTGCTCCATGCCTGGTGGAAGACACAAATATTTAGACTGTGAACGTGTCAAGGAATTGTACACTGAGGAGTCAATAAGAAAGGCTCCTGTCCTTCCGCTGTGGACATGATTAGGCAGCACAGCTTGGGAATGGCCTGTGAAGCTGGTAGACCCAAGCAGATTTGAATTGAAATGAAGCAAAAATGAAAAACAAATGAAAAACACCACAGTGGTCTGAGGTGGAGACTGAAAAAAACATGATTCCATTTTCTGGATAAGATTTTAACAGCCATCAAACAAATATTTTTCTTCTAATATGAAATACTTAACGTGAAACTCTTGTCAAAAATTCTCAATTATTTCAAATATGTGAAATCATACCAGGTTTTTTATGCTCATTCATGGTGGTATTTATTTTACTGTATCAACTAATTGATATTGAAGGTAATGATGCAGTATAGCTATTATTCAAAGACTTGCAGAATTATTAATTAATTGGCAGAGAAAGATACACGTTGAGATACAACACAAATAAGAGTGAAATCAGTGTTATCAAAATGATTTTTAAGGAAAGAAAAAAAATACTTCCCTTCTTATTAAAAGATTCAGTTGTCTAACACCTGGAAATGCTTCAGCTTTATGAAAACACTTCAAGACTGTCTCTGAATTGCCAGTTTTCTGCTATTGGTTAGAGAAACTGAACTTGCTTCTCTAATGCTTTTTAAAATATTACTTGTGTGTGTGTGTGTGTGTGTGTGTGTGTTAGCTCAGACACACTGATATTTCCTTTCTTGACAACTCCACGGGGGTTTGCTCTAGGGTTGGCTGACCCTGAGTCATAAGTATTTGTGTCATTTTTGAAAAGTCTGGCCTGTGTTCACTACGTCAATCCAATTGCCAAGCAACCAATTTAAGGTAGAAAACAAACAAAATTACAAACAAACAAGCCCTATCACCCCCCAAACCCCCAATTTACGGGGGTTACTTACTAGTCACCACATAAAATTTCAGTTGTTTCCCCTTGAATTGCACAGGCATGTGCTTTCTCTCTGGGCTAACGTGAACAGGAACAGCCCTTCCCTCATATATCACGTCCAGAAATGGTGTTACTGCATCAGGCACTGAGCTGTGTAGATCAGTGACCCTGAGAAAAGTCTCAGAAAGACTCTGATTGCTGCTGTAGATTGCAAGAAACGTTACTTGAAAAGAGATAAAGAGGTAATATTGGCCTCTTGTACTCTGCTCTGAAGGCATCATCATTGAAATTACTCCAAGTGTGTGCATTGGGAGAAATACATGCAGCTCAATCTATGCAGATTATCTGGGAATAAATTAAGACAGCGTTTGATCACAGTTTTGTGATATCCATATGAGGAAATGATATCTGATTGCAGACAGCTGCTTAAACTGGAGAGGAGAAAAAAAAGGAAGGATTGTTTGCCAATGGAAATTAGCCAAAATCATACTCAAAATAATACACCATCTTTAAAAATGAAGGTAACAATCAATTTATCAGGGCGTGTGCTAGATTTCCCAGGATCTGAGATTCAGAACCAAGGCAAACTATCTTTCCCAGGGCTATGTATAGCCCAGACAGAAGGTACGGATTTACTGCAGAGGTTTTGATGTAAATTACTTGGGCCTTTATAAGCATGAAGTCAGTTTATGTGACCAAAACTATCCTTGTTGACTTTAAATTCTGTGACTTTATTAGGAAAAAAAAAATTTAGTAAGTTTATCACCTTTGAAAGAGATTATATTATCCCATTATCATCTTTATCTGTGATAGGTACTTGTTTTTTGAATAAATCACTAATCATTACAACAAAACACATGAAAAAACATACTTGCCTTGCTTTTCTCCAGGTCTGTGGGATAATATTCTAGTTTAACTGGAGTTTTCAAAGAATTCCAGAGAGGTTATATATCCTATTTCTGCTGGATCCTGAAGTCACATGGGTTTCTTAGTGCCTTCATTTCCTTGAGTCAGTAAGGCTTCATTTGCTCCAGCTTACTTTCCCTCACTAGGGAACTGACCATCGTTGCAGGAATGATGGTGTGAAATTCACATGGTGTGTTCTCACCCTGTGTGAGGACTCAGAATCAACTGTAATGGTGAATAACTCCATATGCTTTCAACACTCAAAGAGTCTAGGTTTTGGTCTGTCACTGCTAATGTAACAATATGTTTGTAGATACATACATACATAAGTTTGGGTACACATGTATATGCATATCTATTAATGATGTGTCTGTCTTAGCAACATGCCGCGGTCATCTAAATTCTGAATTTCTCTGTTTGCTAGTTAAGGAAAAAGCAGCATGGCTCTTCCTATCCCGAAAAGAGTCTTTAAGGAAGAGGTACACAGAAGCTTTCCTCGAAGCTGCTCAGTGCCTGCCAAATGGTATTATACACCACAACATCACAGGTAAAATCAGATTGGGCTCTCTCCTTTTCTGTCAAGTGCGACTAAGACCTCTTTTCACCAAGGACAGGATGCACCTCACATAGCTTGAGACAGTATCTAGTCTTCCCTTATAGTCAATCAAGAGAAGTAAGACATGATTTGATGTATTTGAAGTGACAGGCATTAGGAAGAGATAAATTGTTCTCCCTAGTGCAACTGTTTCTTCACTGTATCTAGGCAGCTGGCTCATTTTTTACAGTGTAGGTATCTAAATTGAGGTAAGATGAATCTGTGTTTCTCTGCAATTAATATCTACTTTTTCTCAACATGAATAATGGGGAAATGAAGTGGTTCAAACTTCTGAATAAAATAATATCAAGTGTTAAAAGATAGCGCTAGTGTGTTAGTATACTAATGAAGCATTTAGCAGCCAAAGTCACCAGATAACTGTGTTATCTCAAATTACTCACCCTCCAGCGTTTCTTATCTACACTGGTCCTTGGTCACAGTGTGGAAATCTGAGTTTATCTACTAAATTTCAGTGCCACAAAAGCTCCAGAGAAAGAATATTGCCCCTGAATAAATAGCCTTTGACAGTGCAGAGGTGGCACAGATTATCTCAAGCTTGAATTCTAGAGAGAATGGTGCTTTGTGAGGAGATGCCAGTTGTATCTGTTTAACCTGTGGAGGGGCAATCAGTGTCGGTTTGCATATTACATGTCCTCTCTTTGTCTGATTACCTTTCTGAAGGGCAATTCTCTATAATAATGTCACTTACATAGCAAATGGAAATGTTTCCTTATTACCTGAAAGAAGACTAGAAATGAGGAGAAAAAACAGTTAACTTTTTGATGATGATGATGATGGGTTGCAGACTGAAAAATACATATTTTTAAGGCAAGTAGAAAAATTAACTGAAAAATGGAAACCTTTCTTATATTATCTGTGTGCATATATCTTTCTATTTTTAGGAATTTCTTTGAATATTTATCAGCAAGTTGTTTATTTTTCTGAAGGGAATTCTATCTGGATGAAAGGAGTGGCAAATATGTCTGACACATCTGATCTAATGCTCTTTTATGCTGGCTGGGGGAATATTGTGTCCATCTCAGTAGACTGGCTTTACCAGAGGATATACTTTGTCATGAATGAAAAGGTAATGCCCTACTGTTTAATTAATTTCTTGCTTAATTTGAACTATTACATAATTAATTTTAGATGAGAAAATATGATTTATGTAAAGATATGTATGTACAAAATATAATTACAAAAATATATTTTAATATAACATTAATAGTCACATATTTTGTAATTTAAAAAAGAAGAAAGGCTTGAGTATCCAGTCATATTCAAAGTAAACATCCTACATGGAACTCTGGCTCCTTGCCTTATTTTTCTCCTTAGGACATAACTGGTTTTGGTTTTAATTTGTTTTTGAGACTGACTTTGCACCCTCCTAACACCCAGTACAGGCACACTGTTTCTCTTGGTTGCCCATCTACTCTGCTTATTTCCTACTCTGCCTCAGGAAAGTGGTCAGATAAATAAATAGTGATCTTACTATCTGTCATAATTGACAAAATATGTTAAGTGCTTCATACAATGGCAACAGCTCAGAGTACAGCTACTTCAGTTTGAAATAAAAATGGAGATGGCAACCCTGCACTGGATTTCCTGCTTATAAAACATCAGTTACACTAATGGTCAGACTTTGCATGTACCCATGTAATCCTCTAATGTACAAAGGACTAGAAATTTGCCCATAATGTCTAGTGGGGGATTTTTTTTTTAATCCTCTTGCCATGTCTGATTTTTCACTTACTGCACAGGGATCAGGGAGCAGGAAAAGCAGTAGTGATGAAAAGATACAAATGAGCTGTAGATGAACAGACCAATGGCAGAGATTTCTGAATTCTGAGGTATTGCTCCCAGAATCAGAAAAGCACTTCCCTTCCCTGCCAGATCATTTTCAAAGTACAGTTTGCCTATACCCTCCAGATTGAGTACAGGCAGTTGGATATACAGTTTCCCCTCCAGCTTAGAGGTATGACTGGCAGCTTCAGGGTAAGCTGTCATGGCTTTGTGTACAAGGGTTATACTTGGCTGACTGAACACTCAGGAGCCCAGAAGGACCCAGGACTGTGAGAGAGGTGTTTCATTCTCTTGATTCTCTGAAGGAATCTCGGGTCAGCTTGTCTGCTCATTAGCAAACACCCTATGAATGCATCACCTGCTTTTCTTCTCATTCCCCAGATACATGTCTGCCATTTAGAGAACTGCACAGTAGCTGAAGACATCACTCCTCTTTACATGACATCCCCTAGGAAGATTATAGCTGATCCCTATAATGGGTAAGTGAACTCCTTTGAGGACTTGGTGCCAAAGGTGCTATAAAGCTCCTCTCTAATTTTGTCCACTTCATTAATCATCTAGGTTCCTGTTTCAAGCACTTAAGTTAGCAAAACAAAAGTGCAATTGGCAACAAATAACAAACTACAAGACAATTGAAACAAGAGAGGTGCCACACAGTATTGTCTCCTCCATTTTCTTCTTTAGGGTGTTATCAGAAGAGATAAAGGTTTTTCAACACAGAAATTTGAATTTTCAAAATTACATGCTTTTATGAATATGAAGCTCTATGAATTTTAAATGTTCATGCTTAATATTTAAGGTATTATAGAAGATAATAATAATCTGCTATGCAATAATAATAATAATCTAAAATAATAATCCAATAATCTGCTATGCAAATTCCCAGAAGGTAAAAACTGATGTGTCTACTTCCCCAGCATACATATACTAATGGTGCCATAAACATCTTTCTATTGTGCATAAAGGCAGGCACATGTCTTAGCTGCTAAAATATTTGTGGCTCATCAACAGACTTCTTGCACTGTAGTTATTTGGGTTTATTTTGCTCTATGGCCAGTTATATTTTCTGTCTCCTGGAGGATGGCATATACAGAGCAAACCTTCCACTCTTTCCTGGCACCGCCTCTGCAGCTTTACCTGTGGTGAGATCCAGTGCTCTGAGAGCCTTCACGATCAACTTCCAATCTAAGAGACTGATTTTCTTCAACAAAACAGAACAGACCTTTGTGTCAGGTTTTCTTGATGGTTCAGAGTTTCACACGCTGCGATCACATGTGCCATTTAATGACATGGAGAGCTTTGTTTATGAAGATAACACATTTACGGTCACAGATGGCTCGGCAGTTTTCCACGAGGAGGTCTCTCCAGTGGGAAGTTCTAGCTTCAATGAGTACATTGTGGACTGCAACTTGGTGTACCCAGAGTACTTTGGCATTGGCAACTTGGTTTTCTATGGGCCATCAACTCAGCCTTTTCCTTTGCCAACTGCTCCTTGTCTTGTCACGGCTCTATTCGGATTGGACCAAGCCGTGATCAGCTGGAGACCACCTGAACACACCATTGGGACCAGTAAGTTCAGCTGATTCTCCCCAAAGGGAGAATCCATTTCTTTTCTTTCTAGAGAAGTAACTTTCTGGCTTCCCTTTTCTTGATTTGGGCTTTACTGACTTCAATAGCAGATCTTGATCAAAGTTATGGAATTACCTCTGTTTGAAAAATTTAGCCCATAATTTGCCAGTAAAATGGCTAAATTGTCTGTCTAAATTAAGAAGTTTGTGTTGGCCACTCGTATTCCTCCTGCAAAGATTTTAACAAAATTCATCTTAAGTATGTTCTGGAGTAGCAGTGATGTTGGATACTGATATCATACAGAAAATGCATGTAATGACTTTTGATCAGTGATGATGTTATGGTTTCTACCCTCTGTGCATGTGTCTTTGAATAGCAGAAAATTACCTGGCCAAGGGAAATTTTTTGTTCTAATTTCATTCTTCATGGGGGATTGAAGCATGGGGCCAAAGGAGAAGAGAATAAATTTTTCACAGAATCACAGAATCACTAGGTTGGAAGAGACCTTCAAGATCATAAAGTCCAACCCATGCCCTGACCTCTCAATTAAACCATGGCACCGAGTGCTACATCCAGTCCTTTTTTAAACACATCCAGGGATGGTGACTCCACTGTAGGAATGAACTCCCACATCTGAGCAGGTGTTTCTATTTAAGGAAAAAAGTTTCAGTTTACCTTAGAACATATGAGGAAATTAAACTAGAATTTTCCATCGTCTTCTTATTGTAATTGGCCCAGAGCCAGTACAGGAGCACTAGCTGGGCTCTGAAAATGTACCTCAAAGCCTGTAGCTACTTCTACTGGCAGCAAGCCAAATTATTCCTCCGTAATTGTTGTATACTTAAGAAGGTGCACAAAGGGGTTCAATGGCTTTTTTGGACTGCCATAGCCAGTGTAAGAGTGTTCTCTGCACTGCGTTCAACTTATATTTCTTTGTTCTATGACGTCTATTATTTTTGTCATTATTAAAACCTTTTGTTTTGCAAAGCATGTCCAGAGAAGTTGTCTCACTATTATTAAGCCATTCAGGGAAGTTGCAGGCCAACCCTCAGGCTTGAGAAATCTTCACATAGCTCTTTCCATTCTGGCCACGTGCAAGATTTTATCACTCTACCACCTCCCCGGGCAGACCATTCCACTACTTTATCACTCTCTCCATAAAAAACTTTTTTCCTTTTTTTTAATGTATCCCTTTCCTAATTCCACCCCTAATGACATTTTTGAACGGAGTCTCCAAGATATGTCCTTCTCAAAGGATGTGTATCACCAGTTACAACCATTTACTCTGTAATAACATGATTTTTTGCTTCACACAGGTTTATCTGCTTGGCAGAACTGGACCTATGATGTGAAAATGTCACCTCAGCACCCACTTGAGGAGGAATGGGTTGTCTCAAATATTAGTAACACAAGGCTTACAGTGAAGGGGCTGGCCAGCTTCACAGCTTATGAGGTGTCAGTCAGAGCTGTGTCTCCTGCTGGTGCAGGGCCATGGTCAGAGTCATTTAGAGGTACAACTTTAGAAGAAGGTGAGAATTGCTTTGTCACACAAGAAAAATGAAGAACGAAGTGTGTATAAATCTTTCCACCTAGTGAGGCACACACTTTGGGCAAAGACTGCAAAACAAGAGGCACAAAAATGTTTTTCTTAGAAATATTAAAAGGATACAGGATGAGTAAATTGGCTTTTAGTCAAAGTAGTAAGTTTCTCAAACTAGAATAATGATATTAAATATTATTTGTGCATTAATATTGGCATTTATCTACATTTTTCTAATGCAAATACTCTATCAAAACCATTATTTGATGTAGTAAAAGACGTGTTATCCCTTTCCATTCCTATGTATGATTAAATGGTTTGTGCAGTTCCCTGAGGGTTAATGACAATTCATGGAAAAGTGCAGCTCACCAAATGCTGAAAATCCTTGGTTTGAGCATAGATAATCAGGGGAGAGGGATGTATGCAAAACATCTGAGGTTTCCATGTCTTTGGAATGTTTTTGAAACTTAGTTCATGCAAATTAACCTATGTCTGAGGAGAAAATAGCTTCCAGTTTACCGTGCTAGACTGGCTTAGGGGTGACTTTTACCTGATTTTGGCAAGGACAGGTCCACACCCACACTGTTTTTTCATCATTTAATAGGATTCCAAATGTCCTTATTGTTCTAGACGTGAACCTGGGCTGAATCTCAAGGTTTCTCAAATTATGATATTTTCATGCATTTCTTCTTTGTCCTTTATTCCTTAGGACAGGAGCAGTTTTAAATGTGCTTTTGTAACTTTCCAGAAACAGGAACCTCTGTTAATGAAATACAAATATTATAGATAAATTGCTTGTTGGTGTTCACAACTGCAGTTTTCTTCCTTTGTAGCTGAAGAGGAGCCGTATATGTTGGCTGTGGGGCCTGAAGGTCTCTGGAAGCAGCAGTTGGATAGCTACAGGCCAGGAGAACTCCTCTATCCTCATATAAGAAATGTTTCAGGTACATACTAAACAAATTGCATGCTGCTGCTAAAGGCTTTTTGGCATTTATTAGCTCTCCATAAATTTCACCAGCAGCACTGAAAGACAAGAGTTCTCTAGACTTGGAAGTCGTGCACTGCAGTACAGCAGCTTCACTGAGCCAACTCTTTGGGTTCATCCCCTTTCCTCTATTTTATGAGTCAAATTAATCCTTAGTGAAACCCTTCTGACTTCACCACAGTTACAGCAGAGCTAAAATCAACCCTCTGAATTAAATAGTTCCGTCTCCAGCATCCCAATATATGTCATACATTTATAGTAATCAGGGCTATATATGTACCATACATGTATATTATTTCCTATAAAGAAGCATCTACCTTCACATTAGCTGAGCCTAACTGTGCATTTGTATTGATTTTTAAAAAGCTGAAGTGCCTGACTGCTTTTTATTCTTTAAAACTCTGGTTTTGTGTTTTTTATTTACATGTTTGTGAAATGCTTAACATCTTCCTTTTTTCTTCAAGACCTCGACTGGTATAATAACACTCTTTATTGGATTAATTCCATGGGGGAAGTTCAGGCCTGGACATTGAACAAAATAAAGGGTACCACTGAGAACACTTATGTATCTGACGTCAGAAATGCAAGAATGTTGGCCTTTGATTGGTTGGGGCAATGCTTGTATTGGGCTGGCAAAGCAAATACGGTAGGTATAGCTGCATTTCTTAAAAGAAAAGAACCCCTTAAGTCAACAATAAACACTGTAAGGCAGTATTTGGGAAAATAATCCCTACTTCTTGCAACCTGAGATACATTTGGCCTTTGCTATTATAGTGTAGAACAAGGAGGCCTTTCTTTCCTTAAGTGATTTTCCACAGTTATACAAATGTTTGGGGTAAAATATTCACTAACATTCACTAATGCAGGATATTGAATTCACCAGGTGCAAAACAGGCAAATCAAACATACTATCAACAGTTTTGTTGGATTCAACATTGTAAAAATAAATGAAGATAGTGAAAATGGAGGCTGCCCTGTTGATCTCAGCCAAGAAGTAGATGGACTTTATTTTAATCAGATTTGGCACTATTTGTTTACACAGAGATTTTCAAGATTGACCTGTGCTCTGTGATATTTTGCAGATCACTGCAGTTAAAAAATAATTACAATTGCACTTTGTACACTCTCATATCAGGAACACTGACATGTGAATTATTTAAAAGGTATCTGACTTCAAAATTGTAGTGCTAATTTATGCAGTGCTGTCAAATTATGCCTTTCATTTCTTGTAAGTGCAAAGTCAGAAGCTGTTTTAAAAACTGGAGCTAGGAGGCCAGATTTCACACTGCCTTGCACCCTCATTTACACTTGTGAGTAGTGAATATGAAGTGGGTGAGAAATTCTGTCAGACAGAAGGCTGCCAAAACTGGGAAAGCGAAGGGAAAAGCTATTTCAGCTTTTTTCTTTTGTTACTTTCTGGCAAAAATGAACTAATAATTTTGCATTATTCTTCATCATTTTACTTTGAATGCAAAAGGTTTAGGCTTTGAAAGCTGAAGGCTTGCACAGTCTTTTGATAAGCAGCTGGGGAAAAGTCACTAATGTACACTCAGCTGATCATAGCTGATGTTTTAAATGTGATGCTAAAGTCAATTCTTTTGATCCTAGATCTACAGAAAATCACTGTGGGGAGGCCGTATAGATGTTGTAGCTCATGTTGTGTTCCCAGTAAAGGATCTAGTTGTGGATTCAGTAAATGGCTACTTGTATTGGGCCACAATGTATTCGGTGGAGAGCGCAAGATTGAATGGAGAGGAGTATCTCATGTTACAAGAGCAGCTACAGTTTTCTGGTAAACAGGTGACTGATTTTTACTTTTCTTTCTTTTTGTGAGAGATGGGGTGGAGGGGTGGTGTGTGTTTTAATATTTAGATCTCTCGAATATAGTCAGTGTTCATAGTCACTGTCAAAACTGTGGTTGTAATGCTGCTCCCTCCCACATGTGAAAGGTCTTTTTTTTCCAAACTATTTAAGTCTAATGGTCACTTCTGACTTTCATTTCACATTCAAAATATGGAACCCAAGATTCATAGCAATCTGCCTCTTTTGTGATGTTCCCCAACTTGCAGGACTGAACAAGGCCAGTTTTGCCAGGGATACCAGGGTTGCATTTCAGGTTGCAGAGGTGCTGTTACAGAAACAGGCTTTACCTGTGGTGATGAGAGAGGGGGGATGGCACCTGTCCCTGCTGCAGCCTGGCACAGACTGTTGCTGCTGCTGCTGCCACAGTGCCAGTGAGGGTGCCACATCTGCCACTGACAGTCTCCATCTTGCCTGTTCCTGTCCCTCATGTGGTGGCAGGAACAGCAAGTTCATCCTCCTGAGGGTTGTCAAGGCTCTCCTTGCCCAACCCACCCCTTCCCTTCCCCATCCTCTCTTTATCCCTTGCCCAAGTCATACACAGGCCAGGTCCCAGCCTGGCCCCTCTTGCTTTGCCCCAGGCTCACAGAAGGCTGTGAAGAGGCTGGTGCTGAGCAGAGCAGCTCCTCAGAGAGAAGGGGGCTTCATGCAAGAGTAAAAATATTGGGAAGATTAGGGGCAGGGGGAAGGGAAGGGGGATTGTTGTTATAGCCATATAAGGGCAGAGAATGGGTCCCATGCAGAAGTAGAAAGGAGGGGGAAAATAGAGATGCTATTTCCACCAATAGCTCACCAAAGATCCTGCAATATGTGGAAGATCATTAGCTCCCTTTTCCTACCTAAAGACATTTTGTTATGCTCTGAGGCCTTCACAGATAACCTCCATACCTCTGCTGACCTCTCCCCTGCCTTTCTTCTACGTTCACCCCTCTCTGATGTCCTATCAAGTCTCTCAAAAACTTGTTTCACTGCTGGCTCCTCATAGATCATTGTGGTCTTCTCCAAATCCCATCCTGCCTCTGCCACCATTTGAGATTCGACCTCATTCTTGGTAGGTGGAATTTGATGTTGCCTACACAATGGGAAAACTCTGAGACTGAGTATTCTCCTCATGAAATATCAGTCAGGGTCTTAGCATATGCCTGTATATGCCTTCCTTCCTGCCTTCCTCCCTCCCTCCCTCCCTCTGAACTTTTTCCAGGCTGTATGCTGAGCAGGTCAGGCTGAGGGACCATGCCATCCACTGGACTGCTTTTAGTCTATGGTGTCTCTCTCTAAGAAGAGCTGAATGCTCCACAGCTCAAGGCACAGCTCGTGTGGGGTTGTACTGTCTGCCCCATGTGCTGGAGTGAGGAGACATAGTTTGACTGTGACAGGACAGGTCAGCAAAGGTAAATTACTGCCTACTTTAACAGCTTACTTTAAAACACAGCCCTTGCTAAAGAAGCCTTTGCTTTTATTCCCTCTGTCATACAAATTGTACTCCCATTTTACCTGAAGCCAGGCTGTTTATTAAAGATCCTTTCCAGTTTTAGAGATCTATCTCTTTGCTAGATGAGCTCAATGAGTTTTGTCTCATTCCCCAGAATATTTCATTTTCCTTTCCTGAAAGAAAATAATTTGCTGACTCTCTGATTATATATAAAAACCAAAACAACAGGCCTAGTTTAGTCCATGAAAGGGAATTAATATTCCAAAAGTCCAGCTAATCTCACAGGTCTTTTACTTTCATTAGGGCTTGGGAAGAAGGAAGGCAGGTTCTGGTGTGCACCCTTCTATACTTGTAATCCTGCATACAGAAGAACTGTAAAACTTTTGTACATGAGAGAAAAGGCTGTGCTGAAAAAGACTGCTCTATTTTCCAGTACTAGCCTCCCTACCTCTCTGTGGAAGCTGGCTGGTGTGCACTGTCTCCATGGAAGGTTTATGTTGTCCAAGCTCAGTGGCACACTTGGACTTAGCACAAATCTGGATGATCTGTAGCAAAGGACTGACAAGTTCCAGTTTATTCTAAGTGGCAAACCTCAACTTCCTTGGCCCTTCTCTTTTGATTCACAACTTGCTTCTCTTGATCGCCTCATGCTTAACCTCAAATTTCTTGTTCTTGCTTTCAAGAACTTTGGCAGCAGTAAGACTGCTTGTCTGGTCCTGTCATTTTTTTTTTTTCTGCACCTTTCTCTATGTCAGTGTTACCAGCCTTCAACCATTCACTTATTCACACCTCCTACAAACATCTCCTCTCCTGCTTCTCTGCTGCCCTAATCTATGCACTGACTTCCTGAACTCAGCCTCCTGCTGTGATGCACACAGGCAAAAAGCCAAGTACAAATGTCTAGATTGAGAAGTGACCAGTTATATCTGACAGGTGTTTCTTTATTAAAATAAAACTCAGACTAAAACTCTCAGAAAAAAAGGACAGTGCAACATTCTTTAATGGTAGAATTGTTGAGCTGGTTGTTATTGTCTCAATACCAAGAGGTAAATATATGTTTGCACAATACTAATATGTATTTTCCTTGTACAATGAAGTCCTTTACCTGAAAAGAGCATGTCTTACCTCAGTATTAAACCACAGATGTAATAGTTAATTGCTGTTATCCAACATTTAAAGTATGTTCTTCATGTAAGTGCTTCTTACTGGTATTCACCATCTGTTTTTCTAATAAAGAATTGCTGTTCAGCTGGATCTTCAGCAGTTTGTAGCTGTACCTCCTTTTAGCTTGAAATCTGAATGCTAGGAATGGGAACAGAAGAGCCTACTGTGAAAATGGCAGATTTCTTAAACAAATACAAAGGCAGAGCTTTGAAAGTCTAATTTCTTTGGCAGGAACTAGATCCTTTTATGGCAATTATTTTATTTTCTGATTAGTTGTTTAGCTCAGTTGGTGCATATTGGCAGAGCTTGATTGATTTTAGCAGAGCTACTCTGATTTATTCCAACTTAGAATCTGGCATAGAATTTCCAAAGCACTTACTAAGTTGTTTACACTGTACAATATGACTAGAGCAAAAGTAATTTGTAGGGGAGCAGCACTGTATGAAGAGGGCCAGGATCCTTTAGGTGTGGTTGCAATAATTCAAGTCAAAGAGTATTTCAAATAGCTAAGTTTATCTTGCATCTCATGGTGTTCAGTTACATTGCACCATCACAAATACATGTCATGCCCAGAGATTGATAACTCTCATGAACTGGGAGATGTTTGCCTGTTTTTGAAGAATAATGGAAGGGAGGTGTTAAACTACTGCCTAACTCCTGGAAGTGAATAGTACAAATATTTATTTGCCTTTTAATAATGGGTATATGGGGATCAGGATAAAAAAGATGGGCACATCCTTAGGAAAATGTAATATCTGCAGAAAAAAAATGGGGCCAGCAAAAAAGATCCAAATGTTCAAAAAAGCAACATAAATTCAGGAAGATGTCTTTTGGTGTTGAGCATGGGAGGGAGAATAGGTAAATGGGATAAAATATAGCACAGCTAACTAAATATACACATGGGCACATACACGCTGTGAGATATTTTTAACAGGACAACCTACAGGAGCAATCATTCAAACCTTGATTTTCTGACATACAATGTCAACAGAAATATGTCAAGAATGTGATTACATAAGGAGCAACAGACAACTAAGTGATATAGCATTTGCTTTCCTGTCATCATCTTCTCCAGTTTATTAATGAAGAGTTAGGAAAAAAAAGGCTGTTCCACTTACATACATAATGGAAATTTAAGCTTATAAAAGAATAGTTACAACTAGTGTTTGCATGAGAAGTTTGAGAGCTGCTGGAAAACATGTTCAGAGGGGCTCCAAACAACTTGTAAGCTGTGCTAATGATATAAAATAGATTAAACTTGATAACATTTAGCAGACTAACTTATGGAAGCAAGTTATTTTTTATTCACGGAACAGATTATTAAATGTCTGATTTTTATTACTGTTGCATATGGTATTGAATCTGTTGTTTACTACAGAAGCAAGAAAACTCTACTTTAAATATTAGATCCTATTAGAAAGAAGCAACAAATCTTTCACCTCCCTTAAAGGAAGATGAAACATTGAAGTAATGAACAAGAAGATTGTTCAGGATTTCCTTCCCCCCTTTATTTAATTAAAAAAAAAATTGCAAAAATTTAAATATTTAAATTTCCCGCTTAATCAAATAAATTAATTAAAATTTTGCATCTATTTTCTGTAATAATGCTACACTTTAAACTGTTCATGTATAAAATCAAAGCTGGAAAACAAAGACAAAAGACCTGAAATACTTTTTTTCAAAAGGTGAGTCTGACTTTCAGACTGGATACCATCCACCTGTTTCAGAATGTCAAGAATGTTAAAATACCAGAAGTATTCTGGAGATTTTGATAGGTAATTCCACTAATCACTTGATATGCTATTGCCATCATATCTGAGGAACTTAGATACTCCAGGGATAGAGTACAATGTGACAGGTGTTAAAAAACTGCTATCTAGAAAATTGCCAACTGCTATAAATAGGTGTCCACCAAGGACCTGATTATTTTCTAGTGCTATCTCTTTTTGTGTTAGACTAAACCTTCATGGTAGTAATGTTATTTTTGCCAATAGAGCTACTTATGGTGTTGTCTGGACAACTGTTATGCCTAAGGGCTCTTACCTCAGAAGTGAAGATGTGTTCAAATTGGTATTTGGACTGTTTTTTTCTTAGGTGGTTGGTGTAACTTTGGATCTCACCTATGGTTTTCTTTACTGGCTTGTGCAAGATAGTCTATGTCTAAACCTATACAGAGCTTCTCTCCGCAAAGAAGGGTAAGTAAATGTATAGCAGAGGTAAGAAAGTCTGTATTTTCTAGTTTTTGTCATACTCTTCAAGAAAAATAATGTCATCCAGTGTGCTGGGCACACTATTTACTAATTTAACATTAAACAAAAAGAAGAGCTAATGATCATGGCTAGCTGATGGCAAACTACATGTTGTGATGGTTGCTAACAGTTTTACAGTGAGAGAAACATGGTATGGAACCTCAACTGAACTGAGGTCATGCTCATCAATTTTTAGACTTAGCTTTAGGAAATAATTGCTGCTTATTGTCTATTTTATCTTGGCATTTACAGCACTTGACAGTTTCCAAGTGCCTGGAGCTCTGTAACTTGCTCATCTTTCATGAATCTCAGGACTTGAACTGACACCACTTTCTCACCTGAGCAAACAGTACCCAGCAGGCTTCCCTCTTGATCATCCCAAAGCTGATATGGCTGGATCGCTCCAGAAAGGCAAAGTTTGATAAGACAAAACATAACAAACAGTGTTTATGGGTTAGCTTGATTATATACTAAAACCTTGAGAAAAATGGTGGTTTATTCTCTAAGTGTGAAGTGTATAATGCATAGTAGTTTGTGAAACTATGTTTTTGCTCTCTTCTCCCTTTGTGGAGAATGTGATTATTTTAAATTTTTTTCAAGCATCGGATTAAACTGCCCAAACTTATTTGAGCAGCATCTGTATTTACATGTACCCATAATATTGCTGTCTGGCTTTGTGTGGAATCAGATGAATTTTCTGACTGATTTTAGACTTGCTGTGATTAATAGTAAACACTGAAAGAATCAAAATATGTTTAGTTTTAGCTGGAACATGCAGCTCCATTATGAACCAATTGGCAGCCATAAATCATTGTCCCTGGCATGCCAGAATACAGAGATTAGAAGTGATCCATCCTAATGGACCTGATGGTGTGTCAGAGCTTTTCCATATTTGTTTTGGATGGCATGGGTCTAAGTTGAAAGACATTTCTGAGATGGCAAAATGATGCCTCTTACAACATATTTAATCTCTTACCAAGATAAATTGGGACCTAAAAAGGCTTGAGTAAGTTGTAAGGCCTTGTAAGTTTTGACATACAATATACGAGGCAGATTAAATCACCAGTGGTCCCAGTGAAGAAAAATGTTAATAGATCTTAATAAATGGAAGGAAACTAACAGGGTCAAATAAATTTGGGTTCCTGATGTAGTGAAGTAGAATGGATCTCATGCTCTGAAGTAGACTTCACTGTTTCAGTAAAATTGCTGAGAGAAGGTGGGCCGATATCTCAAAATATTAATTTTTCTGCATCTATGCAGAAGAATCTTAAACCATTTTATAATTGTTTTTCAATGAAATAAAGAGAATGAAGGCCTTTTTCTTCTTTCTGCAATGTTTCATATTCTGAAAAGTGTTCTGCTTTAAAGAGCTTAAAGAAAATTTTTTATTTGATTTCTTGCCTCCTACATTTTAGAATTTGAATTATAAGTATTAAGAACTTGAATTATAAGAAACTTAACAATATGTCAAACATTGCATAAATCTGTTCCCTCTACATGTGTGCTATCACTTTGCTAATTTCATACATGTTCCCACAGTTGTAGTAATGCCATCATCACAGAATTTGCAGGATGGAGTACTTCTGAAATATCTCAGGGTACACTGGAATACTACAGTGGTCGTCTGTTCTGGATTAACAGGCTTCAGTTCATTACAGTCCAGGAAATCAATCAGAGCCTTAGCATTCCCTTCTCACAACCAGCAGAGTTTACAGCCTTTACCATTGTTCAGGCATCGCTTAAACCTTTGCCAGGTACATTATTTTCTTTATCTAAACTCCTCAATAAAGGTATTCACTGTCAGTCTGCAATTCTTCATTCTTGAAATTCTTTACTCACTCGACAAAAAATAAGACAAAAAGCAACTTATTAATAAATATATCAGGATACACCTGAGATATGTATATACTACCATATATATCAGGATAATGTGCAATTATAAAAGCTGATGGTATATGTTTGGATAAAAAAGAATATGTGCTGTTGTTATTTATTGTTCCTATTTAATGTTGGCTTATAGGATTTGCTTTCATGTTTTAAGTCATGTTTGAATAGTCTATGTACTCCTCACATTCTTTAGATTATTATTATTTCTTCTGTTTATGGACAGGAATTTTTTCTTCTACGCCAAAAGTGATTCCAGATTCAGTGCCAGAGTCTTCTTTCAGAATTGAAGGAAACTCCTCAAGTTTCCACATCACTTGGAGTCCCTCCACAAAGGTGGAATGGGGAACTGTCTTTTACTGCGTGGGATCAAAAGCTCTACAGGTGAGGATATTGATGTAATCCCTCCCTATTATCTACATTTATTGCTGCACCTACTTGCTGATACATCTATTTTTAAAAAGAAATAGAATTTGCTCCTTCTCCAGCACTTACAAATTGGTCAAGAATTAAACTAAATTGCAAACAGAGTGCAAGTTGTCCAGTTTCTCCACCACTGCAGGCAGCAGTGGCTCTGGGCTAGTGACTGGGATGTGAAGAGCCAGACAAGGAGATCACAGTAATCAAAACGTTGAGAGAAAGCCTCTCACAGTAACTCAGAGAAGTGTTCTCTGAGATGACAGTGGGACAGCCTTTTCCTGAATGTGAAATCTAGCCTTCATCCCCCCTTTTTGGGGTGGCATTTGGCAAGCTTTACTTTAAATTCAAAGGGCAGATTGCTGGCACATCGTTACGCATCACCACAGTGCCACAGGAGCTGCTGAAACAATGACTGCTCACAGGAAGAGAATCTCTGTTTCCATTTAGTTGACCAGTTTGGTGAGGGAGTTTTGGAAAACTGAAGGCCTGTTGAGTAGGAAAGAAGTCTTGCTTTATTTTGTTCTGTTTCATTTTATTTGCAGTCTCTGGAGAGTGAAGGATGCCTTCATCCCCATAATCTGACAGTGCCATCCTACCGAGTGGATTGGCTGGAACCATTTGCCCTCTTTGATTTTACTGTCACTCCATACACATACTGGGGCAAGGCACCTACGACATCTGTATCCCTTCAAGCCCCTGAAGGAGGTACTAAATTTTTACATCCTGTTTCCCGTGTAATGGGTACTGGGAGCAGCTCAATGTCAGCAAGTGAAACCCTGGTGAAGGGTGAGCAGCTTTCAGAGCCAGTCAGCTGCAGGCAGAGCTGCAAGGACATGTTTCTGTGTATCTTTGGCAATCATCTATTGCAGACATAGATGCAGACAATTGAAGTAATTGAATTCAGAACAGAAAATGCAGGACAATATATCCAGCATGTGCCTGTGACTACAAGTAAAGAAAGAGAAACTGAATTCATTACAATGAATACCAAAGGCTGCTTGCAATATCTTAATCACTTTGTTGATTTTTAATAAATGTTATGCACACTTTAGTCTCACTTCGGTGTTTAGTTTTGCTCTTATGCACATCAAAATTAAGTTACCTAAAATATAGTGATGAGTGACTGAAGCACTGAGAAAGCTCATGAGATGCAGTAGATTTTGAAGTGAATAGGAGAGGGGATAGAATATGCTCTGTGTTGTGAAAATTTTTACAGCCCCATAGTTACCTACAGGACCTAGCTAAATAGATATGTCCCAATCTCAGTGCAGGAGTGCATTTTTTCCTGTTTTTACAGCTCTTTCTTTTGATCAGGCAAGGTAAAATCAGATAGGCTCACATCAATTAAAACAGAAAAGAATTACCATTAAATTTTAGATAATCTTCTGTAGAGTTAATTATGAAGTAGGGTTTGTGTTTTAACAGAAGTATTTTGTTCTATTTTATCTTTATTTTTTATACAGTTCCTTCAGCCCCTAGGAATCCTAGAATATATGTGATTCAAAACAACCTGCATGAAAGTGATGGGAAAGTCCTTGTGGAGTTCAGGTGGGACAGACCTGAAAGAGACAATGGAATATTAATACAGTTCAGGGTTTACTATCAGCTACTGAATCAGAGCAGCACTGCTGGCACTTTCATGGAGTGGATTGAAAGCAATGTTAAACCCACACAGGTGCAGTTTTCTCTCAAGGATGTTCTTCCCAGCCTCACAGTAAGGTTTCAGGTATGAAAAATAACTCAGCTTGTCTCGTGACAAATGGTAGATGTTATCTGTGCAGTCTCATGTGTTTGCCTGGGAGATGTTTTTTTTTCTGCATGGGAGATGGGGCTTGGGCCAAGAACTTGTGGTTTCTGCATGTAGAGCTGCTGATTTGCTGACTCACCCATGGATACCTGGCTTAACCTCTCTATGTATCATGTTGTTCACTAAATGGTGAAGCCCAAAATATTTTTTTCTAGAGGTTTCCCCAAGCCACTGCTAAAAAATGCAAGTTGAACACAGATTCAACTGATCTGGTGGAGAGTGACAGAGCTAGAGTATGAGAAATGCAAGGACTCATGCGGCTTCTATGGAGAAAGACTTCCAGTTCAAAACTTGTCAATAAGTCATATTTTTATTGTGATAAAGGTTTTGGAACAGACAGAACGTGTTCTTGAAAGACAAGTTAAAAGTGTGAGAGCACATAATAGACCAGATACTAATAGGGGAGAACACCATGCTGGTTGCAAAGTCAATGCATAGTAGGAATTGTTCCAGACTGGGAAAGGAAACAAAAAGACTGTCTGGAGTCCTCTGAGCTTCAGCTGTTAGATGCAACATGGATTGTCAATCTCTGGGCCACTGCTAAAAATTATCTTCATAGCCACAGTCCCAAGCTGAATGTAACATTTGAACTGACCAGCACAGGCTTATGTCAAACACACTCATGTTCCCAGATGAGCAGACAGGGGTTTTGTCTCTGTTGACTCTACAGACTCTCAAATGCAGTCATTTATGCTGTTACTTAACATAAGTATCAATCTCCTGTCTCACAGGTGCAGGCCTTCACCTCTGTAGGTCCAGGGCCTTTGTCTGATATGGCAGAGAGGAATTCATCAGGTATGGATGATTTAGTTGCCATCTCATGGTTTGTGTGCAGTTGCTGGTGAAAACGACAGTACGAGAATTTGGCAATCTGATAAATAGCCTCCAACATTTTATGCAACATACAGCAGACACAACAAAGGAAATTATTAAATCCTCTGATATGAAATATTAATGCATTCTTTATTATTAGACTTAATTTTGGGAATTTCAGGCCTTTCCACAAAACTATGCTAAATTAGCTTTTTTGTGCAACTCCAGGCTAGCATGGAACAGTAGGTTTTCACCTGTAATCTCTATCCTGCTAGAGATCATAATATATTTCTAGTTAGGCTGTCAAAGTTAACTACGAGAGTTAGAGACCCACTAGAGTTCATAAGCTATTTTTAACTTGGCTGTTAAAGATAATTAAATCAGCAAACCTGTTTTACTATGCTTAAATTTGTTAGGTAAGCATTCACAATGCCACTGAAAATATCTTAGTAGTTCGATTGTGATGACAAGAGGGCATCTCATTACTCTATTTATTTACTGTGGCATACAACCAAATAAAGTAAGTTCAGACCCATCATTTATTTGTATCTCATACTTGCTTTCCTAATGAACAATGTGATTATCTAGGATGGGTTTTTTTTATAAATTCTGCTGTGCTCTTTTCCTTCCAGATCTTTTCCCTGTCCCAACTCTAATAACTCTTTCTGCCAACAAGTTGGTTCTTACCGACATAGACAATGGTCATACCATATGGGAAATTACAGCAAAGACTAATGTAAAGGACATCTGTTACACTGCTAATGATGACATAGCATACCATGTCACTGAAGATTCTCTTTTTATTCTGAATATGCAGAATGCTTCAATGGTTCAGGTATTCCTTTATTCATTCCTTTACTTGAGAGAATCTAGGAAAGTATGTGGCCAATATTGTCATCATTTTATGGCCAATTATGCTTTTGAAAGACCAGAGTATGCCATTGTTAAAGTTGTCCTATTAATTATAAATGGTTTTACTGATCTTTGTTGATATTTTATCAGATGTTTGATTTAAAATTCAGACTAGTAAATAAAAGAAATTTATATTTTGTATCACATTTTATTTAATTTATTTCATTCTAATGTCAAGGATATGGAAGCAACAACTGATATTTATGAAACAGTAGTTCTGATTTTTCTAAAAATAATGTAAATCTATGACATGTTGTGGTATTTTTACTTCTACTTCCTGAGTAGACACTTTTCTTTCAGAAAAAATTTGAATTTCATAATATCCTAACATCAAGTTGGAAAATTCCATCCTTCTTTATTTTTTTCTTAAGCTTTTGCAAGATGCATATCTTTACAATGTCACAGCTATCACAGCTGACTGGATTGCAAGACATCTCTTTGTTGCCCTGAAAACACCACAGAACGAAACTCAAATATTTGTTATTGATCTTGAGCTCAAGAAAAAATCCCTGAAAGCCTTGAACATGCAGCTGGGCAAAAGTAATTCAACTGTATCATGTCTGTTATCATATCCTTTCTTAAGGTAAGGCACATACTACTACTAACTTTTTTAAAGCAAATTTTAGACATGATTTTCATTAAAACTTGAACTGTATGTTCATGATTGCATATCGTGCTACTTTAGTACTGCTAGTTGAGCTTGGACATATTTAATTTCAAAAAGATGTGTCTGTGTTTAAGTAAAGACTTCAATTTATGCTTAAATACTGTTAGGTTCTTCTATATAAATAATGCAAATGAAAGTCAGCACCAGGCAATTTTTTTTTCCATTTTATCCAGAATACCCTGTTATTGTGGCCTTCTATACAAAAATAATAATTTTGCACCTGAAATAACTTTGCTGCTGTAATTAGCTGGTTTTAAATGCTTGGGAGATTTGTGACTAGTTGCTCAGTTACTCAGACTAGGATTGTATTTAGATTGGTAACGCTGAAGTTTTTCTACTGAAAGCAATGTATTTTCTTTGATAGTCGCTTGTACTGGATGGAAGAGCTTGATAATGGCAGCCACATGTTTTATTATGATGCTCTGAACAACACTGTGCGCCACATCTTGGGACACAGATTGGTAGAAAAAGAGATGAGGAGCTACTGCACCTGTAATGTCACAGAAGTGGAGCTAGGAAGACCTATGAGTATAGATTTGTCTGACTCCAAAAATCCCCAGCTGCTTTTTATCAGGGGAAGAGATGAAATCTGGGCCTCAGATGTGGATGGTTGCCACTGCTGGAGAATTATCAAAATACCAAGTATTCAAGGTCTGAGAGCTCTTTTATTTTTCTAGGCAGTTTGTGATTCTTGCTGTCTCTTACTTCAAACAACATTCACTTCCAAAAACAGCATTCATGAAGCACTTTGTTAATGAAACTAATTTATTTATAGTCAAAATGGACAAAATGTTTGTATTCTGTGTTTCCAGTTGTGTACCCTGTTGATATAAACTAGGAGAAAGGGCAGTGTGAGGATATTTACTAATTCAAGTACGTACTCCAGTAAGATGTAAATCAAAACAAATGCTACGGCCTCAAGTGCTACTGGTCAATAGATTTCACTTAGAATATTAACACATTATTTTGGTAGGGTTTTGTATTAGCTACACCTATTGCAATTTATCTCAATGAAAAGATACAATGAGCACTTGTGCCTGAAAATGGCATTGCAGACTTCAATGCATGGGGGAGGTACTTCAAGCAGGTAGGGTCTTGTATGACAAATTATCCATGTTTCACTTGTGATAATAGCACTTACTCTTGGTTGCTTGGTTTTCAGCTCAGTTCTGGAGGCATGCTGGTAAAGCTGCTCTGTTACCAGAGGTGCTGTCTTAATCGTTCCTGAGCGATGGCAGATGGTGGTGGTTTTCATCTTGGAGAATAGAGCAAAGTTTCTTTAGACAGCTCTGGCTTTTGTGTTTTATTTCTTGTGTTTGTTAGTTGAATAGCAGTTCTCATAATTATGGATAATAAGACACCTTCAAACCCACACTTCTAAACTGGAATAACAGTGTCTCAGCTTCATGAGACCCACTGAAAAATATGAGAACTCTCTTCTCAAGGGGAGATATTTGAGGATTCAGTATAGCCAAGATACATATATTAACTCATTGTGAATACAAGCACCCATCTGCACTTGTAAAATCAGCTGCTCAGAGTTGATTATAAAACTTAACTATGCAACGTTTTCCTGTAGGTAATAAAATTGGCAGCTTGACTGCAGATAAGAAATTTATATACTGGACTGCTGAAACAAAGGAATACACTGAAATTTGGCTAGCAAATAAAGAAAGCAGAAGACACTTTCTTCACAAGAGAGCAAACCACGCACTGAAAATCTTAGCTTACAACGCAGCAGCACAATCATATCCAGGTAGAGGGGATCTGGCTTGTTTTGTAAATGTAACCAGTTTATTACAGAGCATGTATTTAAGTTGTAGATTGTGCTATGTGTATTTATGTAAAGTATGCTTCATGGATTTGGCTACCTTCTACAGAGAAACAATTTGCACATTTTTAAAAGGGTGAATATAAGGACTTGTGTTGGATACAATGGAAGGTCTTGATGTTGAATATTGCCTCTGTTTGTTAAGACCCAACTATGCAAATTTTAAAAATTGTGTCAGACCTGGAGATTTATAAAAGGTAGTGCATGTTACAGCACAGAAAAACAGCAAATATGTTCCGCAGTGGTGTAGCAACAGTTTGATAGTGATCCCTGCTATGACACAGATTTCTGAGTTTGTTCACATGTATGTAAAACGAAAAAAAGTCTGTCCTTCCAAAGACAAACACGTAAGAACTCTGCTCATTAAAGTGATTTATAATAAAGTACCCAAGAGACAATTACAGGTTACATTATAGTAGACCCAGGCTTCACTTAGAACTCCTAATATTTTAAACAAACCATTGTAGAAGGATAATGAAAGAAATAAAACATTAGTTTTAATAGAAAATTAAGATTCATTGTACCTATAGGGATTATCTTTGTAAATGCAGAGGTTTAGAACAGCTCCTAGCATGATGAATATATTCAAAATAACTCTTGAACTTCAGTTTTGCATAAAAACCTGGTAAATATACAAATGAGTATTTTACAAGATACACTTTGGAGTAGAAACATTTCACATTCTTTTGGATAGCTGGTACAGCTGCCTGCCTGTGGCTGCTCTGACCAATGCTCAGGCTATTCTTGCCAACATTTGGGCATGTTTGTTCTCATGAGATCTGTGTGGGCTTGGCATTGGTGCAGGAGCCTGGTTTGGCCCTGGTACAGAATGTGCCAATCCCTATCCCCAGGGACAGGGTTTGCTGCAAGAGCCCCAGGTTTAGCTGGTGTGGAAAGAGAAGAACCAAATTCAATTCAAGTGGATTATTTCTACCCAGAGATCCCCATGGAAATTTTCTAATTTACATTGAGTGCTGCAAATACATTTGGAGGAATATGCATGAACCTGACTTCGGTAGGAAAGGCAGGGTTGCTCACTTTGAGAGAAAATATCTTGCCTATGAGGTCAGTTGTTGTGGCCTAAGGGCAAGCATTGGCTGTTGTACCTTCTTCCCTGTGCACATGCCTATATTTCTTCTTTCTTAGCAGGAAGTCCATCTAATATATTTTTATTTTGTTTTTGAAAGTACATCAAATAATGAGGAATTTTCATTTTTTTTTTTCAGTAACTGTCAGTGTAGTTTTCTATTGTTTTCTCCCTCTAGACTCCTTTTCTACCTCCCATTTTGTCTCTCATTATCTGTTGTTAAGTTACACATGGAAAGCTGTTTGGAAGAAAAAGCAGATAACATTTAATTGCTAGAGAAAAGCAATGTCTATTCAACATATCTGTTTTTCCAGTAATAGGCAAGTTTGGGCTCATCAATAGGTACTGCCCTGACAACACAGCAGCTACAGTCTGCATTTCCATCTTCTACTTCAAGAAGAACCTAAATTCTTTATTAAAGTTGTATCTCATCAAAGATAAATGAGAGTTTCTTTGAGGACCACTATTTTTGTGTCCATGAAAGTAATCAAATAAAGTACTTTCAGGTGTTTCTCTTTGTGAGAACAGAAAGAATACTTTGTAGTTATGCTTTCTCATATGAATGCTGGTAGAATCCCATGTAAATTTGGATTGATCCAGCCATAATTTTAATTTTTAATCTTTTGATGTCTTTCCTAGATAAAAGATGCCTGATTCTCTTGCCAGACACTGAGAAACCTACTATCCTTGCTACGACTAACACCAGTTTTACATTAAGCTTGCCATCTGTCACAGCACAGCAGCTATGCCCTGGCATATCCCAGCCTACACCAACGTACCTGGTGTTTTCCAGACAAATGACAAACATCTGCAGGAACTCAAGACACTGTTTGTCTGCTCCACAGCAAAAAACATTGGTATGGCTACTTCACACAGAAATGCGTGTGATATTATCTGTAAACAGGAAATGTGATCACTTCTAGTGATTTTATGCACCATTCTGTAGCTTTCTGTCAGTGAGTTTTTCCATTTCTGTATTTTCCAACCGTAACTGTCCTTTTTCTATGGTATTTGGAAGGTGGTAGATTCCCTAGTTCTCCTTTGTACAAGTACTCCTCTACTTTTTGGCTTGCTTTTTTGGTATGTGCTTTTTTTTTTCTGTAGGGACCTATTATCGAAACTGTGATTCTAACATTCTTTTTTTAAACACTGAAGTATATTACAATACACAAACACTACTGTATTACTTTTTTAACACACACGTTTCATTGACAGATGATTGGATTGACGTATGACTCTCTTTTCTAAGAATGCATGCTCATTATCTCATTTTGACTTACAGGAATACCAGGATCCTATTGCTGTCTTAGAGAACCTACAGCCATTTTCGAGTTATGCCATACAAGTTGCAGTGAAAAACTACTATTCAGATGAGGAAGCACTGTCTGTGGGAGAAGGCATAGCTGGTACAACTCTATATGGAGGTTTGTTTCTGATTTTGAACAGAGTTCTCATCTCAGTTAGAGAAAGGTGTATGCAAGTTTGGGTTGTAAATCAGAAAGCAGAAAATAGTCTGCTTAAAATATAACAAATGTCGATCTTTGCAAGGTCTTCGCAAGGAGATTTGATGAATTTGTAAGGTTCATTCAATATATTTGTATATATTCTTTAATGCTTTGGCTTATTGTCTTCCTGGGGAAAGAAAAATTATGGTTAAAAGTGACTAAATAGTTGTCATTTCTGCCTTGGACCACATCTTTAAATAAGTTATTTTTGAATGTGTGTGTGGTTATGTATGTTTAAATATCTGTGTTATGTATTCATTCAGCATTAAGAATTTTTCCATTGGCTTGATGTCATTCTCATAATTGCTGTTCCTAAGAGTAATGCAGATTTATTTTGCTGTGAACCAGGCTGGAAAGACAACACTTCATTTTTTACTTTTGGCCTGAATGAAAACGCTCATTTTCAGTTGATTTCAAGAATTTTGATGTGCCCTTTCAGTCCCTGTTCTTTGAGAATACTACAGTCTGAGCTAGATGCCTCCCGGGCTTCTAAATACCTCAGATAGGGCAGGAAGATGCTTATACTCATTTCCTGCTGCACTCCACCTGTTTGCTGTGGGGCAGCAACTGTGCCAGTTTCCTTGAAGCTCTTGATGTCTTCCAGAAAGAGAAGGATCATGCAAAGGTGCATGTTATATTTTTGCACCCAACACAATAGAACTACCTTGCTCAGCACTTTTTCTTGTTTTGCATGTGTAATTTTGTACATGCACATTTGTCTTTATGAGGAGCTGCCTTTGTGCTCCTCTTCAGATAACTTTCTCAGTGTTTCTGCTGAACTCCCTTGCTGAAAACATGGAAAGCCATTATGGGAGGTGGCTATTCCCCATAGTTTACATAGTGCTTGTCTTCTGTTGTGCCAGTTTTCCTCTGTTCTGCCTGGTGTCAGCTTGATCTACATAAATTTTTCACTTGCGAAGCCATCAGGCACCTCAGTTAATTTTTACATCAGAGAGTCAGAATTATAGCCAAGTCTACATGACAGCATATCTGTGTTTTGCTGAGACTGGGGAAGAGGTACCTAGGGACACTTGCTGTTGAACTCACTGAGGTGTGGGAATGCTGTGGCCCCCATCTTCATTAGTTTTCTTGCCTGAGTCTTGTCCTGCAGAGTTGGAACAGTTCTTTTTTGAGAGAGGGTAAGGGAGTCAAACTGAGAAAACAGCAGCCCAGCAGGCTCCCTCAGCCTGGCTGTGTCAGGGCTGGCTGTGGCTGACACAGAGCTCTACAGACTGCACAGTGAAGCAGCAGGACTTCTAAGGTTTTCCCTTACCTCTTTTTGCCTCTCCTTGGATTTTGGCTGCTTCAAAAGTTGATGAAATAACTGGAACTGAAGTACCAACAGTCACCACTGTGTTTTTCTTATTTTCCTCAATGTCTCTTTCCTCCAGTAATCAACTCTGTCCAAGAAAACATTTTATCTGGAATACCTGACAACAAGTACCAGGAGTCTTGATTTCCTTTCTTCTTTCCTTAGGGATGCACTCTATGGTTTCTTTAAAGATTCATTATAGAATAATCAGCCTCTCTTTTTGCCACCATTGTCCAGAGGAGAGCATCACCTCTGTGCCACCAGTGGCTTCTCATGCACAGATCATTTCCTGTTTTTTGTCCTGGGAGCAGGCATATTTTTCCCCTTAAAAACCCTCTATTTAAGGTGAACTTCTTTTCATCCTTTAAATGAAAGTGAAACAAGAGATGTAGGCATATTGCCACCCTTCTTATGGAATCCAAATATGCTATACTTTGAAAGTTTTCTAGTTCAACTGTGCTGGGTTTTTTTCTCTCGACAGTCAGATCCCTTAGCATCTGTACTATCAAGCAAATTGATCCTATGTGGATCTCTGAAAATTGTGAGCTAGTCTCTTCTACTGTGCCTGCAGTGAGAGGACTGGAGGCAATGGCCTTTATCTGAGATGGGAGATTCAGATTAGATATCAGAAAAAATGTTTACACTGTTTGGGTGTCAGGTACTGGAATAGGTTTCCCAGGGAGGTGGTGGAGCCACCATCCCTAGAGGTGTTTAAGAGGCACCTGGTGTTGGGTGATGTGGTTTAGGGGTTACAGTGGTAGTGCTGGGTGACAGCTGGACTTAATGATCTGAAAGGCGTCTTCCAACCTTGATGATTCTACCTTCCTATGGAGTCTATGGAGAAAAACAAATATACAAAACTCCCCAAAACAGCCAACAATTCTAGCCTTCTATCAATAGACTTCAATTCTTTGCATGGGATTCCACATCTGTAATATAAAACTTGTGTGACACATTGATTGAATAACATCAAATACTATTTGGATGTGGAAAGAATTGACACAGTTACTTTTTTGTTTGGTAAACTGTGCCATCCTGCAGCAGTGTACACCATTGTACAATGTACTATGAAACATAAAGGTAGCATAGGAAACGGGAGACTGGATTGCTCCACTCAAACGGAATTTTTTAGTCTCATGTTATAATGAAACATGAAACTCATAACAGGCTTCTCTAGTTGGGACAAAATGAAAAATCTGGATGAAAATCAAATCTTAGACAGAAAGCAAACCAAACCAACAAAAACCCCTCGCCCCACCCCAGCCTACAAAGCCTGAGTATTTTGAATAGGTATTTGTATCAGCACTCAAAGCTTTACACAATTTGTTGAAAAACTTCCAGCCAGCTGTAAATAGAAGCTATATGTGTCCTGACACTTATGCTCTCAATTTCATGAATGTAACTGCCAGTTTAAATGGTAATCAGATGCTGCTAGAGCCTCTTGAAGTGTGTACACTATTTAACACCTCTGAAGCTGTGTGAATTCCCTCTGCCTTTTTTTTTTCAATTCTCTAATGAAGTGAAAGAAGCCTGGAATAATTTGTGCTTTCCATCAAATAGTAAGATAGAGGGAATGCAAAAAAACCAGGAAGACAATTAATGCATTGCTCTTGCCACAGAGTGTCACTCTTACTCCACATATGTTTTAGCTAGACAAATGAGGAATTTGTCTTCTTTCGTAGTCTAGTTTCTGCATCTGTAATCTGTGGTCTTGCTACTAGGATATGAATTAAAACATATGGACTCATAATTTTGATATTTTGGGAACATAAATAGTGTAATAACTTGTTAACTTTTTACCTATCTAGACAGCTCAATAGGAAATAAAGGATTTTTTTATGCAGAGTAGGGACATGCCATATACCATTACAAAGTCTGTGATCTTAGAGCTCCAAAGGAAGGGTTGATTTTTCCAGAACAATTAGTGGGTAACCAGCTGGTATGGGCATCTGACAACCCAGTTTTTTTCCTTACACAGCTCATCCAGACTCTGTATTTCTGAGAAAAAAATGTAAATGATGGGAAATAATGCTTAGTTTTGGATTTTCTGCCCTCATAAATTTCTGTTCAAGAAAAGACTTTCCAATTGGAATAAAACACAGTTATTTTTTTCTCTGTGCATATTCAAATAAGCATAATATTAAACTCACATCTGAGACCCTGATTAGGAAACTGAGAGGGAGCAGGAATTCAGTGATATGACTATAATTGTAAAGGTATAGGACAGCAGCTGTTTTCCTATTGTTGCTTGGGTTTTTGGGGTTTGGAGTTTTTTTTTTTGTTGGTATTTTGTTGTTGTTGTTGTTGTTGTTGTTGTTGTGTTTTTTTGTTGTTGTGTTTTTTTTTTTTTTTGTCTGTTTGCATATTAGGATAGCCAAGAAGTTACTGAATGTCTCTCAAACTATTTTGAACTTGTCTGCAACTGACTGACTATACTAGAATAGGAGTTTTACATGTGTAGAATTTCAGTCCTGTGAATGAATCATATTAATACACTTATATCCTTCTTTTCTTTCCTTGGTGACATTTCTTGACTTCTCAAAAAGGGAGATTATTTTTTCTTTCTTTTTCAGTACCAGAGGCAGTTGACACTATTAAAACATCAGTTTTGTCTGACACTACCATCAATATATCTTGGAGTGAGCCTCTGAAGCCAAATGGACCTCTAGAATCCATCCGCTATCAAATCTCTGTCAATTTATTGCCTCCTGTCCCAGCCACACCTTTGCGAAAAATTGAATTTTCAAATGGGATGCTTGCCTGGTCTGTCAGGGGGCTCCAACCTGGAACAAATAATTCATTCAAGGTATAATTTGAAGTAGTTTTGCTGGTTTGTTCAACCTGCAAATGTTTAGATTGCTCTTCTGTAAAGTAGACAAATAAAAGTGTGCAACGTCGATTCGTAAGGACAAAACGTACAGATGAAGGCTTAAAAGCAATAGTATATGATATCTCTGGACAGCAGGTCTATGATCAGAATGACATTTTCAAAAGTAACCGAGCAAATATGTTGTATGCACAATGTGCACTGGGTATCACAAATAGAGTGATTTACACAGTTGAGATATCATCCAGATGATGGCAGGAGGGGATCCATAGGTCCTAATTTGATTCTGGGCTTTTGTTAATTATTTGGATAATATAATGGGGAATATATATGCACACACCCCTAAATACCTGTATGTGTGTATGCAAGTATGCATACCTAACAGGTCATATATGCCTGTGGCTTAGTGAAGAGCAGTGTGCTAAGGCACTTCTTTACTTTGTGTTTCTGTGGTTCTAAAACACTGCCTAATATGCGATGTGACATCTGCATGTCTATGTAAATGCATGTGGCACTTAAGAAAGATCTGGAAAGAGAAGGGATCTGGTAGAAATCTGAGATGAGAAACTAAGAAGGGTCTCTGAGGAAGGGTACTCCTGGACATGAAATTTCAGCCTGAAGGTATATGACCTTGCAGCTCTGAGGGGCAAAATCTTTCAACACTTATATCTCTATTGCCTGAATACCATCTTGTTTGAAAGGTTAGTCTTCCAAACTCTTGGTGTTGCTAAATCAAAGCTGCCTTTCCAAATGCTGTGGTATTGTGCTGTTCATCTATTGCCTTACTAGGTTCTTGCTTTTCATCCTGATGAGAACTGGTTTTCTGAAAGTGTCCCTGTCATTGCAAAAACTTTTGAGACTCCAACTGCACCTATCAACATAGTCCCCAGAAATACCAGTTTCCAGCTAGAATGGAGAGCTCCTCTGCACATCAATGAAACAAGCTTCTGGTTTGAATTGTGTAAGGTAAAACTGCCTCTAAGTTTTATGATGGGTTTTTTTCAGGTCAGAGAAAATTTAACCTACTCTGTCATGGTAAGTAGGACAGGGTGGGTGGCAGGATGTACATGAAGAGTCTCAGTGGATAATTTGGGCATGGTGATGTCAGTCTTAGCTGCTCAGCAGGGGCAGGATGGAGTCAGCATTTGCCAGGAACAAGGAGGAGTGCAGCTGTAGCATTCAGTACTCCATAGTGCCAAAGGACATCCTGGATGACCTCACCAGAATTCCTTCTGAGTCTCCTGTTTCAGCAGTCCTATCCCTGTTTCCTCACTGCCCTGCCCCAACTGGGTTTGCAGTTGCAAATCCTATGTCTGCCCTGCACCAGAAAAAGAGGAAAAGTGTTTTCAGCAATAAATATTAGCTACAATCTACTATCTGGATTTTATTTTCCTGTGATAGAGGTTAGGAGAAAATGACACAGAGGAGATCAGATCCAAGGAGTAAGTGCTGCAGTGAGAGCAGCATGCATGGAAACTCCTAACTTCAACACCTGAACCACTGGATGCAGAAAAACGGGATCATGCAGATTCTTTACTATAGAGAATCAGATTCAATAGACCTACACCAAGCATTTCCCTACCCTAAAATAAATGTCACATCACAATTCCACTAACCCACCTCCTTTCAGTTGTATCATGGCAAGCTGAACTCATGGGCATGTCACGATGATCCAGAAATATGAGGGGAAGGCTCCTTTTGGCTGTGTAAAGCAGGCACTTAATCTGTTGTTCTTTGTTACTGCCAAGACTTTTAGATCTCCTGAAAACAAAGAAGAAAATTAGGGTTTGTGTCCTTGGTCTCTGAGAGGACAAAGTCCCATGGTCAAAAGAGCACCTGCGTCATATTTCCACTATGATATTAAGAGGTGGCAAAGTAGTTAATCTACCCAGGAATAGAACTGTGACACACTTCCAGCAGAGCAAGAAAGTTGACCATAATGATATTTTATTTCTCTAGTGGCCTACAAAAAGTGACTGGTTTTCTCCTGCAAACACTACATGCACAGGAAGTCTTGTTTATGTGTGCAACCTCACAGGAACCCTTCCTTGGACCAACTACTTTGTAAGAGTAACAGTAGTTTATGTTACAGGAGTGAAAAGCACTTCCTCTTCAACAAGCTTTAAAACTACAGGTAAGTGCTTAACACAGGATAACAAGATTTTAAGATTCTTTGCAGGATATGAATATTAAACATAATATTTTCAAAAATTTAGCAGGCAATTTTCTTATACTAAGACTCAATAGTTCTGTGTGATTGAAAAATTAATAACACAATACCATAACTTCAGAAGTACTAGGGGGAAAGAAATGAGGTTCATTTCCAAGTGGAGCAGAGGAAATACTGAGGGGAACTGAAATGAAATGCCTATAATGCAAGTGAACTCATTAGTGATGAAAGGCTGCATGTGAGTAAAAATTTTGGAATTTATCCATCACGAAGAGAAGGCCAAGGATTCATTCTCTGTGAAGATTATTAGTGTAGATCTTCCTTCCTTTTGTATGTCTAAACACCCGTGTGTGCATCAGATTTTCTCTGTGCCTTTAGCCCTTTTGTCATGCTACAAACACATCTTAAGGGTTGTGTTTCTTCCCCTCTTTGCCTTAAGCTGGTGTTCCCAGTAAGCCAGGAGTTCCTAAAAGAGCAGAAGACTCCAAAAACTCTCTACAGTGGGAAAAGGCTGATGACAATGGAAGCAAGCTGACCTACTACCTCTTAGAAAGCAGGTAAGCAACACATGAGGCACTCTTCCCACAGGTAGCAGCCCAGAACAAATCTGGGCATCCAGGACTCTTCAGGTTGCCTCCAGTGGGAAGAATGAAATATATATGATGCAAAAGGCTCTTTTTCACTGGGATCTCTTTCTTAGATAAACCAAGTACCCATAATTTCCAGAAATTCTGGAAAAACAGAAGGAAAATAGAGAGTAATAACATTTTCAGAGCAATCTGGAGATACAATTATGTATTTGGATCTATGTCAGTAAATTAGAAGATTTAGAGATAATTTCAAATCACAAATCTCAACTTACATGCAGTATGTATTTTTGGCTAAAATATATGTGTAAATATATTAGTGTTTAGAGGTCTCAAAGAAGATGTTGTAATATTGTACAGAAATAAAGTATTCCCACTCACATGGGATGACTACGCAATTTTTAAAGTGCTCTGTCATCAAATACTGATTGCCTGGGCTACTGATGTCACACTACAGTGCCAGCTCACTCTTACTCCTGCGCTGGCATTGGAAGGGGAGATTAGAGTATATTACTGTGGGCAGTGACTTTGAACTTCTAATTTTTTGACCATGACTCTGGAGAGATTTCTTTAAAGCAGTCAGTTCAAAGTTTAATTAATACATTATTTTAAAATCTGGAGAGTCCATCTTATGAAATATTCCAGTGATTGCTTGAAGTCATTACTGATGGAGAGAAGCAGTTTTCTAAACTCAGCCAATATTTCTTTCTCTGTGTTTATGAAAGCTAAGGACCAACAACACTCTGGAGCTGGAAATGCTTTACCTATATAAGTTTTCACCCAGACATATTTTCCTGGTTCCTACAGTCCTACAGTTCTGTGAGCATGCAGGACCTGAGGGACCTGCATGCTTACATGACCTGCATGCTCTGAGGAAACAATAATTTTGATATGCCAGGAGACAATCTGTATCTGACTTGCTGCAGATGGGTAAGGAAAGGTCAATCCCTTGGTCTGCGCCAGGGCTGTGCATTAGCTGTGTTCTCCAGACTTCAGCTTCTTATTCATCTCTGGAATCATGCATCTTCGAGGTGGTCTTTTAATGAAATAAGCTTTTCTCTTGCAGTTTGAATGTACACATGCTGATGTTTTTGACTGAATTTCACATCAGGTAGAAAAATGTTAGATCAGTTGTGCAGCATTCTAGAAAATGTTTGCCTAACCCTTTTATGCAACCTCTGTTTTTCATAGAGCTCTGGTGGCAACATGTACACACCAAGGGCATGAACATATAGTTTTCTCATGTTTTTCTGGTTTAGAAGCATTTGGCCTTTTTTCTTTATTAAAGTACTTTGGGAGAATGAGTGACTTGCTCATGAAGGTCATTTCACATGATGTATTACGGTGTTGTGTGACATGAAATGATATTTCAGATATGGCCTTTCAAGTTTAAGTACATGGTCTTCTTTTGGTTGGTGAATAATCAGCTCTGAATTTATTGTGAGCAATCAATCTCAGTCCAATGGGGAAAGGAAGAAATACACCCACCAGTCAGCAGACACTATGGGAAAGTGGCTAGCTGGTATCTTCACTGCCAATGACTTGCTTCCTATTTAGCTTGTGAAACCTGATGCACAACAGATACTAAATTACTCTGTGTGGTCTGGAAGAGCAAAAAGCACTAGCACAGTAGAAAAAAACCCACCGTTTTTCCCCCCAGGAAACTAAATGAGAACTTTTTGAAATCTTGGATGTGCGATTTACACTGAAACAGGTGAAATCAGGCATATACTGAACAGTTTTTTGTGTCTTAAGTGTTTTAGTATTTCATTTGCTATGCCAAGATAAAGATGGTTGGTTCCTAGCACTGCTGAAATGGCATGGCACAATTTTCTTCTCTGTAGCCAAAGTCTCACAATCAGATTGAGCTTTTATGCAGGCAGAAAAATGCTGTGAAAACCATGAAATTGAAGCAAAGAATGGGGTGGGGGTGAAGCAGTAAACTGCCCTTGTGGCATTAATGACATTCCCATGTCATGCTGTGCATGTTGCAGGAAACAGTCTGGCAACAGCAGTGATATGAAGTCCACGTGGGAGGTGGTTTACAATGGCTCCTGTGGCAGTATTTGCACATGGAAGGCCAAGAACTTAGAAGGAACTTTCCAGTTCAGAGCAGCAGCTGCAAATGTGCTGGGACTTGGTGAATACAGTGATATTAGCATGGATATAATTTTGAGTGAAGGTATGTCTTGTACTTCTGTATTCTGCCAATCTTTTTTTGTTAAATAGTCATGCCAGTTTTGGAACAGAGATAGGCTATTTTAATAACAATATTCCTGCAAAGGTAAAGTAATATCCCTAACAGGTAATAAATGGTGATGTTTATATGGTGATCCCTGCTGTTAGTACTCATCCAGGCTCTTTTGCTCAGACCAGCAGGCCTGAAAAGTGCTTCTGCTCATGTACACCACTTTGTCTCTGTGGCTCTGCCACTCTGCTTTATGAGGCAATTCTCGAAAAAAGGCAAGCTCACACACTGAGTAAAGATATCAGAATTACTTCTTCCTTCAGCCAGAATGTTAGACTTACTCTTTGTGAGTGCTTTTGGAAATCCCATATTGAGTGGTCAAAAAGTTCAGCATTTTCTATTTCTGCATATAAATTAGGTCACAGGAATGGTCTGAGTCTAGGGGCCATTCCTGGAGAAGGGGGGAGAAGGATTAGTCTGACCAAATGCGCATCCACATGCAGCCCACAAGAGAGCTTTGTGCAGTGGAAGACTTTACATAGCAGGCAGCTGAAGGGTTCTTTCAGGCATGCTCTGCTCCATGGGATTGACATTGTATGCATGCACAGTAATTGAGCAAATTTCCCTTTCTCTTTAACAGATAATATGATCTCTGTGGGCACCATAATTGCCATTACTTCTGTGATTGGAGTTGTGCTGTGTTTGGCTGTGATCATGCTATTCAGTTTTGGTATGTGATTGAATTTTTTGTTTACTCTTGGTTTGCCAGGCCTCAGTGAAAGGCAGTTCAGAGGGTGGGACATGATTGGCCTCAGATTTAGGGAAGTGCCCCCTCTCTAGGAGGGAAGCTAGCAGGAATTTGTATGTTTTCATTCTTTGAGGCCCTAGAAATGGCTAATTATATTTTTGGTATCAAGGACAGGATAGAAATTATCTCCATCCTCAGGCATTTCTTCCTCTTGTTTACCTGCAGGGAGAGCACGGGAGTGCTTAAGGAACTCTAATACTTATAAAAACTTGCACCTTATATTTCTCAAGTTTATTTAACAAAGAGTCCCATTTTCTTTCTCTTAAGCTTTATCCCTGAAGAAAGGATGAAATTATTACCCTGGGATGCAAATGTTCACATGTGATGGTCCTGTCCTCTCAATCCTCATCCTTTCCCCTGGGGTCTTGTCACACACAGAAGTGGATACCTGACTGAGTTGTCAGCTCAATGAGCACTTGTCTGTGCTTTGTGGGAAAAAAATGACCAGATGGAAATGACTTGCTTACATGAGCTGTTGGGGGATGATGTTGAACAATATAACATAAAACCAGTAGCCTTTCAGCATGCTCACACACTGAGATGTTCTCAGAGTTAAACACCTAATGGTCTCCTTTTCTATTCCAGAGTGGAAGCAAAGATTGAAATCCAGAAAGCGGGCCTTGCCTGGACAGATAGTGTTCATCAAGGAAGATAAAGAACTAGATCAACTCAGGGGAATGGCTGAGACAGTGGGACTAGCCAATGCCTGTTATGCTGTACGGTATGTCCTCAGAACAAATGTATTTTCAGGACAAAAACATCTAAGAAGTCTTCCCTGGACCAGTTTTCATCAGGGCACTCATCCCTGAAACCTCAAGGTAGAATTAAGAGCTGCATGTTTGCTGCAGGGCAGGTCTGCTCCAAAGGATGCCCTGGCATGTTGCCCCTCTGGCACGCAGCCTACCCTGGATTGCCCCCAGCCCATCTTTCATGTCACCCTGGCAAGAAACACAAGTGCACAGGGAAAGAACACCTGGTGTTTTCCAGTAACTTCCAAAATATCCAGGCCTCACCTGAGCTCCCCTTAAATATACCTGATGAGACAAATAGTACCAGCTTCATTTGATTTTTTATAGAATTTCAGACATCCTTAGGTATGAACAAGTGACTAGTATTGCTGTTTTGTAGCACTCTTCCTTCTCAAGCAGAGATTGAATCACTGCCAGCTTTCCCTCGGGACAAACTCAACTTACACAAATTGTTAGGAAGTGGAGCATTTGGAGAAGTATATGAAGGGACTGCAGTAGATATCCTGGCAGATGGAAGTGGAGAATCCAAAGTAGCAGTCAAGGTAATCACAGCTGTGTATTTCTCTGGCAACAGAATGAGTAGAGAGATCTGTCTCAGAGATTTTACCTGAGAAATGGGTGTTGGGCTGATATGGGTATTTGGTTCCACAGTTTCTTGCAAATCTCTTAAAACTCAGCTTTGAAATGATTTCAGGAAAATAATGTGTATTTAAGGCCACATCTATGTCTGATTGCTTTACTTGAGTGCCATGTGATAACGGTGATGATGACCAAATGTTGCTACACTTCTGCTTTCTGTTGAGCAGACTTTGAAGAAGGGTGCGACAGACCACGAGAAGAGTGAATTCTTGAAGGAGGCACACTTAATGAGGTAGGGACAGCTTTGTCCCTGGGTGCCCTTCAAAGCTGGTATCCTCTCAGGGTGGTGGCTTTCCAGAAGAATGAAAGCAGTGGTTTCCTCTAAACACATTATGGTGGCATTTTTGGGGTGTTCTTGTGTTCCTGCCAAACAAGTAACTCACTACTGATGAATATCATGGAACTAAAGCTATAAATCTGATAAGCAAAATTTAAGAGTCAATATGCTGAATAATGGATAATGGATTTATTTGGGATTGTACTGGTGCATTTCAGTATCTTTGCTCCCCTAAACCAAGTTAATTACTAAAGGCAATTGGTCAGAATTTGACTAATCCCATTTTACTGAAAGAAACAAATCAGAACAAAACTGATGCCTTAAAGTTGTAAATTACACTGGAAAATATTTTTTAAAAATGTGCCACTAGGGGCTGCCACATAACCCTTCTATTGAAGTGAGTGTTAAATTATGCACCTGTCACCACTGCAAGAATTCCGCATAACCAGGTTTGTGTTTCGGCTTAAAATCTTGTTTTCTAGAGTGTCCCCAGAAACAAGAAGCTCAGCTGAAGTTTTCTACTGGTAGTGTAAGACTGACAGTGTAGTTTAGTTTTCAGATGCACTTTTGCACTTCTTTTACTTTTATTTCATGTGTGCAGTAGTAGAAGCAATTTTTTTAAAAATGAAGGATTTCTTTCTGCCCAAAAAATGTGGTGTTATTAAACTGGAAATTAGTTTTCACAACATTAATTTTTTAATTTTGCTTATATACTCAAAAAATATATCTCTATATATATCTAATATATTTTTTGCCTTTTATGACACTCTGTAACTGAATGAGATAAAAGGCTTGTTAGAACCAAAATTCAAGCATGTCATTAAAGTGCAAATTAATGATAAAGAGTAAGAGCTGTGAGTAAATTCCTTATAATCCATCTTTAGTCTACCTAGCAGTCATAAACACAGTGAAGGTCTTTTTTTCTGTGTAGTATGGAAATTATATGAACCCATAGTTGAAGTTTCTGAGGCTCTCCCAATTCTTTTTGCAGCTAATAAACCAAACCCAGAAATCCTGGAAAAGTATATAATTGAAAAACTTTTGCATTTAAACGTAAACATTGACATGGGCCCACATTTACATAAATACATTGAATCAGAAATTAAGAGAGAAGAAAGGTTTAAGTATTATATAATCCTCATAGCTGTTAAAAGCACCCCCAGTAACAGTAACCTGTAAGAACAATGACAACAATTATATTAATGTATATTTTATGTTATTTGAATTTTTTTTAATACAAAAATTATTTAATGCCATCATGGAGGGTTTAATGATTTTACTTGACTTTTATCTGTAAGATCTCATAAATGAAGCTAAGGGTAGAAAGGAAAAATAAGTGCATCTGAGTACTTATAAACAGATAAGGTATATAACATACAAGTTGCAAGATTTTTTTTTATTATTTTGCTTGCCTTTATAGATATTCATTAAATTTTGGCTGGTAATGTTATGCATGCTGGCTCAGTTAAGCCGGAATTATTTGCTCCTTTTTATTCCTATGCAGCAAAGGGAAAATTGAGTTGTCTCTATTTCAAAAAGTCAATTGGTGTTGGTTATTGGTGGGTCATTTGTGTGCAAATGCACATAAGAAATTTTCGTGTCTGTCCTATCCCTCGGGAAGTAAGGAATGATAGTTCAGTGGAGAAAGGTCTGCACTGTGTGCAAAGGAAAGTGTCAGGTGTTCCTTCCCCTCTTTTTGTTCCTGAAAGTGCCAAAGTTTGTCTGATTGAGAGGTATGTGCTAGGGGCCGGGGGGAACTGTCAAATTCTAAATTGCACTTTTTGCAAGAGTCTTTGCCCACACCTGAGATTAGGTGAATTGAAAGAGATTAGAAGGAAAATGTCCCTCTCTTATTTGTTTGTTTACACTGTCGCATTTGACAGATTTTTGGACACCATCAGTTCTCCCAATAGAGTCAAGTTTCTCTGGCTGCTTGTGCAAGTGCTTTCATGCAGCAGTGAGAGGAGAAAAGCATTTTCTAACACAAGTAAAGTGATTGAACAAACAGAGGCACTGACAGAGGCAATAAATATTCTTCATTCTTTGAAGAATACTTGCAGTACTGAGAGTACTGATTGCTCTGTGGTAATCCCTGTCTTCGACACCCAGAAATTGCTGGTATACTTAGAAGTATTCCTCATATGTATTTTGTTCCTCTTGCAAATGTACTGTGAAAAACTGTCCCCTTCTGAACTGTGAAAATAATATATTGTACTTTGTGATTTTACTTTTGTGTATTTTTCTGAATCAGCAGTTCTACTGTGAATATAGTAGTAAAAATGCTCTATTAAAATAATGTAGACACCTTTACATACAGATGATGAATTATCTTATTCCTAGAAGAAATTGCCATTTGGCTTTTTTGCTTTGCACTTTTCTTTGCTTCCTGTAAATATAACGAAGTGTGCTTTTTAATATGTGTGCATGCATTAGAGTGCCTGTCAAAGATAGTGCAAGCCTGTGTTTTGGAAGGATGTCCCTGAACTCTCCCCATGACTGAGCAAATTCGAGCACTGAGAGCTACTGAATCATGTTGTTCACAGAAGCAGGATTGTAAAAGCCAAACTGCTCATTCATTGTTTGCAACTATAAACACTCTGTTAGCTATCAACCAGCTGGATTTCTTGTATGTAATCTTACAGTTGTTTCCTTCTGCTTAGCAAATTTGATCATCCCCACATTCTGAAGTTACTTGGTGTGTGTCTGTTAAATGAACCTCAGTATCTTATACTGGAGCTGATGGAAGGAGGGGATCTACTTAGCTATTTACGAGGAGCCAGAAAGAAAAAGGTAAAGACCATGAGACTCTTATTTTTAACCTGTAACTGCCCACAGTTTCTCAGTTTTTCTGTTTCTAAAAGGCCATGCTGATGTTCAGCTGTTTCTGTCCTGGCAAGGTCTGACCTGGCTTTTTCTTAACACCCTGGGACCTCAGTGTTCAGTGCTGACCTTGCAATGAGTGATGCTGTGAAGAAGATTGAATGTCATTAGATCACTGACCAAAATTGTGCTTTCAGTCATGAGATGTCTGCTGGATTTCTCTCTGTGAAAATCATAAACTGTCCCTTTGAGGGTGGTAATAGATATTGGTGGTCATGTATGTGGTCTACTAGGGATTATAGAGGGGTTTTTTGTCTGTGAATAACAACAGTATCCTTAATGTGAGAGGCATTGTCCAAGCATATAAGAATATACTGTTCCTGTGCCTGTGTGCTCAAATTCTTTAGAAAGTAAGGAAAGAATAAAGAATAAACATTTTCCAGTAAGTTTTTCTCCAGTTAGTATGCAGATTAGGAATATGGATGGTATGACTGGATGTCAAAATGAAATTTTATAGCATTATAGTAATTGTATAGTTCATTTACATAATCAGATCAAATCCACAGTCAGTGTCAAATTCTACCGAAATGCATATACACGTGTTCTACTAGAAAAATATATTACACCGATTAATACTGCAACAAACAAACCTGATCTGATAGCTGGAGAAAATTTTCAGGGTCCTATTTCTTCTACAGCTCTGAATGTCCTAGGATATTCTGAGCTGTAAATGAAACAGAATGTGTTCACCTTCCTTACAGTGCAGTGATTTGACAATTTACTGTTGTTCAAATTAGCATTCACGTGATTGACATACAGAGATTTTGCACCTGTGCTTTGACTCTTTTGGAAAAATCCTATACATTTCCAATGGGGAAATACATTTCAGTGAGGAAATCTTGCATGGGGAGTTTGTCATTCTGAGTTGGTAAAGGGGGAAGAAGTAGCTAACTTCTGTCTTTGTTTCTTGTAGCTCCAGAGCCCTTTACTGAGAGTCACTGACCTCTTGGATATATGCTTGGATGTTTGCAAAGGCTGTGCCTATTTGGAGAAAATGCATTTTATACACAGGTAGAGGACTTCCTTAGTCTTCCCAGGTTTACCCGCAGTATTAGGACTCATTATCTTACCCAGGAAAAAATGTCTAGAAAGATGTCACAATGTAACAAGACAGGAGAGAGCACCAGAGTAAAATCTAAAGCTATGCTTTTCTGCTAAATATCACTCACAGTTCTCTCCCAAGATGGTGGGCTGCTCTAAGATCTGAACCAAGGACTTACTGCACTGTAGGCAAGAATCATATCTGGTGTAACAGAGTGAAGGACAAGTGGAAGATCCATGTACTTTGTCGGCCTAATGGGTGCCTTTAGAGGACACAGAGCCAGACTTTTCTCAGAGAGGTATAGGGAAAAGATGAGAAACAACAGGCACAACTTACAGCAAAGGAAATTAGATAATATTGTTCACAACATTCAGATCAATCACTGAAACAGGTTGTCCAGAAGGGCTGTGTCATCTCCAGTCTTGAAGATATGCCAAACTTAACTGAGTGAGACCCTAAATCACTTGATCCAACCTTGGGGCTGGCACTGCTCTGAAGAGAATGCTGAGCCAGATGGCTTACAGACCTGAGTGTTTCTGCAATGCTAACTCCATCCTCTTTCCTCTGCCTTACAAATCAGGGACTTGGCTGCTCGCAACTGCCTTGTGTCTGAGAAGGAATATGAGCGTTCCTCCCGGATAGTAAAGATCGGGGATTTTGGACTTGCCAGAGATGTCTATAAAAATGATTATTACAGGAAAAGTGGAGAAGGTCTACTCCCTGTCAGATGGATGGCTCCTGAAAGCCTTATTGATGGTGTCTTTACAAGTCGCTCTGATGTCTGGTGAGTTATAGCAGCCACACAGCTGTGGGGATAACCATACTAAATTCTGCAGCAAGAAAATATTGGTTTAGAGGAGGAATTACAGGATTATGTATTGTCATCTCTAATAATTTTTAGGCTAGGGCAGATTTCATCCTAAGTGAAATGTTAAGGACCTAATGAAATATTTGACACTATGACAGTATATTTCATGGATATATTTCTTTATGCTTTGAGCTCTTTGGATTTTGTCTGGAAGGAACTAGTGTCCCTCAAACAATTTTACAGTTGTACCAGGCCCATAATGTGATTTCTGCTTGATTGGGAAGTGAATTAACCACCTGCATGCTGTTCCATTTTGTTTTCCATTAGATTTATTGACATTTCCTTCCAATAGCCAAATATTTTGCCCTTACAGTTTCACCCTCTTCTAGTGACTTCTTAATTTTGAGGACCAGACTTTGCAGCATCATCCAGGAAAGGTCACAGTACTTTTTTGTGAAGGTTTGCTAAAAGTGTGTATTTGAGTTGCTTTGAGTTTACTGTGAAGAAGCAGAGATCCACCGTCAGGAGACATGGGGAAAAAAACCCCATACCAAACAAGATCCATGAAATTTGATATTCACACAAGTTTAGATTTCTGTGGCCATACATGCTCAGCCCACTGGTCTTGTCCAACTCCCCAGTGCCTGCGCCCATCTATTTGACTGCTACTCTTGCTCTTATCTAAGAAAAGTAGTTTAGTACTCAGTGCCAAACCAAATGAGGTGCTGATTGCTTCACAAGTGGTGCTTAGAAGAACTTGTCCTTCTCCATGTTAAAACACACCTCTAGAGATTTCAAAACACTTGTTTAGATGAGGACATGTTCAGCCTGAGTGTTGCCTGGGGAAGATGTGGACACTCAGTGTATTCTGAGTCACATCTCAGTGAGTCTGGGAAAGCACCTCAGTTCTACAATTTTTTTTAGCTATTCCAGAGGCTGGGTCAGGGACAAAACCAAATTAAGTCTTCTTACTCTTAATTTTTCTTATTCTTAGGTTAGACACAATCTAACTGTTAATAGGGAGATTTCATTATGACTATGGTTATTAAATTTTATCTTTTTTTTCATGGTGTTTCTCAGGGCTTTTGGAGTACTAATGTGGGAAACATTGACTTTGGGTCAACAACCATATCCAGGTTTCTCCAATACAGAAGTTTTACACCATGTACGATCAGGAGGAAGGCTGGAATCTCCCAGCAATTGTCCTGACAACCTGTAAGTTAATTTTGCTTAAATGTTGTTGATAATATATATAAGAAACGAGAGGCTTTTTGCCAGTTGGTCATCATTATGAAGATTAGTCATGCCCACAGAGAGTCCAACATCCTCCACTTTTGTTTCCAATGAAACTGGCCAACCTGCTGTTAATTCATCCAGTAGTCCAGCCTCTGAATAAGAATTTAAGGCATGGATCTGGTAGTACTGTGAGAACAGGCCACGAGTATTGGTTAGAAAGTATTGGTTAGGAGTTAAGATAGCTCTAAGAAAGATTTTACTGGGCTCTGTACATCAGATCCTGTGGATAAAACTCTCTTATTAGAACATACATGAAAAATAAACTCTGCCCTTTGTAGAGAGAACTCAAATAAGCCAGTAAGAAAAGCTGAAGCAATACAGGAAAAGGGAAGTCTGCACTTCTGGTTAATCCTTAGCTGGACTGGATAAGTAAATCCTTCAATTTCTGTTTGTGTTCTGATCACAAAAGTCAGGTTTAATTGCAAAATTCTTGCAATTAAGAGAATAAAATAAATACATCAAGTGGATCAAACTCATACTGACCAGAAGTGTATAAAGCAGGAAGCAGAACATAAACTTAACAATCACTCAGTATTGTCTAATTTCGTGTCTCAATTTCTTTATCGCCTACTCAGCAAAAGCAGTCACAGCAATGCACAACAGCTGGTCCTACAAATAGGAGAGGCTACTGAAAGTGAACAATTCTTACTCCCAGGGCTGAAGAAAAGATCTGAGAATAATTCTGTGATTGGCAAGCCAATATCTTTCTAATAGATCTTACACCAATTACCATGTTCAGAGTTTAAGAGAAGCTGATAATTTATCATTATGTAAATATAGCTGAAAAACCATGTTAGCAATAAAAACCACATTAAAAAAACCCAAACCAAGTTTTAGCAGTTGGAGAAACAGAAGAAATTAAGAGATTAGGATTTTATTTTAATAACAGAGGGAGAACTGGAAGTCACAGAACAAATGAAAGCCCAAAGAAGTTTTAATTGCAATATTTTCTGCTGAGAAAGGTTTCCTCAAAAAAATTCTGACAGCTGTCTTGTGAATAAAAAAGTACAGGAGGCAGCTATATCCATGTACTAGTGTGACATTCAAACTTGAGCAAAGGCTCATAACTTGCATTAAAACGAGCAACTAGATCTTCAGAAAAATCAAGAAAACTTTGCCTGAAATAATTTTTAAGATCCCAGGTCTTGAATTTAGCATAGCAGGTAGGTTTTAAGTACTGGACTGCCTGTTGTAACTTGTAGGATCAGTGCCTAATAGTAGTTTTTGAAAGCCAAAGAGCTGATGAGCTTAGACTCTTGTACCATCTTTTATCTCTTTTTGTGGACACTCAGCACCTGCACGCAGCTTCTGCCAGTAGCATAAACAGCTTTTTGCTGCTTTGCTAGGTCATTAATGGCATGCCGGAATTCTCGACATTCCTGCTTCCTTCCTTGTGGTTTTGAACCTGTATCAGGACATCAGCAGCCAGTAATTGTCTCCTCGGCACTTTGGCTTGCTCATTGTCATTTGACAAAACAAACCATCAGTGATAGGAAGAGAGTTCAAAGGCCAAAGTACTTCAGCTGAGAAGTGTTTAGGAATCTGTGGTAGGCTTATACTGCAAGTGCAAGTCGGGCTGGCACAGAAACCTTGGGGCTTAAACGTATGAAGGAAGTGGGTAGTTTGGTTGATTTTTTTATTTGGAAGGGGGAGAAATTCTTCTCCTTTCCTCCACAAGTTTTTTACTCCAGGGACTAATCACTTACTTTTCCCCAGAGAACTGTGGGTAGGTAAAGCTTGGTAATGAATTGAAAAAGGGGCTTGGGGATGCATAAATGAGACACATATATTGAAGCATGAATTAGATCTATGAATGTAACTGCATTTGCAGTCAGAGATCCACGTCTGGCACAGCCACCTGGGTATGAGGCTTGCGTGCAAGAGGATGCCAAGGTTTGGACTGAACTGAGCTAATTTAATAGAGATCCTCATAGGCTGTGGATCACAGTCTAGAGAATTTATACATGAGCCAGGACATTTGCTGACTTGAAGCTGCAGTTTCATTGAATGCTCAGTCCTGTGCAAACTTACACAACTGACTTTGACAAGAAATTTCAGTTTGGTAACTAAAGCTTTTTGTTATTTGTTTCTGGGAGTGATCCCCTAGAGGGGATTAAGAGAGTGAGGGAGAAGAAGGCCTTGCACAGAATGCATCAGTTGAAATCAGGGGCTCCTCATCATGACAATTTTTCTCCTTTTCTAAGAAAATCACACATCAGTTGTATTTCCCATTTCATGTGAGAAAAAGATTGGTAATGTCTGTAGCTTCTGTGCACTATAGTGCATTTCGGGAACATTCACAATCTGCCTCCCATATCAGATACTGAATATTGGTTCTTTGCTTTTCCAGGCTCTTGAATTCTAACTAGACCCACATAAGCAACTCTGTTGGACATTTGGTTGTCACGTCCAGATAAAACACAGGTGTGGAGTATAGGTGTGTAGGTGTACATCTAGTGTAAAGATTAGTTCTTAAACCTAACATAAACCTTTAGATAATGTTGTGTTTGGAACTGTCATGTTACATTTTTTCCTAACAGGCTTTTTCCATGAAGTAGGGGAGTCCTCTGGGTTTCTTTCTCATGCTGAAGTGATGCACTATTTGTTAGCTTATATTTGGCTCCCCCCAAATATAGGAATATGTTCAATCTGTCACTTATATGTATCTTGGCATGTCCTTCACCCTCTTTACTGGTCTCATGCATTTCTGAGTTAATGGAAGTTTGTGCCATATGACTTAAAACTTTGGATGTCACGGAGTGCCTCAAAAGCTAAATGTCATGCCACAAATAGCTGCACATGTAAAATTTGCAGATATATTCTGAGACAATATGAAAGTTTTTGTCATTAGAAACCTAAAGCCTATCCAAATTAAACACTTAGTGAAAAATACCAGCACTGATATTTTAAGCCAATCACCAAGTAATTTGATTTAGGAAATAAAAATATGGAATATAATTAAACGGAGAAAATTACAGTACTGAATTATGATTTTGGCAGAAGTTAATATTCTTACTCCATAGCAAAATGGAATGGCTTTATAAAACAGACTGTCCAATAAAAAAATAGTTATTTAGAAAGACAGATTGGTCATAGGAAACAAAACAGAAATATTCATAATCCACACTCGTGATGTTCTTTTATTATAAATAAAAAAGGGTAAATTCAGATTGTATATAAGAAAGCATTATTTTACAATATGAGTGGTGAAGCATTGAAAAAGATTGCCCAGGGGAACTGTGGATACTCCATCCCTGGAACTGTTCAAGGCCAGGTTGGATGTGGGGCTTTGAGTAACCTGATGCAGTGGAAGCTGTCCCTCCACATGGGTGGTGATCTTTGAAGGTCCCTTCCTTCCCAAAACATTCTAGGAGTCTGTGACTTATACCTCATTTCCTATTTCTTTCTTGGTCAGTGGCTGGCTCTTTCTTCCACAAGGCTCTGATCATGAGAGCCCAAGTGCCAACCTGATGAAGCACAGCACCTGAACTCACATTTTTTGCCTGTATATCTTACCAGCCAGCATGACCAGAAAGAAGATTGTTTGGCTTCTAGCATCCAAGGCTGGATCAACATGACAGACGCTTTGATGGCAGCAGAAGGAAAACCAGTTATTTAACCTTATTTTGAGTCCTATTCAGTCCTTTTCCTTCTATATTTCCAGTGTCATCAATACCCAGTACATCTGAAAGTAAGCAGATAAAGTGATTCAGAGTGTTAGGAAGCCACTACCACTTTTTAGATTCTTAAAATGGAATTTCAAAGTTTCGCTGAATCCTTTTGAATAAAACAGAATTACTCTGTCCAACTTGAACACTACAAGAATACAGGTTGATGAAAAGTGGTTTTGAAACCATTTTTCTACTCACATTCTCACTTGACACTAATGTTTTAATGAAAAATATAATTGAAGAATCAGAAGTCAAGCAATTCCTCCCAGCTGTCACTAAGGGCTTCTTAAGATGCCCAGTTGTGGTGAAGGGCAGCAGTCATTTTTTTAAGATGGATAAGCGAGGATCTGAGCAAGGCAATTCATTCCACATAACAGATTAACGCCTGGTATCACGTAGCTGCAGGTCTGTAAGATGTTTGTCAGGGGAGGTTTTGAACTTAAGGCTTAGAGGTAAATGCTCCACATTCCAGATGCAGCTTCCTGAACCAGCCTTTCACTGGCTGTTCTCTGGTTTTGAGACTCTTAAGACCTCTTTCCACTCTCAACACTTAGCCTGTCCAGGTGTTGGCTGTGTTTTGGTTTTCAGCCTGTCTCTCCCTGGCTTTTGTAGGATTTGGTTTTGTGTAGCATAAACTCACCTTGAGCAAAGAATAAAAACCAACCCTATCATTTAGACAAACAAGAGGCAAACTTTCCACTAAATGGTAGTGATAGTGTTGTACAAGGTGGGCTGGAATCCCTGCACTCAGAGGAAATTCATGCCATTTTTGCCTTTGGAAAACTTATTCCTATTTGTTTTGATCTGGAGGTAGAAGTTGAAATTAACTCATCCTGTGCTGGAGGATTTGCCTTGAACTTTTTCTGAATGTGAGGTCGCTTGAGTTGAAGGAGGATTAAATAAGTTGAAAACTTCAGGTTCGTTTCCGATGTTACTTTTTTTATTTTTTTATTTTTTTTCTGTGAGAGAATTTCCTTCTTGTCTGCTTTCTTAGAAAATATTCCTGATTCCTTCAGTGAGAGCAGATGTTCATGACCTATGTGTCTTTTTAAAAAATGTTATATCTGCTTCTAATCTCAAAAATACCCATCTTCGAAGAATTAAAATGTTTCACAGTAATTATTCCTGACTTTAATTTGATCTTTAATTTGTTTTTCATTCCCTCAGCAGCTGATGACAATCTTTGTACCACACGGAAAATTTTCAGGCCAAGCTTGCTTCTCAGATGTTTAATGGGAAGTGTTGAGATGAATGATTCTATTACCATTTTTGTTTGCATTTAAATTTTTTTTCCAGATGTGATTTAATGACAAGATGCTGGTCCCAAGAACCTCACAACAGACCTACTTTCTCTTATATTCATGACAAACTGCAAGAGATAAGACACTCTCCACTGTCCTTCATACACTGCCTTAAAGAAAAAGAGGCATCAACTGGAGTCATCAATGAAGCTTTTGAAGGTGAGTCTGGGCGAGCACTCACTACTCTTGTGGCCTCTGCCCTGTAAGCAAAGAGCTTTTCATTGCATTTGACACTGCCTCAAACTCTCTGGCTGTTAAATGGAGATGGCAAAGATTTACCTCTATCATGCTGAACTTGTAAAGATTCATTGTGTGCCTGCTAGGTACAAGAAATTAGGTAAAGGATGTGTAAGATTACCAAACAACAACAACAACAAAAGGCCCAAATGAGGTTGTAATTAAGCCTGACTCACAGAGACATCCAATTTGCATCTAAATTCTTGGTAGTTCACAACCCTGTCCCGTATCGATGCCTATGTTCTTTGCAGAGCCAGGAGAGCCTTAGTAGGCTTCTGTGTGGAAATCTGCCCCAATTTCAAAGACATCTGCCCCCTCTCCATCAGCTAAACATGGCCATTAGGCACTTCCTCTAGGAGTATTAAAAGTGAGTCATAATTTAGGCACCCTAGTGAGGTAGTATTTATCCAAGCCCAAATCATGATCGATTCTGGTCTTGCCTATGCTCTGCACACTGTGAATGAATAAACTAAGTGATGTTAGGGAAGACATACTTAAGATATAGGACACATCAAATCTCAATTATACAAGAACATAATTAATATTGCGAAGGCAGGAATTAAGAAAAAACGTAATGCTAAATTTGAAGTTGTCTGTGCAACTGGGATGTAAATCATCTAAATATGGAATTGAGCATCCTGTCTGGGCCAGAACAGCAATCTATTCACATTCTGCAGTAACTCCTGACCAACTAAATACTGAAAAAAAGTGAACAATATTCGTAAACAATGTCATCTGAATTCTACAAAAAGAACATTTTTATCAGTTGAAATATTTCATTTTTGTTTCACAGATTAATTTTTTCATTTAGTCTGTTTGCATGCTATGGTTTTATAATGAAAAATATTGAATGGTAAAAGAACTATTTTTGGTTCTAGAAAAACCAAACCTGATTGTTTCTAAAATATCTAAAGGCTTAGTTTTGGTGGTGATTTTTTTGTGGGTTTTTTCCCTCCCTTCACAGATTTTTACTGAACTAGAGACTCACCCTGATTTGCAAATAGTTTTGATACTTCAGTGCTTCATGTTTTCCTAAAAGCTTCCTGATCTATCCTAGGAATTACACAGTACTCAATCCCACAACTGCATAGACATTTTTCTTCAGGATACTGTCTATAGTCAATTCACTGGCATTGCCTAATTGTCACTTAATTCGATATTTTGCTAATCTTTATCAATTGGTGAAGCTTTACAAACGTCACATTATTTCCATTGTGGTTTCTCTTTATGTCAAATCTAGTCTGTCCATGGCATGTTTACATTACAAGACTAAAAACTTTATAAAGACATGAAGGGACCAGCACAGATAATATATCATTTCATGCTTTTTTAACAGTTGATTTTGCACCCTTATACTATAATAAAAAACAATTTGCATATAGTGTAATTCTTTAGTTTCTTTAAGGGTATTTTTGCTCTCAATAACTATATTCAGGAAAGAGATATTTAATCTGGCACAAATGTAAGCCTGGCATTTGCTCAGGGAAGGACTACAGCCAATTAATTAGCACTATGCCCAAGCTAATAGGCCTTTCATTTTGGATGGACTTTATCTCACCTAAATGCAGCTGTCTACAGGCTAGGAGTCTCATCTAGGATACTCTTCTAGGTAGCTCTGTACTCAGAAGAAAGTGACATCTGCTGGTTTTTGGGCACAGGTCGTAGCAGGAAAGGGGCCACCTTCTGCCTTCTCTTCACTGATGATGCCTGGCATCCAGGTGACTTGCCATATTTAATTTGGTTCACATAGAATCACAGGGTTGGTGAGATTGGAAAGGACCACTGGAAGTCACCCAGTCCAATATCCCTGCTCAAGCAGGGTCCCCACAAACACATTACTCAGGATAGTGTCCAAAATACATCATCTCAGCTATAGTATCTCAGACTAGATGTTTAATTTTCAGATGGCTACAGGAGCACAACATCCACTGGACATAGGGCTGTAGTGATTCAATTGCTTGCATCCACTCCTGAGCTAGTTTGGTTTCCTGGCTTACACATCTCTTCTCTGTGTTCCCTAACTCCACAAGCAACAGACACATGAAAACTAGTGGAGTTAAGAAGTTCTTGTGGCATTACATCAATATCAGTAAATCCAAAATTTCTAGAGAAGCCTATCTTTCTGCCGCTTGGAGCTGGGCAAAGGGGCTGGAATATTGGTTACTGTGTTGGTGGTGGAGCAGGCCTGGCACAGATGTAACCTGAAAGAGTTTTAGTTTCAGTGCAAGTCTCTGTCTTGCATGTGCCAGATAAGCCTGATCTTTCTCCAGCTGTTAACTTGCTCAATCTAAGCAAATAATTTCTTTCACTAGGATGACAAAAATTTGTTCTTAATGTAAGAAACATTGTTTTGCCAAAATTTCAGGTTTTGACACACACCAGAGGTCACAGGGAAAAAGCCATTGTTTCGTTTATTTGCCAGGAACAAAAGTTGTATTATTGGAAATTACCAAGTTGCAAATGAAAACATAGATTGAGGCTTCCATGAAAAATGTCAGCTTGAAGAACAAAAAATTGAAAAAAATCCATTTAGTGAATAAAATATGGTAGTATGATGGACTTTAAGGGTGGTCTTAATAATAGCAGTATTCCATAATGTATGTTTTAGACAGATAATTTGTTGACAGCAGTCATTTTAAAACCATTAAACCTGTTTATAATAACTTGGTTGGTAAAATCTGACCCACTGTGATAAGCAGGGCAATTCAGCTTAGGCAGAGTTTTGGCTCTCAGAACTTCTACTTGGCACACTCTCTTTCTGAGCCTCGGACCTTTCCTCACCAGCTTCTATGTTCCCTCTTCTGGCTTCCCCCTGTTCTTCCCTTTCCATAGGTTCTGCCCAGCTGATGTTACCCCAGACCCATTGCTGGATCTGCATTGGGAGAAGAAGTCAAAGCAACTGTTTTCATGCTTCCTTTCAATGTTTTCATGCTTCAGGTCTCAAAAGTCCTTCTTAACTTCTCCTCAGGTTCATCTGGTGATTCTCTTATAGGAAATACCCATCAGGAAAGAAGATAGCTTGAATTTTATTCATCTACATATCATCCTTCCATTTAAATGTATTTTAAAAGACTAAAGACTTGACTAGCTCTTTACATGTCTATACAATGCACATACATATTTTCCTGTGTAGTCATAGTTCACCTGTAGGTTATCTCCCTCTTTCCCCACGCACAATTTAGTAAACCCATTAAAATATTACACTGTTTATTTGACTGAAGCCCTAGAGTCCTCATGATGTCTTAATGTTGCTGGATTATCTGATCAGGGACACATGCATGTTAGTTTTCTGTAGCTCTTCTGCTTTGAATTAATTTGACTGTTTTCCTGCCTGCAATGTAAATCTCACGCAGTAGAATTCAGTGAGATGTGGGCTCCAGAAGTGAGATTGATTTAAGCAAGAAAAGGACATTCAGTTTCTAGTTGAGTTTTCAGACTGAAATGTATGCTCCACTATGACCTGTCAAAAACAGTTTGGGGCATGGAATGTGTCTCAGACTGTAAATTGCAACACATTGTATAATAAGTTAGTGATTTTTAAAATTTGTATTCATTTCTAGCTGGGACTAAGTCAAGTATTTCTTGTGTTCGTAGTAGTAGTAGTAGTAGAAAGATGACAGCCAAAACAAATAATCCAAAAGTCTGTTCCATGATGGATTGTCCTTGACAACATTTTCCAAAAATGCTACACCGTCATTGGCCTTTGTGTGTAATGAAACTCCAGTCATGAGCTTCCAGCCAAGAAATGCTTGCTCTCACCAGGTGACCTAGTTCCAAAAGAAAGAGACAAATGTCAAGCAAAGTGAAATTACATGCCTCAAAATAGCTAAGATAGTTAGCTTACAGGGAATCATACATCTTCCAAATTCTATTGAGTCTTACCTACCCACGGCTAGCGACACTTCTAGCAGGTCCATACATGCTGTTGGTGATTTCATAGGTGGGAGAGCTGAAGAACATTAGATTTTCTCAATAACCTCAATGCCAATGCAGTACAACACAGAGATGGCAAGTGTGGGTAAACCAATACAGACAATTTGTAGTAGAGAGAATGCTAACAGAATAGCATGGGGATGGCAAAAGGGGCACAGGCTGTGTTATTGCAAGAGTTACCCTTCTAAAGCAGGTATCAAGTGTCAATAAACATGCCTGAGCAATACCAGCAGCTCTGGGCACTACTGCACTGGAAGGGAGGGAAGAAAACTCAGGACCAGGGTCTACCAGTTTAGAGTTTTTCCATCTTGTTCTGACAGGCTTTCCCAAGACATTGATTGTGGGCTTAAAGTAGCAGTAACAATATTTATCTGAGTGAGGGCAGTACTATCCAGCTGGAGGACTGAGACATCGGTGGGTTTTGAATTCAATGGGAATTTACTGAGCATAGGCCCTGTCACCAGAGTTCCCATTCACTGCTGAAAGATAGTCTGTTCTTCCCCCAGTTCCAAGAAGCACAGCATGCTAGAAGGACAGCCCTGCATTGCTGCATCTATTTTCAGGCATCAGTTTTTACATTTGCACATATAAGACAGCACTATAGCTTTTCAGGTCCTGTGAGTGCCCCTTTGCAGATGGAAACACCTGTTTGATTTGGCAAACACTTTTCCTGACATCGGACAACTGGGCATTAAGCAGCTGGAGTGACTTCTTGCCTTTATGACCTAGAAGGACTATTCTTATCAGTGCTGCTCCTCACAGTGCCTTTTGGACCTATATGGAAAAGATGTCTAATTGCTCAGAAAAAGAGGCTCCTCTGGCAAGAGGAAATGCCAGGCAGTTGGAGAAAATCCAGGATAAAAGACTAAAGACTGAAAGGAATCATATTTGGCCTCAAACCCATGATTTTTAAATTCCTAAACTGGAGATATTGCTTGAAAAATATGGGAAGATACAAGAGTTAGAATTTAGGAAGGTTTCTTTTTTTTTTTATTTTTTCTTTCCAAAACCAGTGTATTTATTTGTTCAGAAGTTCAGGTACTTGCTAAAACTGTCATTTGTATTTTTTTAAATCTCTGTACAAGATGTTACACAGAGAGGACTTGACATTAAAGCTAGAATCAGTAATTTCATCATCAATTATATGTTTGTACTCTGTCCTGGCTGAGTTACCTGTTTCCTCTTCCCTATGGAAGAGTCATCTGTTTATTTTCCTAAACCCAACTGCCTTTTAAAAACTGCTCCACACACCTCTCTGAATGTAAAGTAATCACTTGGGCAAACGGAAGCTTCTCTAAAACAGATGTGTTGATAAGAGACATTTTTAGAACCTTGTATCTAGTCTCCTTTGTATTTTTCTGAAATTTAGTAATCCTCTTCCTCACTTAGCTTAGTGAGTGGCTGACCCAAAGCCTGCAGAGGTCAGAGAAAAGGCTGCTTCCAAAAAAGAGTGTGTGGTTACAACACTGCAAGAAAAGGGGAGCTGGTGGTGTAATCATTTCTTATTTGTACTCCAGACAAATGGTGTTTAATTCCAGAGAGTGCACACGAGCCATAGGATGCTGCAAGTGAAGTCACACCAATACTTTGCCATAGAATGAGGGAAAAAATTAGATGGTATAAGACTGTCAGAGCTGACATTTGTGTAGACAGATATGGATAGATAAGGCAACTAAAACATAAAAACTACATTTACACTGGATGTCTAGGCTTTTTGACAGTCACCAGAGACTTGTAGACATATTTGGGGGATGTTAATGTGTAAAGGCAAGGATGTGAATTAAACATCTCCACAAAGCAATTTTCTCCTCCTTTCTCTGTTAACTGTAAAGACAGTCTACGCAAGGAGCTTAAATTGGACATTTGAGACATGGGTGGTTAAAACTCGATAAAATGAATCCTTTTTTGTAACCTGGAGAAAGGGAGTGCTTTCCTATTTGTATAGCCTTACTGTGTTGCAGCAAATGTGGAACTGGGTGATTTTTTTTGTGCATTTATATTATAGATTTTAATAAACTAGGTAAGAAGCAGGTTTATATCTGTAATTGCTATGACAGTAACTCTTGCACACAGAGATTTCAGTACACAGTTTCTAAAAAATATATTAAAATAAAAAGAAACACACTACTTCAAGCAGATTAGTGCAAGGGAAATGTAGGGTGAACAAAATTCTCACTTTTAGCACTTTTAGTGTCTGACAGAATAGCAAAGCTCTGTGAGTCATCCTCAAACCATGCAAGATCATATGCTTCATTAGGCAGGAAACACTGATACATAATACAGAGTGGAGTATTAAAACGGATATATATTTGTTCTATTTATATTCTTACTGGCTATGTGCAGAAATTGAAACACAGCCCCTCCAGCTCCAGGTGGCCATCAGGTATCAGGAAAATACTCTCTACATAGGAGCCATCTCCTTGAGCTAACAATGTAGCTGAGGCAAAGAAGTGAAGTTTGATAGCCAACATTTTCACCTTTAACAAAGACATGTCATCAAGTGTTTCTCTTGACTGTGTTTGCTGTGGGGGTATATCTTTCATCCATGCCAGTAAGTCTTGTTTATTGCCACATACATTGTGCAGCTGTGACAAAGGAAGGAGTATGTATGAGAAAAAAAGGAGGATATCACTGAGAAACAGTAAATGTGGCTGGACTTCCAAATACCTTGCCATACTGAGGGTGCTAAGCATCATATGGGATTATGTCACCCGGAATTAGTAACGTCTCAGGCTGGCTACTTAGCTGGTGTAAATTGGTTGCACCCCATTGGTTTCAATGGAACTTCATTAATTTATGCTAGCTGAGGGTCTGGCCCTGAAATAGCTGTAATATAAGATCAGCATCTCTAGATCAGTTTATTCAGTCTCAACCAATCAGCTTTTCTACTGACATTCTTTCTCTTCTTAAATGTTGTCACCTTCTTGAATTAAAACACCAAAACCCCCTCATCTGCTTATCAAGACATCACAAAAATTTGCACCCTTCCAGGCAGGATTTCCAGACATGTTGTGAGCCCCCAGAGTTTACCAAGCAGGCAAGGAAAGGCACCCTATGATTGTCAGGCAGGATCCACAGCCTGGCTCGGCACTGTGGCTGCAGGAAGCAGCCGACTGAGATGCTGGGATCGGGAAGGGGAAAGCACAGATTTTATCAGGTCAGGGCTGGTCTTCTCAGAGGAGGCTAAGCAAGCAAATTCCTCATTAGTATGAGTCAGACCATTATTGCTCCTTGTGTCAATTAATGTGGGGCTCTCTAGAGTAAGCTTTTGCCTCTCCCTGGAGAGAGGTGTAATTAATTTAGCTGCAGCTTGGCTCAGATGTGCTTTGTGCACAAGTTCTAAGCACAAGCTTCAGAGCTTTAAGCACAGCTCTACTAGGAAAAGTGTCCAGCAAGGTCAAAGCCACATGCATTTAGGACCTGAGACATGTGTCTGTGCAAGTACAGTGCTGAGACTGAACTTGCCATTTTAGCTATCAGAAGCAGTCTGCCTGGGACAGCAGAGAGGTCAGTGGGACCCTGCTTCTCAGTGGGGTACTCCTCAGCCTGTACAGAGCTCTGGACTGACAGAGCAAGCCTGCCTCGTGCTCTGAGATAGGTTGTTTAAAGCAAACGTGGGTAACTCTACACTATGCAGCAGTTCACAGTGTAGACAACCCCTCAGAATTTAAGCCTGTAGCCATGCTGACTCTCCAGCATGACTTCAGATTTCATGAAGGTGCTCCTTGGACGTCTCCTCTTGGGGTGTTTTGTTGACTCAGCCCAGCTTTGCTTGTGAAATCTGAGGGGACTGCATCACATGGTTTATCCTGCATTTACTCACGTATAACCCAGCATGACTGTACATCAATCAACTAATTTTAGCGATGTTAAAACTGAAAAGAAAATAATGATATCTCATAAATATACCAACCTGCCTCTCCACTCCAGTTTCTCTCTGTCTTCCTTCAATTTCTTAACATTTTTGGGAGGGCCTTCTAAAGATTATTCAGAATTCTCTGGATTAACTTATGGCTTCCAAGGGTACTGGTGCTGCTTCTAGTCCTCACATTTCTGGGGGAATTTCACAACATATCATGATTTTTTTTTCTTCACTCGCTCATTTTTAGTATCGTCTGTCTCCATCCATTCTTCTCCTCCAATTAAATGAGCAAAAATAATTTGGTTGCTTTGCTGACTTACAGTCATCATTGTACTATATAACTCGAGATCTTTGTGTAGCTTCGCCTTGTACAGCGGAATGGTGCTAAACTCTCATCAGCACTGAACACTGCACTAAGAGGTGACTCAACAGTGAAGGAAAGGGCACTTACAGTCAAAAATGTCACTGTGAAAGTGGCAATGTATCTTACACATGTCATGTCACAGGAGAAAGGTCATCAATATTATATTCTTCCTCCATCATTGGATATGATAAGAATATTCTGCAAAAATAGTATTTCTTCCGTATTGCATTCCCACAGCTCAAAAAGTAAACCCAAGGCAAGGTGTTTGATTTTTTAGCTCTTTTTTTTCTGTAATGAGAAACACAGTGGTGCATAAGTTGAAAAAGGATTATAAAATTTTATATATTCTGTAGTTCTTCAGACCTGTTGGGGAAAGAATTAGTAATGTATCTATATATCTGGTAAAAATATCTCAGTGACCTCATACTCACATTTGTGTAAACATCACCTCATCAGTTCCAGATACTTATACAGGAAACAAATCTGAATGCTCCTCTAGTGTTCTATACTTAGGCAGGTCAGCCGGCATATGTCTGGTCTGTAAATACCCAGTTTTACTTGGGCCCTTATTTTAAGGTTTCCTTCTTAAGAGTTTGCTGCAAACATCCCCTCAGCATTCGCCTGTGTCCCTTTTCCAAAACAACTTGTTCCTGAAGGTTGCCATTAAATTCAACAAAAAAACAACGGCAAAGAAGAGCTGAATTGGTTGGTAAAGGCTCAGTTGGAGCTGAATTACTAAATATGGCTGCAATAGCCCTGAACTGACAAAGTGAGTATCAAATGATTTTGCATTGCTGACAGTCACTGTGGTGTGCAACCACAGTTTGCTCTGTGTCCCCAACCCCATCTTGCTAACAGGTTTCTAAAATCAAAATTCTCTTTCAGACTTTTTCTGATAATATTTCCTATGCTAATGGACTCTAGCATGTGGAACAAATTTCTGACTTTATAGCCTGGGGAGATGTGTGATTATAGTGACATAATAAATTGTGTGTTCCCTGCTGGAGTAGCACAATGCTTGTGATTCCTTTGAACAGATAAACCTGAACGTCACATGCTTTATTTTTCAGTTATGAAGCAAAATAAGGAGGGAGTGTTATAAAAGAAGGAACATGTTACAAAAATAAATGCAAAAAATAGTAGCAGTTATAAATTGGGCATTTAATAAAATAGTTTTTATATTTTCAAAAAATTATATCCCCTCCAATAGATTTCAAACAACTATGCATATATGAACTGCATCAAATTAGGGAAAAATGGAAAGTTTTTTAAAAAGTGTAAAACACATTGTATCGCCAAGTTTAATCTTCTAGAAGGGCAGAATACTCAAGAGACAGAAGTCTAGACTAGTCCTCCAGAGAGACAGTATATAATGATTTTGTAGATAGAAAACTGCCAATGTAACAGGACTCTTAGCAGTATTATTAGCAGGATTACTACAAAGGTTCAGATTAAAATCACTTTAGCTTTATGCTTCTTTACAAGGAAAAGAAGCAAGTCATGTATTCATGACAGTATTGCTGCCTCTGAAGGTACAAACACTGATAAACAACCTTTCCCGAGTGATTTGCTTAAAGTCATGGTCCACACAGAAAATAGCAGAAAATAAATTTGAATCATCATTCTTATGAGGTCCAACTTTCTCCAACAACTGTCTGATTTTGTTTGCTTTCTAATACTATATGTATACTACTGGACTGTTGTATTTCCCTTTTTTCTTTTATTTTTAAAAATATTTTTCCCTCTTGTTTTCTTTTCTCTTCTCTTTCTTTTTTTTTTTTTTTTCCTTTCCTTTTAATGCAGATAATGATATCCCATGTGCAGACTCAGACAGCGTTCCTTCAGCCACGCTAATGGAAACAAGGAATCAAGAGGGCTTAAATTATTTGGTACTAGTCAAAGAAGGAAACCCAGATGAAGAATGCATCAATTCTGCTGAAATTAGTTAAGTCTGGTTACCTCTGTTTAAGAGAGTGAAAGAAGATAAAAAACTCTTTGAAGAAGACATAAGCCAAGGAAAATCTTCTGCATGTCATCATACTTACAGAAGTGTCTGTAAAGAAAAAAAGCAACTCTTTAATAAAATTACCAGAAAACACAATAAGGTCCAGAATGGTGTGTATCAGGATAAGACAGCGATTAAATAGCCTTTGATTTTCTACGTTTTGTGGTTTAGGTGATTCACCCGATAGTTTAAAGCAAAAAAAACATGTATCAGACAGTAAGAGATTTTCTTGTTGTATTGATTAAGTTTATGAAATCACATATGCCTCAGGCACAAGGCAGCCCTTCCAAAAAGGTAGTACTGGTTTGCTGCTTCAAAGAACAGAACAGCTCATTCATGAATAAAACCAAACAGTTGAAGTCTAGATTCACTGTACACAAACAGGATTTTGCAAACTGAAAAAATGACATAAATACCAAACTCCAGATCAGAAAGCAGTTGAAGAAGGGTGATCAGGTTGTCCACTGCTACAGGTGGTCTGTTTCCCTACTTAATTTAAGCAAATGTTTGCAATCATCTTGCATATTGAGTTACACAGCTGTTGATCTGTGAGTCTGGACAGTCCTATTCTCTTACACTTCTTCTCCTTTCCTTTTTGAATGTTCATCATCCTCGTTTATTTTTTATCAGACTGGGTGAAGGGAGGTACTCTTCCTTGGTTTGGTTTGTTTGGAGACCAACTCAAAATATATAATAAAATTTATTTAAAGAATTATTAAATAAAAGATAGCAATAAGCTTTTTCTAACCTTTCATCATGAGCAGTGGTTTGCAAATTATACAGAGATATTCACTGACATATTTCAGGAAGCTACAAACATGCTACAATTTTATGCAAATATTTGATAATAGGGCACACTGGAGAGTACTAAATGTTCTTTCTGATGTCAGAATGTATACATTTGCAAGAAGCAACTCCACTGCAATCAAGCTTTAAATGTTTCTTAAATGGAGATTCAACACAAATGAAAAAAAGATTTGGAATCTGAACATTTTACTAAAATGAAGTAGAAATCGAGATATTTTGAATTAGGATTTTTCAGAGTCCCTGAAAAAGCCCTTTCAAGCATTATATAATATTTTTCTTCATCTACAAATAAGTGTAATAGGTAGATTTGCTAATAAATATAATTGGGCACTTCACTGTGCTCACCAGACTGTGAGCAATGGATAAACAAATAAATACCGTGTTATGTTTCCTTCCTCTTCGAGTGCTGCTTGATTGGTTGTACAGCAATTCCTTCCATTTCAGTAATTTAAAAATTACTAATGTTTGCTAACCTATGGCACGTGCTGGGCAGAAACCAGGAGGATCTCTATTCTGTAGCCACCACACTTGACTGTGTTCTGCATGCAGTTTCACTTAAGTCAAGAAGACTGCTCTGTCAGCAAGCCACAGACAAAGGTTTTGAACAGCAGGACTCCGTATCATAGTTTTTCCTTTAGCAGGAGAAACCTCCAATCCTACTAAAATTTTGTCAAGACAATACCTTTCACAGGTGTCACGAGCACCTGTGATGTGATATCCCAAGTCAATTCAGTTTTGTGTAGGTCTGCATTAGAAAAGAATCATGGAAGAGCTTCACCAACGTGTAAACTGGGTTAGTGGACAAGATGAGCATCAGTGATGGAGAGCAGTCAGGAGCAATGCCCTCTACATCTTGAAGCAGTCACAAATTTACAAAGCCACACAGAAAGAAAAAGGGGAAGGTAATTCTTGTTGTGTTCACATTTTGTAAGTGTTGCAAGACAAGCCTAATTTTAATGAAAAATTTAGCACAGCATGATGAGAAAGAAGTGTCAAGTTTAATAAATGAATAAATAATGACTGCCAATAAATGAAACCTTAGGATGTTGACTAGTGATGTATGCCTTTTATACCTGATAGTATGGAAAATGTATTGGACAGGATAAAAAATTAACTTATTGATCCAAATTTGAGGATCCTGATCTATAACTTGTTGAATTCAGTGGAAGACACAATACCTACCCTTCCCAGTAACTGCAGTCATCTGAGTCATGCTCAATGATACAGAGTGAGCTCTGAGCATGGCCCTACTCATATACTGGCCAAAACTGCATTGTTCCTCCCTCATTTTCCTGACTTAGAGAAGTAAGTATGCAAATGAACTATTCCACTGAGTTATGGTAAATCTGAATTTGATGCAGGCAAACTTAGCCTCACTTGCATTCACTCATGATTCTACTTGAAGAGAGTTTCTTAATCCCTCGTATTTCTGTATCACCCTTCTCCTTACACATCTTCATGATTTCACCTTCCCTGTCTTAGTGAAGTGTTGGTTCCTCTTTTCATTCAAACTCTTATTGATGATTCATGTTTTTCCCAGCAACACTTTTTCACTGTCAGGAGGTCACCACTTGCCTTCCAGCAGACAGGCCTGGTGACAGTTTTCATGCTACTTTTCGACAGAGTAGGGAAGACACACATATGAGAGGTGATGAGAATGAAAGACCTCTTAAGCACATTCTCTCTTGGGCAGGGAAATGAGTACTACCTGGCATGTGTTTGCCTCTGTTTTTACCTCCTCCTATCACAGATCAAGGGAAAGAGTCAAGAAAACCTTGAGTTCAAATGTCTCGACTTCCACAGCTACAGATTTTGAGTTAGTATAGATGGATTTAAAGGTAATAATGTCATTTAAAGGAAATAGATACTTATCAGAAAGATTATATGTGAGATAAGGGCAGTATAAGGCATTTGGACCCAACTTTCAGCTGCTGTTAATCAGGTTAGATATGTTAAGATAAGCTGCTATACAGCAATATAAAAACTGTCTTCAAACGTTTATCTTAAATTTGTCCTGATACAGGTAGACCTATGCCCAGCCAGTTCCTGAAAAAAAGAGGACTAATCTCTTTAAGTCTTTTCTTCTCTGTTTTGTTGCTGGGCATGGCATGACACGGCATGGAATATCTCTTTGGGCAATATGAGTCATCAGCCTGTTTGTGTCCCCTCCCAATGCCTTGTGCACCCTCAGTCTATTCACTGGGGAGGGGGCACAGACTGAGAAGCAGAGAAGGCTTTGATTCTGCGCTGGCATTTTCAGCAATATCTAAAATATTACTGTGTTATCAGTATTGTTTTGGTTGCAAATCTAAAATACAACACAAGATGAGCTGCTGTGAATAAATTCCAACCCAGTATAGTCTCTAGGCTGCTGGGGAGAAGGGATGTGTTCTTCCAGGCCCTGATCAGGAGATGCCCCAGATGAGTCTCTGTGCCACAGCCAGTTCCTGTCTCAGGCTCTTTGTGTTCCTTGCACAGCACAAACACTGAGCAACAGTGGTGAGCACGGTGCACACATGATGCCACACACACACTCCACGAGTGCTGGGCTCCCAAACAGCTGTGGCTGAACTCTGGGCTGTTCTTGGATAGACATGGATATATCATCTGTCTGTAGATGGTTTGTCTAGTCCTTCAAATACAGACTTGACATGCATATGAATGGGTGAAAAATATTCTACTTCTGCCTATGATGAGAATTTCCTACAACCCAACACAGATGCTGTGGTGATTAATTAATGTTTTAAAACCATTTTGTAAATGTGAAGGGCCATGGTGGATGTTACTGATTTACTAAGGCAACGTTTTCAGTGGCATCAGATTTAAGTCTTCCATCTTCAGGTCTACAGCAGGTGGTAGCACCCAGCCATCAGTGCATTTCTGTTTTTCTGGGTTGCTTGCAAGAGCTTTTGAGCTGGCACATACTGATGACTGGAGCTTTCCAAACCATGTGTACCTCATGCTTTCTATTTGGGATCTATGATCAGGATACTATGAAAGAAAAACCAATGTTTTATTACAAGAATATTGAGTTCTTGTTAGATCAAAGATAAAATTATGGAAATGTGCTTGTAGCTGAAAATATGCCAGGCTCTAGCAGGATCATTCTCTGATCCCCATGTGCCATAGAGGGAGTGTCCAGTGACATAAGCTGTGGAAATGTGGCTGTCAAAAGCTCTGAAAGAAAAATTTATACAGCTTGAAAGAATGATTTGTGGAGATATGAAAGGCAAAAGACATCTTTGGTTTTATCACATTGAACAGAAAACTTCCGGTGTCAACACAATTTCTTTGCCTCTTCTATATTTAACATTCAGGTTTCATCTTCTCTGGGAGACTTTACAGTCATTAATTCCACGGCATAATCACATAGTTTGGGAAACTTAAAAATGACCTTTCTTTTGCAGAAAAGCAAAAGGTTGTACGATTACACTGCTAACAATTTTTTTTTGTTAGTCTTTGTTACCTGCAGAAACTGATAAGTGGTGAGGACAAGAAAGGCAAACACTAAGTTCATCTCAGCCTAACTTACCTGAGAACCTCAAGCCAGGATCCAGCACTGAAACTAAAGTTGTTCCTCAGCTTTCCTAGTACCCTAGATAACAGAGCCTAGTAACACAATGATCACAATGTCCCTCAAAATTTGCTTCTCTCACCACTTGTGTAGAAGGCACAAAGATCATCACACCCTTGCTTTCCATGATGGTTTTCAGCAAAGAAGGTTGTACCACCTATTTGAATTGACTAATGTCTCCAGGTTATTTCCTCTTTTTAAAAAAATTTCTTTGACATCTGTGGCATGCTGTCTGTGATGATTTAAGTCCTCAGGTGTGGCTTTACTGAGCATAGCCAGGTGAAATTGATCCTCTGTAATTTGGGTTTAGGACTGCATTTTCATGGTAACTGTGAAGTCAAGCTTTATTCTAGATTCAAATTTACCTATTTCTATACAAAGCTGATATTAATTCAGCTAGACCTGTAAAAGGATGTTGTAGAAAATAATGTCTGTAAAGTAGCCTTGTCAGGTCTGTTAATGGTTAAAAAATTCTAACTCACTTTCATTTAATTAATTCTTGAAAATTTTTGTTACACACACACTTCTAGTTGCAGAAGCTTGCATACCAGCTGGATTTTTCAAACAATCATGCCTCTATTTATAATGACACTTAGCAACTCTGATATTATGTTTTAACTCTAAAAAATAGCCATAAACCCAAGGTACCAAAGCCAAGTGAAGATGCCAAAATATTTTTGTTATTGCTACTGACATAACTGATACTGCTGTATAAATAACCTTTTTTATGATGTGTTAACTTCTTTGTGTGACATCTTCCATTTGGAGGGTGTTCATTGCTGCCTTCTGTCTTTTACTGTAAGAACAGAGTTGTAAAATAACTACTCCCCGTTTAGATATTAATTCCTTTTGTAATTCTGTTGGTACAGCTGGATTTTCTTTCTGGATAGGATAGAATACAATCATTTAATTTGGAAAAGACTTCTAAGATGATTGAGTTCAGCCGTCAACCCAGCACTTCCAAGTGCACAAGTAAATCATGTCCCTAAGCATCACATCTACTTGTCTTTTAAACACTTCCAGGGTTGGCAACTCTTATCACTTCCCTGGGCAGCCTGTTCCAATGCTTGACAGCCTTTTTTGAGAAAAAATGTCCCATAAAACCCAACTTAAACCTCCCCTGGTGCAACTTGAAGCTGTTTCCTCTCAGTCTGTCACTTGCTACTTAGGAGAAGAAACAGACCTCCACTTTCTTACAACCTCCTTTCAGGTACTCATAGAGGGTGATAAGGTTACCCTTGAGCCTCCTTTTCTCCAGGCTAAACAACTCCAGTTCCCTCAGCTGCTCCACATAAGATTTGTGCTCAAGACCCTTCATCAGCTCTGATGCCCTTCGCAAATTAACAGAATCAAGGTTGGAAAAGATTTCCAAAATCATGGAGTTCAACTTTTGACCACTTTGTCAACTGAACCATACCACAGAGTACCATGTCTGGTCATTTCTCAGACACTTCCAGGGACAGTGACTCAGCCACCTCAGCAATCCATTCCAGTATTTGACAACTCTTTCCATGAAGAAATTCTTCCTAGTATCCAACCTGAACCTCCCCTAGCACAGCTTGAAGATATGTCCCCTTGTCCTGCCACTTGTTGCCTGACACCTCACTACAGCTTCCTTTCAGGCAGTTATAGAGAGTGATAAACTCTCCTCTGAGTCTCCTTTTCTCCAGTCTAAGCAACCCCAGCTCCCTCAGCTGCCCTCACAAGACTTGTGCTCCAGACCCTTCACCAGCTCTGTTGCCCATCCCTGGTCATGCTCCAGCACTTCAATGTCCTTCTTGTCATGAGGGGCCTAGACCTGGATGCAGGATTCCAGGCATGGCTTCACCAGTGCTGAGTACAGAGGGACAATCTCCTCCCTGATGCTGCTAGCCACAGAATTTCTGACACAAGCCAGGATGCCACTGGCCTTCTTGTCCACCTGGGCACAGCTGGATCATGTTCTGCTGGATGCCAACCAGCACCCCCAGGTCCTTTTCTTCTGGGCAGTATTCCAGCCACTCTTCCCCCAACCGGCAGTACTGCCTGGGGTTGTTGTGACCCAAGGGCAGGACCTGTCACTTGGCCTTGTTGAACCTCATCCCACTGGCCTTGGCCCATGGATCTGGCCTGTCCAGATCCCTCCACAGGGCCTTCCTGCCCTCTAGCACATCAACATTCCCACTCAGCTTGGTGTTCTCTGCAAAGTGACTGAGGCAACACTTAATTGCCTCACCCATATCACTGATACAGATATTAAACAGGCCTGGCCCCAGTACTGAGCCTTAGAGGACACCACTTGTGACTGCTGCCCACTGGATGTAACCCCAGTGACCACTGCTCTCTGGGTCCAGCCATCCAGCCAGCTTTTTACCCAGTGATCTGGGTAAAACCCCAGCCAAGCCATGAGCAGCCAGATTGTCCAGAGTAATGCTTTGGGAAATGGTGTCAAAGGCTTTACTAAAGTCTAAATAGACAACATCCACAGCCTTTTCCTCATCCACTGAGACATCTTTCCATAGAAGGAAATCAGGTTAGTCAAGCAAGACCGGCTTTTTGTAAGCCCATGCTGGCAAAGCCTCATCCCCTGATTGTCCTGCATGTGCTGTGTGATGCCCCTCAAGGTGATCTGATCCACTCAGTTCTTTTCTTCAGGGAATGCTTTCTGGAATGCCTACCTATCTCCAAACAGAAATAAATTTCCGGGGAAAAGTGTTACTAAAAATCTCTTTAGAATTCTTTGATTCAATTTTATATTATGAATAAAATACTTAACCTTGATGGAAGCAATATAAGAAAAACTATTGACAAAGTGAATATAGCTACAAATGCCCTATAGTTACCATGTTTGCACAGTTGTGTTTTGGCTCAGACCACAGAGCCCTGCAGGTCCTAAATGGAGTATGTTTCTGGGGCATGAGAAGCAATAAAAGATATAGGATGACTTTTAAAAAAACAAGCCTATGTGCAAGGTTAGACTACGAATAAAGTTTTATGACTGTTACTCTAAGGAAGATGCAAATATAAAAAATTGCAAATTCTTATCTGATCTACACTTCTTTTTAAAATGACAGAAGTGTCAAGTTAAGTGGCAAAGGAAAACAATAATATTCTCTTGGAAATACACTCCCAAAGAGTCTAAACAAAATCAGATAAAAGTGCTGTCTTAAATACAGGATTTGCATTTTCTTAGCAGAATATACTCTCTGCCTTGACTCTCTGTGCACTCACTGAAGTGGAGGTCATGGCTAGTGACAACTGGGAGCTGTTCCTGGAGGCTTTCTTGCCTTTTTAGGTTATGAGGGTCTCTGTGTGTTTAGGATAATATGATTGACGGCTCCACTCCGGCCCCAATTAGCACCCTATAATTTATTAGCTTCTGCTTTCAGATTATGCGCTAACTTCACAAATATTTCAACCACGGAAACAGCAGCTATCAAGTGTCTCTTTCCTGATCCAGCTCACTTGGACTGCAGTTAAATACAAGGAGGGAACTGTGTAGGTCTGTCAAGAGAGAATAATCATTTGTGTCTGTGTGCAACTGGGGCTGTCACAGTTCTTTAGGACCCAGGTTCTGGAAAAAAGTTTTTCCACTGGATCAGAATCAGGGGTTAGGGCTTGGTTTCTGCCAGAGAGGTTCAGTGCAGGGTTGAGACCAATGCACTGGTTCTTCCTGAAAAGGCCAGTGTTTATCTGTTTATCACGTAAATACAGACTCCATGCAAACAACATCGGCAGGAAAGCTTGTGTCCCTCCTAATACCGTTTCTTTGCTCCTTGCTGCTGTGGTGTGGGGCCAGAATACTAAGGGCAGGAGGGAAGAGCCTGGGTGAGGCAAGAGAACAGAGAGGGGATGAGATGCAGGGTCTGGGCTTAGGAGAGAAGTCAAGGAGAGGAGAAGTGGAGAAGTTGGAGGGAGGAAGGGCACCTTGCAGCTGTACCCGGGCCAGGTAGGACAGAAGGAAATGTGTCATGCCACAGGGACATGAAATACTCTCAGCAATATCCAATGTGATACTACATCTCCTAAAGGGACAGCACTCCTGCCAGGTGTTTATCCTTCCTTTACCATGAATGAATAAGCAACTGGCACATATCTAAAGAAATGTTCCTGCCATTGGCCAGCCTGTGTTTTTGTGGGCTGCAGCCCAGCATGGCATGAGACCCGGGGCCCAGGAGAGTGCAAACCTGCACCCTGCAGCTCAATACCCCTGTATCCCTGCACCTCTGCACCCCTGCACTCTTATACCTCTGCATTTGTGCTCTCTGCATCCCTGCATTCCTAGTCCTGAACTCCTGAATGGGCCCTTCCAACACCTTCCCTATCCCTTGCGGGATCTGATGCAAGGAGAGGAGGGGCAGGAGGATGGGAACATAGCACCCCAGGGCCTCTGCTGCAATTTGCACTTACAGCCCTGATGCACTATATTCCCTAGTTATACCTGGCTAAGGAGGCAGTAGAAGGTGCATTGCAAAAGTAGCTTCTCCTCTATGATTAGAAATGGACATGGAATTAGAATGGACTTGAAGACAAGCCTGAGTTGCTTGTCACTACATTCAGATCAGATAATAATGTTATCATGCCGGGAACTAAATTAACCATATGGTTCCCTAGGCTGTAGTCCCAAAGCTTGAGATCTGACTGAAGAAAAGCTTTTTTCTCTTTTTTTTTTTTCTTTTTCTTTTCCTTTTTCTTTTTCTTTTTCCCTTTTTTAATGCTCTCCTGCTTGCATTTCCTTATGCAAAATTTTCTAGCCTACAAAATCAATGTTTCACTCCTGCAAATAACCATAGGACTCTCTCCTTTCCGTGCTACAACTGCTCCTCTGGGTGGCAGACCCGGGAAAACAGCCAGGACACTACAATCCTCCACAGGAGCTGGCTCATCCTTCTGTAATCAAAAGGGCACGTTAATTACAACACTTGCCTAGAAAAAAGATGTGCAGCAACTGCCAGTTAGAGAACTCTGCTGCATCCAAAGCCACCAGCAGCATTTTCTTCCCTTCCAAGAAGGGCCCAACATTTAAGCCCTAGCTAGAGCTTGTCTTGTGAACCTAAATATGACATCAAAGGGAAGGCGAGAAGGGTCGGCAGCTCCTGACCCAAGGAGGAGACAGGGCAGATACATTTCCCCAGAGGCGGCAGCACACAGTCTGGGGGACGCAAAAGGGATTATTCACCCTCTGCTCCTCCTTCCTTCCTCCTCTGCTGGGGCAAACACACTGGAAAAGGAGATAAGAAGTAAGCAATGCTGCCCTAAAGGTCTCCAACATTAGACTGTAAGTGTAGGGGCACATATATGCATTTAAGGGTTTTATGCTTCATTCTTGCAACTGCAGCCATACTGAAGCAAAAACCTCATTAAAATAAAGTGGAGACTGCACCCACAAATACTATGCCCTATCCTTACCTCCATCCTTCCCTTGACAGATCACTTTTAACCTCAGAGATCATTAAAATATTAATCCTTCATGCTTTGCTAATTTTGAGCTATGTTCAAAAAGGGAAATAAATATCTGCGGTGAATACATCCAGAGCTCATTTTGGAAACTCCTTGTGGAGAGGACACTCTTGCTGTTGGGCAGCAGCAGATACCCTTGCTATGACCAGCACTGTCATGCTCTGCAGCATATGCTGTTCCTCTGCCTCCTTCACTGGACTCTTCACGAATGGGTTTGAAGCTGTTTGTGTCTGTTTGTCCATCCCAGCTGGGATAGTCTGTTTGTCAGGTGGGCAGCTAGAGAGCAAAGAGTGGTGCATGACATTCAGAAAGGGACAGCAAGAGGATTTGCTCTTCAGGCTGCAGAGATGGGGACTCGCATCCCTTTCAGTGCATGACAAGCATGTGACAGGTAATATATACGTAACATCTAAGAAGGGTTTCTTTTGTAATTCCAGATTTTCCACAAGTATTCATGACTAAGGGAGTAATAACCTATGATGCAAAGAGGAAAAAAACAGGCTTGAGAAATGGCACGGAGGTCATGTGCACTGTTACTGCATTAGGAGTGGTGGCACCAGTCCTGCAAAGACAAATGCCCAAGCCTTAAAAAGGTTGGTGCTGGGAGTGGTGCTTCAGGAGTCAGAATAACACAGAGTGAGCAAAACTGCAAGGATTAGCCAAAACAGGGCATGTGTGTTTTCAGGCTGCTGTCCACCCAGAGTAGGAGCATTTTTAAGAAGTCATTTGTACTTTTAGCACCTTGAGCCACTGTCTTGGCTTTTGTGTTTAGATACATTCATGATAAAACAGCAAAAAATGTACCCACAGAACAAATGCCAAAACAATATTCATGGATTCATTGGATAAATCTCATGCTGGAATACATTCACGGTCAAAATGAATTGTAAATGCCAATGTAGTAAATAACTTGTTTATGCCTACATGAATATTTCCAAATGTATTTGGGCTGCGTCACTCAGCCCTCCTCATTAAGAATTGCAGAGAAGAGGGGAGAAAAAAAAGACAGAAAAAAGAAATAGTTGTGGTGAAGCAAAACAAATCATAGACCCAAATTTATCTTTAAAAAAACCAAACAAACACCTTTAAAAACAGCCTGAAAAAGCCCTCAGAAAAATGCTCACAAAATTACCTAGTTAACTATAAGCTTTTGCAGTTAAACACTGGTTTTGGTTACTTTTTTCCTGCAAAAAGCTGGTGCCTTTTTCCCTGAGAAACACCTTGGAATGTTTTTGGTTTAACAAATAGTGTAAATTCTGGGGTCAAGCCCTTTGCAGCTTGTCTGGGCTCTGGCTCTTTGGAGGCTGAGGGAAAAATGCCCGTCAGTTTTTCTGGCTGAAGGAATCATGGCAAGTCCACCCCTGTCGTTTGCTAAGCTCTGGCCAGGGGTGCTCCTGGTCGGCTTCTCACAGTATGTTCTCACACTGCTTTGTCAAAATCTTTCTGTTAGGATCCCTATTCTTTCCCAGAAACTGAGTTATCACCAAACCTAGGAGAAGCAAGTTTGGGTTTTATTCATAACTCGACTTCTGACACACAGTGAACATCATGCCAAATTATGTGAGAGTTTGGGAAGTAAAAACTCTCATTGCAGCACAAAAGTTCATTTTCTACTGCTTCTCCTAGTGTCAGGGGGTAATGTTAGGAATTTCCTACTATAAGCTTTAAAATTTGTCAGCTTCAAAGACATTACAAAAAAAAAAAAAAAAAGAGAGAGAGAAAAACCCAAAACAAAGTAGTATTAGGATCAGATGTTTTGTCTATTAAAAAAGTCAGCTTTTAAGTATAGGATAAGTGCCATTTCTGCCCTGTTTCATTAATTATTCATCAGCTGGTAGTAACATTTTAATTTACCACTGCAATAGCAATTCTATATGCTAGAGTCCCCTCTTCTAGCATAAGAAATACAGAGGAGTTCCTTTACTTCAACCAATTTTACAGACACACTGTATTCTAAAATGTAGCACTGCAATGGTCTCATATTTTCTTACCTTTTGTATTTATCTTTGTGTATTTTACTCACCAAGAAAGTATTATCAGCTGCTAGGATTTCTATTTATCTTTCATGCAAAATAATAAAATAACTCACTTCATCCACGTGAGAGATGTGATTTCTGCTTTATCCTGAAGTTTCCAGTTTGCTTCATTTCTCTTATTTAGCTTTAATTCTTCATTAAAGTACACAGGGTGAAAGAAGGAGATGCCTTTAATACAGCTTTGCTATTGTTAAATATCTAATTCCCCCTTTCAAAAAACCCCAAACAAAACAACTACTAAAGTGGCAAAATGACAGCAACAAGTAGACAAAGGGAAGTGTTAGAGAAAACTCAGAACTAATGTCCATCATGTGCTTTTCGCTCTGGTTTTCCCTTTAAAGGCTGTTGGGTTGGAGGTGAGCCATTCTTCGTCAGATTCCTTTCTCCCCCTGCTTTAAGCGGGTTTAACTTTCACCAGAAAATATTTATTGTAAAAAAAAAAAAAACAAACAAAAAAACCCAAAAAAACCCAAAAAAAACCAAAAAAAAAACAAAAAAACAAAAAAAAAACAAAAAAAAAAAACAAAAAAAAAACCCCACAAACCCCAAACCCAACCAAAACCAAACAAACAACCCCACCCCCAACCAAACAACTGTTACACAGCCAATGCAAATGTGCCAAACTCTGAGAAGTGCCACCTTGGTTTTTGTCTTTCTGGGATTTAAGCAGTTGTGAGGGGAACAGCTGCATATCTGTAAGTCCAGGGCAGGTGGCCCCAGTCAGACGCTTGCCACTCACAACCACAAAGCTGAAAAATCTGTCCAGTTCCTTGATAATCCAAAAATGTTCGTATGTTCCAATTTCTTCTCCTTTTACTTTTCTATAATGCGAAATAAAAATCCAGTTCAAAACTGCTTAGTAGCTTTCCCATGGTTGCATTCAAGAAATCACTTTCACTGCCATAAAAAAATATTCACACCACAAAAAAACCCCCACAATTTCCTCTGTATGAAGGCCAGTGGTTTTGCATCACCATCCAAGATGTCATTTTACTCTTTCAGAGTAGTCTGGCTGCAGGTCTGGCTGTGGGGTCTGCTTAAATAGAAGTTCAACGTCTTTGGCTCTCCTCTTGCAATAGAACGACTTTCCTTCCCAAAACACGTCTAAAGTATCGCCCTTGCAATGCCAGGTCCTTTTAAATCCCGTTGTCTTTCCCTGAGCAGCAGGGCCACGGTGTGCTGGAAAAGGGCAAGGGGGGATCTGAGAGTCTTTGAGTCAGCACATCAGCTCAGAAGGGATCCACCACAGAAGGAGTAACGGCGAGCTGCAAACCAAGATCAGAAGCTGTTACAAACTGACCCGATTTCAGCTCTGAATGCCACCATGTCTAACGGGTAGAGAGCTACAGGGGAGAGCCAGGGGAAGAAGAGTGAAGGACAGCTCTAAAACCAGTACAGATCCTTGCTTTTATCCTGAGGTTGCAAACCTGAGAATGGAGAGAAGAAAAAAAAAAAAAAAAAAAAAAAAAGGGAAGAAGAAAAATAGGTGCAGGCATTTAAGAACAGAGGAAAACAAATTGCATTCCTTGCCAGCTGAGATCAGTCTAAAGCATGGGATCTCCAGAGCCCCAGAAGGCTATGAAACAAGGAGAAGAGCCCAAGCCAGACTGGAGAAAGGCACACATCCCTCCTGCTTAAAGTGAGGACACCATAAGGAGCCATTAGCGGCTGCAATAAGGAAACCAGCATGAAGCAGACTTTCCTTCCCTTCACAGCCACCCAGGATCTGCTGTTGCTGGCTGTGCCTGTGTACCCATTTTTGTCAGCACCACAGCCACAGCCTTGATTCCAGACACCTCAACTGGCACTAACAGGGTAAGACCACTGCCTTTTTTGCTCAGCAAATGCAATTGTACTTTCTTCTCAAAAACTGGAAGGAAAAGGTAAATAGGGAGAGGAGCTAATGCATTAACATGCAGGGTGTCTAGAAATGACCCCTCAGGGCAGCACATGGATGTGGCCAAGCACTGATCTTTGGGCTGCTCCATTCTGCTCCCAGATCTTGCTGCTCAATGTAGGGAGCAAGACCAGGGCATGGACAAAAGTACCTCAAAGCAACCTGTAGCCTCAGGGCATGTTTGAGGGCATCAGAAATTTGAATAACATTGTGGAGATGTGATGTGTTGGCCTCTCCTATCCCTCCTCTCCCTTACTCACTTGTCTGGCCTGAAAGCCCCAAGAAGAGCACCCAGGTCAGAGCTCAGATGTCATGCATGGGGCTTCCACCCTCACTTCATTCCCCCACAGCATAACCTCAGCCCCCATGAGTTCTTCCCTACTGCTATGGAGGATGTGGAATCAGGGAGCAGGGATGCAGCTGAGCCAGGGGACCTGGAGGGACCGAGGGCAGCTCATTACCTGTGTCCACATTGAGGCCAATGCTCTGTGCCATGTCTCCTGTGGCGTTGGGGAAGGGGCCCGGCGTTGTCCAGGCTGCAGCAGCACCTGCTTCGCTCTTGCCCAGTTCACATGGGGGGCTGACAGGCGAGGACACGGCGGCGGGCGTGAGGCGGTGGGGGCGGACGGAGGCGGTGGGCACCAGCAGGGAGCCGTACCGGGGGTCGAAGTGGGGCCCGTAGACCTCGTGCATGGCGGTGGGGCGGGGGTAGGCCGTGCTCTGTGTCCCGATGTAGGGGTGGTGGTGGTGATGGTGGTGGTGGTGGTGGGCGTGGTGCCAGGGCTCGGGGCCACCCTGGTGCAGGTGGCCGTGCAGGGACGGGGGCGCGTAGGGGTCGGTGGCAGCGGCGAAGGGCAGCTCGCTGTGCGCGGCGGCTGCCAGGGGGCTGCCCAGGCTGGCGGGGACCGAGGAGGGCTGGTACGTGCTGTTCCAGAAGGATGGTGGGAAGATGCGCTGGCTCATTGGGAAGGAACCATCTGGGTGAAGGAAGTGGGAAAGAAAGTCAGCAATGAGCACACCCTGCGAACCTTGATATGCTTCCCCTAGGGCTCTGTCCCTCCCTGATCCACCCAAATCAGTCCTTTCATTCCCTTTATTCCACAAAAAAATGGCAAACATAAGAACTTGCTCCAAACAAGTACAGATTCCTCTCCAACTAAACATCTAACACACCTAGCCTACAGCTTATCCATGAAACTGTAACTATATCCTCCAGCTTTCTCTTAATATGTAGATTGGCAAAAGGTTGTTACCTAAGGGGGGAAAAACATCTCTTCAGTAGTAGAAACTGAGTGAGAGCTACTATATACCACTTAAATTTTCAGGACTGGGTTTTTCTTGTTTGTTTTTGTAATAATCTCCTTGTCTAAGCATTTGTGCCCAATGCTTCCTGGAAAGCAGCTGCTGCCTCAGTGCAGTTGCAAAGTGGGCAGGAACAGTGAGAGATGTGACTAAAGGCAAGTTTGGGTTACTCAAATATCTGAGAGCAATTCTCCATATATTACAGTGGTCTGTTTCTTAGGTATACTGTCAACATGTTTGGGAAGCCCTGAGCAGAACTTTGGAGATTGGCAGGGCAAAGGAAAAGGACCTTACATTTTCTCAGCCCAGCTAACAACATGCAAGATAGACTGGTGATTATTAATAGCAAAAGTAGATGTTATGCATGATTAACAGGGAATGCACACTGTTCCTGAAAGAAATAAAACCATGTCCTAGTACTTCTTTGCCAGGGAAGTATGTCAGCTCTGGGCCTTGACATTGCTTGGGAGAAGGGGGAGCTGTTCATGATGAGAAAAAAACCTCCTCTATGCCATCAATTCCAGCACTGAATATCTCTCACCCATGAAATATTCTTAGACACTACAGACAACAATGTGTGCAGGGTCTGGGAAACCAGCCCTGGCTGAGCAGGTGGCCCTGTAAGGGAGGGTTACTAAGACTGCCCACAAGGAAGTGCCAGTGCTAACTCTGTGGCAGATGAAGTGTGGGGAAGGTTATTTCCCTCTACCCTGACTACCCTTGTGGGCCTGTCCTGTGTGAATCAGGCATGGATAAAGAGGTGTGCATAAGTCACAGCCTTGGCCTTTCCAGCACATGGCCATGGGCAGGTCTGGAAGCCCTTGTTTTCAGAAACTTAAGAGTTCTTGTCAGTGCTCCAGCAGCAATCAAGGTGGTGATACGTGCAGGGCAAGGTAGAGGGACACACACAATCATTTTTTTTTTAGAGATGGGAAGCTGATGAGATGGTTACCACATTTGCTTTTTGCTTTGCTTCCATCCCTATGATCACTCTAAACTGAGAGCTGGGGTCAGTGGGGAATACACTGGTCACAGTCACATTTTGGGAGTCACTCTGACTCCTCCAGGTAAAGCACCTGCAGTGAAAAGACAATTTTTCCCCCCCCACCACTTCTCAGGCTGCTTTCCCCCCAGGCCATGCCCCACCCATGGATAATCTGAAGGGCTTTGTTCTTTCCTTTTTTACCCTACAAGGGCCAAGCAGCTCCTAGCCTGGGCTCCCAGGGGCTGCCCGCCGGGCAGCAGCCGCTGGTGGGAGGGAGGATAGAGCCGGGATGCGCAGGCGAGGCGGGGACGAGGTGCCGGCCCAGGGGAGCCCTTGTCGCCCCCACCGCCCCCGCGGCCCCCGCTCACCCCGCCAGGAGCCCGCGCCCCGCGCCGCCTTCGCGCTGCCCAGGGAGAAGCTGCTGGGCTGGCTCAGCGCCCGGCTGAAGTGCTCGTCCACCACGGCGCTGATGTCCCCCTGGAAGTAGGTGAAGAGGACGCAGCGGGAGCTGATGTACTCGGCCTCGGGGGGTCGCTCCTTCTCGGGGCTGCAGTCCTCCTCCTTGATGCTGGCCGCGGGGTGGCTGGAGAAGGAGCTGCCGGCGCTGCTGCCGCTCTCCGGGGCTTCCTGCATTTTGGAGTAAAAGGCGAGTTTCTGCAGGGAAGGAAAGAAAACGGGGCCGGTCAGGCAGCAGGCCGAGGTGCGCCGGCCCGCCCTGTGCTCTCCTGTGCCCGCTCCCGCCGTCTGTCTGAGGGTGCCACAGCCTCGTCCTCGGCTGCCCGCCCTTCCCTCAGCGTGCACCACAATCCCCACACCCCCATCTCGCCCTCTGTAGTCCGGGGACAGAGAAGGGACTGCAAATTGGGCTGGGGGACCGAAACCCACAGGCGTCAAACGGGATGGAGCAGGAGAGCCGCGGGGTGGGGTCACACCGCTGGGTCCCTGCACCAAACACCAAGCCCCGCTAAGAAAAGGCTCTTTGCAGCTGCCTCCGGGGTAGACCGGGCCGCCGAGGGGCTGCAAGGCAGGGGCACGGCCGAGCACCCAGGGGGCAGCCCCGGCAGCTGAGAGAAGGCCGGAGCCGCTCGGCCCCTGGCTCCGAAACCCCTGTCTGGTGCAAAGAGTGTCCCGTAACCCGCAGCACGAGGTAGAGGGAAAGAGGGGGGAAATGACAGTCTCAAACACACTTCAGGGCAGAACTCAGCATTTCCCTGGACACCGAGAGGCTCCAGCTATTTACTACAGGATTAATCTCCTTTTGCTGGGCTCCGTCGAGTGGGAAAAGAGCGGGCGCTGTGAAGTTTGCGGGATGTGTCCCGTCTTTAGGCGCGTTAGTGTGTCTGAGCTGCTGAGGGTTCCTTAGCAATAAGCGCTGGGACGCGGAGCCCGGCCTTGGCCGCTGCGGGCACAGCCTTGGGCCGGCCGGCGGGAAAAGAACCGAGCAGACGGGGCAGAGGCTTGGGCCGAGACGCGATATATTCGATAATGTCACTCGTCGCGACGGCCGCCTTTCCGCTTGGCTGCCGGTTCGGCCATTGAGGTAATGATCATTCCCCCAATAATGTCATGAGCCGGGGGCTGAGGGGGCGGTGGGAGGGAAGGCAAGGTGGAGGGAGACATCATCTGCTATTTGTGACGGGTCCCGGGCCCCGCCGCCGGGCGCTGGGGCGGCACAGGGACCGCCACGCTCTTCTCTATATCCATCGTCTTTTCGTTATGCCCCGGGAGGAAGGAATTAATTCTGGTAGAGGTAAGGCTAAGAGGAAAACCGGGAGCGCAGAAAAGGCTAAAAGGAAAGCGGTGTGCAGCAGGTGCAGCCCGGGGAGCCGGGGCTGACCCACGCGGGGCCGGGCGCGCCCCAAACATCCCGGCGGCCGGAGCCATCCTTGCCCTGACACCCCAAACATCCCGGCGGCCGGAGCCATCCTTGCCCTGACACCCCAAACATCCCGGCGGCCGGAGCCATCCTTGCCCTGACACCCCAAACATCCCGGCGGCCGGAGCCATCCTTGCCGGGACACCTCGGGATCAGCCGGGAGCCGCCACCGCCCGGGCGGAGGGAGTTACACGCGGGGAGGCGGCGGGACGCGGCTCCAGCTCAGGAAGCACCCGCAGCTCTGGGGCACCCGAGGGGCTGGGGCACGTCCTGGGGTCCCGCCGAGAGCGCCCCGGGAGAGGGGAGCATCCTGCAGCCCCTGCTCCCCTTGGCGGGCGCGGTTTGCTCCGCCACCGCCAAACCGGGGAAACCCCGCAATCCCCCGTCTGTCTCGCCTCCCGCACTCCCAGAGCGTAACTCCGGAGCACCCCTCCGAGGCGGCTGTAAAAGCTCTGTCCCAAGCGGCTCCCGTGGATGCCGGAGCGCAGGGAGAGCGATGCCCCGGGAAGCCCCCGACGGTCCCCGCACAGCCTGGACATCGCACCCCGACCCGCCGCGCTCGGAAGTAGCCCGTCCCGGTAAAGGAAACAAACAAGCGAATATTTTAAAATAAACAATTAGGCAAACAACCCCCCTAAAATTCCTGCAGAGGGTTAAAATCGCGCCCTCTGGCCCGAGGCATCCCGCCGGGGTACGTACCCTGCCGAGCCCCGCGCCAAGGTGGGATGCGGTTCTGCTCCGCTCACCATCGCAGGCTCCCAGATCTCCCCCCTCCCGCCCCCCCTTTCCCCTCCCCTTCTCCTTTTCCCATTTTCCCTTTGGTGAGGCCCCAGACGGCCATCCTCCAGACGATACCCCTCCCACCTTCTGCCTCCTCACCGCTGTCCCCCACACGTACCTGGGGGTAGGGGCCGTAGGCTGCTGCGAAGTAGGGCTGGGGAGGACCGTAAACTTGGTACATAACATCCAGACAGCTCATGGCTGGCCGCGGCCGAGAAGGATTTTTTTCCTCATCAACTCGTGTTCTGCAAAGTGGAGCAATGCTTCGGGGGAGGGAGGCTCCCGGGGGTTAAGAGGCACCACGCACTGGTGGGAGGAGTGAGGGGGGATGAGGCTGCGCTGGGCTGTGCTGACACCCCCTCTCTGCCTCCTTTCCCTGCCTGCTGCCCTTCCTATAGCGGGACTCCCGGGACTGGCGGGGCTCCCCGGCCGCCGAGGGAATCTCAGCCCCGGGCCTGGCGGGTGGCAGAGGCCAGGGCAGCAGGGAGACCCCCCGTTCCGCAGGCGGGTCTGCCCGGGAGCAGCGGGCCGGGAGGCGCAGGGGGAGCTCCTGGCAGAGGCCAGGGCAGCAGGGAGACCCCCCGTTCCGCAGGCGGGACTGCCCGGGAGCAGCGGGCCGGGAGGCGCGGGGGGAGCTCCGGCCACGCAGGAGAATGGCGGGGTGCGGGGGGACACCGGGGCTCGGCGGGAGATGGGGGCTTACCCTGCGAGTCAACGCGTCTCCTCCTGCTTTTTATTTTATTTCATTCACTTCATTACATTCCTCGTGCCTCCTGTGCCGGGTGCTGCCCAGGGGAGGATGCCCCCGCTCCAGGAAAGGCAGGGGTCTGGGTGACCCCATCCAAATCCTACCGAGCCCGGCGTCCGCCAGAAAATGCCACCACCAAAGCCACAGGAGTTGAGAAGTCTGATAAACCGAAGGAGGAAAAACCAGTTGCTCCCGAGGAGGAATCTCCCCAGAAACTTTTGAATCATTACAAATCCCGGGAACAGCGATGCTTTTGCGTTTAATAGAAACTAAAACTACGCCGAGGGCAAAGTCGTGTCAAAACAACAAATTATCATGAAGGTAAACTGGATTTACTCCCTGGCTTTCTGCTGAGTATGACACGCAGAGTTGTAAATAGGTGAATGTGTCTTCACTGATCATTTTAAAGGAGTTGCATAGGCGGCAAGTTTATTTTTTAACAGAGATGTAAGTTTTCATTTCAATATCAACTCTTTGAAACGTTCAGCTTCATGGTACAGGTAACAACCACTGCGAGAAGAGACCCATTTTGTTTTGTTTTAAGCACTTGTAATAAAGCAGAAAAAATATAGAAAATACAAGAGAAAGAATATTACTCAGTTTTCAAATGCTGATTGGTTACAAAAGTATCAGGGAAAATCTGAAAACAATGAACATACTGAATTCTGAAGACGCAGAAATATTTAAACTGATTTTAGCAGAAAAAACATCATATTTAAAACTGCACACTGACTCTGTTTTGTTTTCTTCAAAATGCAATTTTTATATTCCAAGTGCTAGAAATTGTTTTGAGTGCCTGTTGTTCACCAAAATCATATTTCAGTGCCTAATGAGCATGTTTCAATGTTTTCTGCACCAGATGCAAGTGTTAACATTCATATTTAAACAAATCTCTTTTTCCCTATTCTAGTTTGGGAAATTAGTTTTTCATACAGCAGTGCAACCTGAAACACTGTAGCTGTGGGCTCTGCTTCAGTGTAGCTCCTTCCCCCATGAGAACCAATTTTGTGTTGGTGGTCAAGAAAATGAGGGGATGACCTCTGGGTATTACGGTTTAAAATAAGAGAAGTAACCTATACTCTGTAATTTTATTTCTCCTGAACAGTAAGCAAATAGCCACAGTAGAGAGAAGGACTCACTCTGTGGCTGGTGTCCAAATTAAAGCAGTCAGCTAAAGAACAGCCTTTGCTTCCTCACCGTGAGAGACTGAGAGATCTCACTTGGGACAACAGGATCTCACTTCTCCTCTATGTCCCTGCTTGTGAGAGGTCGGGAGCTTTCCTAGCACACACAGACCTGTGTGCCTGTTTCAAAGGTAATAGTGTGCTGGTACCAGGACAAGGTACCAAAAAAAGCCCATTTCTCAGAGGGCAGGTCCAATGAACACCTGCTCCAAGGACACAGCATGGCTTCCTGCTCTTCAGACCAGCCCTTCACCAGGACTCTGTGCCATAGCAAAGGTATGACCTGACATTGGCCAAGGCTGAGCATTCCCTTGTGTGGAGAAGCCCAAGGTGTAACAGCAACATGTGTGACTGTGATGTGGCAGGTGGTCTAGCTTGTGTACCCTGGAGAATCTCCCCTCGAGGGCTGAGTTCAGGGGTTTTATCTCATGTCCAAGTATATGCTAGGGAAATCAGGTCTGATGTGGCTTGGTATGAATCAAGTCTCTTTTATAGGTAGTTATTCGACTGTAAAACTGTGCAGTGTAAGACACAAGTAAACTGCAGTGTCTTAATGCAGAGCAATACAAACATTAATGCAAAAATGTTGGCAGTATTTTGCCTCTTTGGTGCATCTGTGAAATTAGTCCTGGTATAGGAAATTATCCTGGAAACCAAGGGTCAGAAACTATATTCACTAATGATCTCACAGTGTATTTACAGTTATAAAAAACCAGTCCTCCTTGCTCTTAACTAAAGAATTTTAGGTGGATTGAGTCACACAAGGAATTACAAAAACTTGGAAAGAAACAGCTGAGTTACCTCAGAGAGAAAATTATGACAGCAGTAAAGGAAAGCACAATTTTAGAAAGGACATGGGTTAAGAACTGGCTGTGTACCATCACAGCATGGTCCTACTCTTAAGCCATACACTGGTTCATACAATGTTCCACAGCAATAGTATGAAAAGAAAAATCTTCTTAGGAATAAGGATAGGTTCTGATAAACAGTGAGATGCAGAAAGCTACAACTTGCCTCAGAAAACATTCCCATAAAGCAAGTCAGTGTTATCTTCCAACTAAGCTGGAACTTTTTACAAAACAAGAATTGGGTACTACTGCAGATGGTTCACCAGAAAAGTAAACAGATCATGAAACTAAACATCAACATTCAGAGAGACTGGGACAAAAACATGTTAGCACTGACCACATTTGTTGCTCACCTTCCCACATCCAGTGCCAGCCTGCCAGCCTCTGGTGTGTGAAGGTTTGAGCACTGAGTATTGTGTTCAATAAAAGGATTAAGTATTTATCATCCAGAAGGGACATTTCTGATTTTCCAATCATACTACTTATACCATTCTTGCTGTTCATAATATACTTCTTTAGAAGCTCAGGGAGACTTTCACTGTTTCCAGTAAGGCATACTTTTCCGAATAGGAGATACCATGCGGTGGGTGGAGAATCCAGCCCTCGCTGCAGCCGTTTGCCACGCTGCTTAGCAGACTTTAGTGTTTTTCTCTTCCAGCTTGGGCTGGCTTGGCTTTAGCCTCCAGCTGTTGGTTCATGTAATGCCTTAGTTCATTTATCTAAACAGTCCTTTTGTATGTAATATTTTCTCTTATGAAATTGATTTTATTCCATATAATATTTTTTCCTGCCAAAATAGATGGAGCTCCTTAACTTTCCACTGCAATTCCTCTAATAGTTTTTGTACAATTTATTTGCAACCTACACAATTTTTCAACATTGTTTTAAAAGTATTGAGGCAAGAATTAGTTGTTTTTCTAACGTTTCTCTTGCTGAAGGTATACACAAAGTAAAATACCTTCTTTGCAACTGATACTTATAACTATTGGGGTTTTGCCATAACACAATTTTAAAGACATCATAGTGATGTGCTCTCCCACTGGATGACCACTCTATTTTCAGTTTTGATACTACAAGTACATAAAGTCATGGACTGCTTGGTGGTGAGGAGCTGATGGCATTGTGAACCTTTAGAATTTCTTCTAAACTCTTACATATCTAACTGACGTTGCAAGTAACTAGGCTGAAAACTGATGATCCCATGTGAGCCTATGACATCTGCTCATGATGCTTTTCACAGTCATCCTTTCTAAGACATTTTCCATCACTTGTCTTCCTTGGTGACAGATATGCAACTCTTCAAACAACTCCATTTATATGCTATTTGTTCTTGAGAATGCCAAGAGACTCAGCAACAGACTCAGGTATTGCCGAACATCCCAATACTCACTTTACTCACCAGTCTTCTTGTTACTATGTTACCTGCTAAATTTATTGGTTTTATTGGTTTGATTTCATATCAACTTTCAAGTTACTGATTATCATCTTGCACAGTCCACAAATGAGCTAATACAAATATTCCTACACAATGTTCATATACTATACTCCTATGTGACAGTAGTCATATTTCTAAAATAGTGTAGATTGTGTGTTGACTTGTTTCTTGGGGTCTTTTTGTTGTGGTGGTGTTTTTTGTTGTTGGTCTTTTCTTTTCTTTTCTTTTCTTTTTCTTTTTTTTTTTTTTTTTTTTTTTTTTTTTTGTTGTTGTTGTTGTTGTTGTTTTGTTGTTGTTTTGTTGTTGTTTTATTTTTTGTCTATTTGCTGTGTGTATCACTTAAATTGTCCCATGCCTCTTCCATGAGATGATAAATTCAGTTTCACTAGTCTTCTTGCTCTTGCTCTCTACTTTACTGTCTGATGCCTCAATCTGCCTGTAGGACTCAGTACATACTTAACTTACAGCTGAATGCACTGCTTGTGAGTTTCCATGGGTCAGATTTGGCTGAAATGAATGAAGATAGATAATGCTGTTCCTCTTTCTTATCTTGTCAGCCATTGTGCTGCACATCCCTAAAAGCTTTTTTGTTTTTTTTAGGGCTTGGCAACTGTTACCATGGTGTTCTCAGGGGTGTTTTTGAGGTCCAGCCTATGGGTCTGTATTAATACAGAAGACTTTAGATTCAAGAGCTTCTGGCTTGGTAGATTTTGTGGATACTGAATTAGCTGACATTAAAGATAAAAATCAGTATTATAAATAGAGTAAAACGCAAAGTAAAAATAAGGGGATAATTGTCTCCTTCACTGTCCTGAAAACCTGTGTTTCAATCTCAGAGAGCTTGTATAGTTAATTTTGATCTACCTTTGAAGGTATGATTTTTTTTTTCCCCTTTTCCTTTTTTCCCCCTTACACCTCCAAGAACTAACTGTTAGCTGCTAATTAACCACACGTATGGACACTGTTTGGTGTGCATTTGTACATGTGACAGCGTGTCTGCTCCAGTGACATGCTGTGCAGCAGCTGGAACGTATGTGGTGATTTTTGCTCCCTGATGTGTTTCCAGGGGAGGTGCAGCCTAGCCCAGGGTGCAGCATCTGGTGTGTGTCACTCAGCTGTCCTGCCCAGCCCTGACGGGCCAGAGGCATCACCTGTCTCCCCTCTACTGATGGCGGCAGATGAGGAGGTCGTTATGCAGGGCTGGGAGGGAAATCCAGAGCTGTCATGAGGGAATACATCCACACGCGTGAGAACACACTGAATGCATTGCATTTAGGACTTGATTTCGCAATAGGAAAGTTCATAGAAGATTTCCCCCAAGTCAGCATAGGAACAGACTCAGTTTTGCCTTCAGAGGCAGAGACAGCAGCTTCTCTGATGCAGGTGTTTTGTCACATTCAGATCTGAGATGAGTCAGTGTGTACCTCCTTCTCCCTCTCAGCACTGAGCCACCAGAAGATGAATCTGGCTTGTTGTGAGATTCATTCACTAAGATACATAGCTTTTGTATTTGTATACAATACCTACAATGCATAATTTTTCTGTGCTGAGAGCAGGAAGATAATTTCAATTAAAATTTTCCTTAGCAATCACTTCCATGCACAAAATAGGTGGGATTTATGCTTTCTTTTATTTTTCTTTTTTTTTTTTTTTTTTTTCTAATTGCTTTCATGTGAAAGCAGAAAAAGGTTGTGTCTGCACTCTTTTGAGGTTTCTTAAGCACCAGACCTATCAATACAGTCACTAAGCTCCTGATGTAATTGCAATATATAGATTCTCTGCAATGTCCAGTCTCAGTGATTTTGATTGCACAATCGTACCTTTGCATATTTTGTTTTGAAAAAGAAAGTGGTTTTATACAAAGGTTTTAATTCCTGTAGATGCTTTCATTATAGAAGCATCTTTCTTTCCACTCTTTTAGATAATATTTCAGACAGAGGGAGGTAGGTGGCAGAGGAAGACTGCAGCTTGAGAGAGTAAGTGGCTCGATGCAAGGAAACAACAAGAAAATCAGGTTTTCAGCAGAGCACAAACAGGTAAGGTCTTTTAACATCTGTACAGACTTTAATATACTGCAAACAATACAAAGCTGGGATGAGGAAAAGAAAGGCTCTCATTTAACTTCCTTGATTAAGTCTTCCTCAAGTGAAAGCTTTAATTGCTCAGAGTGGTCAATATTATATCATACAGAAGGGGCTCACTGCTTCGCTTTTGTTTTACTTAGCATGTATTTGGCTAAGCTTTGACAGAATGCGACTAGAAAATGGTAACAGAGTATATTTTAAGCAACAAAATTGCAAAATAAGATAAAAAGAAAATTCATAGCAAAATACTGGAGGTGGAGCCATGCTACAGGGAATTGTGTTCTCATTGCCTAGAATTGCCCCAAATAATGTAGCTCCTGGGTTAAGTGCAAATAGGGGTGATTTCAGGACCTGGAAAATATCCTGACTTTATGAAACTGAACAGACCCTACATTTAATTATTTTTTTTAATGGTCATATTTAATAGCTGCAAAATCCAACTCCATCTTCAGAAATGAGGCTGGAAAAACAAACAAGAAGGAGAGAGGAAGACAATAAGAAAAGAGTGAACAAACATATTGACACTACAGGTAGGCATTGTGTGAGGGAGAAAGAAACAAAATAATATATCACTTGATTTTCATAATATCTACATATTGCAGTCCAGTCCACTGAGAAACAGTGTGTGGATGGTCATATTGTAGCCCAGATAGGAATTCTGACTTAGTTTTGTATTGGTATCTGTGTAAATTTACCCTTTTAATATGGAAAGATATTAGTATGCAGATGACTTATTTGTAATAAATAACAATTTATTACAGACTCTATTGAGGACATGTCGTTTGTGCCCCATGCCCTTTCTTGTATACAAGATTATTAGAATAAGGGTGAATGAAATGAAATCCCACGCAAAAAGCACAGACTCAAAGGCAAATTGTAATGCTCATATCAGGGCTCATGCTGGGATCTTCATGCAGGATGGTTGCACTTTTTAAAGAATAAGCTCTTCTCATACTGACAGTAGAGTTTTACATGTACCTGTGAATCAGTCAGTGAGCTAGCACAGGAGGTAATAGCTATGGGCTTAGGAAAAGTAAGGCATTCTCACACCTCTGCTGAAGAAGACCTGTGTGCATTAAAGAACTTGTCTACTGAGTTAAACTGATGGAGATACTATTCTAACAAATCAAGTTTTTGAAATGCAGATCCAGTTTTCATAGCAAGGTAACAGAACACAACTTTCATTTCAGAAAGATAACCCAATTGAGGGAAACATTAAAAAATTAAATATCCATTCTTGTTGAAGTTTTATATATAGTTGGTAAGAGCCAACATACTTGGAGTTGCTGCTTCACAAGAAATTAATAAGCAGGACTCGTTTAGCCTCAGAATTTGCCATAATTTTTGAATGACGTTTTTCAGAAATTGATACAGACAGTTCTCTGGTGAGACGAGAGCATGGTTTATTGTAAAGGAGACTATGAAGCTGAAGAACTGGCCAAATGCAGAAGGCAACAGGAAGGTAGCTCAAAGCTATTTTTGTGTCCCTGTCTGTTGAAATACTACAACTGCTGCATTAAGTAAACTGGCTTGCCCACCACTCAGGCATCAATTTTTGTTACACTGTCTATTGCTGATCACAGGAACAATTTTGTCAGTCTGTGTGTCTCTTGTCCTGATTTGGTCTTTTACTTCCAGCCTGGGAATAGGCTGGGACCTGGCTTTATTGGTTTTGCTGTGCAGGGGTGCTGCTGCCTTCAGGAGCCCTTTGTGCACCTTCCTGGGGCAGGCAGGCAGTAGCTTGCCAGGCAGCTGAAGCAGGGGCTGAGGGTGATTTCCAGGGAAATCAGAAACACTAAAAAAAAAGCTGTTGGGGAAAGCCTGCCATCAGCTCCATGCTCCAGAGGAAGATCAGGATACTCAGAAACCCCTCAGAGCTCTTTCCTCTCCCAGATGGTGTGTGCTTTGTCCCACCCATGCACTTCCAAGGACAGAAGTTTGTCTTTCAGCCTGTCTCTCCAGCCAGCACGTGCCAAACCGTATTTCAGTCTCTCGCCTTCCAGCACCAAGCAACTCCACAGTCCTCACATTCCTGCCGCATGGGACACCCTGCTCCTGCCTCTTCCCACGTGGAGCACAGCTTGCTGCCATGCTCCAGGGGAAACCACACACCAATTATTGGGGGTTGTGCTCTCTCCCAGGTGTGTTGTCATGGTGGAGGACAAATTTTATCATTCAGCAAAACACACCAGGTGCCACTCTCCAATGATCTGCAAATGCAATTATAGAGCTTGAAGCCAGTGTCAGAAAAGATGTCATATAACCTATTTGCTGCTAGGTTCTCTCTTGCCCTGCATTCTGCATGTGCAGAATTATAGTTACACTGCTCCTTTTCTACTTGCAGCCAGGTTGGAGTGTGTGTCCTGCTCTTCATTGGAGCTTCAGAAGTTGGTTGCAAGTTCTTTCTCATGTTACTTTTGTGCATTGTCCTGGCTCAGTGTCAAAAGTCAGTTTCCCCAGAGAAATAGGGTCCATCATTTCAGTGTTCTCCCATTTGCCTTGCTCAGGGATCCTTCCACCAGGATTCTAAAAGCAACTGCCTTATGACACCTTCCTCTATGCTCCTCTTATTTGAGATAAGCAAGATGACTCCTACTCCATGAATTGTATGTGCTAATCTCCTAAATCAGTAATGCTGCCTCACAGCTTTTGCACAGATGAGAGAAAGCTGGCACAAGGGTAAAATGAATTTTTCAAAGGGTATTCAGGGCATCCTGACATTGCATGTTTGAGCCAACTAGTTACATGTGCTTTAGCCAGAACTATGTTTTCTTTTGCATCTCAGAGAGCACATGCTGAAGTAGTGATTTTGTACATACATGAAACACTAAACAAAAGAAATTACCATCCTCACTGACTTAGTAAAAAGGCAATTATCTTTTGCCAACACACTTGTTTCTTCAGCTGTGTTCTTCTGTACTCACAATTTGTCCTAATACGCAGATTGGTTATGATTTCTTTATCAACAAAAAAGAGTCAATACTTTTGCTTTTAAGAAAGAATAAAAAATATTTAAAGTATGGGTGGAAATATGCCCAAAATATATACGTTTTTCACACTGAAGATCTCCAAATGTTTTGAAAGGTGTAGTTTACGTGTCTGCTAGACTGTCCCTACCAAGTTTATTTATCTATTTAATATCTACCTACCTACGTACTAGCCTATTATACTAATTTCTCAAAATTATCAAATACCTAAGTAGAGACAACTTGAGAGGGATATCATGGAAAGAGAAGACTGAGCAACTAATATCTATAAGCCAAACCTTCAGATCTAAGGGTTAGGATGTGGGAACTTCTAAACCAAGGACTGGAAAGAGCACTTTGTCTTTTGGGGGCATTGGGTAGACTGAAAGCTAATATGCAGCAGTTTCATGGACAAAATTCCATGGACAAAACCTTCAGTCTCCTTGAGGGATTCATAATGTTTCCAGGTTGCTGTTGTCTTTTGTATAAACACTTGATCAAAACCTAAATCACTGATTTCCCACAGCCCTACTGAGTTAATATTTTTCACTCATTTTTAAAGAATTCATTTTCAAGAAGCACTGGAAATCTACCTGCACTTGGAACTTCTGGAACACCTTTAAAAATCCCTATCACATGTTAATTACTATAAGCACTATAACTGATCACCATTTAGTTCTGTTGTATTTTATAGTTTTGACAGACCTTTTCCTGATGCAGTTGTTTTCTGGTGATGATCCTTCTGTCACAGAGGAGAACTTTCAGCTTATGCCTCCCTTCTCTGCCAGAGTCCTCATTTCCACCTTTTTTTCCTGGAGCCAGCTGGCAATCTCTGTGTGGTTCCTTCAGTTTCTCTGGTGAGTCTTCACACTGTGTGTGCCTTCAGTAGGTGTCCCTCACTTCTGCAGGCCCAGTTTGGATTTGGACATTTTCCTAGGAAGCTTCATCCTCATCTCAGCCCTGCATAAGCAGCATTCCTGGTGGGGACAGCCAGCTGGCTGTTGCAACCTTTTTTTCACACCATGCTATGTAAAACTACACAGGGCAGGTCTTGTTGATGTGTGAAAAATGCTTCTAACAGCCTGCTCCCATGGACACTGAGGTTTCCAGCTTCACAGACTCCCTTACCCACAGTGAGCAAAAGGGCTGGAAACAAGGAAATGCTTTGCTATAGGCAGGGAAGGGAGAAGAAAATGAGTGCAGGAATAGGCTTGGTTTTCAGAAGAACAGAAGTTTCCTGAAGCATGCTGACTGGGGGTTGGCAATGTGGGCAAACAGCAAGCACAGTAAGAATGAGCCTAAAGAAACACTTGTTGTATGCACTTTTAAAAGACTGTTTTACTGATTAGTTTACATGTATTGACTACTTTCCACTGATCAGCTGGCATACAGTATGTGTACATTTGGCTTTTCTGGGTAAATGGGGCTTGTGACTGCTCAGAATGGCACACCACTAGTGTATCAGTCATCAGTGGATGTAACACCAGACAAACATATTCTGCCATGCTGAATATGAAGAAGGCAGTAAAAGTGGTTTAAAAGTGCATGCTTTTTAGGAAATAATGTTCATGCATGTTCAGGCCAGCAGTTGACATTTCTCTGAAGCCAGAAGATGCCAGAAGCAGGCCTTTATTTCTCTCCTAGAGGTCATGGAAAGTAGCTGTTCCCAGAAAGCCCCTGCAGGAGAACACTTCCAATGCCCTCAGACTGCAGCTGCTCCTACACCACATACATCTGGGTGGTTGGAGACTTTGGCCAAATCCTGTGTGGAAAAACTCAAAAGCACTGCTCATGTTCCTGTGGCAACACTTGGTGGAAGTGTAACAGTGGCACATACTTTGGAGGAAATCTACTCTCTCTCTGTTTTCTACAAATCAAATCAGATGTCTATGCCATGAAAAATCAATTCTCAAAATCCAGTATTTTGTTATTACAAAATCCAAGGCAATTGGAGCTAGAAATATTTGCATCAGTTCATGAATATTCTGGACTTTAAAATGTCATTAATCTGATGTGATAAATTTTTTGTTTCTTTTTCTTTAGTTTTTGTTTACTTCTAGAGCAGGTTGGAATGCTTCATTTTCTTTTTCCTGGGACAAATTTTTGAACAAATAGGAAAATACTGAGCAAATATGGAAATATTGTGGAAAAAATATTCCACTCTCATTTCACCTCTGGAAAACTCTTTCACTGATCAATCTCACCTGTGCTAGAAGATTACATCTGTTAATGTGTGAGGTTTTTGGAAATAAACTCTCAGTGCACATGGTACAACATTAATCTAAAAATGAACTGTTAATCCATGAACTGAGATAGGCACAGGGCTGGGTTAGGAAAGAAATGGGATTTGTTGGGAAAGGGATAATTTATAATTAATGCAGTAGAAGATCATCCAGCTCTAAAAATAGTTTTTAGGCACTTCTCCTTTCTACACTTTTCTCAACCTGTCTGTTTGCCTCTGGTGTGGTGTGAGTGTGGTATGAACAGATCTCTGGATAAAAAATAAAGTGGCTGAGCAATTGGTCATGGCATGGACAGTCCTCAGGGAACTGTTCCTCTGGCTAAGCTTTTTGGGGAGAACGTGTTTGGATTACAACCTCTCGTGGTTTATGGTAGCACTCTTGATTTGATCTCAACTGCTTCTCAAGGTGGGAAAACCACCAGATCCAAAGAAAAAACTATGTTTTTGCAAACCTCCCAGGTCCAAAATAGGCTTCAGGAAGCTAAAGGGATCTATTCCAGTCATCTAGTATGGCATCTCCAAATACTGGCATGCCAGCTGGAAGATGTGGAACATGATCCTCTTAGATTTGGATATGCAGGGGAGACAGACCTATCAAGAACAGATAGGGAGAACACTGTATGGGCCATAATTGTGCTTTGCTACAGGCTTTTAAAAAATTATGATGAGGTGATTTCTGTTTCATTACTAGTTTGGAGGTGTTGAGAATAAAAATGTTTTGACTCTTTGCTCTGCTTTTGCCATTGGGCCAAAATCAGGAACAAAGAAAAAAAAAATTAATCTAGATTTACTTTAATTCTAGATACCATCCTGTGTTTTATGAAGTCCTAGAATCCTGGATGCAGATGTGACTTGGAAAGCAATCCTATAGTCCTGGAATTACCCCCCAATGAGCAGAGTTTCTGAATCCACTGACTCTCCAAAGGCTATTTTAGAAAGAAATGCTTGAAGCAAGATGTAGAGATGAGGATCTCTGTAAAATGTGCTCTTAAAGACAGTCTTGTATACATTGGTTTCATGTTATATAATGGCATGTCAGACACGGTCTGTCCCAGTCTGAGGACTGAGCCCTTTTCACTCAGCACACACAGTCTCAGGCTGGTAACAACTCCATGCTTTGCATGGATGACATATTTTTGAAGAGAGTGAGAGGCTGGACTCAGGACTAAAATAGAGAAAATAAGAAAGACATAATGTGTAAAAGAATATTTCACGCACATCCAAACTATGCCTGTAAAAAATATTCTTGTGAGAAAAATAGCACAGTGCAGGGAGAAAGGAGAGTGCAGAGTGGTGGGGTGGACAAAGAGCCAGCTCAGGCAAGTCTGGCTGAACAGCAGTTACTATGCTGTAAAGAATGGACATGGCAAATGTACTGCATTTGCTAAAGGCTCCATGAAACTCCAGGGAAAACAGAGTGTTCACAGAGTGGCTCTGTCGACAGCAAGAAAGTTTCATTATTATTAGTCATATGCTGAGGATGTAAAGGAATTTTAAGGCCGCACTCTTTGCATTTTTAGAGGTTATTAATGAAATAGCATAGCAAGGTGAATTACATTAAAATATTTTTCTAACCATTCCAGAAATCTTGGTCCAAGTTGGCATAGGGGGCTGGCAAGTGGTGAACTTTTGACCTAAGCTCAGATTGCTGGGAGACACATCCTCCTTGTTAGTTTCGGGTGACAGTTCACTGTACTAGAGGGATCCACTTGTGTGTAAAGAGGCGAGTGGGGGAGGAAGATTTAGCACTGCATTTTCACAGTGGCAAGAAATTCCATCCAGCTCAAATGTGTTTTGGCCCACTGCCCGGCTCCTTGTCAGACATATGACCATCACTCGGCTTCCTATTTCTGGCCCAGGATAAGCAAGCCCCACTAGTGGTTAAAATTAGGCAACTGACCTGTGACAACATATGTTGACTCTCCAACAGAGGGTAGACATATTTAAAAACTAGAAAAGAGCTAGACACACCAAGATTTAATGTCAGTGCCATGTGTAATTCATCATTTTTGGCTACTATAATTCAGACAGCAGCTGACCTACTTCATGGAGAAGATTTAGCAAGATTTTCTGGCTTCTTTCTGACCAAAGACTTCCTATAATGATCACTAAAGAGAAGATTATGCCATTATTTTTTTCATGGTAGAAATCCATGGCTCTTGCTCCTTACCTTGTCATGATGTAGTTGTATGATGGAAAATTTCTGAGACTAACAAACCAGGACATCTGGTTTACACAGAAGTATACTTTTGTTGGGAAAGTTTATTTCCAATTGAAACAGCAACAGACTAGGTGGTTAACAGGGAGGCATTTTCCATTTGTCAAAAACAAATCAGTCAAAATGTTTGTGCACATTTGGCTGACTTTCTTGAATGCAGTACTCTTATAGTCATTATACTTCTTTCTGCTGTTATCACACCTACCTTCATCTGCTTGGCCAATGACACTGGTCATGGCAGCCTGTCTGTCAAGATCTCATACAGACCTCTGGGCTTTATTGTATTTCCCTAGAGCCTGAGATACCTTCCTTGAATCCATTAATGAAGATCATTGGCTGTGCTTGAAATCCCTTCCTAAACATTTTCCACATGTTGAGGTATACCCAAGAAATCAGCCAGGGAATATTAGGCTGGGTGAGCAGGTTATGGTAGTGGTTGATGTCTTAATAATTGTGGAGAGCTTAAGAAATGAACAAGCATTTTCATATAGGCACTGTAGCCTTCCTTCATCACCCTTGACATCTGTGCTGCTCAATAACAATGTTGAACCAAGGAGTCTGATGGTGATGTCCTGCAAACTGATCCCTTGTTGTGTAATGAGTCCTTGCATTGCACAACTAACCAATCAAGTCAGCCTTTTAAACCTTTTAACTCCTCTCCTCTCCTCTCCTCTCCTCTCCTCTCCTCTCCTCTCCTCTCCTCTCCTCTCCTCTCCTCTCCTCTCCTCTCCTCTCCTCTCCTCTCCTCTCCTCTCCTCTCCTCTCCTCTCCTCTCCTCTCCTCTCCTCTCCTCTCCTCTCCTCTCCTCTCCTCTCCTCTCCTCTCCTCTCCTCTCCTCTCCTCTCCTCTCCTCTCCTCTCCTCTCCTCTCCTCTCCTCTCCTCTCCTCTCCTCTCCTCTCCTCTCCTCTCCTCTCCTCTCCTCTCCTCTCCTCTCCTCTCCTCTCCTCTCCTCTCCTCTCCTCTCCTCTCCTCTCCTCTCTGATACATTGCTCAAGCAGAAATTTCCAAGGGATCTTCAGTTATAGCACAAAGCAGGATACTTGAAATTAATAAGAAATACACTTACTAACCAACAGAGGAGTAACAAAGTGTGCTTTTGCAAATATTTGTTGCTATTAACAATCTGATATTTTAAATTGTTCCAGTCTAACAAAGGCTTTGAAGCCACAGGAAGTGCATCTGTTACTCATGGGCTGCTTACTCTTTGTGAGTGTAAGGGATGTTGCAGGAGCAGAGAGACTCCAGGTGCCAGCTCAGGTGTGACAATGTGTGCTACCCTTTGGATGGGAGGATGCTGAGGCAGCTCTATGTCAGACACTTCAGCACAGTGTTCCCAGCCCTATCTTGGGCTCAGGGCACAGCGAGGTGCAGCTGACTCCGGGTCTGCAGCCAGTGCAGTTCTCATGCTTACTAAGACCAGACAGAGCCAGATGGAAGGATCTGAGGACTAAAGCACTAGCCACAACCTCATGAAAATAATTTAGTCTTTTTGATTATCTGCAATATTTCTGCTTTCTACTTGGCACCATGGAGAAGTGGCTGTGACTGTTAGCGCCTGAATTTATGCATTGCTGAGTGTAAGCACATGTGTGGGTGCTTTAACACCTTGCCACTGCAGTCATGTTCATCAATATGCCCCAGGCAGAAAATGGCTCATGGTTTGGTTACTATTTGAACAGAAAATAAAACATTAAACCTTCAGGTCTGGTGGAAAACCCTCCCCCCTTTTCTTTCTCTTTACAGTGCTCTTCACTCTCAGTTAGCAGCGTCTTACCTGTCTTTTCTGCTCTTCTTGATCATCTTCTCTGTCTGACCCACAATATGCCAGCAAATTCCCATGCTTGCAGGGTGCCAAGAGCTGTCACTCAGGAGGGAAGATCAAGAAAATTCCAGGCAAGGCAGAAGCAACCTGTCCAGTTGGCAAAAGGACTGTGACCAAGTGGAGGAGGGTTAGAGGACTGACAGAGTTGGACATGGTTTGTGATTACAATTACATCCTCATTAGTGAAATGTTAAATCTTAAGATTTAAATACTTTTCTCGGTGTGTTTCAGTCAAGTCATATAAAATGTTCTAGTTGAATAGAATATAGAGTTTCAAAAAGTGTGTACAAATGGGTATGGTTGGAAGGGACTACAGCAATCATCTGGTCCAACCTCCCTGCTCAAACAGAGTCATCCTAGACCACATGGAACAGGATTGTGTCCAGGTGATGCTTGAATATGTGCAATGGGAAAGACTCCGTAACCTCTTTGGGCAACTTGTTCCGATGCACAGCCACTTGCACAGTAAAGAAGTTCTTCCTCACATTCACATGGAACTTCCTGTGCATCAGTTTCTGCCTATTGCTTCTTGTCCTGCTGCTTGGCAGCACCCAGCAGAGCCTGGCTCCATCCTCTTGGCTCCCCCCTTCAGATATTATAGACATTGATGATGTCCCTTCTCAGTCAACCTCATCTCAAGGCTCAACAAGCCTAACTCTCTCAGCCTTTCCTCATGAGATATTCTAGTCCCTTTTGTAGCTTTCTGCTGGACCAGCCCCAGGAACTCCATATCTCTCTCATACTAAGGAACCCAGAACCAGGCACAGCACTCTAGATGTGGTGTCACCAAGGCTGAGTAGAGGGGCAGGTTCATCTCCCTTGACCTGCTAGAAATGCTCTTCATAATGCAGCCCACAATGTCATTGGCCTTCCTGGCCACAAGGACACACTGCTGGCTCATGAACTTCCTGTTGTCCACCAGGATCCCCAGGTCCTTCTCCTCAGAGCTGCTTTCCAGCAGGTCAGGCCCCAGCCTGTACTGGAGCATGGGGTTGTTTTTCCCAAGGTGCATTTGTCTTTGTTGAGTTTCTCATTGAGTTTTTGTGAGTCCCTCTCTGCCCATCTCTCCAGCCTGTTGAGGTCCTGCTGAAGGGCTGCACAGCACCCTGGAATATCGCCTGTTCCAGGTTTGTGTCTTCAGAGAACTTGCTGGGGAGGCATCTCCCCTTATCCAAGTAATTGATGGATAAGTTAAACAATACTGGGCCCAGTACAGACCCTTGGGGGCACCACCAGTGACAGGCTTCCAACCAGACCCTGTGCCACTGATTACGACCCTCTGGAATCTGCTGTTCAGCCAGTTCTCAATTCACCTCACTGTCCATTCATCCAGGGATACTTCCTGAGTTTGCCCATGAGAATGTTGTATCAGAAGCCTTGCTAAAGTCAAGGTACACAATATCCACTGCTCTCCCCTCCTCCATCCAGGTAGCTGCCACATCACAGAAGGCAACTGGGTTGGTCAAACAGGATTTACCTTTAGTGAACCAATGCTGACTACTCTTGATCAACTTCTTGTCATCCATATGGATAGAGATGGCCTCTAGAATGAGGTTCTCCATCACCTTTCTAGGGATTGAGGTGAGGCTGATTGGTCAGTAGTTCCCTAGGTCATCCTCCTAGCTCTTTTTGAAGACTGGGAGTACATCTTCTTCCTTTCAGTCCTCAAGCACCTCTCGTGAACTCCAGCTCTTCACAGATGACTGTGAACAGCCTGGCTATGGTCTGCCAGCTCTCCCAGCACTGATGGATGAATCCCATCAGGTCCCATGGACTTGTGGATATAAATTTTGCCTAGATGTTCTCCAAACCAATCCTTCTTGACCAAGGGAAAGTCTTGCTTCCAACATGCCTTTATTCTGGTTTCCTGGGTCAGAGATGCCTGAGGGCTGGTCTTGCCAGTGAAGATTGATACATAGAAGGTGTCAGTAACTGCTACTCAGCATCCTCGTAACTAGGGTCTCCCCTCCATTTAGCAATGGGCCCACACTATCCTTTGTTTCCCAACTAAGATTAATTCTTCTTTAAATACTATAGATTCTACATTAAGTATTTGATTTGAGGTGCTAAATAATTTCAAATATAGATTATTTAATTGAGTAGGAGGGCTTTGTACATTTTTATTTTCATCCATTCTTGTTGCTTTTGGGTCTCACTTTCTATTACCAGTTGACATGAGAAGTGTTGGCCAGATGCTATGTTCTGATGCCTCTGAGTTGTTTCCTGCTTTCTTTTGTCTTTCTTATGGCAAGAGTTTAATGTAGACTGAGTCTGCTCAGTGAATTAAGCAGCACCACTGATTGTGGCTTCCTGAAATGTTAAAAAATGTCTACCAGTGTAGATGGCCAAACTTGTCACTAAGGTGCTCTTATGCAGACATGAAAATCCTGCTCGCACACAGCTATTCATCTCAGTCTCCACAGTAGTAACAAATGTCATCTATATACAGAAGCTACTCACATATCTCTTTTGGCTGACATTATTGATGCTTGTCTTTCTGGATACATATATTGACTAATTGCAACTGCCAGTGTTTTAAGAGTCAGATCAAATAATAAAAGTTGATGGTGGCCAACTGATACTCTGGACTCCCAGGGCCACTTTGAAATATAGGAAGACTATTTTCATTGGTTTAATAGAACAGTATATTATACTTATCATGGAGGTATTGTTTTAAAGAAGTGCTCATTCTCTACATTTGTTCCTGCAAACATACCATCAAGAGAACCCTTTCCTGAAAGAAGCCCTTCCCTGCATAATTCCTGACAAAAGGAGGTGGTGAAATGGAGGAAAGAAAACCAATTTTAATACACCACCTGCAGTCCGCTGTGAATTATTTTCATAGTTCCATTCTTGCTTAAATCTTGTGCAGAGTGGAGATCCTTAATCAATTCTACACTTTGCCCGCTTCTCAAGGAACTGTTCCCAAGAGGTGACAAGTTTAGGCTGACCAAAGGAACTACTTCTTCATGTTCAGAAATGCTGGCAAACCTTTCTGGGACTTTCACTACTCTGTAGCCCTGCAATGTAAATGTGATTTTTCTGGTTCTTAAGCTCTTCCAAAAACAAATTCATGGATAGCATTTTCAAATGTATTAATAAAATCTTAGAATCATAGAATCCTAAAGGTTGGAAAAGATCTCTAAGATCATTGAGTCAAATCAAATTGGGATTAGCTGCCTTCCCTTTTATAATATTTCTTTTGGAAAACTACAGCCAATTATATGGTGAGAGGTGTTGGTTATGCATGAGCTCACTATGGCAATGCAGGCTTTTTGAAGGAATATTAGAACACTGCACCTTTGGCGTTAGAGAACAGGTAAAGATGAATGAAGAAACAACACAATTCTAGTGAGCAGGAAGGCAAGCCTAGAGGTAATCATGCCCTTGGGTTGCATTTTGCCTTAGGGGATAAATGGTGTTTCATCACCCATTTTTCCTTAGACTGCACTCACACACTACATTTTACATCAGTTTTGCCTTTTGATAAGTTCTCTTCTATTAGAGAAGTCAGTCAAGTCAATAGTCTGACTACATTGATTTGCTATTCTGCAATTTCAGTAACAGATTCCATGGTTTTAGAATCATAGAATTTAATGGTTTGAGTTGTAAAGGATCTTGTAGATCAACAAGTTCCAGCATTCCCAACCCCCCACCATGGACAGAGGCATGTTGGGAAGTTTTCCCTGTTTATTGTTCATAGGGCCTAAATGTGCAACAGAAAGGCATTGTAAACATCACACCATGCAAACCATGTCTCTTGCTCTAAATTTGGAGGCAATAGAGTCATCATGTTCAACCTCATGTAGCTGCTTTTTAAGAGCAACCGAATGTTCTTACCTCTTTTGCTGACATAGGCAGAAATAATTACCACTCACCTCACCTGCTGTAGAAGACAATTCCATTCACTTGACATTTAATAACTTGTTATCTAACACCTTGCTTCTGTCCTCCTAGGTATCCTGTCTATTCTAAGCTTCCTCTGTTCCAAATGTCATATGCATGTCCTGTTCTTATAGCCCTCATGTCTAACACTTTCTCTGCCAGGCCCATGCAGCAGCCCCTTTCCTCTCCCCCTCCACTCTAATATTTGCTTATCCTGAACATGACTTCTGAGTCACTGTGCATGACCTTATTTTCAGCTCTTGCTGCAACACAGTGTACCTGATGAGATGTCTGGGAAGGCACTAGGTTGGGCAGCCCCTGTCTTTCCAGATTCCCCAGACTACAATGAGTACAAGGCAGTTGTTTTTCAGGTAGGCACAGGAGTGGGTCCACTGGCACTGTGACATGACTGTCCTTTCCTCCACATCACTTCTGATCCACAGGATGGCATTCTGTGAAAGACAGGGTCTTGGTCTCTGCTTATCAATACAGGCTTTTTGTTAGCAGAAAAGAGAGATACTGTGATCTCATTCTGTCTCCAATTAATCTGCAGCAGTAGCTCAATAGTGCTACTTTTAAATTTTGCAGTAGTAAACATGGAGAGACTTTATCTGTTTTTTAATCTTCACTTTCTTTTCTCTGACCACAACAGTGGCAGTATTTGCATTGCTCTTCCAGAATGTTGAATGGAGTAGGAAATAGGAGAAAACAGGAGACATGGCTGAGGGGAAGAGGCACTGTGTCTACTCTCATCTGTTTCTGGAGCTCTTCTTGGTCCACTTTGGCTATGTCTCCAAGCAGCACTCTCCTTTCTATCCTGCAGTCCAGGGAGCACATACTTTATTCTCAGCTGAACCTGTTTAAGTAGGGGGTCTCTGTCTCCCTCTTCACAATGGATCTGTCTTTTTCTAAAGCAGACAGTCTTGATCCTGAGTTTATCATCCACACATTCCCACTGAGGAATGACCACCAAAATTCAAATCCCACCTCAGATTTGAGAGTCTTTCTGGAAGAATGTTCTTTCCTCATCTGTCAGGTAAATGAAATTATTAAAATAACAAGTACTTTTTATTTGCCCTGTTTTTTCATTAGACCTTATGTAGGCTCTCCACAGCATCAAGGCTTGCTGCCAAGCAGTGGAACTGCTGTCCAGTTTTGTGCAAATAATTCTGGGCTTACTCTAAGAACACCTTTGTTTTTCAAAAGTGCTCTCTAAGTTGGCAGATGCTATTTGGTTACCCTCCATCAAGCACCTGACTCAGGCTTGCAGCCTGGAAAATGTAACCTCATGTTAGGATTTGTGGATTGCCTAAGAACCTGATATTCCTAAACTCCTTCTGCAGCTATCTCATGAGATCTCACAGCGGTGACATATAATTATTGGATATAAAAAGAGAACACAAAATAAGAATTAAAAACTGCCAAGGAGGCTGTATCTCTGAGATGTGAAAGAGAAGCTAAGGAATGGCACAATGTCTGTCCTCCCATGAAGATTACAGAGGACTCTTCCCTCCCATTCATCATGACATAACTTTCCTGTGGGGATTATAGCATTTGTTGACAAGTAAATGTATTAGTAGGAAATTATCTGATGCATTTTGATATGTCTAAGTGACATCTAGCAGGTGGAAACATGAACAAAGCCTCCACATACAAAAACAGAAGTCCCATGCTTGTCTTCTGTTCACAACACTTTATTATTTATATTCTGCAAGGACAACAGGTAGAAATGTCAGATCTAGGCCAGAGTTGAGAAAGCCAAGTTATAGAACTGGACAAAGGAAGGACAGAATACTTAAGCAGTCAAAGAGGGGGAGTAGGGGTAATGTGTTGGGAAAAGTTTGAAGAAAAATGAGAAGGAAAAGAGATCATGAGACATGGCATCAGGAAAGGAAGGTAGATATATTGTTCCATCCTGAAAAAGACAAATATGATGATCTTCAGTGAATTTAGGGAGTGTGGAAGCTACCTGTTTCATCAATATAAGATGTGAAATTAGACCTACACTCTCAGTTCAAAGGCTCATGAAGGACTGTGGCAGGGCACCTCCCATACTCAGCATATCCACTACCAAGAGTGAATATTGGACAGCAGTTAGGTTTTTATGCCCTTTTCAGCAATCTTTTTTTGGTTTCAGACTCTGACTAAAGTTAGGACAGGACGCAGAACACACAAACAGGTGTTTCCTGGCCTGGAAGTGGATGACTATGAGACCCTGTTTTGGTTACAACAGATTCAATAGTGACGTCTACAGCATGCTTTGCATCTGAGCAGCGTGTTTATTGTTCATGGCATTGAGCACTGACATATCAGTGAAGCCCAGATGAGATAAGACTACCTTTTGTTAAACAGACATGTTGACATACAATGACTTGCAACTTTCCCTGTTTAACCTTATAAGTGGCATGTACATGTAAGTTGTCACTGTACAGCTTCTTGCCTTGTAAAGTGCAAATGACAAAATTTACTCTCATTCGAATCTATCTCAATATAAAGCAGATGTGAGGTCTGCTGAAAACAGCGCAACTAAGCTACATCTTCTTCTTGCTCAAAAACCAGGAGGAATAGTGAATGATTCAGGTGAATCTAGAAAAGTAATCAATGACATCTATATGATGAGAAGAGTGCTTCATCCTTAAAAGTCCTGAAATCCTGCTGCTATGTACCATGCTCAGCTTCTATTTTCATAAAAACAGGGTTTACCCCTATTGCAGATTATCACAAAGTGGTCTTTGATATGTACATTAAAGCCATAAAGCTTGGTGCTGGCAGCTTCTGTACTACAACATAGCAAGATCAGTTATTTCATGTCCTTTTTCAAGGCAGATCATGTAGATTCTTTTAATACTTCATATTTAGGCATACTTGTAATCTACAACTATGAGTAGGTTACTCATTTGCTGCAGAATGAGTAATTTTTTTGCTCAGATTGGAGCTTCATTTTGTATTAAAACTTCAATATTGTAACCTTTCACTGAATCTTGAAATCATCTTCATCTTGAAATCATCATCACAGTCTTGAAGATGAGTTTGATTAGGCAAACAAAATTTGAGCATGTTAAATAGCAGGCTTCTCCATAAGGAATGACATCACTGACTATGCATGATAGAGTGGTATGATGGCAGTCCCCCACCCTCCAGATTCACAGTAATAGAGAAAGCTCTTTCCACTGCAGTAGGTGGGTGTCAGCTGACTTCCTGACAGCAATCTGTCACCAGGTTTCCAGCAAAGAACTTTCCAGTGCCCAGAAGTGTTGGTGTGCAACACAAAACCACCATGGGAAAAGCTGGCATCAAGCAGGGGCTATACCCAGTATTAGGGAAACTGCCTGCACCTTCAGAGGTACAGGAATGACAATAATCCCTTGTGAGAGAAGGTCTGTTTGCTTCTGCCTCAGAATTACCATCAATGTTCCTGCAACATTCAAAATCTCAGGTATTCCTTCACATCCAGTGGCCACAGTGAAATACTGTCTGTAAATTTGGGACTGTCAAACATTTTCACATTTAGACAAATGGTTCCACCCTGAATTGCACCATGGCACTTGCTCTTCTGGTGATCAGGCTAACTCTCCCTTTTTTAAAATTTTGACCAAACCTGTAAATGTTTTCCTCAAATTAACAAAATTGTACAAACATCTCAGGCTTTGCAAACATGAATTTTTCTTGTCTAACAGCAATCCCTGTTGGGATGTATCCAATGTAGAGCTTCTCCTATAAATACAATCCTATAGGTTGGAAACATAACTAGAGATTATAACCCCAGTTCTTCAGAGGGATTAGCTTTCTCTCTGCAGACTCTGACTGCATGTCCTGGCATCACATCACAGTTTATTCACCCTATTCATCATGTTTTAAACACATAAAATCCTAAGCATATCTTTTCTCAAGTATGTGCATAAACCAAACCACGATTTGTCTGGCACCGCTCACATAAGGAGAGGCATCTCTTTGTGCTCCCAATGTGCACCTAATATACTATGGGTGTGTGTTTCACTGTGAAAGTGAAACTAGACAGAATGCCATTTAAAGAATAAAGAGAGGTGACATCACTCCATTTGCTTGCTTGAATTAGAAGATTACTCACTGCATCTTCGAGTCTCAGCTGACTCGATTTGGATTTTAACCAACAAGTAAACAAGCCCTATTAACAACACTATTCAACACTACTTCTAGCAAGATGCCAATAGGTTTATAGTTAAACAGTATTTCAGACCATCAGCACCCGGTCACTAATTTAAAAACTGACCTTTTGAATTCACCACGTGGATGAGCCTGGGAAGTCAAAGGACAAGGAAAAATCTTATAAAAATGAAGAAAGACAGCTGCCAAGGGTGCAATTGGATCAACTTCAGAGTAAGTCTGTAGAACAGAGTGGCATTTGCAAAGGCACTGAAGAGCTCTCATGGCATCAGGCTGGTGGTGGTGACAGAGCCATCTGTCCTGTCTTTTTTGCCCTTTCCTGTCTGCCATTAATTTTCCACAAAGGCTCCAAGCGACAGTCCCCTCATAGTGACCATACTTGGAAACAAGGTGTATGACAGGCAGGGGGAGAATGGCAATAATCTCCAAGAGCCCCCGTGTTACGGCTTGGGAAAAAATAGCTGAGAGTTTGCAAAGTAGCAAAGAAGAAGTGAAAGCCGAGAAGATCTGCTGACAGGAGGATTGGGCAGGCACGCACCCCCTCGTTACACGCGGCGCAGGAGCGGAGGCGTGCGCTCTTTGTGCGCGCGCTGCCGGCGGTAAACAAGGGAGTATTTCTGGAGCAGCTGCCTGTGTAAGAGGAGATGTGCCTGTTGCTGTCCTGCAAAGTTACACTTTAATAGGAGTGTGTATCTCACGCTTCTGAAACTCTCTCATTTCTGGCACTAATGGTGCCAGGCTTTCAATCAACAAACTGTGTCTTGTGGTTGAAGCCCATGTTTAAAGATAAGACATGATAAAAGGTAACACAAGATAAAGATATGAGCTGGATCTATAAAACATAAGATTACATGTCATACTTTGGCTTTTAAATTAATAACTATCAATCTTGTCTCTACTACGATATCTGAAGAAATTAATATTATTTGTTTTATGTTGATATTGGTGCTGTTTTTATCACCAGGCAAGTCTAGACATGTTTTACAGAGTTTAATTACACAAATTCCCGTTTAGAAGTTTTATGCTAAAAGTCATTCCTACTCCCAATATATTCAGCTACTGAGTATCTTACAGTGTTGCTATGTGCAATGCAGTCAACTCTTAGCCTACATCTATTCTTCCATCTTTTCCTCCAGAAGGATATGTGCATTTGAGGGGTTTTGTTTAGATATCGTAAAAGCAATATGCATGCACACACACACACACACACACACACACACTACACATAACTGACTGTGTATGAAGTTAGCTGTGTGCTTAGGGCAGAGACTCTTCCATTTAGTGTTGGTGAGCAGTTACTGAGGGAAGTTGCACCGTCTGCCTTCTGTGGAAGATCTCACTCCTGTTAATGCTTAGACTCTTCTCATAATCCAAAAACTGACTACTGCAGTTTCTGCCATTAGGTCTCCTCCAAACTGGTTTTAAGACAGATATACCTTACTGACTCTTGAAGATTTTGACCTCATGACTGATTGTGTGTGGCCCATGAATTGAGGGGTTGAGAACCAGGTGTTTAGTAAGACCAAGACTGTACCCAATGATGGGTACTTCCCCAGCCCTTACTCCTATTCCAAGGTACCATTCTCAGGATCCAGTAGGATAAGTGAACTCACATGATGAGCTCACTTTTTTATTTTACTTTATTTCTGTTACTTGCAATTTGGCAGAACACAATGACCTGCCTCCAGGTGATTTGTGTAGATATTACTGACAACAGATAAGGTCTAGTGCTTCTTGGAATCAGTGACTTGTCTTGTTTCCTTCCTTTCTATCAAGAAAATGAGGGAGAATTTTAAGCTTTATTACCCTGTCAATGGCTGTTTTTCTTACAGAACAGGAATCTTTGTTTCCTCTTTCAACTTCTCAGATAGCCTCTGTTTAATAAAATAGAACATTATCTCCTTCTTATACACATGGTTAAACCAAGTGGTCAAAACAGCTTATTTGTTCATTAGCTTATTAAATGCATTTCTTGATGCCTTGGGTAATTTATTCTGGCTTCTAGTTACAGTTGGAGGTGCAAAGCTTCTGTAAGTTTTGAAGCCTCAGGAAGTAACATTCCTCCACAAGGTTTTTCAGGTTTTCTTGCCGTTAATTATTTTCTAATAACTGAAGGTTGAAATATCAATGTGGGCTACTTACTTGTTATCAAAAGAAATTTTTCTTAATTTTAGAATGTGAATTATACTGTTTAGTTAGAAGAACAAGTCTATGTTTCTACTGGAAGTAGTAGAAATACGAGTACCTAATCCTGGCTGGTTTAAGAATATAAGAGATTAAAATTTTGCAAGAATAGTAATCTCTTTTGTGTGCTTGTCTAACTTCATCGCCCCTTCCTAAGGGGCCATGTGTTCTTTGGGTTTAAATAATGAAAATTGATCTAAAAGCTAATACTCAGCTTTACTTCATGAACATGTATGTGGAGATGCTTTTGTATTGCATTATACAATACTAAGCCATTTGACCTAAGGAATAGAGGAATTTTAACAACTCAAAGCTGCAAGTTTTTCAGTGGAGTAACATGGAAGTCACATGGAAGGCTTAATCTATAGATAGATTATTGATTGCTTGATGTTCAGCAGCTACATCCTTTAAGAAAAAGACACTAGAGGTTCTCTTACTGTTTCTTCCAAGAGAAATTACCTTTTCTATGTGGAAAATGTTTCCTTTAATTTTTTTTTTCAAAGCTTACCAATTTCTTTTTGCAGACATTCACAGAAAAAAGTAAAGGTGAAAAAACCCAGCATTTTTTCCTGTAGTTTCTCTCCAGGTTTTCTTCCAGACCCTCAGACCTTTAAGCAGCCTACAGGGGCCCAGCAGTTGTGCCATACCTCTGTGAAGTTATTGACAGAGAGGATGACACTGGATGGAATGTGTGGCAGCTGTAAGAAAGAGAAAAAAACAATGGTGTGGCCTTTCCTCTTCCCCTTCACTCATCTGAAAGCTGATGTGGAAATACTCCTCTACCCTAAATAAATTGTGACTGTGCTTGGCTAATGTTCAGGATTCACTCAGGTGAGAGGGTTTTTTTGCATGATCTTTATGTTTGTGAGCTTGCTCAAAGTTTAGATCTGAATTCAAGCTTTGGGAGTGTTGAGATGTGATGTTTCTTCACAGCTCATATCTGGGAATGCGAGGGACTAGATAGCTTTGTAAGTAGCCTCCAATGGAACTGATTAAATTGCAGGTGGCTGTTGTGCCTGTGCTAAGGTAGACTCTACTTTTCTTCTAACTTTTTTACAGACATGTGAGAAAGTTCAGGGAAGAATCATCTCCAAGTAATGTGCTTGCTGCTGATTCCAGGCCAGAGTTGTTGGTGCTACAGGAAAACGATGTCTGGATGCACAAAACTGGCTGGAAAGGTGCAGGCAGGTTTTGGTTTTATGGTTATATGGACAAGCACGGATATGTTGCTCCTCATGTTCTGGACTATGCGTTGGCCATTGGCTGTAAATCATCTTGGTTTCTGAAAGGATTCTTGATGCTCTAGAGAGTCCAAATTGTTTTGAGTGACTCTCACCAAAGATGGAATGCGACTGTTCAAAGGAGATCTCTAAAGGATGATCTCTGGATAGCATAATATTTGGATTTAGTCTTCACCAAAACAGCCCACTGAAATCAAAGACATAGGGAGTTCACAAAGTTCCTGTGGCAGAATTCCTCACATGACTTTTGCCAAACTGAGAATTTGGGATAGGTTTGATTCAAAGAGCATTTTTAAAATTAATTCCTTAAACATTTTCATTTAGATAGATATGTGTAAGGGAACCCTGTTTCTTGGTTGTAATCTCTAGGGCTCAATTTCTTTTGGTAGAATTAGAGCAGCAGATTAGACTGAGGATGGTGGAAGTGCACAGTGAGAGGGTGAAGTTGCATTTGCATAAAATTAATGGTCAAGGCTGTCCATGTTCATACCATGTTCCCTTCCTGAGCTGGCCATTCAGCTGGAGGTAGCTTGAAGCACCTACATGGTTTGAGACACCAAGAAATGGTGTTGTGTGGTGTGTATAACACATGCAGGACCACAATCCTGTAACTCTCATGTACAAGTGAACTGAAAAGAGATTTAGACATCCCGGGTGGATACAGTGGTGGACAAATAGAAGCTCATGAACACATCGCTTCATGGTTATGTAACAGAATTGGTAGCCATCTATAATTGTCCAGCTGGACTACTTAAATGAACTTAATAACTAATTGAACCTATCTCCTCTTATAAACTTTTTTCATCTGGACTTTTTTTTTTTTTTTTTTTTTTTTTTTTTTTTTTTTTTTTTTTTTTTCATTACATCCCTGTAATGTCATTGTGGCCAATTTTAGCTGCTGTTTTCTCCTTGAAGATATTTACCAACATGGTGCCCTCAGCCTCTTGTAGTACAGGAAATTGAGGCTGAAGGATATCTCTTCAGGCTGAATGCTTTCCTGTCAATGATATCAAATTATAAATAGTTGCACTAATATGTTTATCATCAGAAATAGTCAAAGAAAATGCATAAATGTAAACATAAAAGGGAACTCTCATAATTTACATACTTGTCATAGTTCATCATAAATCAATGTGTATACCAGAGGGCTTGCTCTTTTTGATACGACCAGAAGGGTAGTTTTGCCTGTTGACATCTTATCTTCTCACAAGATACTGTATATTAGTGAAGTTAATTGACTAATCATTTTCATCACTGGAAATGTAAGTAAATAATTCCATCTATTTCTACCTAGGCTTCTGTTTACGGTCCGAGGGTGCCAAGCATTCAGACTAAATGAAAAGATACCCTCTCGTAACCATGCATGGCATCCCCCATAACAAGCTGCAGAAACTCTCTGAAGCATTGCTGTTATGTTGTGGGGAATCCTGAGAATCTTAGGCTTAACTCACCACGCCAGCCAGCCTCCTGCAGGGACAGCCAGGCAGAGGCTGGGACGGCAGGGATATGAGTCTGGGCAGACCTGTGCTAGACCACTGTCATCTGTCATTTTTAGGGAAAGGAGGCAGGTCTGAAAGTAATTAGTTATTGATGGCTGGGAATGTGCATGAGATGATGTGGGAACATGTGGTTCAGCTAGAGGAGAGGAGCTGGAGGGCTATCTAATAGCTGGTGGTTTACATTTTTTTGACTGTCCCTGCATAATCAGCCATAACCATTTTGTTCCTTTCTGATAAAAGGAACCAGTTTCCCTTCTCCCTCTGTGGTGGGGAAAGGAAATTTCCTGCTGCTTCTTCCTTCCATATCTTTGCCATCTGGTGAATTAAAGAATAATTGACTGTGTTAGCCTTTGCAGTACTTACGCATTTGATGACAAGACTTCAGTAGGGGTTAAAGTTAGTAGTCCTGAACTTTGCTTTAATTTGTGATGGAGATTTTCTAGGTGATGTAGGGACAAGTTATTAAGTCACTAGCTCCCCATTTGTCCCACAGGAACGTAGGACCAGTTTTTTTCTTTTGTAACTGTACCTCAGAATTAGTTAGAGACTGTTTAATATTTCCAGAGTGCCCATATAATGTGTTGTGTTCTGTTTCTCTCCTTGTGCAAAATTTAACTCTGTCTAGAGACGTGTCTCAGGTTTTCTTTGGAAATTGTGCATCTAAAAAATACAGCCTGTCACTGATTCCTACCATGCTGATTTGTTTGTATGACTTGCTACAGAAACTTTCTCTTCACTCCTCTCCCTTCTGTTTAGAGGAGAGTGGAGTCCTGTGCTGGCCTATGTGTTTTCCTGCTTACTTTTGTCCTTGCTCCTTCTGACGTGACTTCTGCTGTCAAGGATTTTGCTTATGCTGGGGATTTTTGCCATGCACACCCACCTGGGCTGAGACCACTGACTCATTTTCCCTGCTGGCCTGCAGTCTAGAGAGGCAATGACTGCTTACTGCTGCCAAGGCTGACCTCACTTACACCAGGGATTTACAGGTGAAAGGCTTCCAGGGAAATGCTGAGACCAGGATCGTTTATTCCTTACCAGGATGTGCCAACCTTGCTGCCCTTAGCAGCTTTGGCCTGAACCGAACTGAACTTTATCTTTTCATTAGGTGACAAGAAGTGATGACAGCTAATTACTTCTGCACAAAATAAGCAGGTATTGAGAAAAGGACCTAATCATACACTTAAGTATCGATATATACATCTGCATTTAAGGAAGGGCTCTTGAACAGGTAGGAACCTGAACACTTGGTTAAATGATTCTACTAGTGAAGATTGTAGTGCACCAAACCAGGGAATGTGCAACTCTGTGCCCTTGTTTAAATGGCGCAAAACATTTTAAATGTTTAAAATGTATTTCACCAACTAAAAAAGCCACTTACACTTTAATTTAAAGAAATAATAAGTACTTCCATATATGTTATTTCACATCTATAACTGTTCCTATTTTGAAAAAGCTGCCATATTAATTCCCCAAATGAAGTTTTATTAACATCTTTGTGTGTTTATCTTAAGGATGGTACTATTTTGTGAGACCTTCACCACTGGTCTTTTCATTGTAACATGTAAAAATCCTTTTATGTGGCTATGTCAAAACACAATCTTGTATGCAAGTCATATTTATTTCAGATTAAGTTGTCCTCTGAGGAGCAGTGTGGCATAAAAGGTACAGGGGGGGAGTTAAATGGAACACTTAATAGGGAGTTAAATGGAACACTTAATAGGAACTAATCTAGCAACTGGAACTGATGGGAACAGACTGGGCTGTGAAACGTGAGCCTACAAGATGTCCACTGAGAGGTATCCATTCCACTTCGTCCTCCCAAGCCTTACTTCCCAGAGATGGATGCTGCTTTTTTTTTTTTTTCTGATCAATTCATGCGCTTATGAGAAAGGGCAGTACCACAGTCATTTCTTTTTAAAGGTATTTCTTGAAATCCCAGAAGCCTTTCCAAACAGAGTGTCTAACAGAACTTTAGGCTGCTGACTTTCTGAGGCAGCATGTTGTTTCTTTTTGTTACCCAGTGCAGTGAATGAATCTCTAACCTTGATTTGATTCCCACAGAAAACAAAACAACTTTTGCTTATATTTCCTCAATGAAAAGAACTTTAATAATAGAAGTTTGTTGCATTAGGATTCATAACAGTTTACACAATCCTAAGGGATGTAAGAGGTGTTAAAGAGCAACAGCACCTTGGGCAAACATTTCTGTAAAAGAACAAAACAGATTACTGCACTTAATGAAAGAGAGGATATTTTAATGAAGGAAAATATCTGCAGATGAGCATGCACTGCAGGTTTTGAATTCTGAACATCTGAACAAATTCTGTATTGGATACTGAACACTGGATATGAACACTTTGAACATCTGAACACTGTATGTATTGGGGCTATCAGGTAGAAACACTTCTGTATGTTCTTCCTGGTCAAAATTCAAATTTCAAGATTGGTGTTATCATCCACCTCTAAAAATTGGAAATACTACTTTGTTAGTACCAGTGTAACTTTTTGCCAAGCTCAGTATGAACACGCACAGCAACACTGGCAGCCTAATTCAGGTTACTGAGCACCCTGTGACTCCAGACACAGAGCACCCTGGATGTATTGAAAGGGAAAAAGTAGCCCCACAAAGCAGACAGGACAAAGGAATTCCTCAGGCTGGCAAAAAGGAAAATATTTTTACTTCAGAGTACTGGAGAAAAAGGAGAAGTAATAGGAAAAAAAAAAAAAAAAAAAAGACAGTCCATTGATGCAGCCATGAAAAACTGCAAACTTTTCTGAGTGACAACTATGGAGAAAAGCAGTTTCCTGGGATGCCATGAGGATTTTGTGAATTCCACACTCACCTGTGAGTAATGAGGCATTCCAGGCTATCTGCTTTGCATGGATCAGATTTATGATTTTCTTGGTCACCCAACTGGCTGGAAGAGGTCTGTCATGGTAGTGAGAAATCTTCTGGACCTAGTTTGGTAAACAGCCCCTTTGATATTTATATTGTATCCTTCTCCTCATAATAATCTGAGCTGAAAATATCCCTGATTGCAATGACAAGGGGAAAAAAAAGATAGAGTGTGGAAAAAAATATGATAGGCCAGCAAAGGAATTTTCACTATGAAAAGCAGTTCCATAAAATTCTTCTTTAGTGGTTAAGTTGCATCAGTGACTGCAGGAGCAACCAGGGAACTGGATATACTGGGAAGTCTTAAATGCAAACTGGGAGCACTACTAGGGAAGCTGGAGCTGTTGTTCCAAGCAGAATACTTGCAACCTGTACTGGGTTCAAACCCAGAATTACTGTTTCATTGACTACATTCATAGCAAGGAAAGTTGTTTAAGAACAAGCAGGGAAATTTCTTTTAAATCAGTAGTACTGTTCTCGTCTCTCCACTGATGTTGCCAGTCAATTAGATATGGAAGGGAAAAATAAATGTGGACTACTGCATGCTTTCACTTTTGTACAACAGATTTTAATCAACATACCCACAGTATATAAAAATTATTCCAGCATATAGTTAGAAAATGGCAGACGTGTAAAATAATTCAGATGCTCTTCTGCCTGACACAGTCTTGGAAGTATATTAGTGTTTCCTCCAAACAACATTTACTTCTATGATCATCTTTGCCTGGAAATACCATGCCCTTTCCAAAATTAAATCTCTTGCTCTTTGAGTAGCAAAGGTATATTATCAATAAAAATAGAAAGAAATGGTATCCTTCCTTTCATGCAAATTTTGGTATGATCTTAACAAGTGTGTCAGGATCATAACAACAGCTTTTCTGTGACTGCAACTATACACATGCTGTGTAGAATTAATTATCAAGAAGTGAACTGTGTGGATGATTTCAGCCTGGAAATAGCTAATCAAGATGTCTGCTGGTAGGTTGCCTTCCAACATGTAACCTACTTAACCTGTAACATAATGAGAATAACTATGAAGCATTGAGAGGCTACCCAGCAACTCTGGCTATTGTTTGGAGTTTATTTATGTTTAGGTAGTCTGGTACAAAGCTCCAACATGCAATGCTTCCACCTGCCTGGATGGTTTATTGTTGACTCACAACTGTCATCAAGTTTAGCAAAAATAAGCTATATTTTTTTTTAGTGAATTTGCCCAGAAATCATTTTTTGCCATTTAGGAAAGCAGTCCAAACCAAATTTCACACCCCTGCCATTCTTCTCCTTGGACATAGGGTAAAGGAGAGCTCACTGAGTATTGGAAGCACTGAATTCAGTCCTTCTCTACTTGAGGACTTAACAGGTAAATTATGGAGTTGTACCTGGAGAGACTCTGTGTCCCCACTGTCCCAGGATTGCTTTCCTGGCTAAGGATTGGTATTGTGAGAACTACTTAATTGACCCTGCCCTTGTGTATTTTCAGTTAAATGATTTTGAAAAATTTTCTCCACTCCCAAAATTCTAAATAGTTAATTTCACCTTTTGCTAAGCAATTTAGCAGCACAAGTCTAGAGAGGTTCAGGGATAGTTGTCCTACCTTAACTAAGAATACAGAACATGTTAGGTGTACATATGTGGGAAAACTACACGAATGTAAGCCAAATACTGGAATTTAAGAAATATTAATATTGTTTTTGTCCAATATTTGGAAGGTTAATACCAGACTAAGTAGTATAATTAACAGTTAGATGGATATTATCTAGAGAAGTCATTTATGCTTGCTAAAAGATTTTCATGGAGCCTTGGACTAATGGTTATTAAGTACAAGATTTAATCTCCCTGTCCCTAGACTGTCATCACCAGCAAATGTGTCAGTAACTTGAAGAGTCAAGACTTTAATATACTCTGTATGTCTTGTTTAATTATTTGTCGCTGCAGGGTCAAAAACACTTACCAGGGGTTATTTCAGCTGAGCTATCAAAGCCCAGCTTAGTTTCCTTTCTCTGAACACAACATGTGCAAACCAAGCATCTAAAATATCACTTGAAAAATATATCTTTCTGGGACAGATACTATGAGAAGTATCTACTGATAGGGCTAAATTGGCAAATTACAGCTATCTCAGAGTTTGCATTTTCTCCACTTTGTAGACTCTGGTGTTGCTCTGTGGCAGCCTATAACAGTTCTTTGACATGCCTAGGAATGCCTTTTTTATAGGGTCATTTTTTCCCCAATTACTTATCCGGAAATTATAATCATTTGGCTGGTCAACATAATTCTCAGTTGTGCTGCATCAGGGAAAAAAAAAAAAGGGTTGCCCCAACTTAGAGCTACAGAAGCATTGCTTTGGCTTTGCCAGATCTCGTCTGCTGTACGCTGATTAAGAAAGGATCTGTTATATTGGAAAGGTGTTTACAGTCAAAATGAATGAAACAGGATATGGATAATTGGGAGGGACATATTACTGGAAAAGAAAAATGGAACAAGCTCCTAATTCCATTTGAAACTAATTATGTGGCCTGTCACTTTAATAAGATGTTTGCGCTCACAGAATCTGCTTTGTTGAGGGTATTTCTTCTTTAATTGGCCTGTCAATTACAATTTGTCATGAAATGCTGCAAACTCCTTAGGGCCTGTTTTCAGTCTGTCTTATAAAATGGGTATCTTAGAAAAGATTTTTTTTTAAAAAAAAAGGCGTTAAAATACATACTGGTTGTTATTCCCCTGGTTAATTTTAAATATTTTTGCTATTCACTTCAATGCCTTCAGGTCTGAGCTACAGAAGTCTTCCACAACTGAAAAGATAGGAGTTATGCTCGTGATGCAAGTTGCAATGGAAAAAAAAGATATAAATTGAACATGGTACGGGGGACACAGTGTTGCCCTTTACTGGGGTGAAGAGAATGAATTCACCTTTACCATTTCTGAGAATGCTAAAGCTGAATGAGAGAAGCAGCAGAATAGGTGCCTTAATGGAACAAGATATTTTTGATATCTTTAAGGCTTAGTTGAGAAATTGAAAATGAACAAGTACTTTTTAGAAGGAGAAAATAAATAATCAACTGTGAAATAGCAAACTATTGACCTCTGGTAACACGATGTCTTGATTTAGAAAACTGCCTTACAAGCTTGACAAACAACCTAATGCCAACGACACTGGACTTTTTATGGTAGTTCGCTAGTTACCCAGATGAGGAATGGTCACCATGTGACAAACCTTTAACAGCTGACTCAAAGGCATGCTTGGTCAAAGCAAAAGCAAGCGTTTTCCATGTTGTAATTATTTGTTTCTCTTTTCCTGGCTGAGAAAAACAGTTTGGCTGGATACAAGGGTGCTGTAAGCTCTTGCTGGGGAGCAATTTTCCTTTAGGAAGCAAAGACTGAGAAGAGTTTGCTGTCAACTTATACTTTTGAAAAAAGCAATGGTGTTAACCAGTACACAACTCTAATTTTTGTGTTCCTGAGCATGTGGTGTCTGTATTCTCCAGAGCTGCAGCAGGAATTATCTAGTCTCTGTTCTTGTCCTCTCTCTTTGCATTGTTCAGGTGGTATGAAAGAGTTATTGTAAAAGTGTTTTCTACAAGAAAATCACACACGCTCTCCAAAGAGAGACTGAATAGGACAGGAGCAGAGTAAGTGCTCCTCAACTGTGTGTGCAATTAAATGGGTGCCAAAAATCCAGGAATAGGTGACTGTGGAAGCAGATGTCAAAACCTAAGTCACTATTGGCCTTGTAACTCATAATTACTGGAACTATTTGAGGTTTCTGTCTAAGCCAAATCTTGTTTCTCTCCTCTTAGGAATTGCAGTGAAATGCCTTGATCGTAGGAGGTGTGAAGTGTGTTTTGCAAACCAGCATTTGTCTGAAAGCACTCAGCTCCACCTCAAATCTGAATGGAGAACAGCCTGCTTTAAGATTTTTTCCAAAGCTTGGATTAGGTAAAGAAATAGTAATTTCCTCTCTGGATTTCCTCTCCCTTTTTCCTAAGGCCACGTTCTATTAACACATATTCACTGACTTTCCTCTGCAACAAAATGTTTATTTGTTTGTGACCTTTGCCTCATTTTCAGACTGGAATAGTTCAGCTGGAAGAGGCCTATGAGGATTATTTAGTCCAAGAACCATTTCAGATTTTTGCTTTGACTTGGATCTAAAGTGAGGTGGCTGCAGCCACCAGGCAGAGCAGTCACCATTCTACAACCCAGTGTCTGGTGCTATCGCCATGCATGGACCTTGAGAGCTTGCCTTATTCTGATGCTATCTAGTGGTGACTTAGCACTTGATTTGGGTAGGAGAATTAAAATGACTCAAAATGCTACACATTTTTTCAAACCTTTGAATAGCTGTTTACACTCCTACTTTTACTATAAATTGGTATCTCATGGCTCCTTTCTATAAGACAGTGAGCTAGTCTAGCAGGATGACCTAGTTATTTTTAAAGCCCGCTTATGTCAATACTCTCTGTCCTGTGACCATGTTGGCCACCATTATTTCGGGGTGAGGTCAGTCTTTTTCTTTGCTCGGGCCCCCTGCCAGTTTCTCAACACCTGCCTTGAAAGTGACAGCTCTATGGGTGTCCTCATAAATTAAAAATCATGTGCCTCTGCCCTGATGCCTTGGGACAGGCACAAAGTTAGAAACTGTCCTGTAACCCAAGCCCTGGGGCTGCTGCACGGGACAGCTGAGCAGCAGGCAGCAAGCCCCAGCAGCGGGGGGCCGGCTACACTGCAGACCTTGGGTAGCGCCCAGCCTGGTGCCAGGGGCATGGGGCTGTGCTGGTGAGAGCCAGGGATGGCCCCAGGCAGTGACTTTCCCCCACTGGAAACATGGAGAAACCAATGGGCTAACAAGGGACTGCTCTGGGTTCCATGCAGCACCTTTGCTTTTGCGTGCCTGGGATGAACTGAGCTGGCAGAGAAAAGATGGGGAGTGAGGAGTGGGGAGCAGGCTCTCCACAATGAATGGGGAATCCTGTGCACAGTTGTCACTGTCCTTTGCCACCTTCAGCTCCACCATTACAGCTCTGGCACATAATTGACCACAGCGCTAATTCAGTCACTCTTTCCAGTGTACACTGTAGACACTCAGACAGCAAATGTGTTCTCCATAGCCTGACAGTCCTAAAACTTTAATGCAGCAAAGCATTAGGTGTTCTTTTCCCCAAACCTGGCTTCTCAGTCTACACCTCTCATCACCCCTGCCATGAATGTTACATCTACCTGCAGGGAAACTCATAGACAAATCAGAGAAGCTGCAACACCTAACTCTAATCATTCTGGTCCTGCCCCAGGTGTCTGTTGTGACCCGTTTCAGGATCCAGGCCTGGTAGTGCCCAAGGTCCGGGGAGCTGCACCTGCAACATCACAGCACCGCAGCCACCTCTCAGCTCCATAACTGCAGGTGCCAGACACGAGTGCCAATGGGACCCCTGGTATGGAGCGAGGTACAGGCATGATAGCTCCCAGCATAAAAAGCAAGAAAAGCAGTGAATGGAACAGAAGCTGATCAGGAATCCTTTTCAAGCCGCCTGGATGCTGCCTTCAGAGGCACAAGCAAAATCTGTTACCCTGTTGGCATAGGATCCTTAGGTGGATGACTAAATTACAGCAAAGTAGAACACTTCTTTTTTTTTTTTTTTTTTTTTTTTTTAATGATCCATGACTTGTGTTTTAACAGAGACTGCTTTTTGTCTTCTAGTGGGCATCTTTTAAGTTCCTTCTAACAACTGGGTATTATATGGTTGATGCTCTTGCCCATTCATTAGTAAAAGGCTGCAGATGGGTGCTGCTCACTGTTTCTACAATACAAACTGAACACTCTAATTATAAGATCCCAGTCCCATTTAATGCTTCCCATATTTTATTTCACAATAAATACATAATCATCCACTGGAGTGCTAGTGGTAATGATGCATCCTGTATTTTGGCAAGTCTCTTGGTATGTGTGTTCCTTGCATTCCTTTCAGGTATTCTTCGAGTTCTTTTCCTCTCCCAGCCCTGTTGGCAACTGACAGTACTGAGGACTCAATGTCCCTTTCTTGAGCTGGCAGCAGCAACAGCAGCAGGAAGACTATGGGCATACAAACTTTGAGACCTTCTAATTTAAAAGCATCTATCATCCCACCCCTGCATCTGGTGACATTTTATAGGGAGATAGAACAATCCAGATGAGATTGTCTCCAGGGAAAGCTGCTCTGCTGCTGGCAGAGTGAAGGGCCAACTCCTGCCTCTGTGACATCTCCTTCCCAGTTGCCCCACCTGGTGAAGAGTTGGGCAGTGCGCCGAGCAGGGAATGTACTTCCTTTCCTATGGGTCTGGTGGTGACAGCAGCTCCTGGCCCCTGGCCAGGGTGGCTGGGGCCTGGGAGAAGGCTTTCAGAGGTCTGAGAGGCATCTGCTGGCCCAACAGCTGCTCCCAGCAGGCAGGCAGGGGACTGGCACAGAGCAGCCTGCTGGGCATTGGAGCATGGCCTCATGGTGGAAGGGGAAATTGTAGGGCTGCAGGAGAGATCAGTGGGGGCTGAGACATAATGATACTAGGGAAAAAGAAATGGGAAAGAGCCCATTAGTAATGAGAATAAGTAAAGATAACTCTTTAGCACAGGACATAAGTTGATCTTGCCATGTAACAGTTTTGATTTCTTGTTATCTTTTCCTAATGGAAGCCAGTGCCATCAATAAACTTTGGAAAAGTATCACCTTGCATCTTTTCAAATCTTGAGGCAATGAAGCCATTGCCAAGGTGATCATCTGTTTATCACCAGTGAGTGACACTAACAAATATTTTAAACTGAAGCAAGGTGTCACCCCAGTGACAGAAGAGCGAAAAGAATTCCCCATGCCTTTGTTGGGCTAAAGTGATGGGTATGTCAGCAAAGGTAGGTCTCAGATTGCCTTGGGGAAAGTAAGGCAGTCCTAGTTACATTAGATTAGATCTATTAGCACCTACAGCTTCCTTTGTCAGATTAGCAGTAATATGGAAATAAGGAACCATCTACTGGAGTAAATTTTTCAGGGAAAAAAAGTTATGATAGTTGTCAAAGAATGTAGAGATTACGGTATTTCTGCAGGTGAAATTGCACAATTGAGATAAAGTATGGGGCTCAAAGAGTTAATACTTGAGCTTTTTGCCTTTTGCAGAACTTTTTGACTGAGTTATCGCCCAGATTTTTCAGCCTTCTGATTTGTTTTCATATTTCTACTGGAGTTTCTCATGCTTGTGACATAAACAAAGACTTATGTTTTGTAAACATGCATTCTTTTCCAGGGGGAAGGACAAAGTGATGGACTTCTGAGTTGACCACTGGGGTCAGAGAGGTGGTTGTCTCATTTCCCAATCCTTGATCAAATTCCTAATCCCATTTAAACCCCAAATCATAATTAACTCTCTCATTCTCTGCTCACTTCACAACCTGACTGCTAAGTGTTGTTCCTTTCGTGTTGTGATTGCGACACTGAGTCAGCATTGTTCTGAAATCAATGGGAAATGGATCCTTGTAAACTATCAAAATCATGATGCACTTGTCTCCTAAAGTCAGTATTGCTTTGTCAAATTACAGCATGACATCAGGTGACAGCTAACTTTATTTTTGCTCTGTGACATGCCTATGCTTCCAGACACCTGCATATCCCTAAAGAAGTCATTTAAACTTCCAGAGTCTTTGTTTCCCTTCTCTGTCTCAGTTCTTCCCTTCTCTGGAGCCTCTGTCTCAGTTTGAGCTTCTCAGTCCTCCAGTGTTATGGGGACATAAAAGCAGTGCTGTGTGAAAACCCAGAACAGTTCAGTATTGAGCAACTTGTGATGCTGAATTAATTATACAGAAGAAAAATGTCAGTTGTGGGAATCATGATGAGCTGACTGCACAAAACAATTTGTCTGCTGAAACCTTTCCTACCTGGGAAAACTCTGGGCACAGAGTTTTGAATTTCTGCACACATCTTTGAATTTCTGCTGCTGGTAACGCAGCTAGGGCTGAACACAAAACGATAGGAAGCCTGCCTTTCTCCTAAAGGATTGATAATCCAAGGTCCTGAGACTGGCAACACACATGAGCAGGTTTTATTTCATGAATATAAGTGATAGAGACTTACTTGTGTGTATGTATCTACTTTTCAACTACAGCTACTTTGTCAAGTAAGGTCTTGACAAAAAGTTTCCACCTATTGTGATTTTTTTAATTATTTTTTAATTGTTTTCCTATCCACCAGTATTAGGTTACTTGATTTGATTTTTGTGGGACGGTTCTGTGGGACAACAAAGCAGCTTGAGAACCCAAGAAAGCCTTGGTAGGATCTGGGAGGTTGAACAGCAACATTGTGGCCTTGCTTCAGTTTGTGAATAGCTTTCAGCACTTCCATGTTTAGCCCACAAAGCATTTAAGAATTCAACTCAGACTGTAACTCTAGGAGGTAAACATTTTGTTTAATCAGGGTCTTACATATTTTCTCGGCTGTGTTCATCATGGGAAAAGTTCTGAACTAACATTTGCAAAAGGTTAAAGATTTCATTATATACTCAGGTTTTTATGAAGAAAAGCCAAGTAGAAAGCACACCAGTGGTGCCAGATCAATTTCATAGTGCCAAGACTTTTAAAAGCAATGGTTACTAATTAGTTTTATACTGCTACAGAGAAGAGAAATAGTTTATGTTGTAGGGATCCTTGTCAGAAGAGACAAAAAACACAAGAGCTGTTTTCTGTGCCCACTTATGTACAGATGGGAGCCTATGTGAAAGGGAAATGTTCATGCCTATGCCCACGATGTGCCAGTGGGTGTCAACTGACCTTGTATCCAGTGGCTATTGATGATGAATCAGTAATCTTCACAGCATTTCATTTCTTGTATTTTGATACATTTGAGGAGATACAGGACAGTCCCTGGCAACAAAGCATCTCCTGATTGTTGGCCTCCCATGAAAATTCTAGGTGTTTTCTACTACAGTCCAACAAACAGGACTGGACAATAAAAAGAATTTTAGAATGTGTTTAAAAATACTTCTGCTTGTTGAATCACTTCACACACTTTGCTGCATTCAGAGAGTTTAGTATTCAGGTCTTGCCTGAAGATAATGACAGAAACACCTCTCACTTTTGTGAAAAATGAAGGCCTACTTTAAATGTTGTGGAAACAAGTTCAGCACCTCTTAATGTCAATTTGATTATATGTACATGGATCTGCTTACACTTAATACATACAATGCCTTAATACACTCCAAGGCCAAGAGAATTCAAAAAATGGCAGTTGCTGAAAGGTTTCTTTCCTTCAGCTTGTTCCTCTGAACTCAGCACCTCTTTGGGAAGCATGACAGCAAGTTTTCTGTGCTAGCAATATTTCAGTAAGGCAAAATGTATCCAGATGAACTGGAGGCTATCCAGTACTCCCTCTTCTTGATGTCTTCATCACAGGACAAATTTAATACCTATTTGATTTCATTCACATGCTGCATTTTGCCTGATTTGTGTCATGAGATGGTTGGCATATTCATTCACTGTTCTCACATATGTGTTGCCTGAACACTGTGCTGAGAATAGCAAAACATTTGAGGGACTTTTTCCTGCCCTCGTTCTATCCTGGAAAAAACTTGCTGTTGACATGAACAACATCTTAGGGGTAATAATAAATAAAAGGAAGGATATCTCATCAATTTACAGATTTCTGTCTGCAAGCTATACTAGAACCACTTCATCATTTTCAGTGGAATTAGTGTAGACTTCTCCAAAGGTTAGCATTTTCACATTTGGCTAAGGACAAACAAGAATATATTTTCTGTTTCCCTCTTAAAGAGGCTTCCAGACTGACATCTCCATGGAGGGGTGAGTATCTACGGCAAAGGCAGGCTGCATGCTGTGTTTTCCATGCTCCAGCTGCACAGGAGCCATCAGGGCTCCATGTAACAGGGTGCACTGATCTAGCTACTCTCTCCCTTTGGAGAATCAGATTTTCTAAGTGCTTAATGGTAGTGAAGCTCTCCTGGTGACCAGGCTGGTATTGCCTTCCTTACAAGGACTGTTAAAGCGCACCGACTATTATTCACCTACTCAATTAATTGCCAAGGAGACAGAGGAAATATGTACCCAGAGGAGAAAATGAAGCCATTTTTATTTGCTGGCTAATCAAAATCCAATGGCTTTTGAAGACAGTGTGAAATGATCATTAATTAGGAGGGATACCTAAATCTGAAGTTCAAAGAACCTTGTACAAGCCAAGGAAACAAGGCTTGGAGGACAGAAATGTTTGCTCACTGGGAAAGGGTGGCTACATGGAAGCACAGGAGTCCCACGACCTGTGGATCAGGACCTGCCTAGCTGCATAAATTTTTCATGTTTTCTTGTTAGACTTTATCCCAGAAGGGAGATGGGCAGTGATTTCTACCAACACAGATCCTATTCCTCCATGTTGCTTGTCCTGCTGATGCCTTAGGAAGGCTGACCTGAAACAGAAACTGGACAGAGCTAGAGAATAAAGTAGATATTTATTGAAAGGCCTTTAAGGGTACACCTTGGGCTGGACAAGAGCCTGACCAGGCCTACACCCAAGGTGGACTAAAAAATGGTCACAAAAATGGACCACTGGTCATGAAGTCTTACACTTTTATAAGTTTTGGTCCATTTGCATATTGGGGTTTAATTGTCCAATTACAGCTTCAGGTTGTGAGGTCCCATCCTTCTTGTTTCTCTCTTCAGACCACCATTGTTTGTGCTGTTGGGCCTGAAAGTTGTCCTTGGTATTCAGCAGGAAAATGATTTGTTTTGTCTACCTACTCTGTGAAGAGAGCTTAATATGAGGCTCACTTAATATGAGGCTCAGAATTACACACCTAGGCAGCACAAGATCTGAAAAACATGAAAGCTAAAACTTAAAGCATCACTGCCAGGGACATGGATGCAGCATCTGAATCTCTATGGTGACCTGAGGGTAGCCACTGTCATGAACCAGGTGGAATGTACCTAGAAGGTACTTAAAAATATATAGAGAAGTAAAATGAAACAAAATTAATTTCTAAACTAAGAAAAAAAATCTATAAGTTTGAAGGTCTCCTAATAGTCAGTGTTCTTCAATTGCGATGGACCTTTGCTTCGTTTCCACTAAAAAAAAAAGCTAATGTCAAAATTTACTGCCAATTGTGTGCAGAGGAGTAGATTTAGGATTCCTATATTGCTTTTGAAAAGGATGTATATACAAAATACTACCCTGAAGGTAGAAAAGATATTCTCCAAATACATAGGAAAAAGAAAACATCTAATAATGCCAAGGCTGCAGGTTCAATCATATGGATTCAATGATCTCTTGATCAGTTGGTCTCTTCCAACTCCAGAATATTCTGTCATTCTTGTCTGTTTTTTTCAAAACAGTATCCCTGAAATACTTTTTGAATAAAAACCTGTCTTCAGATTCAAGTCAGAGTTGGACTGTGGTTTTGAGAAGAACTTTCGCCACCATTCTGCCCATTTATTAAAATAATTATGAGGTAACCCCAGCCGGCTACGTGGAAACCTGAAGATAATACAAGAGAGTAAAACTAGGGAAACTTAGAAAATAAAATACAAAAAATACAAGAATCAAGGGACTGGGCTATTTCTCTCCTGGGAAATAAACACTTTAGTATGCGTAGATCTGACTCCAACCACTATCTTACAGATTAGCCTGAAAGATTGTGTTCTGGAAGGGCACGCAGAGAACTCCATGTGATAATTTCCTGGAATTTCTGGATTGAAACAGATAAAAGCTGCATGTTGACATCTGTGAATTGATGTAACCTTTTGTTTGCAAGCTGATCAGACTGTGATCAGTAAAGAACCATGGTCAAAAGCCTTAGATAAAGGATTCAGTGAGTTAAATTTGGGAAAAAGAAGTAAAAAAGAAATTCTCACTTAAGTTCCACATATATTGAAGTGGTATGTACAGAAGGACTGCTTCTTGGTTAAATTTACTATCTTATTTCTAAATGTAAAATCTAAATGCTAAAAGGTAAATCATATTAAAATGTGTATCTGGTCAGAAATCTTCAAGAAAGCAGTATTTGTGGTTCCAAAAAGTACAAGCATGTGAAAAAAAATAGAGTCATTTACAAATATGTCATATTTGCCACTTTTTCCTTGCAAATGAGGAAAATGAGGAAATATGAAGATGATAAAAAAAATTAAATCCTATGACTTTGAATACTATACTAACCAAAGTTATATTATCACTATTCTTCATAGAGAAAGTTGGGACAGATCTTCAAGCATAAGTACTTCCTCTTAATTTATAAAATCTAGGTATTTTCATTGGGGTGATCCTTTGCAGTAATAGTACAATGTATATATGGAAGTTTGTGAACAAGGTCAGAAAAGTTTAGACAAAAAGTGGAACTTTGCCATGGATTTTAATAAAGTCGCATTCAGGCTTTACTATGTCTTCTTTCCAGTACCATGCTACTTGCCTATGACTGTCACAAGCTCTAACATCAATCTGCATCTGCTGTAGTTCAGTGTGAATAAAGACAACGTTTATGGGAGAAAACTGCCCTAGACCTGTTATCTAACTATTTAGGTAATTAACTATTCAGACCTGAAAAGCTATTTTCAGCCCTTTATGAGGACATTTTTGTGTCCTAGTATAGAAGAATTGAGCAAGCATGTAGCCAAAAGCTAAAGGCTTAAAGTCCATGAAAAGCACAGTGAATGCAAAACATATTGCTATGCAAAAAATCACTTCCTCTCAAATGACTCTCAAGATTCGTCACTAAACACACATGTGGACAGCTTTCCCAAGATTTATCAAGCTAAATTTTCAAGGGTGGATGTTCACCAGCTTTTCTAGACAAGTGTGTCAGTGCTGGTCATAAAAGATACTTTCCTCAAGTCCACCCACCAGTTCTGTTGCTACAACTTGTGACTGCTGCCTCTTGTCCTTTCGTTTTTGTCTCTGCCTCCATCTTCTCCACAGCCCCCTGTAGATACACTGCTAGAAGACTGCCATTAGATTCACCTTCTTGCTTTGTCTTCTCCAAGACAGAAAAACAAACCTCTCTCAGCTTTTCCTTTTTTTCTTGGATAATCCATATACCTATGTGTTCTGCTAGTTCTTTGCTGGACTACTTGCAGACTGACTGCACCAAACCACTCCCAGGCTGCTCTGCTCCTGGCTGGGGTTGTGGAACAACTCTGGCTACCGGGTCCTCACTTTAGGAGAGCCTTCACTGCTTCTAGTCCCAGAGGAGGTCCTTGACAATTCCATATCAGCACTCACACGAGCAGAGGAGAAGGGAATAGTTCCTTCCCTCAGGCTGCTGCTTAAATTCCTATTATCCACCATGATCACTGGTGTCCAGTGGCTAATCCTCTGAGCCCCTTCTCCAGCCTTCTTTTAGGAGACAGCTCTAACTACTCATACAAAGCCTCCCTGGTAAAATGGTTCCCATAGTGGTGCCCAGTTTCCGTAATTTCTGCACAGTGGCAATTACAAGGTATACTTATGGGCACAACATACTTTATATGTCCTGTTTCTAATTACCAAGGTGCTAAAAAGAATGTGTAAACTGCTTGATAATAACATGTGTGTTAAAAACTGGCTGGAGCATTTATTAGAACCACGATTCTTTATTCTTTAGGACGTCAATGTATACAGGGAGGATGGTTTTCCTGTTCCTTTTAAAAAGAAAAATGTTAGGCTTTGATTCTCTGGTTTCTTTTCATCTTCATCTAGCATAAAAAGCTTCAGGGAAGGAATACAAAAAGACAGAATAGCAAAGAAATCACAAAAGGAAGATATCAATAAGAAGCACCACTGACTATTCTCTAAGCAGTTTCCAAGCAACTTTTAATGGAAGGTCAGGCACAAGCAAGATAGAGGGAGGGAAACCCAAGACATTATTTCATACAATAAAGTGACTGTGAATGCTGTCAGTTACAGAGGAAATAGATTGGCCAGCCTGAGCACTTATTTATGTTTTTCTGTGAATACAGATGAAAATCCTCTACAAAGGGTACTATCAAATTTGAGCGGGAGTGTTAATTCCGACAATAGGTTTGCAATACTCCTCGGAGAGGCTTTCATCACTGAATATGTGATGTTGACTTTGTGGTAATAATAATGATCCTTCTGGATTCACTCAGCTCCTTCTCTCTGAAGATCTATAATGCTTTTATTAATTAATTAATCATACCTTACATTTGCAGCTTGTGTTGGTTTAGCATAAAGTCACCCTAGGACACAGCTCTAAGAATATTTGACACAAGTTACGTGGATGAGGGAGTTGCAGGATAGAGACAAGGAGTAACTTTCCCAAAATTGCTGTAGCTGTCCACAGACATCCCAACAGAGACAATGGAATGGCCAAAGATGTGCCTCCAGTCAAGGAGACATAGCCATATGTGCAGACAAACCTTGCTCCCCAGAACTGTGGGCTGGCTACCACAGTAACTGGTGGCAAGAGACAGAGGCTGTACCTGAAGGGCATCTTTCTGTATGTATAACTCATGTATGCTGTTTACTTCTTTCTTCATCCAGCATCTGGAAGCTTTAGACAGCTGGCAGCTGAAATAGTCTTTTGAACCTGAGTGCCACAACAGGCAGTCTGAATGCATCACTCTTGTCCCAAAATCATGGAGCATAAAGTATTCCTCTGTGCTCTGTGGCTTGTTATCATAGGCAAGAAGCAAAATTCCATGTGTCCATGCCAAGAAAAGCCCTAAGAAGGGTTCCAGGGGTTGATTTGGAGGTCTGAAATTGAAGAAGCAAAGTTATTGGTTACATTGGGAATGCTGGCCTACTGAGTAGTAATAGCAAGTGCAAAACAAAGCTTTTCTCTTTTAGATTCAGTCTTGGAGTAAAATGTTCAGCTGACAATATTATAAAGTTTGGTTTCATAAAATTTTGCTTCTCATGGCTGGATGTTCTAATGTCTGCATCAGGATGATAATACAGCCTATCTCTTCACATGGCACTTCTTCCTCATCCAGCCTGTCTTCAGGTAAAAACAAAAAACAAAAAACAAACCAAAACAAACAAACAAACAAAACCAAACCAAAACAAACAAACAACAACAACAACAAAAAGGTAAGTGAAACAATAGTCTGAATTTGAATTTTTAAGCAGAGAATATATTGATGCCAGGAGTTACTGATGAGGTTCTGGGTCAGTATCCTATATGCCCAGGAGCCTGAACAAGAGAATGAAGAATCATTTACACTGGGAGGTCCTCAGCCTTGATCCTGTGTTTAATTTAATAGCCCCATGTAGCTATCTTGGATACCTCTAGGACATGCCAGGTTCATGTACACCTCCATCTAGACACTGTTAGGTCAGAGATTTAATATTGTCAGGCTGCAAAGGTTTTTTGCTGCATGGGAATAAGGGTCACACACACATACACAAGGGAGGCTGTGAGGAATTGTTGCAGCTGAACATGAGACTCTGGGAAGCACCTCTCTGCACAGGCTTTCCACAGCTGAGGGGTGATGCTGAGGCCACTTGTCTTGCTCCAGGTCCTTGCTTGCCAGGCACAGCTGGTTCATAATCCAGTCCACTGGGACCCTAAAGTGGAAAGAAGTCACACTATGCCCTTGAAATACATGAGAGCTAGTAGCCAGATAGTCCAGTATTTAAAGACTCAGATTTGAGTACAGGCTTACAACTGTGATGCCTGTACTACATTTTGTTTGGGGAAATTGATTACAGATATTAAAGGGAAAGGATTAACTTCTTAACATGATTTCAACTACTGAAACCTACTCAGCTTATACTTTCAATTTAGGGATATACATAAGAAGACTTTCCAGAGGGCACAAGAAACAATCTCAGAATTTATTTTACAGTATGAATGGGTTAGTTATAGTGCATTTTTCTTGTCCTAGAAATAGACTGAGTAAAGGTTTGAAGGTCAGTTTTTGATAAACAATTCTGTTTCTGTGTTCTTAAAATGTGCTATTAATAAGACTGCTTTTTCAAATGACCAAGGGTAGCTTATGAGCCAGGCTACAGATGTCTGACAATATACAGTTATGGAAAAAACTGTTACTGTTCAGAAGAACCTTGTCAGTAAAACACACTCAGATGTACCTGAAAAAATGCTGTGAAGATTTCAGTATTCTTACAGCATTTTTCCTATTTGGCATGATTTTTTTTTAAAAAAAAATTTAATTTTAATTTTTTTTAAATCACAGCCCTTTCCAAATTGTATGTAAATCACATACATCCCAAGCTTCTTCCTGCAAGGAAGGACACCCGCAAGAGCTAATTGCATCCTTACTGAATGTGCTGAATTTGACCTGAAGCAGAAGACAGATTTTTCACAAGACATGCTCAGCAGTGGACATGGCAAATAATTATCAGGGGTGCAATAACATCTTAGGGCTAGTGCAGCTGGTCTGCAGAAAACTGAAATAAGACCTCGTACAGTGTAATTTGTGCTACATATAGACTGATACAGGGACCAACAGTTGAGCTTCCCTCTATTGTCTTCTTCAGCTGCTCTAGAGCAGCTTTCTGCTCCAGACCCACTGGGCTGAGGTCACCTCCTGGGCTGAAGTCAATGGTCCAGCTGCCAAGTCTAGGTCAGAAGAGGGATGTGAGAGAAGATTTCTACCTCAAAGTAGGTTGATACTGGTTTTATCTGGGCAGCCCTGCTGTTCTCTGCAGGAGTGTGGTGCCCAGCTCTGAGTGTGTGGGTTATGCTGTGAGTAGCTGGCTGAGAAGTGCTTTGGCAGGGCAGCAGCACAGTCTCTGTCAGAGGTTTGTGGTGGGTGTCTCTTCTAAGACAAAAGGTTAATAGAGTTCCAGTATTTTACTTACAAAGCCTTTGTTTTCTTTGTTTGCTTTTAATTTACTATTGTGAAAACTTCTTCAGTCATGATGGGAAGATAACATCTTGAAGCCCATGCAGTTGCAATTATCTTAATTTAAACTTGTTTATGTAAGTTATTTATCATGTTTCAATCTTGGACTATATGAGACTGCATTCCTCCAGTTTGCTCACTACACTTCTTCCTGCCCTTATTATCTAATTTTTTCTTTACTTACTTTTAGGTTTGGAGGGTTACTTTGAGAGTCACTTGAGAATTTTTCAAAGTAATGATCTGTACAGCAGCCAGCAGCTGGGCTTCTTAGTGGGACCACAGTGTGTGTATATTCCACAGAACTTCTTGCTTCCTTGTTTCTGAGGCAAATTTAAAGCTCTCCTCTCAGCTTCCATGAAAAATCTTTTAAATATTTTAGAAACTATCTCAACTGGAGCAGTTTCTTTTAAGTCAACAAAGCTAATGGTGCCTAATAAAACTTGCTGTAGTTAAGGAAAAAGCATGACTGGATGAAATCTCTGAGTGGAATTAACTACCAGAAGAAATGAGTTTAAGTCCAGTTTAAGTTGTTTTTGGAGCTGATGAAAACGTTTAAAAAAACAGGCTTCTTGCAAAAAACAAAGAGCAGAAATGACAGCAATAATAACAGGAAATTTGGGACTTTCAACTCATTCTCCATAATAGGCTTTAAAGAAAACATTACTAATGGGATGTGGTAAGGTAATATTATGATTATAAAGACAAGAGACTGCAGGTAGGAGCTAAGAAATCCATCTCCCTAACTGTTGCTTTCAGGGTAGTGACATCTTAAACAATAATATACAGATCTATCTTTTAATTCCTAACCTGTCTCCTGTCCACATCAAATCTTGTCTTCTCTCTCCTATAATACTTAATGGATGTCTAGTCACTGTTTCAGGATTTATCTAGCTAAAAAATGACTCTTTTACTTTCTATACCTTTTTCTAACACTGTACCAACATGTTGTAATGTGGTCAGGACCATTCTCAGCCTTCCATTCTCCCAGCTTTTGGTAGAGGAGTGCATGCAAGATGACACACCCTCAGTCTCTTGGTAGCTGCTGTGCCCACCCCAATACCAGTCCCATGTTCTTCCTCTCTCTCTTACTCTGTTCCTACTCGGTGCAATGATTCAGGCACTTCAATGAGGCATGCTGCTTCAAGACAAAACTGATGTTTTGGGAAGACTTGTTTTTTTCATCTGTGTTGGTTCCCTGAAAAACCTCAGTGTGAGGCTTTCATGGACAATAGTGTCAATCTGCAGGAAGAGAGCATCAGGACTTCAGCTGGGTTAGGGTGCCACAGAGGGCTACATTAGCTGAAGGCATTTTGCTGTATGGTTCATCAAAAATGTACCCTTTCCCATTCACAATGCAACTCTTGTTACTGCAAAATTATCTTACCTGGTGTCGTGGTTTAGGAATGGTATTCCCAAATTTAGTGTTCCCACTGAACCACTCCAAACCATGCACTGCTTGCTCATTCCCCTCTGGCTGCAGCAGGCTGGAGAGGAATATTGGAGGCACTAAGGATAAAGATCACAGGTTGAGATAAGAACGATTTGCTGGAAACAGCAAATAGAAAGGAAAATGAGCAGTAACAGTAACAAATCCTAACGAGAGAGTGTAGAATGAAAAAAGAGTGATTCACACGTGGTTGCTCACATCCCAAGGAGAACACCCGACAATAGCTGAATTATGTTATGTGACTCTTCCCCAGTCCCCTCAAAATGATACGAGGTGTTACAGAGTAACTTCTGTGCCCTGGCCGTGCCCCCTCCTGGCTACTGCAAAAAATGAGCCCGGTCTTGGCCAGAACCAGGACAGCTGGCCTTGAAGAGACACCATCCTGTTTCATCAGTGTTGCTGCAATGACCATTCCTGATCCTGTCAAATTTCCTGGACAACACTTCCCTACAAAGCCTCCAAGAATTCCCCATGTTTTCTGCTGCATTAAGTGCCTCAAACTCAGGGCCTTTCCTGGACATTTTTTTCCCTGCCTTAACAGATCTTAATCACTCTCAAAGTATTCATTTCCTTCTCCATTTAAGCTCTGCTGCCATCACATCCTGAGTTTCAAGATGCTCTTGCCCACACAGTTATCCACATTAGGGAAGTTTCTACATATCCCTGTGATTATCTTCCCTAAGACCCCTCCTCAAGATTCCTTTATTCTGTGATACCTACAACAGGAAAAAAAGAGAAAGATGACAAATTGATGTGCTCAATCTGTAGACTGCTGTGTCAGCCAGCATTGCTGTATGTCCTCTCATGCTCATCTTTTTCAATACTTAATTTTTGTTGATGCAATATCTAAGAGCAGCACCTTCATCCAGATTTCTTACTTGGAAATTGGAATGAGGTTACTGCTCCATTTTAATGGACTGCTTCATCTTTATTAGGTGAGCAAGTTGCCAGTATGTTGATCCATACAGTCCGAAATTCAAATCGGAAGGCAATATGCAGCAATGAGAATTATCTGGACAGTTTATTCATGTTGCTAGACTCACATGTAGAAGCCCTATCTGGAGTAATATCAGCAAAGAATTGTCATTTGAATTTGTTTGTGAGTTTCACAAACTCGGAAAAGCTTAAAAAATTATGTAATCAGAATTAAACTAAGTAAAATAGAAGTTTTGGTAGGACTTTGTGGCTTGACAGATCTCAATGCAGGCTGAAGAGACCCATTTCTCTGCTACAATGTTTGTTTTTATGAAGACATTTTGTATATAATGATGTGGTGATATGTTACCGTGGATGTAGCACTAAATATAGCGTGAGAATATGTTTGCTATTTGAAGAGATCATGCAAGGGTGTGTAGTGGGGGCTGCATTTGCTGTATGTGCAGTTCCCTATTTATAACAGACATATAGGATGGATTTAGTGTACTAGAAGTGAGCACGTGAACTGAAGACTTGTAAGGACATATTGGTAGAGCTCAACAAACCAGAGTATCTGACATGTCAAAAAGAATACTGAATTCATAAAATACACTCAAATTTATTTGCTTTTTGATATACTAAAAAAAAAAAAAAAAAAACCCAAACATGTCTGGCTTGGTTTCATTTTACACCTAAACCTAGTAGTCAATTATAAATATGACCTTGATCTTGCTATTTTTGGTGAGTGGGTTTTTTGCATTCACACAAGTCATAAGAAATCAAGTAAATCCTCAGTGCATAAGCTGTGTTCATGTGGCAAATTACAAAATTATGTACAAGTGCTGGTACATGCCACTAGGAGCTATGGTCAGTAGGCCTGATCTCTGTTTTCTGGTAGGGAAATATGTTTTTCTAGAGACATTCCTTCAGAATGCTTGAAAACACTTTGCTACAGCTTTGATAAACTTTCTTGACCTTGCAACTTCCATTAACCAGATTAGAGAAGCTGAGCATCTGAATTTTCACCTATGGCTGAAGAGTAATTTTTTTCCCCCTGGTTTTTGCACAGGCTATACTGTTCTACTGCACTTTTCTTTGACATTATCTCCAGTATTAACATCCCTGAGGCATAAACTTCTTTCACAGAGAATTTATATTTGTCCATAGCCTGTTGGTTTTGAACACTTAGCCTCTTTGAAGTAAATATGTGACTTGCGGATTGATCTTGGAGACCAACAAAGCATGTGTTGAGAAATTTCATTGCCCCATAGCAGTAAAAGCAAATGAATCGGTAGACTTGTGTCAAGTTAAAAAATCTCGACTTACTTAGAGGAAGCTGAAACATCTCAAAATCAGAAAATGAAAGGTATACACAATTCTGACTTGTTCATCTGTATTTCCAAAAAAAGTCATTGCATTGTGATTGTGAACACAACCTGAGAAACTTTTAAAATTCTAATCAGCAACTATATAGTTAAAATATTTTGAGAGATCATCTGTATGAGTACCAATACAGAATTTTTCTCTTAGTTGCCTTATTCCTTCAAAAATTATGAAGTTGGTTTTTTTTTTGGCTTCCAGGAATAGCAAAGACAACACAGAGATGTACCATCTGCCCTATGCAAAGAAATCTCAGTCAAGCTTATTTTCTAAGGTCAGAAGCTTCTGTTCCTCTGATTCCTAAAGGAGAGAGTACAACATGAAGCTGGTTGATATCTGTCTACCATCTTCTCCTGTTGCTATAGGAAAGATGCCTGTTGCCATCCTGCAGTTTAGAGTTTGAGTTAAACTCCCTCAGCTGCAGAATGTAGTAGCTGCTTCTGGGTCTGATACATCCATGGCAGCAAGGTGGGGATGATGCCTTTGGGAGCACATGGAGACTCTTGCCCAGCACCTCTCTCTCCCCAGTGAACTTCACTGTGCAAGGTCTATCATGAAAGGAGAGCTCAGCATTTAGGAGCCCTGGTCTGAGGTAAGTCTCTTGCTGTGTCTACTTTAAGCCTGACCCTGACCTAGGGACACTGCTTATCAAGGCTGGTACTCACTTAACGCTAAGTTTTTAAGTTTCTGTCTCTCATTTACATCACTCAGGTGCCATTAACACAGATGAACAGTCACTTAGCATGTGTTTAGAGATGTCTGTTGTCACAGCCTTGTGTCCTTAAGGAAAATATGTGTAAGAAAACTAAGGAGTTTCCCTTCATTGCCTGGCTCATGACTCCCTTTTACCAACTCCAGGATGAGAACACAGATCTGCTACAGCTGCCAGAGACTGTCAACATACAGTGACTGAGGGAAACCTATATGCTCATCCTCATTACAGTGATGTAGGGTGTTTTTAGCTGAAGGCTCATGACCTTTGAGGAAAGTCATGCAGTGAAATGCAGAGACCATGGCATGGACTGTGAAATGCATTCAGCCTCTGGCCCTATGGCTGCACCTCCACAGCCAGCAGTGCAGGAACACTGCAACACGTCTTCCTGCATAAAGAAGAAACACTTTGTTTGTTTTCATTACATTGGTCTTTTATGCATCATTGCCTTATAGAAGATATCAACATTGTAGGGAATCTAGAGCCTATATGCTCTGTTTCTGTTACAATTCCAACTTTCCTGAAAGCAGAAGTTATGAGAGCCTAATGACAGTATTTTCAAGAGAAGTCTATTCACAAATAGGGTTTATAAGTCTAGATTGTGTGTAAGAAGAACTGAACATACCTTTGGAATCCTGGGCCCAAATGTGCCAAACAAATTGTACCCAGGCTCACAGCACTTCTGAAAGTCCAGCATTCAGACCTTACAGGAAACTTGAGGCAAAGGTTGGAGTGGGACCCAGGACTGGCTTCCAAGTTTCTCTGGCCCATGATGAACATTCCTGTTTACTGAAGAAAGCATGCCATGTTAAGCTCCAAGTGTAAGGGAAAATTTGGTCAGTGCAAAGTTACCAAGACTACTTTGGCAATGATGCTGGATTAAAACACCAACTCTTCACATGGAGATTTAATGAATGCCAGTAGTCAAGGTGAGCCTGTTTGAAACTTTTTAAAAAAAGAATTTTATTTAGTCAAGCCAAAAGCATTTTCATCAAGAAGATAGAGGACTTTTTGAACAAGAAATGGAAACTTATTTTCTACTATAGGAAAGGAACACACCTGTCCCTAAGACTTGGTCATATACATGGTCTGCCAGAAGATAATATCCCTTTAGTCATAATCATAAAAGTTTCTGACAACTCTTCTTTCCTGCAGGAGGTTTTGATTCTGGTCTATGGGGCACAGAGGCAGCCATGTACAAGCCAGGGATAGCTGAGAACATTGCCTGGAAGAGAGCATGGTGTGCCTTCTTACCACAGGCTCAGCCTAACCAAACCCAGGCACGAGTGTGGTGAGAGCTGCTCCAAAACGGGACAACCTTGAACAGAAATACTCCTGTGGCATTTTCAGAGTTTGAAAGGTTTTGTCTAGCTCTGATAATAGTCTCTGCACTAGGGAGAGTGTGAGGACAACTGTGTCCCAGTGTCATCCAGATAATGGGGTGATTGTCTGCAACCAGCTCTCTTCTCTCACCAGCCTTCACATGCTGGAGATTACTCAGCTTCCTGAAACTGGGCTTGTACAGGGATTTTTCCATTCTCTGGGGCATAGGTCTTCCCAAACGCTGCCACAGAATTAGTTTTTGGCTTATTGCATAGATGGGCCTCTTAACATGACTGATTGTGAAGGAGAGGAGGCAGGTCTGGTTTGTTTGGGTTTTAAAAAAATGTATTTGCAGCAGATGATGTTTTGACCCCTTTGGCCTGGCATCTCCTGCAGCAGAGAGGAGTGCAGGACCTAAGCAAAGAACAGAACCCTGAATAGAAAACACTATTGTTTCAATTTTTTAAAAAGTATATTGCAAAGGCTAATTGCATGATTTAACATTTGAAAACTTTGCATTCCTTCTCCGCTCTGGAGAGTAAAAGGGCCTATTATCATTTCCAGGCCAGATGTTTCAGTTTATTGAGCCTGTTTGATCCCTGCACCTGTCTAAGACCAGCAGTTGCTGGATTAGTGGAAGGAGCTGAATTAAAAAATCTGGACAACTGTTACTGAACAAGTGAATGGTGTGAAAATGAACAGACTTTCGGAATAAAGGATTTACTGTTTGTGACACAAGGCAGTACACATCATTTATGGTGCAAAATGAGCATGTAGCCCTCATTCTGCATGTCCATGTGCTGGAATATACATTACAAAGTGACAATTACAGGAACTTCCAGTGAGGGAAAGAAAGGAAGGGAGGGAATCGAGGGAAGCCAGGGACATATTACACCATCCATCTGTGAGACAGCCGTTCAGTTACAAGGAATTATATATTATTTCTGGTGGATTATGCTGATTATAAAAAGAAGAATTTGGTTCCTGCCTCTACAGCAAACATTACTGTGCATCCTGAAGGAAGCAATGGCTTTTCACTTGCCCCTTTCCTGTCTCTTTCCTTTGCTCCTTGCTCCCCTAAACATAACCACCAGATACATTTTCTCTCTTACTGTTTTTTTTCCCCCTTTTGACTAAATGCACTGTGTCACATGGCTCACAGAAGTTTTTCGTTTCTCAGATCTATTCAATTAAGTTGCAAGTGTGGTCAGTCCTAGCAGATCAGAGCCCAAGATCCCACCTCTGACAAGATCCCATCTCTGACAAGCAAGATCTAGTGGATGGAAGGTATTCATACATCTTTACAGCTTAAAACCCCTCAAAACTAATATGTGTCAAATGCACACTCTACGGGATGAACTGCAAGAGGTGGCACCATAGAAAGCTGTTTCACAAACTGCCACTACTTCTGCCAGGGAAGGTTAAATATTACTGGTTCCAATTATCCCCAATGTACCACTAATACAAAGCAGAGCATAAAGATGGGGGAGACAGATGTGAAAGTGAGTTAAGTGAAGATAAATTGTTTCCCCTGCTGTGTGAGATGTGTATTGGATCATTTCCCAGCCCCACCTATTAAGTCTGCCTCTTCCAAGTGTGTATTCAAATACTCAACACAAAGTTTTTCCAGCCTCTGCAAAGATCATGCCTAAAGTTGATTGAGTTGAAGACCATGGATATTACTTCTGGTTCACCAGAAGCAAAATAAAGTCACTCATCTGATATTAAACAGCTCAGTCTATGATAAGAAATGAAACCAAACATCCTCTGTGACAGTTCAGAGGTTTAACCACAACTTCTTAAGCCCTCCAGCCTTTTCAATAGCATCTTTAGTGCTTTGCTTACCTGTAAGCACTGACCCTGGTTTTGTGCAAATAAGTTGACCTAAGTGACTATGACTTGAGAAAGGACAGTTTTATGTGTCCAAGTGCAAAGATAGACTCGGTCCACCTTCAATCAGGAATCATTCTTATGCCCAGAGAGAAGGCAGCTTGTGAGGCTGATTTGGAGACTGGTATGACACAGGAGAGCCCTGCATCTTCCCAAACTATCCTGGATGTTATTGCAAAGGGACTGACCCAGTGCACAGGCAGGATGCTGAGCATAGACCCTGATGTGCTGGCTGTTCAGATGTTCTTTGCATTTGGAAGACACTGTGTAGAGAAAACTTAGAAATCAGTTAGTTCCAGATTTCAAAATGTATGTTTGTGTGCCCTCTCTGTCATTGCCATATTTCATTGATATAGGTTCCTAAACTCCAGGATTTCCAGAGGACTAGAGCCTAACAACCTGTAAAACTCTGGCTTCTGATCAATTATGATAATTGGAAAGCAAGAATAGCACTTCCCAAAATGTCCTATATTGATGCAGCTGGACAACTGTAGTTTAGTTCTACTTCTTGTAATACTTCGCACACAGACAGGCAGTAAAATGGCAAAGGCTTAACATCAGACACTGATTCATTGTCTTCATATAGAGTCTTTGAGGAGTAAGGAAGAAATACCGATTTTTCACTCACATTATAGGCAGTGGACCATATTACTTACTTGTTAATGTGCTTATCAGTGACTGGTTTTAATAGGAAGAAAATGAAGAATTTTAGTTAAAAAGGGAGAAATTACAATTTTTTGTGCAGTTTTTAGTTTGATTTTTTAATGAGTAATTGTTCTGTTTAAAGTCTTATTTGTGAAAATATGCACACAAATATATATATATATATATATATATATGCAGTCAGCTTTTCTGTTTGTTTAATCCTGTACCTAAAAGATGCTCTCTTTTCTTGTCTCTCTATTCTAATGAAAAAATATTTTACTGGGCAATTGATTTTACATTTGAGTGTTGTTTTGCATTGGTAAAATGTGACTCTCATTAAAGATCTCTTAAAAATCTAATTCTTTTTTAGTCATGATAGTCAAGGTAAAAGTACTACATGTTCAATTAAGACAGGACTGCCTAAGAGAAACTTGGGTGTAATTGTCCTAAAACCAGTTGATATATGCAAAAAGAGTAGAACCACTGAAACTTGAGTGGTTAAAAAAAAAAAAAAAAAAAGGTTTAAAATTAATTTTTTAAGTGTCCTGCCAGTTTCAGTTCAGTGGTGTCTTAGTGCAGCAGTACCTCTGGGATATTGGTTTATAATGACCAAGGTGGGAATTTTCTGTCATCAGGAGGCTGTGTACAGCTGTCCCAGTACAAGAGACAGAGCAAGCACTCAGCTAATCTAGTACTTCCACAGTCATTTCCTAGTTCCTCAAAACAATTCACTAGTTCTCTGTTTCTGAACTCACCCAGAGTATATCACTGGCAGGAAAAATGCTTTTGTGTTTTGGCACCAACTAGCAGACCTGACAGTGGGTTGGCATGTCTCTCAGATATGAGACAGTTTAATTACTCCATAACAGCTTTAATTGTTATCATTCTCGGGCAGTGCAGCCACTCTGAGCCCTGGGAAATGAAGACACATATATCCCCCTTGTTGGACCAAGCCCTCGTCCTCTGTCCACTCTGTGAGGAAGCTGCTGAATACCTGCAATGAAGACACCTGCTAATAAAAATATTTGGGAATATGATAATGTTCCATTTTATTTATATGAGAGCACAATAGGTGGACAGCTCCATGTGATGCAAAGAAGACATGGAAGCTCCTGGCTGAGTCCTGTTGTTCATGGTGGCTGACAAGTGGTGTTTGCTGCTGTATCAGCTGGTGTTGCACCATCTAAGCACAAGATGCAGTAGGGAATAATGGTTCCCAACTATGGTTATGAACTTCTGAGATGAAAAGTGACTAGAACTTGGATACAGCAAGGTTTCTGAGGGTCCAGGTTGAGTTGGGCACTTGTTTGAAAAGAGCTATGTAGATCTGAAATTCTCATATACTCTGACAGAGGAGAGAGGGGGTTGAGTCTGTTTTGAAATTGAAATAATATTCTTTGTCAATATGATCTTATTTTAACTTAAAACTACTTACAGATCTTTAGGGCACCAAGCCCTCTGAGGAATGGCTGAGTGACATGGTCCCTTTGAAGATGCACTGGCATCAACAGACAAAACATCAAACTCCTCTGGCCTGTCTTGTATGTCACCCAGCCCTCTTTTAGGCACCCAACCTTGGGGAAAATCCACTTTTGTTTGTCCATGGCTAATCCAGGCAGAGGAGGATGGGGAGCTGCAGACAAACCATTTCCCTTGTCTGAGAAGGCTTAGAGGTGCCAATTTTGACATTCTACATATTCTTAAAATTCTTGTGCTGTCTGTGAGTTAAAAAAAAAAAAAGGAAAAATAAAACAAAAACAAATCCAAGGGACTGCATTGTGTGTGCTGAGCCTGATCTACAGCCTGAAACTGTAAACCAGAGACATATTTTGTCACTTTGTACTTGCAGTTCATTTTCACACTAATCCTTCCAGTGTAAGGCTGAGTAAGAAAAAAGTAAACAGGCTAATGCCAAAATCCCTCTTGTGTATAGGATTACTCAGTGGTAAGAAAATGGCTTGGATACCTGGGCTGGGGAAGAGGGGGACCCCCCCACCCAAAGGAGAAAGGGGATGGAGATACAGATTTTGGGGTATCAGGTTCTTTGCCAGATGGTAATATGATGGTAGAGAAAGGGAAAAAAATCACAACTCTACCTCCTCCCAAATCTATTTAAGCAATATACATGAGGAGTGAACATACATACACATCTCCCTCAGTGGCATATTCGATCTAGTCTGTAACTCTTTCCAAAATTAATCTAAAGACTGTTTTGACAGTCCCACTGTCAAAACTGACCCACCAGTGCTTCAGAAAAGGATCTGTAGCTGCTGTGCCTGCCAGCCTCACACAGCTTTCTCCAGCAGCTTAGAGAATCTCAAAGCAGCACCAGGCAGTTATGACTGGGCAAACCTGCCTCATCACAAGTGATCATGTCTTAGGTTACAGTTGAGCTTTGACTATCCATAGAGCTGACAATTAATTCCTTCTTTTCTGAAGCAACTGAGTGTGGGGCAAGACACTCTTCAAAGCCTTTACCACCAAATAATCATATCAAATTACAATGCCACTGTAAAACAGTTCTTCACATTCAGATGTAAGTTTAATAATTAATGAATCACAATAAAGCTCAAATAGAAAAGAAACAGAAATAGTTCAAACAGAAATAGTTTCCACCATCAGAGTGCAAACTCTTTAACACTTCTGTTAATTCACTACATAACTGAATATGGAAATAATGGTCTCTCCTGGGCCACAGAAATACAGAGGCAGATAGTGACACAGTGGGTTTTTTTACCTAACATGTCACGTTACCCATCAGGGAACTTCCACTGTCAAGTGTTTTTCTCATAGTTTGTTAAATAATCTGTGTGTTTAGTAAAATGAGACTGAAATGCATATTACCACTATTTTATTAAGCTCTTGGAATGCACTTTTGCTTTTAGATGAGTGAATTACAGATTTGTTGAGCTCTCTGAAGCAATCTGACTAATCTGAAACTCAAACCACCTTTGAAATTTCTTGCTGATGTTGACTTAAGGAAGGCTGAGAAGAATCAAAATCACCGCTTGTGGCGATGGATGCAAAATCAACACATTAAAATGCTACTTTACATTGGGTTGTGTGAAATCAGCAGTGCCTAATTCACGCAAAATGCATCTTAAACCTGCAACTGTCAAAAGTACTGACACATACAGGGCCTAAAGTAAGGTCTCTTAAAGTCAAAAGCTAGTTCTCCGGTCCTGCTATGCCCTTGCATCTGAGAGGAAATACAGGGGGAAAAAGGTGGTTTTTCTGTGCAAAAATTGCTGCAAGTAATGGGTAATTTACAAGGCTGTTGATTAAAATTTCTGTGGGGTATTACAAAGGTTTAGTAGTCACTGGCAGATTAATTAACAGTGGGCAATAACTCTCCTTCTAGCTGTCTGAACTGATTCCAGCCTCTATTACGCTGCATCTAATAAAACTTCTAATAAATTATTCTATATAATTTTCATAGGTCAGAATAATTATTAATCATGTACAGAAATTAAGTGAAATAGGTGGACATAGATATTCACTGTAGGATATTCCCACTCAGAGAAACCTAGCTGAATCAGTCTGGTGAACAAAATATGTATTTTAGAGTAGAAGGAACAACAAACAGCCATGGTCTTAACAGAGCAGATGCCATTAACTGAAAAGCAATATAAAAAGCACTTTTGACTTTCACTTGATAAATGTAATCTAACATTTACCCACCACAAGCCATATAGGTCAATGTCTCTTCCCTTCTAGCAAGTGCTGGCTGTGGAACAAACCTGAGGAGAAATGTTCTTCCTTTGAACAGTACTTCCATTACAGGAATACTGCTGTTTCTAAGTGGCTTTGCTGTTGAAGCACATGTCACTGTACTTGAGAGTTTTAGATCTTTTAAAGCAACAATGACAACAAAAACTCCTTTTAAGTAAAAAATCTTCTTAAACATTTTAAACAGAAACTTTCAAAAAAAGTTTGTGGCATCACTAAATGACAGAACTTTGCCTTTTAAACTTTAGCTTGGGGAAGAAAACTACTTTTCTCCTTTCCTCTGGGCTTCTTTCACTTTATGTCAGTACCCATTCTTCACTTACACATCAGATTGAAGTAGGGAACCTATTCACTGATATGTGCTCTATCAGTTGTTAGGAAGTGGGTGGGTTGTTGGGGCATCATTTTTTTGAAAATGCAGCAGAATACTCACCTTCTATTATCTTGCCAGCCCTTTATTTTGCTTTCTGATTTTTCACAGAATGAGTAAAGTTGGAAGACACCACAGTGGGTCATCTGGTCCAACCTCTCTGCTCAGGCAAGGTCATCACAGAGCACAGAGGAGGTGCAAGGTACACAGCACAGGATGGTGCCTCACAGGTTCTCCTGTGAGGGAGACTCCACACCCTCTCTGGGTAACCTGTTCCAGTGCTCACTCACCTGCACAGTGAAGAAGTTCTGACTCATGTTCAGGTGGATTTTTCTCTTCTTCAATTTCTGCCCATTGCCTCTTGTCCCGTTGCTTGGCACCAATGAGCAGAGCCTGGCTCCATCTTCTTGACATCCCCCTTCAGATACTGATGGATATTGATGAGGTCTCCTCTCAGTTGTCTCTTCTCGAGGCTGAACAGAACCAGCTCCCTCAAACTTTCCTCATGCAAGAGGTGCTCCAGTCCCTTAATCACCTTTGTAGCCCTGTGGTAAACTTGCTCCAGGAGTTCCACATCTCTCTCACACTGAGGAGGATAAAAATGAAGACTGTACTCCAGTTACACCCTTGCTCAGCTCCAGTGGGATCCAGAGGGGCAGGATAAACCTCTTTATTGGGGCATAAGGAGACTCTTGTGCATCACAGAGCTGAATTAGCAATGCCTGTGCTTCATCTTCACCTTCAGCAAAGGTTTGCTACAGCTTTTGAGTCGGGCTTTCCATTAGTCTGCACACTGTTTGATAATTCAAACTAAACACAAGAGATATCAAGCACTAACAGATCAATGGTAATATTTTTCATAACCCTTGCAAATACTATAATTCTCTTCGAGAAAAAGACAAGTATATATATTGCTTGGAACATATGTTTGCATCCTTGACAAATTTCCATATTTGAAAATTTCTCCTATGGTAGTGTTTCATTACCTGAGGTACAATTTGATAAGGTTGCATGTGGCTTCTGTAAAAATTGCAATATTATTTCCCCTTTATTTTCCATTGTTTTACTTAAGACTAGACACTCTAGACTGTTTTTGTCACTGAAGCGGGAATTAAGTCTTCTTTTCCTGAATAATTCTTAGAAAATATTATCAAGGATTTGTTACAACTACTTTTGTTCATGTACATATTTTTTGAAATTATTAGTATTAGCAGACAAAAATATGAACACACAGCTAAGACACTCTAAGTCTGAAAAATGGCAAGTATTATATTTCATGGCAAACACCACATTCTATTCAGGAGAATTAGTGTGTAAATGTACCCTTTACACTGTTCACAGAAGCCCTTCCTCAGTATAATAAGGAGCATATTTATGAGAAAAACACTGTAGCAGAAATCGGAGTGATTCTAAGCCAAGGTAAAGGTACTTCTTAGACTGTAAATAGCTGTGTTAGAAGACATATCACTATAGTTATACTTTGATTCAGTCTTTCCTTTGAGAAGAAATCCTATTCAGGTTTTAGTGTTTTGATATAGTCAGCCTCATTTGGAGGCATTCAGGGGTTTTTGTCTGGGAAACCATCTAACAGGCACTACTCAGCTCTTTATGAATAGAAACTCAATTTCTTAAGTATAATAGAGCTGTTCATTGGGTCTGTCCTTGTGTTGAAATTCAAAATATATGTTCATAAATAAAAAGTGACATTATTCAGTCCCATCCAAAAGGATAGAAAGCTAAACATTTCTTTATGAAGGTAAAATGAGGTGACATGTAACAAAAAGGAGAGGCTCTTTTGTAGCATAGTGTAGCTGGATACAACAAACAATGTGGAGTCTATAATATAACAGCTCATCTAAGAGATACATTACAGACTGTGATGGCAGTCTGCTCTGGAGTATTCTTCATATGGTGCTGTGTATCTGGGCAAGGCTGTCAATCTCACAGCAGCTAAACAGTATTTTTTGTTTTGAAAAGAGTGAATGAGACTAAAGAATGATTTGTAAATCTGGTCAGTATTTATTTATGTTTTTAAGTCAGGGTAATTCTGAAGTGGCTGCTTGCAAAGGTGGTTTTGGTCAGTCTAAGGAGTTTTTCACTCTCTTCAGAGAGAGATTATTTGCTAGGGCAACACATGTTTACCAATGTACAATAAAAACAATCTTTTTCTCTAAGTCACTTGGTTTAAGTGAAGGTGAACGTAATTGCAAAACTGAGTTAATTATAAAATTCCTGCTGAGAGTAAGATCCCATAGATTTTTTCTGAGGAGAAGGTTCAGTGTTTTGGGTTTAGAAACAGAATCACAGACACAGAAAACAGGGAGAAATGCTGGTCTGCTTCTTGTTGTCCCCTTTCCCTTGGTGTCTGAGTCTCCCTGTGTCTGTTTTTCTCACAGTGGCCTAAAGTACCTCCATGGAGCTTCTCCTGGGGTCCATAGAGATTTCAGGGTAGGCTGGAGCCCAAGGCTCCCTGCACCAATAACGTACATCCATGGGACTATCCATTCCTTGCACAGCCTCTGTGTGGTAGGATGGATGTACCACCAGGGCATAAGAGTGGGGAAACATTTCCTAAGGCAAGATGTGGTGGGGAAGGGCTGCTCTGCTGGGGCACGAGGAACAGCAGCAGATCAATACCAGGGCCCATTCAAAGTCACTTTTTACCTCTCTGAATGCAGTACACTGAGGAGGTGCAAGGTACATAGAATCATCATAGAATGGTTTGGATTGGAAGGGACCTTCAAGATCATTTAATTCCAACCCCCTGCCTTGGGCAGGGACACCTTCCACTAGACTGGGTGACTCGAAGCCCTGTCCAAACTGGCCTTGAACACTGCCAGGGATGAGGAAGACACAACCTTTCTGGACAATCTGTTCTGGTCCCTCACCACACTGACAATGAAGAATTTCTTTCTAATACCTAATCTAAATCTACCTCTTTCAGATTGAAGCCATTTACCCTCGTTCTACCAATACACACCCCTGTAAAAAGATAACGAGATGTGTTTTTTTGAGAAGCATACTTCTAAGAATTTTGCTCAAACCTCAGCAACCAATAATGTCATAAATCTGAGGATGGAGCGTCAAGAAGCTTTTTCCATATTAAAATACACTGCAGAAACTTTAAGCCAGCAAGGTTTAGGCATTTAATTGCTCAGTGGGGCCTACACCCTGAACTCGTACTCACTGGGTGTGCTGCGTTCTCAGAAAACTGGCAGCTGTGTTTGAAGACCCCTGTCTGAAGTTCTGAACAGAAGTGTTCCTGAGAGCTGACAGAAGTTGAATTCAGAAAAACTTTTAGAAAAAAGACTTTGGCACTTAATCATAAGATTTTTCTCACTAAATTCAATATGATAATTGTTTGATTTGGTGTTTTAACTAAAGCATGCATATTTTAAAGTTATATCCGTTCTTTTGTATTTCAAAAGATCAGTTTAGTCAGTAAAAGGAAGATATTTCATTACTCTTTTCCTTTACCTCTTTTTAATTATCTTTTTCTTTTCCTCTGCTGTCTTGTGAGAGATCTGGTTTGCTCATTTGTTCAGTTCTCACAGTGCAACTTGAGCTGTGTTCAGTGTTATGTTACTTCCTTCCTGCATTGAGAAACCTCTATCATGCCCAATTTACACTCTTTGCTTTCACTGCACATCGTGTCAGCATTCCAGGCTGCAGTTAGTGGTGATTAAATAAGATAGAAATGCCTGAAATCCACTGGTCATCCTGCCTGAAATACAGGAGCTGACAATTTCTCTGCTACTTGTTCTGTGCAAGTTCAATTTGCTTGTACTCTTTGCTCAAATGCAAAGGTTGGATTTTTTTAAATACAAGAAAAATCTGAAACAATCCAGAAATTAGCAACCTGGAAAAGTTCTCTTATTTGGCCTAACAATTTGTAAAACTTCTTTGACATATGACCACAGCATTTTCCCTTCCACTGGCATAATATTGCTGAGATGTACAATTGAGTTCAATTGCCTCTAGGTACAAACTTGAGTAAAAAAAAAAAAAAAAAAAAAAAAAAGAAAAAGGCAGCTAAATCAATATGAAAATAAGTAGTTAAGTAGTCAAAATTTAGGGCTGAGTGAGACCTTTTCCCAAAGCTATATTCCACCCTTTCATGAAACTTGCTAGATTTCAACTGCAACTTGCTTTGCTAAAAAGTAGGATTTCTGTAAGCAAACTCTGCCTAGTCAGTGTATCTGGCTCTTTGCACGCTACTGTCCATTTCAAAAACATCTGAATGAAGAACAGAGGCTGCCATGATATTGGGCTCTTGTCTTGAGAAAGCTCAATGAAACTGTACTCCAAAATCTTGAGAAAGCTACCAGATAAATGTAGGAATCACACATTAGTACTTAGTACTTTCTCTGAAGGCAAATGCTGCAATTTGAACATAAAATCAACCAGATTACAGAAGGAGCAGAAAATCCATGTAAGGCAGCCACAGAATGGCTTCTCTGCATGGCTTCTGCTGTTCATGGGATTACCCACTTAAACTCCTGCTCCTTCTCTGCCCCTGATGGTGAAGTTAGGCTGGCCATCTCCTCCAGCCTCTACTCCACTGCAGGTGTTGGTTTTTAACAAATTCTTTCCCTTCCTCTTCCCAGCTCCTGGGACTCTCAGAGAGGGTTCCTCTGGCTGCAGGTAGGAATGCACAGCTGATCAGAGAGCGAGGGAGGGCTCCATAACCTGTAGATTGATGCTCCCCAAACATATCTGTTGGCACTACCTAGTCTGTGGTATAATTTCAATTAATTTATTTCATCATTGTGAAAGCCCTCCTTTAACTTCAACTCCCCTGCCTTACTGAAATGTATCATCCATTAGCCAGTGCAAGTGTAAGGTTCCTCCCCTTAAGAGCATGGCTTCAAACCCAAAAGTTGTCCTGTGCTTGGCTGGGATATTGTTCGGAGCAGGGCTCTGCCTCAACAAATCTGGATTTCAGCTTGCTTGCTGCAAGCTGACCACTCCCAAGGGAGCAAACATGGAGATCAGGCAGATAGATAATCAGCGCTTGCTTTAGCAGGGTCTTTAGATGCCACAGGGGTGTGGAGAGGAGGATAGGTGTTCTCCTGCAGAGCGTGATGCCGGTGGAAGTCTTCAAGGCAGGATTGCTGTGACAGGACTTCCTCCTCTGATTGGAAACAAGATAATAGTGAAACTCTAACTAGAGGGCCTCTTCTCAAAAGTAAGATTTAGTGGCTTCTGAATGATTGTGTATCTATCTAATGGATTTAGCCTGTGGCAGGAAAAAAAGGAAAAAGAAAAGGGTTAGGAAATCCAGGACTGATGTTAAAGCTACTATGAAGCAAATCAGCAAAATAAATGAGTACAGGTTCATTCTCTCCAAAAACATTCAGGGAAAACAATAGAATTGGAAAGCAATTCATGTTTAGCACATTAACAAAATAACTAGAAAACCCACTGATCTGAAGAAGAACTGAATAAAGACCAGGACTAGGGCTTTTATTTTTGCTTATCCTTTAAGTATTTTCTCAAGAGAGTACTAAATTACAGATAAGCACCAAGTAAGTAATGGCTGATAAACAGCACATGGTTCAGGCAAGTGAAACTCTGCCTTGTCACAACATTGATGTGCTTTATAAAGGGATGTTCAGACACTGCCTCTGCAACAGTGTAAATATGACCATTAACTAGAGTGAAGAGGACAGGACAAGGACGGCAGGCACGAACAGAGATCATCTGCATCACCTGACAAAAAATACATGTTTCCAGCATTGAAAAACATCAGTGGAGTAAACAGAAAAATTGAAATAAGAAAGCAAATAAGACCAGTGGCATTTTTTTAGCTGTAAGCTTGGATCTCTGCACTTTGGGGTAGTTGGTAACGTTGGCATGTCTTGTGAGGCACTTCAGTATCATCTGCCTGCAGTCTACATGAACGGTATTTTTTTTCATTGATTCTTAAATATGCATAGTATCAGGTACCCAGGCTTTAAGAAAGAGAGATGCGAGGCATGTGCTATAGTGGGCTCATGTGTATTTGCACTGACTCCAATGCAATCCCCCTTTTTTTCCGCTTTAGTGGCTGAACAGTCGGTCCCAGATGGGACAGATCCCATGCAAACCCTCTTCCTCACCTCAAGCATCTGACCACCCCCACTGAAGATGCTGTGGATGATGGGCTCCTGTGGTGTCTGGTATAGGTTGGAACAAGGTGTTTGTTTACATGCCTCCCAAAACGGGGAGCAGGAAAGAGGGAAATGCAAATAAATATGTACGAACCTTAAAGACATGTGAGCAGTTCTTTCTTCTCTCCTCTCTGAGATCTGCTCAGCCCTCAGCACTGAGCACTTTCAGGTGAGCACACTTTCAGAGACTGGCCTTCCAGATCCATTCTGGGCAAATGGAGAACAACTGGCACAATTTAGAACAATATTATTAGCTCAAGAGGTCGTACTACAAGATTACAGCCCACATGCTGCAGAAAACCAAAGACCAAACCTGCCGAGAGGTGCTGATCTCACCCTCGGTTCATCCCTCCCCCTTCTTTCAGTTTCTCAGAGGCTCCAAATAATGGTTCTGTCATTACTGCAGGTTAGTGAGCACAGTTCCCTTTCTCCTCTTCCCATTAGGGTCTTTCATGTCTTATTATCGAGGTGTCTAATCTTCCTGCCCTTTGTTGAGCATTGCAAGCCTTGTTGCAGCTGTTCTGTATGAGTTTAATGTAACTCACTAGATAGATGTGTGGATGAGACTCTCCAAATGCTTGTGTTCTGCTTAGATGTTATCATGAAAACATAGCAGCCTTGACCTTTCACATAACTTAGCCAGCCATGAATGGTGGCAAGCCCTGTCCCTCAGCCACATAAATTTCATGCCTGTTCATCAGCTGCTGTTATGCAGAAGAGCATTTTATCTCCCTTACTTTTGACATCTTAATTTGGTTGCAGGGCTTTCCTAGAAGCTATTCTTTGTATATTTTCATCTGCAGCTTTTGCATGCTGGAAGGTATTAGACAACAAAGTGCTGCCTGAACACTTTCATTTGTAGAACATGAGCTAATTAGCACTTTTAATGGGTTTAATGCATTGCACCAGAGTCTTACAGAAACAATGCTTCTTATCTAGCTAACAATAATTGGGAACACAAATGAGTAGATCCCATTCTTCCTTGTAATTGCATTAAATCAGCTGATGTCTGAGCTGGAGCAGTACCAATGTGAATCCATCTCTGAAAGCTGCCACACCTTCCACTTTATTTTGTTTCTGTGTTCATGTATGTTTGTACTTGTTTCGGTGAGACTGCCCACATGTGCTGTTTCTACTAGTGTGCAGTTCCCATTACATTTTGGTGCCATTTACTGTTCGTAATGAGATCCTAGGAGATGACACAGCTTTATGATGAAGAGCTACCTTCTATTTCTTAATCCCTTGTTATGCAGTGTTACATGTATTAGATGGTTTACATATTAGATGTTAATTAAAGGGGAGCAGATGGAATCTGTCAGCATCAGAAAGGCTGTGTGTTCAAGTTTGTGAGCCAGCAAAAGCAATCCACTGGTTTGTCAGGAAGCAGCCCACTGAATAAAACTGTCATGTGTGAATGGACAATCAGAACTGCAATTTCTTTGACATTTAACTGCAATGTGATGGATTAATAACAAAGCAATTATAAAGTAGTTAAGGAAAACAGACTTGCTGAGCAGCAGCTGCTGCTTATGTAAGTATATCCTTGATGGAAAAATAGCTTTGATGCTGAACATGAAGTGTTGTGCAAAAATGCAGCATTATTGCTTTTATTCACTACTTTCCTCTCACCTTCCTGCAAACAGATTTATTTCTGTGTAGTAAAAAAATCTATGCAATACTTTTTCTACTGCTGGTGCTTCAAAATTTCTCTGTATCTCTCACAGGCAAATGAACTCTAAGTTTTCCAAGTGTGGGGAATAAATTGAAGGGTGGGCTCTGAAATTGCTAATATACACAACAGCTTCTGGTGGGAAGACAGAAAGTGTCTATGCTTCCAGGCTCAGCCTTTCACTCATCAAGTCCCATCTTCACTCAGAAACATCCTCAAGCTTGGAAACAGAGAATTTGGTCCTTGTGGTGGTGATTGTCAATGGTCAGTGAGCTGCAATATTATTAATTTTCTCTTTAGGAATCTCTTCTCATGGTGCACTTGATGATACTGCTGCAAAAGGGATGCTCAAGGATAACCGTGGTGGTACATGTAGTGAAACAAACATTTGGCCCCTTTAAAATTAGATCATGAATCAATTTTTTTTTTTTTACAGAAAGCCGTAAGTAGTCTTCAGAGAATTCTGTGTGATGGAGCTGTGGAAAGATCAGAAGCAAATTAAAGTAATGACTGGATATGGGAAAGAAGGAAAGGACAAGTAGAGGAAACTGTAATGTATAAATATCAACATTTTTGGGGTATTTATAAAACTCCCAATTTTGACTTTCAACATGTCCTAGTGCTGTTTCTTCCCCCAGGTCTGGAGCCTTGGTTCACCTAAATCATGTGTTTATATCAGCTTAGGACCTGACAGAGAGACATGAAGTGAATCTGCAGTGTGAGAGAATGAAAGGAAGGAGGTTGTCAAGTGGGTGACATGGCAAGGTCATGTACAGAGCCCTTTGGTGGTTTCCAGCATTTCACATCCTCATGCAGTCTTCTGATGGTGGGATGCAGCTTGTGGGAGTGAGTGTGGCTGTGTGTTTGCTAAATGTCTAGGGGGGATGAGGTGAACTCTCAGCTGCCACGACATCCTAGTGCATGACTGGGCTTCACCTCTCCAAAACAAAGAGGAGCAGAAACGTCATCACAGCTGGCAGCAGCTTAGAGAATGACAGTCATGCCCAGTAAATGTGTTCATGTTGGTGGGACTCGTTCAGAGTGAGCTGGGAGTTTAAAATCAGTGTGGCATTTGGTGCTGTATCAGATGCCTGGGATAAATCTGAGTTATACTATCAGAAAATAGTTGCATTTATTGACCAAATTAATGTGATACTAGTGCTTTTTATTTTTAAGTAGACCAATGTGCCAGAAAATATGCTGATTACCTTTAACCATATTTTTGTAGCTTGTAGTGTCTTAGTCTTGGTTCATCTTGAGCATAATTATTTCCTGGTAGTCTTGAGTAGACCTTCATTGTTTTGCTTTCATTGTTTGCATTTATAATTACTATAAAATCATTTGTTTTAAAAGTGGCACAGCAGGCTTTCCTAAATCTCTCAATTTTTACTGAATCCCATTCATAGTTATAACATTCGTTTCTATATTAACATGATGCTTGACAGGGATTTATCTACTGTATATATACTTTTAATGCCTTATATTTAATTTTAATTAAGTGGCAACTGATATTTCAGATATTCCTTTAATTTCTCTGAATGAAAATTGTATTTTGCTTTTTATAGCTGAAAGATTTCCCTTTCTTCCCCTCTTATAATGGTTGTAATTAATATATATATAATCTCAAATGTTCATATATTTTTTTAACTAGGAAAACATTTTCTAGGCAATCATTTCTTTCATATCTGAGGAGTTGTATCTATTGGTCACCCATTCCTCAAACAATTCATACTTAAAACTGACTTCCAATCTTTGTTAGGATTGGAAGCTTTTTGAAAGCTTTTTGAAAATTCAAGTTTCAGGCATGCTGGTCTCTTCTGTAGTCTGTTCCCACAAAAGAACATTAGATCACAATATTCTCACCTTGCCAAATTGTTTTCTTTATTTCTGAGTCAGTGATTTTTGGCCATCAGACAGAGGCCAATTAGGATGTAAGGGATGGTGTGGTAAGAAAACCACTTTCATCTTACATATAATCACTTAAAACCTAAAATCATAAAGTGCCCTGCATTTACAATGTCTTTGTAAGAGGTTGAAATGCCCACTTTCAGTACACCCTTCCCTAGTTCTAGCACATAAAATTAGTTTTTCTCTTAATTTCAACATTCAGGATGCAATCTGTGTTACCACTATCACTTTTCTTCTGTGAGCTTATCCAGTTCACAGAAGGATTTTATGGCAAGTGTCCTTTAAGCTTTGGTCTTTGGTGTGGTGCATGAGTGAGACACAGTAAAGCTGGGTGGGATATTGGGCAGATGAAGAACGGGAGGAGCTTACTGAGCACGTGAGGGCCCACTGAGGAGGGTCTATCCATTTATTGGCTGCATGGTCATGGTTCTGAACCACATGGCTGAAGATGGAGGAAGTTATTCCATTGACTTGATCTCAGAATATGGACCCAGAGCTGTTGCTGAGGATCTGACACTGGCTAGAAGCTCCTCGTTGAAATATTTTACCTTAATTTCTTAGCAAGAGTTTCACATTAATTTTCATGTGCTGCACAGCTACATTAGAAAAATGTGTTTTCCTCCTGAGATTAATGTATAATGACATCTATCCAAAGAATGCTTAAGTATTCACACTTCAGAGAAACTGACCTTTAAGCCACACTTAGTGAAAGTAAGCTAAAATCAGTGCTGCATTCTTGTTACCAAGGACACTTATAATAATCTTCTTAATTGTCCTTGACAATCTTATCATTAAAGATCTTGGCATTAATTAACTATATAATGTCTCTTGGTTGATAAAATCAGCCTTGCTGTCACAATAGGCATTGTACTTCCAGGCATTCTTTGCAGGTCTGTATCTATAGCAGGGGTCGTTCATGCTACTGATGTTGCCTGGATGACACACAAACATTTGGAGCACTTAATTGTCTGAGAAGTGAGCTGAATGAAGGCAGTGGTGTCACTGTAAAATATGTTTCAACTCAGTGTTTCTTAAGGGAGCTTTTATGCCAAGATTAGTATCAGTGTTTAATTGACAGCCTCTTCACTTAGTTAATTACTTGGGCTATTGTAGCAGAAAGAGAGAAATGGACAAAGGCATTTGTGATATGAATCACTACCAATACAGAAACAAATATGTGAGTCCTGTGAAGACCTACAGGAAAAATATTGAGTCTCATCTTTCTCCTGCTGGAGTATGGTCTTCTTTCAGCATTTTCAAAGGAAAACCTGAATCACCACAATAGCATTGGTGGTTCAAAGGTGGCTGGGTTCAATGCTTTTATAATTTTCAGATGACTGTTAGGAAAGATTGCAAGTAGAAGGCTGAAAGTTCAACCTGTGGGCTCTACATCAGAACACAATCAGACAGAAATTGCATGTAATTCCAAATCTGCTCACAGATCACCAAAATTTTTACTTTTTTTCTTTTAGTATATGTTTTTTTAAAAAAATGGGCAGCCTATAATTTCAAGTGTGGTCTGTAAATCTCTTGTACAAAATGCAGTGACTGTGGTTATTCTTCAAATGTGAGTGTGCACAAGGTCTTTCAGAAGCAAATGTGGGAATACAGCAGTCTTGTTGAGAATGCTTTCCAGAAGGCACAGTCAGTCAATTGGTGTCTCAGCCTCACCTCTCTGGTGTGCACTCAGTTCCCACCTCCAGCTGGGCCACCAGCAAGCACTAGCCAAAAGCACACAGCTGCAGAAGGAAAGCAATTTCTACTGTGGTCCTGTGGTAATTTTGCTGTGAACAGCAAATTTATCCTTCTGTCCAAATTTATCCTCCTGCCCATAAACAGAGGGAGACAACAAAATTTTCAATTTTGGCAGCAGGATCTTGGAGGGCTGTGTGACTTCCTATGAACATGGAAGAAATCTTTCGAACTGCCAGTGAAGAAATCCCTGTCCTCCCCTCTAAGCAGAGCTATAGGAGCCAAGAGACAAGAAGACTAGAAATACTCCTTATGTAGCAGGATTACAGTGTCCTTTCTTTTTTTTTTTTTTTTTTTTTTTTTGGTCTGCAGTGTTACACAACCCATTTACTGCCCAGTTGTTGTCTATACCCATAGGACTTAAGCAGTGAAGTGAGAAAGACTTTGAAGCCTCTTCCATTTGCTAGTGCCACTGTTCCTCCACAGGGAACAACCAGGGCATGGTGAAACTGAACTTGAACTCTAAAATCCCTATGGACTATTCTCAAAAGACTGGGGATCCAGGGCAGGCCCACCAAAGTAAAAAAGATTTTTAACTGAGAATTCCAGCAATCCTCTAATTCAGACCAAAACAAATGATCACTTGCAATTTGAGAAGACCTTGGCACAAACACCACTGCTGTGAGCAACAGCTCAGCCCCATTAAGAGTCTTCTATTTCCAAGTACAGACTCATCAGCTTCTCATATCAGTTTATAACAGGTATTTCTGGGGTGCAGTTTCACTACCAGTTGAGCCACTGATGAAGAAAGAGTCTAGCTCTCCTCCTCTCTTGTCCAGGTTATGTGTCCTTTCTCAGGTTCCTGGTACCCAGCTGCTGCATGACCAGGCTGAGCCACCTCTGCTGGCTGCTCTGGCTGAAAGCTGGCAGTGAAGAAGAGTAAAGCAGTTGATGGATGAAGTGCCCTTCTAGGGGAGAGCCAGCATCTAGACTGGCCTCAGCATATCATGGATCCATGTATTTGTGAAGTATGTGATATGCCTGAAGGCAGCTAGAAGCTCACATAATGGTTCAATTAGAGCAATTGTTAATTTTACTGGAGATCTCCTGACTTAATCTGCCAGACTCTATTTGTCTTTTTTCCATCAAGCCTCCTTAGACATAGCTTTTAATATGGAAAACATTGCTTCTGAAGAGGAGCAGACCTGTATTGCATACTGTCTCCCTTGGTGATCCTTCCAGAAAGTCATTCTCCACTAAGGAAACCGGTAGCAAGCGGCAAAAGGTACTGTGCAAAGGGAGACTAATCCCCATTCCTGCTGCCATTGGGTCTGAGCTGGATGCAGACTTCTGTGAATCTCTGAAACACTTTTGCCCCATAAAGCATCAGGGCTTTTTCCATGCAGAGTACTCATTTTGTTTTTGCTTCTCTGAAGGAACAAATCAGATTCCCAGGTTCAAGTAAATGCCTTCTTATGACTCTGGGTTTACTTCACATGTTTCTTTGTTTTTTCTTGTGATTGTCTTTCTTCTTTTGTTAGCCATTTTGCATAACAAATTTCATAAAACTTAAGGCAAAGAAAAAAGAATTGCCAAAGTTTGGATTCTTGAGCACTCACCTCCAGATTACCAAGAGAGGGCTAAAGTTAATGCAAGAGTTTACTCTCTCATTTCCCTTTTCCACAAGGGAAACATGAACGCTTGTGACTGTGTTGGGGAAAGCCCACAGCTGAACAGATGGGAAGACATAGATGCCAGTGAAAGTTAACAGTAGAGTAAAAAGATCACTCCAAAGCTTCTGTATTTGGATCCGAACAAGGTCTGAACGGAAGTTCCGAAGGCCACTGATGCTTGAACTCTGACTTGATATAGACTGAAATATGTCTTCCAGTTTATTCAGGGGCAGGGCTATATTTCATGGCTTTGGATACAGCTCACAAGCTTCCATCACCCTCAACCCCTGCCAGATTTACAACTGAGGCCAGCTTCCTGTTATTTCAGGTCACTGTCATTTCATCTGCCTTTAGACACTATGTTTTCACAGCTTTGAGGAATGAATGCTACATTCACTACCTCAACAGCTACATTGTCAGTCCGACTGCTCATTTTGGAAGACATCATATGTGTCATAAAACTGTATCAAACAAAACATGTATCAAAGACTGGGCCAGTAAAGACATGCTTTAAAATGACCTGTAGGAGTAAGAACATCTTGTTCAGCATCAAGTTCATCCAGGTGGTTTGTGATATTGCAGTATATAAACCAACATTTTTCCTGCCTTTCCTCATACTATTGTAAAAGCTTGTAAAAGTTCAATGACTCAAAAATGAATAAAGCATTTTGAAATCACATGTGCCTAGGGAAGATACAAAGTTTGAAAGAATGAATTGGAGATAATAATAAACTGATTTCTGGGACTTGTGTTCGGGAAAGCAAGTCATAAGTCCAATTCTTGGCTACTTGTCCCTGTAGAGATAGTCCCTGGTAGGGCAGAGTGGTGATTTTTTGTCCAAAAACTTGACTTGGCAGCTAACTGCAGCGAGGTGTTGGTTTCCCTGATGCCCACTGACACAGGGAGACTCTTGTCTGAAACTATCTCATTGCTCTGCAAGTCAAACTATCCTAGGCCTTCTGCTTGTTCTCACTGTTGAGGTAAACAAAATGTTGGCCTAGAAAGAAAACAACTTGTGACTCACAGAGAAAAGGTGACAGAATGATAAGCAGAGCACACTTGACTGCTGTTTTCACCAAAAAAATCTTTCCTTTACCTAGTTCTGCTACAAGCAGTATCTCTCTCTGTGTCCTTTCAGCTAGTTCTTCATTCTCCATCTTGCAGAACTTCTGATGTTATTTTTTCTGGCAGGTTACTAGAAGCTTGAAGTAACAACAACAACAACAAAAATAATACAGGGAAAAGACTAGACTGGAAAAAATAATCTGTATGGAAAAGTGCATCTGTTAGTCTCTGGAACAGTCTCCATAGGCACACTCTGAAAAAAGGTTTATTTCAAACAGAACCAGTCACTGGTCAAGAACAGAAATGGCTGGAAGAAAATAAATAATTTTAAGACATTTTGTTTTCATCTTGTCCAGCCCTGCTTACAAGCAGGGCCACATGCAGAAGTTGCAATGGCAGTCACCATTACACTGCTACCACTTGGATCTCAGAGTCAGTTTCCCATAGGTCTAGTAACTTGGAACTTGTATTTTTGGCTTGCTGGCTGTCATTTTAAACAAAGAAACACTGATATGTGCTTAGAAATTTTTTTCCTGAAGTCATAAAATCAAGACTTTTTATGTACAAATGGTTTAATATGGTTAAACCTCCAAAAGAGTACTGGGATTATCTTCTCTGTATTATTTACATGCCCTTCCATTAAATGCTGGAGACATTAGTTTAAATTATCAATCATCACCAGGCAAAACATGCATACATCCTTTTTTTTTAGTTTTAGATTTTGTGTGTCATAATATTATTGAACAGTTTGATGCATGACAGATCTTTGGGTGGGGACTGCTGCAAGATGAGACCTGGCTACAATAACAAACATTAAAAATATTTGAGATTAAAAAGTTAAATGATAATTTATCATTGGTACATTGGAAGTCATGGCAGGTGAGACAAGGCATGTCTCATAGGAAAAGCAATATGGGTGTAAGCACCAACATAAAGTAGCCCACAAGTCTGGGACATGGATGAGGGAGCAGGAAGGGACAAAGTGGTTAAAACTGCAGTTTTCACTCAATTGACTTCTGGTATCTGAGTGGTATGACTGCCCCTCTGTGTAAGAGATCTCCTGATGTCCAGTGCACATGCTTGCTCCATGGTCAGTGCACACGTGCAATAGCAACACCCCATCTGCAGTACAAATAAATGGTCTGCCATGCAGAGAGCCACAGCCTAGGGATTTTGGTGTTCCAATCAATGGGGAGACTTTTCCAAAGTGCAAAGGACAACAGCGATTTCAGCTCACCCTGATGCTTTTAAAAATCTTCCACAAACCCAGAGTCCTGGAGTGTAGATGTGTCTGCCAGGTCTTGTGTGGTTGCCTGCTCCTTTACCTTTACAGCAAGCTAAGATGTTGCAGGCCAGAAGAAGTTGGGATACCATCTAACTATGTCAACATGCCACTGGGCATGGTCTGTTAAGCTCTGTTGAGAGGTAGCATCTGTTGCCTCAGTCTCAGCTTGGCATTAACAAGGATATGTCTGCTATCTTTTATCTGGCTGGCTTGGTCTCTGAGATGAATTATTCTCAATGTCTGATCATTTAAACCTTGAAGGAGAATTTTTTTCCAGCACAAAACAACATTATCATTTTTTTTTTTTCTAAGGTATAAGGTTGTCTCTCTCATTTTTAGTAAAACAAAGAAGTAATTTAGAAAACTCTTATAATGGGAAAAATCTTTCCATTCAATCCAATGCTCTGCAGAATCTGTAGACCTCCCCATTTATCCCATGATACTTTCCATAAGGATGGAAAGTGCTCAGGCCTCAAACCTAGCAGCTTCAAACTGGACCCATACAAATGAACAGAGACCACTCACTTCCTTCTGAAGGGTGGACATTTACGAAGGATTGCTGTAAGTGAATGTCATCTGCTCCAAGGCAAGATGAAAGCTTGAACAATTGCCAAAGATGAGCCAGGCCAAGGGACATGACTTGGCTCTCCCTGCCAGAGTCTTGACGAGGCCAAGGAAACTTGCTGCACACATATGGCAAAGCATATAAATTAAATGGTTTTTGACAGTGGCCACCAGAAAGCAGTGTCAGCATCCTGTCCCTGGGCTCTTCTCTAGCCCAGTGTCACAGGCTGCAGAGAGCAGCTCAGAGTCAAGGACACAAGGAGTTGGGCTACACCTGAATCCACCCGTGCACACTGCTGGTCATGATACACCTTTGGGTTGGCAAGGAGTAAGAACGGAAAAATCCTTCAGTTCTCAGTCCAAGCTTTTATTTTGCCAACTACTGGCATCTAACCATGGAAGAAAACACCGTGGCATTTTTCACTTGTTTTGTTTCCAGTGTAGTTTTTTTGCAGTTTCCAGTGCAATGGAGAGTGTGTGAGGGCAAGAAAAATGAGGTATCAGCACTGGCCTTCCTGAAAAAGTAGTCACTAGCAGCACTGTTCAGCATTTCACATCACAAATCTGTTTGAATCGGCTACAAGCCTAAATCCCATGGAACAGGAGGCGTGATCTTCCTGGGATTAGTGAGCACTCTCTGTTAATATATATCCTAACTTTTGGAATCTGTAACTTTAATGATATTTATATGAAAAAAAAAAGAGAAATATAAATGATATTGCTAATTCAAAATTAATGGCAGCTAAATGTACCATAATTTATCTCTAAGTTATGGCTAAGCATAAGATTTACAGTGCCAAAAATGCAGGTAGATTTTCCAGATATTCCCCACCAATGAAAGAAATGCCTGTAATACTGATGGTGGAGTTGGCTTACACCACTTCAGCACCCACAGCCCTGCTCAGCCTGGGAGGCATGTGCTGGAGACAAGGGTTTATGATACAGCAGCCAACATATAGATCAGAATATGCTTTCTCTGCTGAATCACCTGGTACTTCTCTACAATTTTTAGCTCATATTGCTTGATAAATAGATTAGGTGAAGGATGAATATGTGAAATAAAGCGATGCTATTTACTTCTGTGTGTAAAAGATAAATGAGTGAAATGGCAAAACATTACACAAACATTTTAATGCCAGTGCTAACAGACAATGTTGATAACTCTGTATAATGCAAAACCAACACGTACTATAACACAGGTATATGAAGAACAGATCTTATATGTGTTATATATGCCAAGAATAAAACTGACATTAAAAGAATGTCTTTGCAACTGTGAACTTCCAGCCTTCTTGAAAGGGTAGGATCCATGCTCATATTGACACATGGGCAGCTGAGTCACACACAGTCTGAGAGGGGTATCCTAAAAAGGGCAGTCAGTATGCTGCAGGCTGGGCTAAACCCTGGGGACAAGTCTGTTGGCTGAAAGAACTGAGCATTTTTTACTGAAGAAGAGAGCTATGGCAAGTGATCCAGGTTTGAAAAATCACACAGAAGAACTAGTGTTCAGGAGACCTCTGCATCATTTCATCAGCTCTCTTGTTAAAGCCTGAAATCTTCTTTACATCCACTTACCTTTTAAATTAACCTAATAACTTTATAGGTTGTCTTAAATTCTCACTAGTTTTCAGGAGATTTTGTTTCTTTAGACAAGGAATTAGGATTTTTTTAAAAAAAAATTTGATCATCCTAGATTATGTGTTTGATCTAAAGCTGAGAGTTCTACCATTTCACATGAAACAAAACTGTCTAAATCAAGAGACACATCTCACTCTGAGTGGTTGGCTAAAATAGGTCAGATGAATCACCCTCTGGAGAAAGGAGTACAGAATGCCTAAAGAGGCTACATGATTAGGGCTTATGACTTTTAAAGTTAATGAGATAAGTCCTGTGCTAGAGAACTGTAGTTTGCAGTGTACTATGAAAAAGGCCATGCATTGAAGGCTATGTACAAACCAGAGTATTTTAAATGCCCCTTCATCATCCCATCAGAATCAGCTGAAAACCTTGCTGGGGTGGGGTTGAAGCAGCACATGGGGATGTACTTCAAGGCTGTGCCACAATGTGTATGCACAATAAAGCAGAGCTCAGATTGTTAAGGCAATTTTATTTTAATTGATAACATGAAGTAATTGGCTTACCTTGGATTTCCCCCAGAATTGCTTAGACTGCAGAAGAACTTAAATTATCTTTTAATGAACTCCACCTTAGCTGGTGACCCATGAAATGGTTTGCAGGTTAAAAACTGGTGTTATTAACATGCTCAGCAAACTGCTCTTTTCACCAACATTTCATGAAGGCACTGTATAAGAACAGGTCACCTCAGAGGAACAATTCACTTACAAAACATTTCCTCAAACAATTAATCTAAAAAAACTCTTTTTCTTCAAGATTTTGCACACTGAATATATAGTTCTAAAAAACTGTCTCTGGTTTCCCTTTTCCCACTCTTCAGTTCCAGTAGAAAACTCTCCCTAAACTGCTGGTGAAGTTTTCCCCAGATGTCCCATTTCCTTCACAGATGATAATGTTCTTCTGGAAGTGACAGCTAGCCCCAGTTGTTGAAATATTGTGAGGATTGAATGTACAGATTAAGAGTTACTTCAGGTGATGAAACTCCAACCAGTAGTCCAAATACAGGATTACTTCTTGCCCCTTTGTTTTGAGAACTGCTTCACTTTTTACTACATGATCTTAACACTTGTGGGATTTTCCCCTCAGAGACATCAGTTTGGTAGATAATTTGCAGGATTGATAGTTTTGTAAGCTGAAAGCAGTGGGGAAGCCTGAAGGGGTCAGTGGTATCGTAGCTGCATGATAAAGGTCCACAAAGATTAAGGCATTACACAGAAAACCCAGTCTGTAATTAAGTCTTCATTGCCAGAGAAAAAGGAAAGGAGAGCCCAAAATCGGGTACTTCCCTCTCTCAGGTTCCTTCTGTGAGCCTCTGATTTCTCTGTCTTTTCTGACTTACAGCACAAAGAGGAAATTATTTTTGGGGAACTTGAAAATTCTTCATACAAGTAAAATTCTTAGAAATGTTTACAAATATTGCATATGTCTATTCATCTAGGGGTTTTTTGATATGCAACACTATGTTATTCATCATGTTTAGAATAAAATAATATTGGAGGATAGTGTGTTTAGAAAGTTAGTGCAAAGGTGGACTGTGTAGCACCTAAAGCAGAGACAATTTTTTTCCCTGTATTATCCCAATTCTTAACAATACCTTAAGGCTCTGTGGTCAAGGAAAATAGTGACCCAAGAGCATATTAAGATTTGTTTTGCCTCTTCTTTCATGGGAAAAAAAAAAGAGAAATGCATCCACTGAGGTCTCAGCCCAGGGAGCTTGTTGCTTCCCAGAGTTGAACCTTTTGCAATGGCCAATATATTTTCAATAATTTACAATTCCATAGCACCAAAGTTTTGACACAGAGAAACATTTGTTTGGGAAAAACAGCACTTTGATAACAATTTCTGTGTGAAAGAGGAGCACCAAAACATCACAGTTGCACAGAATAAAAACATTAATTATCAGACATTAATAGGTGCCCCCCACCACCACAGGTAGCCGTGAATCCTTTGCAATCCAGCAGGGCTTGAGGGCAAATGGGAATCTGGGCCTAGGTGGGCTGAAGGACACAGGGATGGGAAGGGAGGCCCTGCTGCTGCACGGGGATGCTCAGTGCCAACAGCTATGTGGGATGTTCGTTAGAGGACAGGAGGAGTGTCCTTCTGCAGGGAGAGATGGAGCAAACAGGGCAGCTGGGAGGTTGTAGGGCTCCGAGTGGGGGGAGATGAAAGGAGGAGAAACTGAACACAAGTATGCACGCCTCCAGGTCTCCAAAGGCTAAAGCTGTTAAACTTTGGAACCACACTAGCTCCAGGAAATAGCTGAAGTTCACATCCTATCCTCACAGTCTGCATTTAGCTGCACATTTACTCTTAAGTTTATTTTTAATTTTATGGCCGGTCTGCATGCCACTCGTTGGCTTATGCTCCTGGCCCTGCCATATTACTTGGGAGTTGCAAATAATACTTTTCTTTTTCTTTAAGGTGGTACAATGCTAAATGACATTCATGAACTTGCACATTCTCCAACTTTCCTTAACAGTTTATGGCAATTTTTTTCACGTTTTTAGAGTAACTTTTATTTAGGCACACAGAAGAAGAGAATGTAAGGGAGGTGGTTAATAAGGTAATTAAGGTTATTAAATTATAACTCAGAAATTTTATTAATTGGAATTAATCCATTAATTAAATGAATTTTGTTAGTTTATTAAAAAAATTAAGTGCTTTAAATAATAATGAATCTAGGAATGGAGGAAATAAACCCTTGAATAAGTTCCAGCACTTCCTAAAACTGAGAACCTCAGTTGGCACACCTGAATCCTGAACAGAGTGTGATCTGGTCTGAGGAGGCCAGCACTGAGTCTTTATCATCTAGCCCTGCAGGGCCAGATGGAGGAAAAGGATGGGGAGAAATGTGTCCAAGATCTCCAGCTACTTAGCATTGCACTGCAAAAGGAGGATGAGCAGCAAAGGGAATCCCGTCAGGGGATGTTCCCTTAGGTTTTCCTGACCCTTTATAGGACCAGAGGAGAAAATCTATCATCCAAGGGAATATCTGTAGCAGATGGATTTTCCTCACAAACACTGGAAGAATCTGAAAACCCACAGTAGCTGCAATGATGGCAGCTTTGACAATAATATTCATCTTGGCTGAGGTCAGGAACACACTTCTCTGTATGTGGAACATTCACAGGGAGTTAGTCACATAAACCCAGACAGCAAAGCCAGCCACAGCATGGAAGATTTTACTGTGTATCAGGGTGGGAGCTATGGTAAACTCAGAGCACTTCGAAAAGAAAATGTGCTTAGAGCATCTCAGTACTCACATACTGCTCAAAGCCTTCACACAGTTGTCAGAGGCTTTTTTTTTTTTTTTTTTTTTAAACTATGGTTTGTTTGTAGGAACTTTTAAACTGATAAGTCACATTTCCATTGGGCAGAAAATTTTATGATAGTTGAATGATGTTTCAGAGGCAATTTTCAAAGAAATATTCTAGTTCAACTTGCTAAAGAATCATATGTATAGGAAACTCATGCATTCACTTCTGCTGTTAGGGCTAACACCTCTCGCCAAATTCCTGCAAACAGTGCCCTTATTCATGTGAAATCAGCACTGACAGTTTCTGCTGGATTTTGTTAAGTTCCTAAGTACGTGGTAGAAACCTGGAAGACACTGGGAAAAAATGAAGGTTTAACTGGCACCACAATGGTGTTAAAATGGGGATTAGTATTAGCATGTGCTTTGAATTCAGAGTAATAGAAGTAAAACCAGACGCGTTTTGTTTGGCATGTATTTCATGTCCCAGTGAAACTGGCATACCACCATTTGATCAGGCACGAAGCCATCCCAACAGATGGTCCCCAGCAGCAGCAGCCAAAAGACCATGTATGAACATCAAATGTGTTTGAGAAGGGCAGGACTCCAGGCTGCCAATGTCGAAATTGTTTTCCATTCCCAGCTTCCGTGCCGATGGCTAGTGGTGGTACGCAGCCCCTCCGCTGCACTGGGGACAAATCCAGCATTGTGGGGAGCATTTATGGTCGGGAGCATTGTCAGACCTTTTGTGCTCACCCTCATCTAGCCTCTTGCAGCAGGCCTTCTCAGTATCAGTTTAAAAATGCTCCTGGACCCCAAATGCAATGGACCCTGGACAAATTTTTGTTTAACTAAAAAGATGGAGAGAGAGCAGGCTTCTACTGCATCATATTCTCAGGCCTTGGTGCATAAGGGCAGAACAGAATGGGTGCACCAGGGAGTCAGACACATTTCATTCAGGGCCAAATGAAATGAGCACAGACAAACACTTTCTGTGCCACTGCCAGCCACTACACATTGTAAGGAGACATTTTTTTCAATTTGCAATGGGACGGCTGCTGAGCAAATGTGCTGATCATGTTCCTGGGCTGTAGCCTACATATGTTGTGAGTTTGGTTTGCACACGTTTAGCTAATTCACTGTGGATCTGAATGAGCCTCAGCTCTCCCCTGTCCCAGTCATCACATCTTTATGTACAGCAATGCCATTCAGGCTCTGTTGAGCCCTCTGCTTTCCTGTGTTGTACTTGTGCAGGGATGTGCCTTCATTCCCAAGGCACACTGGAGCACTGAGGTTACAGCCAAAATCTCCACTTTGCCCTCCCATTTCTAATCTTACTCCAAAACAGAAGGTGTTTATACTGCCAGGCCAAACACTCCCCCCTTATCACATGGCAGGAGAAAGGAGGAGGTGAGTCTAAAACCTCAGAAGAACACCTGTAACAGCAGTTGGGCATGCTGCCCTGTGTGCCCTGCATGGCTGGGGCACAGTCAGGGACTGGGAACAAGAGTGGTGGCAGGAGCTGCCTCCTCATGGCTGCATCTCTTGCTGGTGCTCTGTGCAAAGACTGGCACACCCTGAGGCCACCAGGCTCTAAGGCTTGATCCCCACACCACAAAGCACTCAGGGGGCACTGGCTGTGAAGAGGGTTTTTCACCTCTTCTGCTTCATCTTCTGCACGGTTTTCCACTCTACAGGACATTTTAGCCTTTTTGAATTACAAAAGTATCCCAAAGTTCCTTTGGAGTTCACAGAGCTGAGGATCAGCCTCTTTTTACTCAGGTTCATGGCTTGATTGCCATCCACTGTGTGTCATGGTGTTGTCCATCAGGGAGCTTCCTGGAGCTTAACAAGCCAGACATGTAAGCTTCACAAGCATGCAAACATAGACATATGTATTCCAAATAACTTCTCTCATTGCTGAAGTCCAGCCATCCCGCCATGAATTGTGGCAATTTTTCAACAATGTGCAGCTGCATTACCAAACCATGCAGGATAGGAAGCAAAGGATGCCTTATTTCAAGGAAACTCGGGAGGAACCTGAGGTTGGCTCCACAGAATTAATCCCATACGAATTTGTCTCCTGACTAGGTTAAATAGTTGGCAAGTGGGAAGGAAAAGAGAACATTTTTCATTAATACTTGGGCTTTAATTTGCTTATATTATAACTCCTTTGTGTGCATGAACCTTGAAAATAGCTTGTGATTCAACATCAAATGCTTTTGTGCAATTGTCCTGCCAAGCGAAACTTGTTTGAGTTTCACTGATGTTCCAATACCAACAGTTGATAGAATCTGGCTAAACTTTAAATTTCCATTTGTTACGTTCCTTGAATGTTTCCAATACTAAATAAAGTGTCAAAAATTATATGGATCCATGACTATGCTGGAGTGCAGAAAGAGGGGTTACATGCACTGATTTGTATATTCAGTAAATACCAGAAGGTCTTGAATCTGGCAAGGGTGAAAGAGATGGTGCCAAACTAACTCCAAGCAGCTTTTCCAATAGCATCTCCCCTCATAAGGCCTCAGGTAGAGCAGCTCTAGAAAATGCTGACACAGACAACATGATGGCACTTCCAGCAAAGACTTTCAGCACCACCTAATGAATTACAAATTTTTTTCCTGGCAACACCTGCAGGTCTGTGGGAATTCCTCAATCACAGATTGAGCAAGCCTAGAGTCTGGGGCAAGAGAGGAGCAGAATACGTGGTTTGATATTAATATCTTTGCCTGCACCTTCTGAACGAAAGCTCATCTGGAATAAGTCAGAAACAGTTCACTTGCAGAGATTTTAGTTTTGTTCGGGTTTGTTTGATGTTACAGGTACTTCATGTTTTCTACAGGATTGTTTCTGGGTTTGCATCAAGCAGCATTTTTTTTTGGGTCTAACATAAAGTCCTGCTTATCACCTAACAAATTTTTAAATAATCTTTTTTTACCGATTTAAGCTTATGCTGGAAAACAGGACGGAGGCATTTCAGAGTTTTATCTTTCTTTTAATGTTGGTGACACATGAACAGGTCTATAAAAACTTCTTAAAAGGACTGAAACAATGAAGTCTCCAGTGGTATCTTTGCCACTTCATCTCGAGGGATGGGTGTTTTCCCTCCTGTGAAAGTTTGCAACACTTTGCAGAGAGATGTGTGCCTCATCATGTTTAAGGATTTTGATGCACAGCATCAATGTCAGTTTAGATCTTTAACTGGTTCTTAGCAGTTCAGTTCAAATATTTACTGGACATATGCATGGGTTTCCCTTTTAAATTCTTCTTCCAGTGAGCAGAAGGGTGCTTTGCTTCCCTGAGAGTCCTGAGGTTTTGCTAACAGGGGGAGTTGGTGGGGGAGTTTTCGAGCTTTCCAGAACTGTGCTGCCATCTCTCGATCAAGCGCGAGGTTTCCCCTAATGAAAGCCTACTGGGACAAAGGCTAGCAACATTTTCCCTTCTCTTTCAAGGTTGGAAAAAACTTCTAAGATCATTAAGTCCAGCTCTGAACACAGGACCACCGGGTTCACCACTAAACCACTGACCTCGTTCTACGGCTTGTTACCAGGGAGAGGAAACCAACACTGCCTCACAACCTCATTTCAGGAAGCTGTAGAGAGACGTAAGGTCACCCCAAACCTTTTTTTCTCCAGGGTAAATAATCCCAGCTCCCTCCGCCGCTCTGTGTAGGACTTTTGCTCTGCAAGGACCCCCCATCCCTTTCCTCACAGCTGCTGTGTTTGCCAGGAGTGCTTGTGCAGAGCACACCCACAGGCACTGGGGCTGTGCTCACAGCAGGACCAGAGCTGCCGGGAGCTGCTCTTGAGCAGCCAGAGGAGAGGCTGGGCAAAGGCCACTTCTTTGGGTAGTAGATGAAGATGAGTAACATTTTCTGAATGTTAGTTTTTGCGAAATTCGACCTTGATTTTTAGGAAAGCTTTTTTTTTTTTTTTTTTCTTTTTTTTTTTTTTAAATGTTCACTCCCACCTTTTTTGATGCACTCACCGCATCCATGATACAACTTCAAGACCTACAGGTCTTTGCCCAGTACCCCCACCTCAGTATTGAGACTTGGCAACGTTCTCTTTTCCCGTGAGGCTGCAGCAGCCTCCTTCCTTCTTCCTTTCCTTTCCTTTCCTTTCCTTTCCTTTCCTTTCCTTTCCTTTCCTTTCCTTTCCTTTCCTTTCCTTTCCTTTCCTTTCCTTTCCTTTCCTTTCCTTTCCTTTCCTTTCCTTTCCTTTCCTTTCCTTTCCTTTCCTTTCCTTTCCTTTCCTTCCCTTCCCTTCCCTTCCCTTCCCTTCCTTCCCTTCCCTTCCCTTCCCTTCCCTTCCCTTCCCTTCCCTTCCCTTCCCTTCCCTTCCCTTCCCTTCCCTTCCCTTCCCTTCCCTTCCCTTCCCTTCCCTTCCCTTCCCTTCCCTTCCCTTCCCTTCCCTTCCCTTCCCTTCCCTTCCCTTCCCTTCCCTTCCCTTCCCTTCCCTTCCCTCCCCTCCCCTTCCCTTCCCTCCCCTCCCCTCCCCTCCCCTCCCCTCCCCTCCCCTCCCCTCCCCTCCCCTCCCCTCCCCTCCCCTCCCCTCCCCTCCCCTCCCCTCCCCTCCCCTCCCCTCCCCTCCCCTCCCCTCCCCTCCCCTCTTTCCTTCCTGTGGGGTGACCGCCTTGCTGCATCCCTTTTACCCACGAGACCACGGGCACTTTTGGGTTTTCCCCTGCCGCACAAACACCGGTTGGTCCCCTCGGGAAGTCGGCAGACGCCGGCACTGGGGGGAATAGACGCTCCCCAGCAAGAATGGCACGATTCTCACCGTGTGTTTAGAGCCAGCGCTGCCGGCCGTGAGCGGCACTGCGAGCCCAGAGAGAAGGACGGCCCTGTGCTCTCTGCTCTGCCAGGGCCGGCAGTGCCGCGCCGCGCCCGCCAGGGGGCGCCCCAGGGCCGAGGCGGTGTCGCCTGCGCTCCTTTACCTTCCCTTACTATATTCCATTCATTTTACTTGATCGTATTTTTATTTCCTTACTTAGTATTTTCTCCTTTTTTAAGGCTTGTTGGGGTTTTTTTTTTTTTTTTTGTTTGTTTGTTTGTTTAATAATTTCCTTTTTTGTTTTTCCCTAAGGCAATAAACCCAACACGTCGTAGGTCCCAGAGTGCCCGTGGCAGTGATACTCTAAGGGTCACACTCGCTGGCTCAAAAGGAACAAGTAAAGCATTAGGTGCCCCGCCGAACATTTATAATGGCAGGGGATTTCCCTCTCAGATATCCAGAGACTCTTTTGCATCCAAACTCAGAGCGATATTTATTCTTTAGCCCCTGCTCTACTCATTTATTCAGATCTATTTATAAATAAAAGTATATGGCTCAATAAGTGAACTCTTATTGAAAATGCTTTTTCCTGCTATGTTCCTTCTGACAGAGGAGTAAAAATTTAATGGAAGCACACCACCTCTCTTACAGTATGATTTCTGTCACTAAAGTAATGGCAAGTGGAATAAGAGACAGGTGGTGGTATCTATAAACTCTGCTAATGGCCCCATCAACATATGTTTAATGCATTTTAAACTATATTTCACATCCTACTGTTGCCAGTACATTTCCTCTGGCACCTCTTCTCAACAAAGAAATTTGGAGAGGAAAGGAAACATTAATAAATCCAAAGTGTTTAATTTGAAAGCAGATATAAAGCTTAACACTCTCATAAGAAGGCTTATTTGACAAGAGATCAGCTCATTACAGACCTCAATAATTTTGTTGCTAGCATTAGTGAAAGGCTTTGACAAAGCAAAGGCTTTTTAGATATAGTTATGGCCTTTCTGCTGTGTATGGTGTTTGATCATGTCATGCTACAGCATCACCTTCTAATGGATTACAAAAGTCGACCAGTCATGAGACAACCCTGGGTAAATGTTTGTTGGGAGGAAAAAAGGTCAGTCTACAACAACAGGATTCCTCCTGCTTATTTTTTAAAAATGTATCTTCCTCTCGGTACTGTATAGTTAGATTTCAGGCTTCAGGCACTGCCATTTCACCTCCAGACTTTCAGAGGGTGAGCTTTGGGTGGTGACAACTCATCTCTCTCCTCCTCCTCCTGGTCCCTGTGCCCCATGTGCTGCTGGACCAGCAGGATCACAATCCCCAGCAGTGTCGCCAGGCGCTTTGAGAGCATCAATAACAGTGATGACAGCACTGAGAGCCCTTGTGCCAGCACATTGTATCCAAAGACTTGCCAAAGAATTTGGAGTGAAATCAGCTGTCTTCAGAGTGTAGAGATCCCACAAAGATGGAAATCTGCAGGAGTAGTCTTCTGTGAGTGTGTGCAGTCAAGACTTCTGTCATTAGGACTGAATTCTGCCTGATTTACTCACAAAATTCCTACTGAAACCAACATTTAATGTGGCATATCCTGAATGTATATTGTGTGAAACATCTACCTTTGGACAGCCTGGTTTAGTAGCCCTGTTATAATCCATCACCAGACACACTTTCTCCTGCAGAGTTGTGTTTCTTGAAACACATCATAACTGTGATGTTGGCATGCCTTTGCTGGGGCTGTGCTAGTCTAGCAATGATGACAGCAAAATTCCCAGCTGAACTGCTGTACCCACAGCAGGCTTCTGATTAGCCATAACTAAGCTGAAATCACTGAAAATTGCCTATTTTCTTGTGCCCTCCTCAGGATACAAGGCCTTTTCCAAAAAGTGGATATTTGGTGTGATACTGGGACAAAGAAACAGTGTCAGTTGTAAAATGCCAGTGCAGGAGAGATGAGGAGTTCTTAGGTATCAAACTCCAGCTAGATTTTTGGCATCCCAACTCCTATGAATTTTTATCTATGGAGTCTACATGATGTACACCTGTAGGAATCAGCTCCTCACAGCAGACAGCCTCCATCCTTAGCTCCTGTTGGGGTTCAGGAGGAGACAGAGGACATGCTTTCATTTCACAGCTTTTCCCTTAAGGAATCTATTCAGGAAAGGGTGCCCAAGGTGTATTTATCTCCTGACAGAGCAGAGTCCTGCTCCCAAAAGTGGGCACTGAGCATCAGTCCCTGTGGCTCTGGCTGAAAACAGTCACTAAAGAGCTACTGGCTTTAACACAGAATTATCCTGAGAGCAGTCATGGCAACTGTGTCCCACACACACTATGGGGAGAGGCTAAGATCCCATACAAACTCATGGGTTCTGCCCCAAGCTAAGATTTTTTAAAAATCTCTAAAATAAGACTGTGACCATGCCTTATTTACTTGGATTGATTTCCTCATTACAAGTACTGCTTAGTGTAAAAAAAGGAGGCAAGCCTGAGAATTAAAGAAATTACTAGACATTCTCAAGTCCTCTACAATATACTTCAAAGTGCTATTTGCTATTATAGCTAATAACAAAACCATTTGTTATCATATTCAGGGAAAAAATACAAGTATTTTCTATTCATATATAAAAATAATTCAAGTTGGTTTTGTGTTATCAGTGCTATGCCATTCATGCTGTGATTTCCACCAGAACATTAGTTTATGGAGCTTTTTTCTGTTATTAAAGAGGATTGTTTCCACTCTAATGAAATGAAGCACTTGAACATGCACTTAGTCATAATTGAAAGTCAATGAATCTACTCATATATGTAAAGTTAACTTACTAAAAGCTGGACTGGAATATACAGCAAGCTGAAGGATCAGATCCTAGGAATGTTTCCTCTTTCCTCTTAATCATTAAAGAGGATCTTCCCTTGGATACAGCAGTGTGTCCTTTCCCCTCATTTTAGCCAGTGCAGCTCTCTGACCCAAATGCTGTTACTCATGAAGAACCCCAGAGAAAAAAATCAGCCACTAGAAACTCTTATTTGGCTTTGCAGTTATGATCCCAAACACCCAAAGTTAGACTTCATCTCTCAAACCCTGCAATAAAAAATTATAAAGGGGGATCACAGTTATGAGACCTCCTCCATGTTGCAGTGTCTTTTTGGAGCCCATTTTCCCTCATGCTTTACTTTTTGATTTTGCTCAGGGATCAGTGATAAGAAAAAGTGTTGCAGATGATCTCCCACTTGTCTGCTTTGGCTTTTACATTCACGGGTCTGTATCTCTTGTCAGCAGTTTGCCCAGTCCCTGATTTACCCACCCAGACAGAGGGGTGAGCAGTGCCTCATGGTGCTTCACATGCAGTGGGGGTGGTGGACACCTCAGGCTGTGTCCTGATGGAGGCAGATGAGACTAGACTTTAGCATATTGCTAACAAAGTAGAGCCAGAGTTCCTCTGATCTCCCAGCTTCATGTTTGACTGGGTGTTTTTAAGGGACCCAGGACAACAGAGGGAGGGTTTGTCGCTGTTGAAGAATATGCAGCATATGGACACACTGGGGTAAGACCAGCACCAATGCTCTCAGCTGCAAGAGCACAGCTTGCTGAGATTTCCCTACAACTTACTCTATAGAGCTGTTGCTTTCCGTGCATGTGAAAGATCAAGTCTGGCTATTTGAGATCATTCCCAGCTTTTTCTTTCCCTGTGCCTTCCCATGCCTTGTTAATTTTTTCTATAAAATCCAGCGCATAAAATACTTATTTCACTGATTTTTATTTTCATTTTTTATTTTAATTTTATGTATAAATACCTCTACCTGCTCATCATTTTACCTCTGTATTCATTCCTGACAAGGTGCTAGTAAGGTACCCTTGAAATATTGGACTTTACATACAACCCTGCTGAGCCTGTGCATGCAGCATAGTATTGCAGTTTATTTCCTTTGGGTTGTTTGTGGCTCTCTCAGAGCTGCCCATTGATACTGAGGCAGAGATGGTTAACAAATACAGGCTGAGAAAATCAGTTGATCTTCCGTTTGCTGAAGGCCTGATGGAGAGCTGTACTGCAGTAGCTAATGCAAAGTTCTGGTTAAATATTGTCCTACCGTTTGCACTATGCCGTCTGTTGTTTTTACACTAGGGGCTTAGCAGAGGTTGGAGGCAGTATTGACTTTGTAATTAAACTATTTTAACTTCAGGATTTTGTAATCACCGCACTTAAACCATCTGTTATGGTACATGGGCAATTTCCCCACCCCCCACTCCACCCCTCCTCTCTGGGTACAAAACGCCATCAATGCTTTTAATTGCAAAGCCCCCTTAGGATGGGGATAGAAGGGGAAAGTGAGGATAATTTCTTTTTTCTGAGACAACTTGCAAAAGTGCCCAGTTTGCTTTCCTTAAGAGAGGAGGTGCATGTAGGACTTCTGGCTCTTCCTGTCCCAGGAGCAAAGCAGAGGGCTTCAGGGTGGGCACCTCTCTTCTCTGACTGACTAGTCAGCCCTCACCACAAATTTCCACTGGGAGAAGTAAGAAAAAGGGATGGAGCCCCAGGTCAGCTGGAGCAGAGCCTGGCAAGAGAGATTGCTCCTGTGGAGAACCACCAAGCTCTTCATGTTTAGGGAAAGAAAATAGAAGAAAAGGTTAAGGCAGAAGAGGGAGAAGCAGATTTAGAGAAGCTATTTGTGTCTCTTGGCCTACCTGAGTATGTCTCCTGCTGACTAGGAGATCCAACACCTTGTAGCTGAAGTTCTCAATGCTGCTCAAACAGTATAATTTTGCACAATATAATTTTGCACAAATCCCTTAGGATTTGCCTACTCCTGCAAGTAGCATTAATTAGTATGGAGTATGCCATAGCAAATTGTTCCATGGGTAAAATGATCTGGAATTCCCATCCAAAGGAGCATCAGCACTTGGCAACCCTGAATTTTGGGCCTTCACCAGTGTGACTAAGTCATTGCAGAGAAGATGATCTTAGTTGAAATAGTTATGACAGTAATAATGACAGATACTAAAAGCAGGGCTATCTTTCTCTGCCTTGGTAAAACAATTTCCTCCCAGCTGCGTGGGATTCTTTTGTTTTGCTTCCATGAGTTGTTTGGTCAGTCTGCAGTTTCAGCAGGTCTAAATGCATGCTGAATGTGTGCTGAGATGAAGTAGAGCTTTTGCTGGATTCCTGCTTCCTGCTTTGCTGCTCTGAATTTAAATCACTGGGTCAGGCATTTTTGTGCACCCCTTGGTTAAATATGTCTTTTAGTTTTGTTTAATCTTGTCCCAGTTTTATGTATTCACCTGCATTCAGTTAGTGGCAGTCAGCTTGGCCAGAGCTCTTTTGACCAACATGTGAGAGAGACAAACACACTCTCACATCTTCTCCCATAAACCTGAATTATTGAAAAAGAAGGGAGATAGAATTGGTGGGAAATCTTCCCAGTTTTATTAATCAAAATTCACTTTTTTTCCCCTCTTGTTCTAGTTTTCTTTCAGAAAAGTTTTCTTTCAGGACAGATCAAAGTGCTAAATCAGACAACAAATGTTCAATATACCTAAAACTCTGATCCAAATGTTCTCCCACATATCATGTCCACAACACAGGTTGCATAGACCTGTGCTTTGATCTCAGCCTAATTTTGTTGGCACTTACAGCTTTTTTGAAGCTCTTCTTGAGGGACAGTAGATAAAACAGAGCTTGAGAGAGGCAGGTTTTGTAGTGTCAGCACTCCAGGACTCCTGAAGCTGATAGAGGGATGTCCACCCTTTGGTGTGTCTCAAACTGCCTGTTTCACTGACTCACTTCATGAACCTCTCACAGGGAAATTACTAATTCAGCAAAATTCCTGAAGGCTGACAGAAGATGGTGTGATTATAGGTAGCTAAGAAAATCTATTCAATTCAACCCCATCTGACAGCAGAAACCATAGTTATCAATTACGCTGTTGTTCACTAATTTCAATCCCACTCTATTTATTTTCCTAAATCAGGACCCTTGTGCCATGCTGTAGTTGTGGAAAAGTGTAGCATTTGACCCAGTGCTGCTGTAGGCCAGTGACATGAAGTGAGAGCTGTGCCCACCCCCACCCATCCCCACTCTGTGAGTTGTGTTTTTATCTCCGTGGCTCTCCAGCACGCACTTTCCTGGTAAAGCCATTTCATTAATGCCAGCCAGCAGGAACTGCTGAGTGTGCAACACTTCAGAAAACACTTCAGAAGAACTGTTTGCTTACTTGAGAAACAGAATGCACATGTGGAAGCCTTGCCTTACCTTTAGAATTGTCAAGATGAAAGAACGGAGGACAGCATTTTCAAATGTGAGACCAGCAGTCTCAGGGGGGCTTTACATGTTTTCATGTATTTTTCTGCTTAGCACTGTAAGGGTGAAGATCAGTTTCTTTAAAGATAGGTAAGTTTTGGTATAGAACCAAGATATCTATAAATATATTCTGGATATTTTTAGAAGATATTTTCTATTACTTACAGGATTAAGGACTGGATTCCTCACATGTATTAAAAGCTCTCTGCACCCATCAGTGTTAATAAACCTGAACTCCAAATGCCACTTAAAAATGTCCAAGCACTTATTAGCTTATCTCTCTACTCACCCTCAGCTTACCCACAAGCCAGATGTTGATTAAACACACCTGCACCCTCTCTGAAACATCTGGTTTCATCCCAGAGGCTGTGTGATGTCCAGTTCAGTCTGGTCTGACACATGACCAGCATTTCTTGGAGGTCAGAGTTACCTCTTACATTTGCATTGTTGCAGGGCTACAGCCAGCCTGGGGCTGGGCCTCACCCAGTAGTCCAAGCAGGTGAAAACAAACATCTCACCCTGACATTGCAGACTCCAGTGAGACTTTCCAGGGTCATGGAAAGCCAACCATGAAGGGGCTTAAAGCTTGTCATGTACTAACTAATGACAATTACATTACCTGTTGCCAACCAGACATCTCAGTCTCAGCTGAGGCATCCAAGATTCCCACAGGATACATGGAGAGGCTCATGGAAATCATGTGAGCCACAATTCTAAGAATCTCTAAGAGCAGCAAGAGCTAAGGAAAGGGATTTCCTGAGCTAATACATTCTTTAGGGACAGCCACCTGCTAAACACTATTTTGCCTGGAGATAGATGAGAAAGCGACAAAGTTCTAAGCTTAAATAGTACAGTTTTGCTTGCACTGGAGTTGTCCTCAGGGGCGTATCACTTATCAGTGATAGATCATGTCTTGACTCTGGTAGAAGTAGAGTGAACCTCATTCCCAGCTCTTTGGATGGAGCAGGATATCTGGGAGATTCCTCTTGAAAGACTGTGAAGGGGTGGAGATCACACTGATGATCTAGAGTAGATGTGGACCCTGCAGTGGACAAAATACTGCTTTTTAAATGATTTTTCTGCAAAAGGAACAGCTTGGCTAAAGGCTGAAACCTGAGCATACTGTACAGGATTGACTGTACAGTCAGGAGATAAAGACCACTCAGCAAATGGGGCAGAAAACCAAGCTGATTATGTAGATATGTTTTTCGTTTCCTCTGATAACACCATTCCACTACATGTAAACTTTGGTGCAGGATCAGAGATCTGATCTTCTTCCAAATGAGCAAACACCAAGATCAGCTGGGATATCTCAAAATCTAACTTAATCTATGGCTTAGTTGGTAGTTATTTATTAAAGTGAAGTGTTATTTCCCCAGTACAATGCACTGAATCAATTTCTGTTTGATCCTCAATATTTCTCTCTTTAAAAAATTAATTTCCCAAGAATTTTCCACATACTTTTTACTTAGAATGAAATCCACTTTTCAGTTTTAGGAGGAACTTAGTAGTAGGAAACTTTTTATATTCTCATCAAAAATTCTTTAGACATTGCCCATACTTATCAATCATACAATGACAAGTATTTTGGTAGTTTCAGAAGTGGAACTGAAAGAGAACTGTTACATCCAGGGCGCTGAAAATGTTTCATCAGGTCATCAGATCTTTCTCAGGAGCCAGAAGTTGGGTAACTGCTATGTGAAGCACGCCTGGAGATTGGCTATGTGACTGACCTCTAAAATGCAAGTGCTCACCAAGAACAGAAAGTTGGGACTGTCAGAAAATCACAGCAGTTGTGGATTGGGTGTGGAGGAGCACAGATGCATTAGGTCAGTCACTGGAGGACACACCTACATGATAAAAAACATTTAGAGACAAGGGAATGATGCTGTTAGGGGATTACATACATCTGGCTTAGTGTTTGAAGGTTGATCATACTTTGAAGATGAAGCTTGGTAAAAACCGTAATAGAAAGACAGGAAGGCCTATTACTGTATTACACACAGTTGGCATTTTTACTGTAAGGAAGATTTTCAAAAACATGTCATTTTAGTTAGAGTGATCTCTACATATTTTGATGCAAAACAGGTGGCTAATCAATAAAGTCTGAACAAAACTGAGTTATATGGGAAAATTAAACTCGACAGAAATCAAAAAGGCATGTAATACTCTAAATGTACAATTTCACTGTATGTCTCTTTTTACTGTAGCAACCAGGGCACAAGGGCAGTATGAACATGTGGTCCTTTATTTGATCAGGGATAATAATCAACTAAGCCAAAAGGAAGGGAAGTAGATTTTCCTAGTTCAGCTGCTAATATAATCTTTTACATGTTCCCAGTTGTGTAACCATTGCTCCATGCAGCATTGTAACATGTAGCCATTGTTAAATGGGAAAAACTGTGCAAATAGCAGAGAATCCAAATGTAGAGAAATGGTATTTGATGTCACTCTCATTATGCAATTGGCACAAAATTTCACATCCCAGCCCTGCTTTCCTCTTGTTTTTCCTGCTTATGCCTTCATTGGCATAAGGCCTCAGGTCCTTGTAAGAAGGGATTCTGCTGAGATTTGTAGTTGCCTCAAATGTCTGGTGACCATGGAAGCAGCATAGTTTGTGGTACGATCTCCTGCTTTGCTGATCTTTCACCATCCCAGTAGTGTTCGTTATTGATATCTAACCATTAGTAATGTTGCAGCATCTCTCTTGAGGCTACAGGTCTTACCTACAGTCCTTCCATTAGAGATATCATTCTCATCTTAGGCTGTGAAAGATGCATCTCCTTTCCATCAAAGAAGTTTCAACTAATGACTACTTAGACATGCATTGATCTTGCACGCAAAATTAGTGACCTAATCCTAGACTTTTACTTCAACTCTTGTCTAAAACTATTGACTCTTGTTAATGTCAATAATAGCCATAAATCCTTGAAGGTCTTAAATCCATGATTAGTTCAGATTCATTGCTTCATGTTGGCCTGAACCTCAGCCATAACGTCAGATTTCACAATGCAAGCCTCAGAAGTATGATTGATAATGTGATCTCCATCACCTAAAACTCCAAATTAGCCTCACTTGTTTCTTCTAGATCTGGCTTTATCCTAAATGGCTTATCTTCCTTCATTTCCAAATGTAAATTTGAAACCAGTTCTAAATTTAGTCTTAAGGCTAGACCCTGAAGGAATTTTAACTAGATCATCTGGTCTGACAGCGTAAGCTTTGTGTAAGCTCAACAGCCCCTGCTAAACATGCAGAAACATCTCACTTTTACCTAATTTACATAATTATAGTTCTGAGTACAATAGCAATCTGTATTGTTTTCTCTACATTCTGTTTTTTTCTACAACTAAGCATAGTTTGTGGGTCCCTCTAAAAGGCAGCATTAAGTCAAGCTTCATGGCCACTTCTAAATCCAATATTACTTGTGGTCTCAGCTTCATGTTTACACAACATCTGAAGTTAACCCTCATGCCAAAGATAAATTAGATTTAAGCTCCATCCTGAGTGCATCACTAGGAATAAAGCATCAAAGGTTCAATAACTAATTATATTGAGTTAATCACATCACGCAAACCTTTATGGCAAAAGCGACAAGCCAAGCTCAGGCATTATGCAGGCTCATCCAACATGGTAGCCTGAATCCAAGCGCATAAACCCAGTCATAGCTATTCCCAAATCTTACAGACAGAGTTCATAATAAAAACTAAACCCACAACCTGTTTCAGACAGGTAATTTAGCATGGCTTTACCAGCCCTTATTTGCAACAGTCCTAAGACCCCTACCAACCAGCCCATCCTTGCCCAGACTACATCCCATGGCTAATACCAAATTCAATCCAAACTTCAAAGTTAGGTTAGTGATTACAATTAAACCATAGCCCAAAACTATTAATACAAAAGCCTGTTACTTACAAGCTGGAGCATATCAAACCTAAAACTAATTCTAATCTCTCCTCAGTTTTCAAAAGCAGTCTGGCCTCCTGAATTACACTGATCTAAACACTAGCAGACAGCCTCAACACTTTTATCTTGATGGACAGTTTTACTTTTAGCACAGTAATGTTGGTTGCTGTGGGATGCCCAGTCTGTAGCAGTACACCTCTGTCCACAGATGGCATTAATGACCTGTATTGTTTCTTTAATGTCAAGTATCTGCTTTTCTAAGACTAATAACATATCTACAGGTTTTCTCCAAGTGGTCAAAGAGTGGGATTTTTTTTTTTTTTTTGTACCACTGTTTCTTGCTCCTTAAGCCTATAGTCCACTAAGTCCTGACCCCATACTGAGAGAAAAAGTACTGTGCTGCATCATACAAAACATCTGTTCCCCTGTGCATCTGTGACCTTCTAATAGTCTGCACCAGGTATGAGATTCTGTAAATGGCTCTGCACTGAAGACTCCTTTCTTCTCAGTGACCAACAATCACTTATATACAAGATGGAGACAAGATGCTGATCTGACCAGTGACTTGGCATGTGGTATGATGGAGCAACATACAGGTTTACTTTTTACAAGTTATTTCAGTGTGATTTCACTATACATTTAAAGGTAAAGGCCAACTTTTTCCCTAATTTTGAGTTTGGGGCAATATTCCCATGGTCCTAATTACCTTCAGGGTCAAAGAACTGCACCCCTCTTCTAGCACAAATTCTGCACAGCTAGGCATGGGCTCACGGCACACAAGACAATTGGTTCATCCAATACTGCTTCATCTTGGTTGATACAATTTGTATTAAAATCAGTTTTACTTTAGAAGTGGAAGAAAATTTGACTCTCTCACCCACCTCTTCTGCCTTTCCCAGTACTAGTTCAGAGTAATTGATACTGACAAATAGATCAAAAGGATTTAATTTTTCATGTTTCTTTCTCAGAAAAAAAAAAAAAAAAAAGGCTTCTTCTTTTAGGCAAGATTCATTTGACACTAGTTGTACCAAATAAGTACAATTTTTAACACAGATTTCCAGGCATGTATATATATTAAAACCATGTATTAATGCATCCACAGAAATGCAACTGAACTGACTAATACAAAACCACCAAATAGCGACATCATTAATTCTTCATATAATTTACTATAATGCTGTTACAACACAAAAGATAGAAATCTTCCCATGGGCTATTCACAAAAGTCATGATTTATTTCATTTTATACAGAGAAAATGTACTGAATTCATCAAGCCATTTATTTCATGGAACTAATTGATTATAAAATGGAAATTTCTCACTTCGTTCTGCTAATTACAATTAGGATGGGTTTGTTTTGTTCTGTAGCACTATGAGAGAATTCTCTCAATTGGCTATTTGAATATTAGAATATTTTTATTGCTCTTGACAATGATCTGCAATTTCTAACAGTGTGACACTTCATGCTACTTTGTGTTCTGCAGCCTTCAGGAGAATCTGCACATTTAATGACGTACTATCATACATATTATCTCACATAATGTGCAGGTAATTTATGGGAGGGGGAAACCCCAAAAAAGACCAACAAATCCCAGTGCAAAATGGTTCACATAGCAACAAGAAAGTTACTGGAAATGGTGCATATAAATCCCATATCCCATATGAGAAATTATGTATGCAGAGTTCTTTTTATGTAGAGCCTAATGGACTAAGACCCTGTCTGCTAGTGATCACCTACTTTCTCTAAATTCTACATATTCCGCTCACATACATTCAACAATCTGCAAGTTTTGACCTTAAATTGATTATTTGTGCCATGTCATTTGTTAGCTGAGGGAGTCAAGGATTTCAGGATAGTGACATATCCATTGCTCTAGTGGCATATCCCTTACCTTTGTACTCCCCATCTTAACTCCTTGGAACAGAAGCTATCTCCTCTCCTGTCACTGACCATAGACCTGCATACACAGGGAGGAAACCTGATTTTTACAGGACTGATTTTAGAACAAAAAATATCCTGAACAGTCATGAAGAAAGAACTCTTTTGCAGTACTTACTTAATTTGCTACAAAGCTTTGTCCAATAAATATTGAACAATCTGTGTTACCATTAGGTCTCACTGTGAATTTGTGTAGAAGCCAAAGCTTTCTTGCACCATTATGGTACTTTTGGTCACACAGCATAAGTCTTCATCCTGAATTAGGAAGCAATTGAGCTGAAGTCTTCCACCTCTCAATTACTGAATTATGGTGTCTTTTTTCTACATAAAATGTTTCATATCCAGAATTAGTCATGACCTAGTCCAGTCAATGCTTTTGATTGCTTTTCTGCAGTCAGACTTCTCATGATAGAGATACTAAAGGAATATACAGAATTAGAAAGAAAAGCTTCATCCTGGCATCATCCATTTTCCTCCACCAAAAAATACACTTTTCTTCAATTCCACAATATTCAGCATCCATTTAATGGACTAAATGGGAGTGGATTTAAATCCAAACCTGAATCTGGTGTTAGGACAATCTGATTATAAAATAACACCTGCTATTTCAGGAATGCATAGCCAGAAGTTTGTTTTGTAACTGTGTTCTCTTCTCTATCCTCTGTAACACCACTAGTGAATATTCTTGGCTTCTCCAGAAACATAAACAAATGTGTGTTTATGCACAGATTGTCATGGTACATGTAAAACACTTTTTAAAATAAAAATAGCTATCTGAAGAGTTTCAGTATTTTTTAATAATCTTTATTACTTTCGGTCTCAGTTTACACAGTTGCCCTAAACCAATGCAAGTTGATGAATGTATTTTTATGGATTTCCATCAGAAGAAACTTTGGGCTCATATCACACGTAATTCTGAAATCCCATGATACTTAGTGGCATAGTTTCATTTCCTTCAGTTATCTGGCTACAGTAGCTGGCTACTGCAGTTAGTTAGCTTATGATATTTGCATGCTTTGTTGGTTTTATTTTAAGAGGAAGAGAAATAAAATCTCCATAATATGTTTTATTTATTTCCTGAGGATTTCACTTACACAAGTAGGCACTAAACATTTGAAATTGACTTTCCAGAGCACAACAGTAAAAAACTTAAGAGTTTGGCTTAGTTTCATTTAAAACAGTAAAAACTGACCTTGTAAACATTTCCATAGGAGGTAGGATACATACATTTGACAATCTGTCAAATATGAGAAAGTAAACAGTTACTCTGTGGTCCTAATAAATAATGAGCAACACAGGCATTAAATAAACATTTTATATATAAAAAACCAAGATATAAGTGAAAGGCTAAAATATCATTTTTAATAAATTAGGAATAGATGTAATAATTTCTTTACAACTTATTCTTGTGTGCAAGAATCACTGGCTCTTTCTGCTTACCCAGAATTTCTGACTGAAAAGCTGTAATGGTGAGAACAATCCTGAGAGATTCACAAGCAGGATCCAATCTAGCTATAGCTATTTTTTGTGTGTGAAGGGCTGATAAAATTGCTAAAATGGCTCCTTTAACACCTATATGTAATACTTTTATCTTCCACCAACTTGGAAGGGGATTATCATCACAGCCTTAATGTCTGGGGTTGGATAGTAAGCTTAGGGCACAGACATGTCTCCCCCAGTTAGGTTCCTCCAGCAGCTGCTCCCATGAAGACAGTGTTGATTGGTGGTAAAGATGGCACCATATCTCTGCTTGGTGGGGCATGGACCTCCAGATTTTCCTGGGAAGGGAACTGACCAGATGCTCCATACATACACTGTGAAGAAGATGTTGTTTGCAAATTTGAAGCTGTGGGGAAAAAAGGTTACCATCATTGCAAGTTTTCAATTTATTGAATTTAACAGAAATCACAATCCAGTTTCATTTGACGGAAACTCCTATCTACCAGGCACATCATCTGTGAAATGTCTGATCTTCTGTGTGAGATTAACAGGTGAATAGTAAGAAGACGTAACCTGATGTAGAAATAAAGTGCCCTCGTTTATATCTTTCATCCAGCCCTTTTTGGAATGTGAGACCAAACTCAGTTGCCATTTGTTCAAGGTATATACCAAAACAAACCCTTCAGGACTGAGTATTTCTGCCTAAAATTGACTGTCAGCGAGAGCTTTACCTAATACACACAGCTGTTGAAGCGTAAGATGGGGGACCAGAGCACAGGAAGTATATACTGAGACACCACTGGGCCAGGATCCATTTGGTCTTTTTGACAGTGAGATCTCCAAGAGACCCTAGAAAAGCCCAGTTTATTATTATTTTACTTAATAATTAGAAAGTGCTTCTTAATACCTATTTTTATGCAACTCAGGCTAATTATTCCATTCCTCATGGATGATGGATCATAGACTTCCTTATGGAAGCAAATTAATTAAACTCAGTTTTAAGGAAAACACATCTTATGATACATCCTAAGTACTGAGCTGTTCTGTCTCTATGTTGAATTTCATATATTGTGCATGTGAGCTACAATTTAATACTCAGCATTTGTTAGGATGCTAAAAAGTTCATAGCTGCTCCTCAGTTGTTGGCTATACGTACGCATAGGGGTCCGGCAGACAATTGAAGGTGAGGACTCTGTGTAGTAAGAGCCTGTTTGCTTCCTCCTGCTGTCATCCAAGATATTCAGTGGATCATGTATATCACTGTAGGAGGACAGTGGCCGAATGCTGCTGACACTGCTGATTACAGAAACATGTTGGTCCACCATTGTTCCAAGTCTGTGAGATTCTGAATAATTTATGCTGTTTCCATAATATCCTAATTGAAGATTGAAAGACAAACAAACAAACAAAAAATATTAATGAAACTACTGGGTAGTGTATGAGCCTGTGATAACCTTAGAAAAACAGTACTTGCTAGAGGATGAGGCCTTCCACTGTAAGATTATTTATGTACACACACAGCCCAAGAAAATAAGCAGCATATGTAAGGACTGACCCAAAAAGAGAAGTGGTAACAAGAAAACCAAAAATGGTAAAGGTTCAGTTATGCCTTCAGTACAGAAAATCACTCTTTCCTTCTAGGTTCAGAATCAAACATAGCCTGCAATTGGTGGCCTTAAGAGACACCACTAGCCACAGTTCAGTGCTTCCTCCTGAAGCTTACAAGGAAAGCATACATGGAAAGAAAATCTGCAGGGTAATATGCAGAGTACTCACTGCATAGACAAATCCATATAAAAGTAACATTTCCACTGTGTCTTTCCTCCAGAAGAGGGAGGTGTTTTGCTGACTATACCTCTGAAGCAGTAATTTTACATTTGAAGTATGAAAAATGAGAGGGACAAACTTCCAAACTATTGCTAATGCACATTTTTATACTTCTTTTCACCCTGTGACTAGAATGGTTCATTATCCTGTTCCCAGAGGTAAGTTATCTTGTATCTGCTCTTTCACAGCAAATGTTTTGGGGGCTTTTAAAGAGCTTTTTTTTTTTAAAGGGCTTTTTTTTTTTGTTAAGCCATGAAGTCATCCTGATTTTGCTTCCTTTATGCAAGATATGGTGATGATACCAAAAGAAGATTAGCATAGGGCAGCAGACACATTTGAGGTCAACTGAGGATTCACCAGAGGAAAATAAACCCTTAAGTAGCTTATTAAGCTCCTTTACAACCTCTGTGTGTTATCAGAGAAGTTGAAAACAGGAATGTATAAATAAAAGCTGAAATACCTCTTCCACAGAGCAAAAGCATTTTACTCCAGCAATGAAAGAGAAACACAAGGAAGAAGAAAATACGTATTAATACCATTGGAAGCATTAGCAGGATAAGCTGCTCCTGGACATGTAGATACTGAGTTGTTCAAGAAATTGAAACTCCCGGTATTCAGAAACTGCATATTGTGTGTGTCCTGAGACATGCTGGAGGGTCCATAGCTGGAAGGCGATCTGGCATTGTAGGGAGACACGGCACAGCTGTTGCTGAAGTAGTCTCTGGAGAACTGCTGTTCACTCAAGACATTGAATTGGCTGGGCTCTGCTCTGTGGTCGTAAACTCCTGAAGTGGAATGGGCCTGTGTCCTGAACATAGCCTGGTAATTGGAATTGTTCCCATAGTAATTCTGATTAGTCTGTGACAAAGTCTGATAAAGTGGTTCTGAGTAGGAAGAGCACTGTGAATGTGTCGATAACATGGGACCTACACTGGGAGGTCTCACAGCCATTGGCCCCTGGTTGATGACACTTCCTCGGCTGACCATGGCTGGTGAAATGGGTGGAGTCATGAGGTGACCAGTGCTTTCAGACAGCTCCATTTGATCTGGAATAAATAAACATTAACTGTGATTAGTGTCCATACCTCAGTACTGCTGTTAAGACCCAAACCCTCTAATGAAGTGCAGATTACCATTTGAAACCTTTACAAAAGATATGTACTGGCCCCCACCTACATAATTCACAGCTTTTATTTCATGGCTTCGGGCCATAAAACTTCCCCCTTTCATTCTCCAGCTTCGAGGTCCCACATTCAGCGAGAATTTCCAACAGTTACAATCCTTATGTGCTCCAGGTTTACTGTTCATTCTCTCCTAACAAGAACCTCAGCAAGCCAAGAGTTCTAAGATAGTTTTACCATTTTTCCAAGAGGAGCTATAACTGGCAGGGTAATTACAATTGCTGACTTCCATAAATCACCACAGAAGGTGAGCTCATCAAATGTTGTTTACTAGAGGTCTTCATAAATGCATGTCGTCAACAATCCTCCTACAGCAACATGTTACCATGAACAGAACGACTAACAGGCAAATCAGGGAAGGAGAAGCTGGAAGAGTTGATACATACCTGTCAGCTGCATACCCTCCCCATCTCCTGTGGTGAAGGGGTTCAGATCAGAAGGTGCACTGCTGGGCTGACCAGCTGACAAGTAGGTTTGCTCTCCTGGGCACTCGTTTTTGACTGAAGTGTCACTGGGCAGAGGAGCGGCTTTGTTGCGATTTGCTAGGAAGCAAGAGCTTGGTGATGCAGTGAAGGTGGCTTTGCTTGCATCTGGAAGCATAAATGAAAACCCTTGTTGGATGCTTTGTATCCTCACTGCACATAAATCCTTTTTGTATCATTTTCCCTGACCACAGACCTACATCACACAGTATCAGTTCCTTACTGAAGCCATCATAGTGAAGGTATGAATCAGATTCATTCCCTTGAAGTAAATGTCAACAATGAAGTCAAGTAAAGTGCATTGAGAGCGAATCAGGATTGACATTTCATCCAAAAGAATTAACAATGGCAACTTTAGAACGCTTGAACTCTCTTTTCATATTGATACCTAGAGAAAAGCATTTGTCATACTCAAGAGTTCTTCAGCTTTTTTGCAGACTATTGATGAAGTCAGTATTGCTGTTCTTCAGAGGAAATCATGATTTTACCTTATGGTTTCGAGTACTTCACCTAAACACATAAGCATAAGGCAACTGTCACACAGGCCAAGTTTTTCTCCTGGAGGCTGAATTGAAAGAAGTGCAGCATCTACTGTCAGACAAATTCTATGCGCATTTCTTGCAGCAAAGTACAAATTTAGAGGAACAACAACCAAAAATTAAGGATTGACCACCAGTGCTAATGCTGATTTAAAAAAAAAAAAAATCTGCAAGTTTCTGAAGTTTCACTGGATTTTTAAGGATTAACTTGGACTAGAACTTGATCCTAATAGATATTAATTCTTTTTATAGCAAAGGACCTGGAATAATTTCAAACTGTCTTAACTTTGAAGAAACCTGGTAGATGGAAAATGTTAAGGATACTGTTTTCAAATAATTTTATTTCTCTTCCATATAGTGATACTACAGCCACATGGTAAATAGGGTTCCAAACTAGTGTCCCAACATTGAAGGGATATTTGCACTTTGGTAACATTTAATAGATTCCTAGTTCAAGCTGTAATTACATATTTAAGCTTTGGGGAAAAACTGGATTAGGAATTCCTGCCCTTTCCACTACTTTCATCTTTTTTCACAGTTCAGTGTATGGCCCTTCAGATGTACTTACTGCATCCAAGATAATTTCAGTGATCCTTAGTATTGACATTCCAACAAAATGTTATGAAGTGAACTGTGGCAAGGTGATGAGAATGAATTGCTGAGTGAATGGCCACAAACTTTGCAGGTGAATTTGACAATGTTGCACATAACCACACCTTCAGGAGAACACAGCAAACTTGCTTCTGCTTAAACAAATACAACGATTTCAAAAAATACTGGAGTAGATGCAAAGAACCAAGCTCTAGTTACCTAAATTCTTCATGTATTTGTCCAGTAGATTCTGGAGTTCTTGTTCTTTGTCATTGTTGAACTGTGTCTCCATGGCAAGCAGGATGTACTCATCTAGTAACATGCGGATCAAATGAAAAGAACCTTTTGGAGGAGAAAGAGAGAGAGTAGCTGAGTTATCTTTGTGACCATCTCTTACCACTCCACAAGAAGCCAGTGAAACAAACAAATAATTGTGGACTTTAAATGACCTGGCAAGACCAACAAGGAATAGTGCCTAACTTCTAGCTCTAATCTCTCTTTGCACTGGCCCACCTAGCTCAATTGTTTACTGTCCTGTAGGCTATTTGACCACTAATTACATCAAAGAAAAATACTGATGAAAGTGAGACATGCTTTATACTTGAGGAGAGCACACAGTGGAACTAGATAAGGCTGAAGTCTGCTAGAATGCCTCTGCTCTATTTCTGTTTGCCTTGTGCTAAATAACCAGACAATAACTGGTAAAGTGTTTGACCTTATTTCAAGGATATATCACATTAAAAAAATGTATGTGTCCCTACAGTCAATTTAAATACCCTCTGAATTTTAGATAACAATGTACCTATGGCTAAACATATGAAATTACATATTAGAGTTTGTTTCACTTGCTCTGCCATCTTCTCTCTTATATAACGTTCTTTCTGAGTCTTGCCAAAAATGCAAACATTCCTAAAGATGCATGTGTGAGCCTTAATTTTTAAAAGCCACAAACACTGTTAAATTGATCATCTGCTGATTCCAGAATTAAGTGTGTGGTGACTGCCAAATTCCTTTTGCTTTTATTAAAACACACCACGCACAAGAACTTATATAAAACAGTATTTTTTACCAAACTGATCCACAGTTAAAAGCAGTAATTTAAATCATTTGCCTCTTATATTGAGATATGCAGTCATTGCCATATTAAAACAAACAAAGCTTCTAGTACTTAAAAGTCAAAGCAGTATCAAAACAGCAATTCAAAAGAAAAGGACATTTTAAAAACAAACCTGTGACACAGGTCACCAGCAAAATATTGCTAGCATTTACTGTGAAATACTAGTTTGAAAAATAGATCATGCAGTATTTGTGGCTTTGATCAAAGAGTTTTTAGATTAAGATGGGTTTCTCATCACAGGAAATGGTGGAAAGCTGGTAAGTGCTTAACGCATATTTACAAAATATGAGTGGTTTTATAAAACTCAGATACCAAAACTTGATGCGTTGTTTAGAGTTAGGTTATGCATCACTCGAGCACCAAAAAAACTCCATTTCAGAAGGAAGTCCTGAGCTCTCTTCTTTAAAGACCTCCCATTTTGTTTGCTTGCCTGAAAGAGAACAGTAAAATACTGTTAAGTATGTTCACTTGCTTTCTGCCAGTAGGAGAGAAAAACTGAATATCCTTGAGAGTTCAAGGAGTCCTTGACTCGGGCTGATGTTGCAGGGTGAATCGGGCTGCCTGGTCCAAACTATCTCCCTGCTGTGTGACCTAACTTAGTAAAATAGAGTAGCCTTCCCTCTTTCCAGTGCAATCATAGAATGTTGTCTGTCAAGGAAGGAAGGAAGGAAGGTCCCACCCTCTGGCATTGTTATTCCATACAAACAGGGACCAGAAATTAGTCTTTGTTCTTTAATTTAATCTGTATAATATTGGTCAGGATTTCTCTTATAGCACAGCATGTTACTATCATGATGATCAAAGTGATGCTTTTCATACTGCTCATTTCATACAGTCATTTTGCTCTGGCAGGGATTTGTTCGTGTGGTAACATATGCCCTGCTACTTTCTCAAACAGCAAGCAGAAAGAAGCTGTTGTGTGAGTTTGACAGTAGCCACACTTTAGTATGAACAGAAGGCAGACAGCAGTGGAAAGATTACATGTTCTGTAAATGATTAGCTTCTGCTCAAGTCAACCTAGCTTCATATCAAAACTTGCTGGTACATCTTCCCTTAAGTATAGGAAAGCAATGCTAGGAACCATACCTGCTAACTTTAGTAATATTGTACTGTATAGTAGATGCTGAATGGAAAATTGCTTCACCTTTTCTGCCTGACTTGTTTATCAGGAATTGTCTTCTGAAATTGTGGAATGAAATTGAGACCATAATCACTCCAGTCTAAAATAAATTGACACTACTCAGATTCAATGGGATTCTTTTGTCTAGGAAGATTTCTGTGTATGTGAGGACTTGCTTCAGCTTTGCTGCCCTGAGTCATCCAAAGCTCCTTACTGTGCTGCTCACATGTCAGCAATTGTTAGGAAACTCAGAGTACCTTAAAAAGAAAGAAACTATCACTACCTCCACTGAAATTTGGGAAAGCAGGTGAAGAAAGGAAAAAGGGCATGCCTATGGTTTTCCTGTAAGTGGCAGTCTCTCTACTGCCACACAACTGATGCTAAATGGACTGTCTCATCCTTTTGCACCCATTCATATCAACATCCTACCTAAAACAATTAATAAGATATTGCATTTTCAGATTTAAAAAGTCTGATTACAAGACCAGTGTTCAGCTATTAGCAAACAATATATAACATCTTATTCTACTAGTTTACAGTCATTGGAGTCACAAATTTGGTAAATATCTTTTACTTAGCTATAAGTCAAAATCCTTTCTTTTGTTCTGAGCTGTAGTTTATTAATCCCTACATAACTACATGCATATAAAATACTTGTGATAAAAATGCATCTTGGTAGCTGGAGGTGGGCAGGGGAATCCCAGTAAAACCATCAATTACTGTGTTAAGCACCTTAGAAAGCTACAAAACTATCTTCTATCCTGAAATGTAGAAATCCTTCAGGAGGCTAACTATTTCTGAATCCTCCTGCTGCAGTAACTTACACCACACACAGTACCACCCAAATGCCATGGAAGAGAGAATTGCTTCTCTAAGAAACAACTTCTGCTCACCTTACTCAGAGCAATCCCCCTGCAATTCTGCAGGCACACATAAGGTGGGAGGGTTTCTGTCACGTACAGTTTGGGCAAGTGCTGACTTTAGTGTTATAGCTACAATACTTCTTAGTTTGTCACACACATAAGACCGCTCAGCAGGATTAATTTGAACTAATAGCACTGGAATCTTTGACACAAAATGACAAACTTCCCTGTCACAGTAAGGAGATAGGAGCAGAGATGAAAATTCCTTGTGAAAAATCAGTGGGACTGCATAAGGATTAAGCGGAGGAGGATTTGGTCTGGAGTCAGGCAGAACATTTGAAAGGTACCTTGATAACCCTTTGCTCAACCACAGTATCCAACCATTCAATAAATGATTCCACAGTGGCATTCTTCTTTAGAAGGTCCTTCAGTTCTTGGAACACTGTAATAGAGTCATCTACCATGTAAAAAGGAGAACATATCATTGCACTCTACTCTGAACATGAGAAAAAGCCACTCACCAGCCATATGAAAATATTGTAGCATGGAAAGGAAAGTCAAAGGATTAGAGTAGTGAAGAAATAAGTAATTCCCCAGCAAAGCAAGCACACATACATCCATCACACACATATATTTTAATTACTTAAGCATTACAATGATAAAGGTTGTAAGACAATGAAGTTTTATAAGAAAATAAAAACAAACAAATATTTCATTTTCCATTCCTTTGTAGATTCAATCTTGAAAACTTTTCTAATACTACGTTTACTAGTAAAGATTTCTCTGTACTGTGACAGATTTGCAGTGTCTTATGTTTCCTTCATATTTTACAAGTTTCTCATAACAGGATATAAAGTTAATTTCCTCAATTCCTATTTTCAAAAAAGTGCCTGAATGACCAGTTATTTCTCTTCTTTTCTTTTTTAACCAGTGTGAAAGAAGACAAAAAATAAAATAAAAAATAACTACACAAAAAAAAGTAGGAAAGAAAACTCTGGTCCACAGATTCCTATGACAAAGTTCTCATTTTAATACAGAAAATGGCTATATCTATTTTTCAACAATATATATGAAAATTAACTACCTCCAAATTTATACTTCACTCTATTCTGTGTATGAAAATAGCTGCTACACTAAACAGGAAATTACATATATTTTTAAAACTCAACTTTCAGAAGCAAATATGATTAATTAAAAAAAAGTAAATTAGTTCAAAGATCTTTTACATTAAGCCATAATGAAATGGAATTTTGGACAAATCTTTCAAGAACTGATCTGTGCAATATCCCCATACAAGTAGGACCAAGTATCAAAAGAGGTTTGCAACTGACATGGTATACGAATTTTTCAGTAAGCATTTAAAGTCATCTAGCTGGGATGACTTTCCAGCACAAGCTTCTGTTTTTGCAGGACATGCTAGGGCAACCAATTGGTTTTCTTAACTTACTGAAGTTTATGGTGAACTAGCCTAGAGAATGCAGTGAGTGCCCTGTCTCAGTCAGCCCAAGCAGACTGGTGTGGCATGGAATGAAAGAATGAATGACTTTTAATGGTACAAATATACCACCATGGACTTACATTCACTGTAGACTTCCCCATCAGAGTCTGTGCTCCCTGAAACTGCAAGGAGGGCCTGAGAACCAATACTATTCAAATCAACTTTCTCAATGTCCGACACCATGGAATTCACCACGTGCTGATCAAAAAGAGCAGGCCGAGCAATCTGCGAGGGAAAGCAAGGTAAAATGCTGAGACCCTGTGGTGGTTTTGCCCCAGCTGGCAGCTTAGCACCACACAGCCACTCACTCACTCCCTACCCTGCCAAGGGATGGGGGAGACAATTAAAAGAGTAAAAGCAGGTTAAGAAGAGTTGGTTAGGTTAAAAACAGTTAACTAATTTTTTTAAATCAATAATAAAAATAAAAAGAACAGCAATAATAATTTAATCATTTAAAAGAAACACCAAAACCAAAGAAAAATATATTCTAACAAAGACCAGTGATGCAAATGAAAACCATTGCTCGCCACCAATTGACCAATGCCTGAGCAGTGATTCCCTGTCAAACTTACCCCCAGTTTTATTGTTGATCTGTGGTATGGAATACCCCTGTGATCACCTGGGGCCTGCTGTCCCAGCTATGTCCCTTGCCAAATTTTTGTGCACTTACAACTTACTTGCTGGCAGGGTGGTTGTAAGAATCAGAAAAGACCTTGGCTGTGTGTAATCACTGCTCAGCAGTAACTAAAATAGCCCTGAATTATCAATAGTTTCCAGTGCAAATCCAAAATATAGACCCTATGATGACCAAAATTAACTCCATCCCAGCCAAAACCAGTATAGGCCCACACTTGGGGATCATCCAAAAAACTGCTCAGGGAAGAGTCTTAATATGTTTAATGTTATTGTCATGGCTGGGTTTATCACAGATCAGATGAGGTAATTTCCCTTTCATTAGACTCCTGACGCTCTTCAAATGTGCCTTCCTATCAGATTATCTTCACAAGATCACCTTTTTGCTGTTTTTGTATTTACGAAAGAGAAGACCAACTCAAGATGAATCTGTGGTGTGTTTACAGTTATTCAGGACAATTACCAACTCAAAGTCCAAGACACTAGCACGAAAGAAAGTTCATCTCAAGGCATTGTATCCTTTTGGATAATCTACAAAACCATCACATGGAGGTTACTCATAACTGCAGATACCTGTATCCTGACAACATAACCTTGAAGTCTTCAACTACCTGTCCATCCCATTTTTAATTTTCACTCAAAACTCAAACATAAATAGAACAAGGCAGAGAATCTTTGCTAGGCAAAAAGGATCATCTGGTATTTTACAGTTTGGTACTAAACAAAATATACATACATCCCACTTGATCATTCCATTGAAAAAATGTGATGGCAGGTCATTATAACCATGGTCTTTGCTCTCTTTTCTGGTACAAAAGTTTAAAATTCTGGTCAGATCTGGTCACTTTCTAATTTCATGGTTAAAACTACAAGATTTAAGTCATCCACGGCTGATAGCCAGAAAGGTACACTGAATACAACTGACACATTTTCGAATGTATAATCTTATTCTGTTTACCTGTGCTAGGTGTAGGAATGACGTCTGTCGTTTCAGGGAGGAAACAAATCTTCGTGCAATAGGCAATTTCTTATCTATCAGGCTTTCTGGTAGGTTTTCCAAGGAGGAAGCAACCCACTGTTCCCAGTTTTTTGCAAAACTTCTTATATCTGCCAGTAAACTATAAGGGAAACAAAAAGTGATTTAGAGAATCACCAATAAAAATTGTCTGGCATTAGTTTAAATAACTGGGCTTCAGTCTATGACTAACAGACTTCTGAGCATATCTGGAAATTCTTCCTCAGGTGTTACCAAAAGAAACAGGAAATTACCAATCATTGATCCATATATTGACTACATATTGATACATACCTCCTCTGGGAAAAATTAGTGTCTGGGACACTAAAATGCTATTTAATATTTTAAGGCTGTTCTATAGCTGTCAGCCCTCAGAGCTGAAACTATTTTGTCACACATACTGTACTGTTCTAAAAATGAGCATAAATACTGTGAGGAAATTTTTCTAGAATATAGAATTACTGGTATTTATCTGCAATATGCCTAAAAATCAGAGGGTACCATGATTATTTTTAAATACCTACCTTTCTGGCATTTCTTGCATTGTTGCAGGGATGAGTACATCTGTAAGAACCTTTAAAAAGTTAACAGAAAATGACATCATGCTTCCACTGGCCATTTGTTCATTCATTCATGTCTGTCTTGCCTACTTAGATTACAAAGTGGTAAGTATAGAAAATCTACACAGGATAAAGCCATTCAACTTACTGTCCAGATAGTTACATGCCTGGATTTTTCCAATCACCATTAGACAGGAACATATGAGATATTTATATACTTAGATAGCACCCATTGTCTATCTTACTGTGTATCTCCATGGCAGTAAAATGAGAAAAAACACAAACAAGACATGCTATCCCCCATGTCTTAGAGTAGGGAAATCAGTAGAGGTGAGATAAGCACTTTGTCTTTTCTAGCATCTCCAAGTCTCTGTAAAGCAGATACTCAAGCATCTCCCAAGTCCTTGAATGCTGTTGACTCTTCTTTCTACCAAATTGGACATGGCACTACAGGCATTCAGAGCTTAGCCATAGAGTTCCCTGTAGCCAAGTGTGGTGTGGAACAGTTTTGGCAAAAAACTGTGCCATCTGGCATGCCCCCATGGGAATGTTACTGTGGAGGACAAAGTTTTTAAGGAATGCTCCAGAAATCTCCCTTCTCTATTAATGTAAATAGTTTGGTAACAATCCAATGCAATTCCTTCTTCCTTTTGTCAGCTGTGATGTCAAGAATATTTAACATGATTATAGATAAGAAATAGTGAGAGATAAAGAGGAGACACAACAGCAAATTTATGAACTTTTGAGAAATTCCATAACATTATATATATATATATATATATATAATATTATTCCATTTATAATTTAATGCTCCTCTAGTATTTCTTCTTCTGTCACATTATATCTATCATAAATAAAGTTAATATTGAATCTATTGAGACAACATATTTAGAGCAGGAAAAACATCATAAACTCAAGGTACATTATAATCTCTACAAGTAAATGACCCATCTCCTGGGTAGTAATTTGATTCTTGATGCTAATTACCTTTGTTGTACTATGCTAACTAAAGCACTTCTTACTTTACAGCTTTATATGCTTCTAAGAAATACGTATTTTTATCTTTTCTGGATTCTCCCCCCCGTATTTTTGTACGGTAAAGAAAGACAGATTACAATAAGGCATAAGAGCTAAAAGGCTACAAGTCTTTTGCTCTGACTGGTTGGTGTTTACTATTAAGCCAATAGCTAGTTCTTCTTATCAATATGTGATGTGAAATTTGTTAGAGTCACTTAAATGGGAATCCTTTTCTATTTCTATAGCATGTCCTTTCAGAGCAACTTAAAGTACTTTGCATCTACTAAATAATCATCTGATCTGACTTTCCAAATGAAAAACTCAGGAAATTTTGGTGGCATTATTTTGTTTTTTCCCCAGCACTCTGTAACTTATTCCTGACCTTGCAATACTCCTAAGGGTCACTTAGTTTCAACTATTTATCTGGTCATGCCATGAATTAGATCAAAGAATTCATATGGTACAAAAGCTCCACAAAAGAAGTATTCCTTAATAATTTTTTTAAACCTAGACCAGCTTAGAGTGTAGCACTTTTGCTGGTACATCTAGAAGCATGGGAACAGAAATGAAAGTCAGCCAGCAGGAGGGGCAAGAATGTCTTAACCCAGTATTGTTCCAGTTTGGTAAGACAAAACCATGGCCTGACATAACCTGTGAGCAGCAGACTAGCATGTGGAATCACCTTTCCCGTGTGCCACAGAGTCTCTTTTCTGGTAGATATTTGCAATAATCTTTTCAGTGAAAACAAGGCTTCAGTTTTCATCCAAGATTACCTTAGTCAGACTTGTCAGTGAGCACATGAACATTTCTTTTAGCTCCATTCAAGCAAGCAGGTCAGGGTTTCACTGTTAGCGTGCTACCCATGGTCACACATCAGGTGCTCAGCTGAGCTGAGACTGGAGTTCAGCTCTTATAGGTGCCCGTTTTGTTTCTTGTTTTCAATTATTTCCTCGCTGATTTACAGCAGAAGGTAGTCATGGCATCCTGTGATTCTATCTTTTTACAGATGCAGAAGCTGTACTGTGGGTGAGATTATTCATGTAGCTAAATGCTTAACTTACCTTATACAGTATTGAGTCACAGACACAGAAAATGTCAATGATGATGGGATTTTCAAGCAGGGGAAGAAGATGGTCAGGCATTCCTTGCCAAAAATGTAATAGGAAATGCTGGATCTAAAGGAATAGGAACCGGATTCATAGACATAAATCATGCTTTCTTGCCTTCCCAGGCATATGTACCAAGTGTGTGTGTTCAAACAACCTTACCTCTTCAAAGTTCCCATTAATTGCATTGTCAAGGACACACTGACAGTGTGTTTTGTACATCATGATAAGGGTATCTACCTGTTTTGGAAGAAAGAAATTTTGAACAGAGTTTCTTAACTCTTTCCTTTACTGCTATGGTGATCTAAGTTTCTGCTTTGTGTAGCTAGTATTTAAGCACATAATATAAACTGTATTGCAATGCATATTTACAAATAGGCAGCCTATATATCCAGAAGTGATGAGGATGTCACTCATCTTTAGTTTTATCAATAGCTTTATGTCATTATTATTCAAGCATTATTTAAGTCAAGCACTGATGCTGTGGTCAGACATGTAGCATCTGAACCTGTATACACTGTGAAAATGTGGATAATAAAGTAAGGCAATAGCTAGATTAGTCAGTCAGATGGTAAATTCACCCTCCTGAAGCTAAGATTAATCCCAAAGAGCAGTGCAAGTTAATCATTAGGCTACTATAGGCGTCTATGAGTGTTCTGAAACATCATCTAGTTGGACAAATGAGAAAATAGCTGCCAGTCTTTTGGTCAAAGTTTAATCACTGCCTCACATGAACTGAACTTTTAAAAGCAGAACTCCCTTTCATCTCATCAGGCTACTTTATCTGAATGGAGTGTTCTTGTATTTAAAAAAAAAAAAAAAAAAAAAAAAAAAAAAAAAAAGAACCTATTTAGCTATTTTAAAAAAATGTAGCAAATTGTAAGACAAGAAATATACAAAGTATTTTAAGGAAGGGAAAATGCAAACCATTCTTATGGTCCTGAATCACAGAAGGTTTGTCACAGCTTATGAACTTCTCCAGCAAACCACTATAAGATTTTGAATGAACCAGGTGCCATCTTATTGCAATAGGTTGAGGATGCAGATTTCTTTGAAAACAGATCTTTCTGACTTTCAGAGCTACATCTCTAACTACGTATCTTTGAAAAGCAATAGCAAAGTGTGAGACTCAAGAAGATTTTAAAGAATTGTTTTTGAAAGGAGTAGATGGAAATACAAAGTTGGGTAAGTTTTCTCCAGAAACATTAAATTCAGGAATTACCCACCTATTTTAGTGCAGACTAAAGTCTAAAGTATTTAGTGCAGATTATTTATGGACTCTCCAGACATCTGAGTTGCAAGCAACTCATTAAGAGTTTAATGCAGGAGTCAAACTTCATGTATGGGCTTTCTTCAGCAGAATACCTAAATATCTTTGTTTCAATAACCTTTGGTCAGAGAAGCTGAAGGAGGGAAAAGGCAATATGAAAAGAAAACAGGAAATAAGAGAACAAGAAACAAGGAAAGACCAGCAAGGATAGAGACTTCAGGAGACACAGAAATTCATTTCCCACAATCTCCTCATAACTCGGTAAGGCTGTGCCCAGACAGTCATGCACAATGCTGCTGAGCCAAAAAAGAAGAGAGAATGAATTGCAAGGTTTTTTTTTCATTGCTGGAGCAGTAAAAATCAGTTTGTTTATATTGCTGTGTTGGGTCTTCAATGAATCTCAAACATTTGTCAGTTTTGAGCACGCTGTCTATATGAGAGATGTCACTTCACTGATGGAGACTATAGCAGCAGGTGGTGCACACTGCTGAGTATACCAGTTCTTGGGCTTTCTTTAGGAATGGTAAGATTTCCAGCTAAGATGCCTCCTTTTGTTTAGCTTCTCCCTACAGGAATCCTAGGCTTCACTACTTTCTCAGAACAAGCTTAGGAGGAGGTGCTCGCAAAACAAAAGGTTTTAAAGCAACGCGTCCCAAACCAGTCACCACTATCACCTGCACTGAAGACTAAATAGAAAAGTTTAAAATGTCCGTCAAAGGATTTCTATCACAATGTAGCAGCTTATAAGGTGACAAGAAACAACACAGATGTAACACACAGGCAAAGAGTCAAAGATATAAAACACGAGGGATACTTCCAACTGAAGAGTTATCCTTACAATAAATAACACCAAGTATTGGTCTGAGGAATGATTTAAGTAGTTTTAAAACAACCCAAACATGTTCAGATTTTCAGTCACTTTTCAAGCAATTAATGACAGTAAAATTCATCTAGCTATTTGTTGTGAATTATTTGTTCTGTTTTAATCAGAACAAAATTTACCTTAAATCCAAAGGCATTTGTAAAGAATACAACTCTCAGTTATTTGTTTGTTTTGCTCTCCCCGTCTTACATACCATCAGTTTGTAAAATACTGGGTCAGTTAATAGGTAAATAATTCAACCACCTTTCCATTGGAAAGCCAGTTAATCGGTGTTAGTAAAGGTTTGCCCCCTCTATAAATCAGTCACCTCTGTTTGATTATGGATATTTCTGTCTCTTTCATGTCAATACCTCAAAGGCTAAGATATGAAGAAACATTCTGTGGCAAATTTTTGATCTCTAAGACAGAAGAGAAGGAGCTCACTTTTTACCTTGTCTTTAGAAATGCACCCTTGAAGCAAAAGGTGTTGAGCACTTGGAAACTCTGGGAGGAGTGTTCCAGTTTTGGAACTCAGAGAGTATTTACGAGTAAAACCACCCTGAAATGGAAGGGAACAAACAGGAACACTGAAACAGCTAATACTGTTATATCTGAAATCAAAAATTCATGCTAAACTTGTAATTATTTCATGAGTCTCTCAAGGTTCCACAATACTTGCATTCAGATAATCCTTTAAAAATATTGATGTTGATCCAAATCTGGATCCCAGTGCATGAAGGTTATTAAATACACATCTATATCTAAATTCCACTGAACACTCTTAAGGTCTCAAATGCTATGATTAAGGTGAAACTTGAATGGAACTAGAAGTGACCTTTTCCTACCCCTTTGCATTACAGGTAGATTTCATTGAAGTGGGAATGGTAGGTATATAGTGCAACATATAGTTTAACAGTGGGCAAATTAGACTACTTTTGTGTAAATGTTGACTCACTAACTGAAGGCCAGTTTCAAGTGAAATCTCTCAAATACTGAATTCAGAAAACCATAGCTGTAGCTGACTTATTCAACATAAATACAGCCCTGTTTTATAGGGTGATATGTCTGACAGAACAGGCAGCAAAAAACTAAAAGCATACATCATATAAACTAATTTTGCTTGTGCTATCCACTATTCAAATACATATAAAGTTCTAAGTAAAAGAAATTGTAGAAAATTAGAAACATTAGTACTTTTCCATGTCAATACTTTTGTAGTGTTGTAATTGCCTATCAGTATAAGGAGGGTTTTTTTTTAACAAGAGTAATCCTAATGATTTTATTATGCAATTACCCATGAAATATATTAAAAGCTCTGATTAAAAGGGATTTGTTCATTTAAAAAAGGCAGTGATGATGGTGGGAGTTTTAAGAAGATAATCTGCAATGTTTTTTACCTTGCTAATGGACTTATATGACTGTGCCTCAGTTCTAGGCTTAATATTTTAACCTGCTGCCACTTGCCCTTTCAATTTAATGCCATCTGTTTCTAATGGCCATTTAACATTAAGATAATGACAGTAATATTATCTGCCTAATTAACCATGCAGACTCTAATGGTGCACTAACTGGTTTAGATAAAAGAATTTGCTGATATCTCCCCCTACAGAGAGAATACTAGAAAATGTGATAAAACATACCAGAAGTAAACAGTGTCCCTGGCACTCAATAAGTGTTCATTCAAATGCCATTTACTCAGTATATTTAGACAATCAGTGCTTTAACATCTTTTCAATGTCTTTATGTTCCTACTGAGAATTACACCTTATGCAAGTGTTGTAAATCTTTTTGGAATACCTAATTGCTTTTTGGAATAGCTAATTTCAAGCAAATGGGAAAGGACATATCTATCATCTATTCACACTAATGAAAATATAATGCCAAAATTTCAGTACACTGAGATTATTATAATTCAGTTTTGACCATGAAAGACTTTTTTTCTCTTAAGACCTGACTGAATAATTTCAGACAATACTGAGACAGACAATCAAGAACTCACAATGATGTGCCCTTTCTTTTATCTGACTTATCTGTTAACATTTTTTCTGGGAGGACAAAGGAACTTTGGGTCAGAAACAAGAGAGATTTGTGGGGTTGTCAAGTCCAAGACAGACTGGGAATGCCACATCAGAGGTGGAAGAATATATGTATCCAGTTATGTCAAAAGCACAAGATATATCCCATCCCAAAACTCTGCATGAATGAATGCTTCAGTAGTGCTCAGGAATATGTTGGGGATATCCCATGGCATAACACTATCTTTTTTTGATAAGATAGCCAATTATCTGAACAGGGAAAATGCAACAGATCTAATCTATCTGAGCCTCACTAAAATACTTGACATGGTGTCACCATGGGAAATGATCAGTTATGCTGGTGAGAGTGGGGATTAGTAAAAGAATGTAAAAATATTTAAGAAACTGACTCTGGCTGAAATGCTAACAAGTTGTGTTGACAAGGAAACTACTGGGTTGAAAAGGGATTGAGTGAAAATTCCCAAAGATCAGACTTGGGGCTGATCTGACTGAACATTTCATAGATTAAATTAGTTGACATGAGCTAACGAAATCATCAATAGAGTAAGACCAAGAGGTCATGTAGAAAGACATGGATGGCTTTGAGATAATGGTAATAAGGGGGATGAAAACCAATAGAGCAAAACTACCCTCTCAGGGACCAATAAAAACGTCTGCTATCAGATAGGAGTTGCTTATCTAGAAATGAAAAAGGGGAAAGACTTGCTGTGTATCAGTCGATCACAGAAGGTATATTTAGTCTAGTAAATTAAATGGTGTCAGGAAACATTCCCAGGCAATACTGGAACAGTATTACTCAAAATGGCTTCTGGCATTCTTTTGGCCCATGCCAGTTAGCAGTATCCCAAACACCTCCAGTCATATTTCAACATGTACTGCACATGGGCGACATTTCTTCGTGGCAATGTGGCAGAGATGTCCCTATGTACCTTTGCAGGTTCAGGAGTTTAATAATATGGATGCAGGATATTCCATGCCAGTTGAACTCAGTGCCAAATAAAAATACTGTGAGAAACCCTTAACCTTTAATGAACAATAATCCACAATTTTCTACTATAAATATGACCAGAATGACTATATCATAGTATACAGTAGTGAAAATGTAGATTACTTGTGGAGGGCTGGAGAACAAAAAAGCAACAAACCAGATCCAGTTCCAGTTCTAGGGTTCATCAGAAGGGATATTTCCAATAGGAATTGGAAACATACTATTTATAAGACTTTATTTTACTCTAAAGATATTCAAATCAGAACAAGTACAGTGGAAGGCTATAAGGCTGGTAAGTTACTCAAAGCTGCTGTTTGTCCCATCCAGCGAGCAAAAGCAGCAAAAAGACACAACAAAATGTCATGAAGAGCAAAAAATAGAGAAAGGCAATACTGACTAGGAGGCACAAATTTCAGTTCATTAAAAAAAAATTCTTTTCAGCTTCCAGTCAGACATATGAGACTCTGAAAAAGCCCTCCTGCAAAATTAACATGTAAAAAAATAAAGCTAGAGTTCGATCCTTTCCTTAAATACTGTTATGGGTAACTGGATTGCAATGGGAACCTTAAAACATGTTTTCCAATCTTATTTCCAATCTTTTTCTTTGAATATTTAGATTAGCAAACACTCAGCTTTGTTAAAAAAGGTTATGCAGTCAGGTATTTAATGAAAAATAATGTTGTAATTTTCAAAGAAATAAATGTGAAGGAAACCATGGGTCACATAATATTTGTATTGCAATAGAAGTAAAAGGAAACAGATTATAGCACTTACCTCATTCTTTAGCTTGCTTCCAGAGAACCTTTGAAAGTAAACACATTTGATTATTTTCCCCTAGGTAGAACATTTGTAGAGGATTATATATATGTATGATCTATTAGAAAAATTATCACATTTTTCCAAATGCAATTACAGGTTTTTACGGGTTTTTTCATGTTTTTTTTTCTTAACTTCTTCCACTTATTTTCAAATACCCGAGGATAACCCAGTATCCAGGAAATACCTAGGAAACCCACTGATGTCTTACAAAACATGAAGATTAATCTTCATGACTAAACACTAAAGTATAAAATCCAGTTTCATATTTTTGCTTGGATCTTTGCCACTTCACAAATAGCAAAAGGGTAGCATAGGTGCAAGTCCATAATGTTTTTTTAAGGAAACTACTTAAAAAACCAGTTATTAATAGAGCTGACACTTCTTGGAAAAATTAAGAAATCATAGTGATTTCCCATTCTTTTTCACTACAGTACTATTTTGATGCAATGAAATACATTTCTGAGATAAAAGATTCCTTAACTAGCAAAAACGTGTTGCAGTATAGTAAATGTTCTGTTGAGTCCAGTTGAGAGATTCCCAGGGAAGTCATTGGAATATCAGACAACCCTTCAGTGCAGAAATCAGAAAGAACATTTTAAATTATAACTACTAAAGTAGAGAATGTGCAATAATAGCGATTCTAATGGATCAGTATAATGATAAATGTTGTTTGATTATTGTTATTTCCTGTACCACTAGCTGCCAACTGATAAGATACTGTGGGCAATATGAAGTCCTATAATTATTAGTGGCAGTATCATTGTTTCCTGCTGTTGAGATGCTCTCTGGCTGTTTCCTGCCCTCTGGGATGCTCTCAGAAATCCAGAAGCTGAGCAGTTGTGGAATTCCTCCTGCCCAGGTCTGGCACAGGTGCCTGACAGTTCCCACCACATGACAATCCAGCATATGTTACCTAGACAGTTCCCTTGCGTGTTGATAGTTAAGTATAAATGAAGGCATCACTCAGCTGATTACAATGTGGATCTAATTAACTTCAAGGCTAGATGTATTTGTTTTGGACTCTGGATTTCCACATGTTCAGCAAAATGTACACTGCATGTACAACAAAAACGTGAGGCAGCATCTGCTAGCACTGCTCTTCCAGAGCCTCAACAACTAGAAAGAGACATAATGGACAGATTTATGGATCACTGTATGCAGCCAGGAATTGGGAGTTTTTGAATCCCTACACTGCCTGATTCTTTCATTATCCAGAAGCTTGCTCTTAACCCCAGGCTACTGCATCATTCTCTTCACACAGAAAAATCCAGCTACTGTGATGAGCCAGACTGTGCAAAATGAGCATTTGAGCTTTAATTCAGATAAGGAGGCAGTTGAACTGCTGGACCATGAAAATTCAACATCTCATACAGGACAGCACAGATGCTAACATAAAGAAATGGTTCCTAATTAGTGAACCTAGTGAGTAGTTCTGCAAATCTTAGAGAGTATCTATGCCATCTTTATGTGAGTGTATACTTCCAGAAATCCAGCCTTGGGGAATTTTGCAGAACCTCCACCTTCTCTGCACTCATTGCTACTAGATTGTGCCTGCCTGATATAAAGCTGAGGGATAAGAGTTATTGTATTCTTTTAAATGAAAACAACTGTCTTTTAGTCAACAAAATGAACAATTTGTTCAAGATAATTCTGTATTATGAAAGAAAAATACACTGTGTACCAGCAACACCTGCACAGCTCTGGATACATACTAGACAAAGAAATAGAATATTCTAATCTATTTCACCCTAAGTATTGCTGTGGAGAGAACCCTCCCTTTTTAAGCATCGTTGGCAGCATCACCCTCAATTTTTACACTTGTCTTATTGTTTGGAAAAGGTCTCTTTGACTATAACCTAAATCTGCCACCAGTCGAATTTTCTATGTGTGATTATAAACTCATTTATTCCTTTCCTTTCTCTGAGTCCCACTTATCCAGGTACACTGCCACAGACAATGAAAGCCATCATTCAAGCCATATGTGAACAGAGACATTTGTTTTACCAACTATTAATCTTTGGCAAACCAACAGGCAGCTATCGTAACATATTGATCCTGCTAGCTGTCCCTTAAATAAATATAATTAGAGCTTCCTGGGTTAGGTTTAAACTGATATTAGCCAGTCAAAGAACCTGTAAATATTAATCTACACTGACCCCTCCCTCCTGCCCCACAGGTGCCAGCTTCACACCATTCTCCAGACGTTTCATAATGGAAAGCTGTCCTGGGGAAAGAACTCACAGGGTGACACACAGGCAAACAAAATTAGACAAGTGTTCTGAAAATGGGATTTTTCTCCCTCATAGAAACTTGAACAAATTTGCTGTTAAAAGTTGACAGCTCTACATTGACTGTGGTAGGGTCAAACTGGAAGATACTAGCAAAATATAGAAATCAACCTTTTAACCATTGAGATAACCAGCAATTCTAGTTCTGGTAGAAACAAAAATTCAAGTCCTACATATACCTTCCTAAGGGAAGGTTATGGTTATAACTTCACTGATTAAGTCTCTGAAGTTATTTTACCTGGTTAAGCCCTTTCCAGAATACACAGAGTGGTAATATGCACTGCTTTCTTTAATGCCAATTCCGTAATAGTGATACCTGCAGGGGAAAAATAAAATAAAAAAAAAAGCATTTATGAGGGACATGTCAAGTAAAATTGAAAGTAAAGCAAGCTGTCTGACTGATTTTAAATGCTTTCAGAAAACTTTTCTGAACAGGAACTAACAATTCCTTTCACTGACACAGAACAAAATCTAGTCTTATAGAAAAGAGTATTGTCATAATTTGATACAAAATTCAAGGGTTAAAATTAAAATACTTTCTCTCCTACTAGAAGAATGTTGCTAGAACAGAAAATCCAGAAACATATTACATCTCTTTTCCCTAACATGCCTTCTGTTTCTCTTTACTTCATTTGTTTGAAAGGGTGACGGGTTTGATCTATCAGGTTCATTTTATTTCACTTGCCACCATTACAATTAGACAGTCCCTCAGAGCCTTTCTCAGCTGAAAATAGCCTGCCAGTGCACCTTATAACTTAGTGTTCAGCCTCCTATGACTAATAATGATAGTATGTCACTCATTCATTCTTCTGTTAGGTTGTAGGCTGACTAACTCTAAATTATTAAGCCATTTAGGCACTTCTCATGCACATTTGTCTCCCTTGTTGCTCTCCTGGAGATTACTGCTCCCAAATAGATACTGAAAAGGGAAACATGCCTATTGCTCAGGATCTGCAGTGCTCACACCCAACACTTTAACCAAAGACACCAAAGATGCAAAAAAAGGTTGGGTTGGTGCTAAGAAAATTGGCTGTGCTGTAGCTACTTACTGCTTTCCACTGATTTTGCTACAAAATAAGTGACCTCTGAGAGAAGGGCAGGAGAGCAAGTTGGGGGCAGCTCCTTCCATACCAGTCATAGCAAAGTTTGCCTGAGTTCATCTATCAAAGTTGATAGGCCCTGTCTTATAAATTCCACTCAATAGATTTAAAAACTGATTGTGTTAAACCAATTTTGTCTAAGAATGTTACGGATAGAATAGAAAGGTTAGTTTGCTTTTTACTAAAATTAACTTGAAAGTACCATGGCAGCTGGTTTAACTGAGCTGCTTCAAAGTAGCACTTTGCAACACATTGCACAGATTCCACTGAAACTCTCCAAAAGCTTGAAGAAATGCATTCTTAAGACACAAACCCCCGGAAAATAGTTAATAGAACACATTAACAAAAGATTTAATCTCATGTCATCTCTGCTGTTCCTGGTCATGACCATTAAAAAGAAAAAAAATCACAATATTTTGTTTGTTCTTGCATGGAACTGTCACAGGTAAGAACAAAATCCTCACGTGCTTTATATTTACAGAGCTGATTAAAGGCATTAGATACAAATTATCCCTAAGAAAATGTTCATTAGGATGATATATTTGCCTAGCCTAGGTAGCTTTGACGATCTCAGCTGAAATTGTTTTTCTGTTTCTGGACCGTCTGTTGTGTGCATTCAGGATTTTAGAGCCAAGAAACATGACAGAAAGTGGCACCATCGCTTTTACTGCTTTCCTGAAACTGGTGAGTCTACTTAACACTGCTAGATCACACTGTGGCACCTGTCAACCCCTAGGAAAGCCAAAAGTGTCTCCCCTCTTTCCTTAGTGTGACACAAGAGGTATGGAAAATTTACATGTATGCATTCCTTGAAATAATAGCATTCACTTAGTCTTTACATTGCAAAGGGTGTCCATTGAACAGGATGAAAAACAGAAGCTTCTTTAACAACGTTATCTTCCCATTTGTCACTGGCCATGTAAGCAAGCAGTTGCTTACATCTCATTCCAAACGTTCAAATCTGCCAGCTTCAATCACATGCCATTTTTTAAATTCTAAAATAATCACTTTTACACTTCCACCATAAATTTGGCCTCCAGTTAAGGTACGAGTGGGCCAGAGGCAAGGAAAAGTATTACTTCTTTACAAAGTTATGATTCAATATCTAGATTATTCTACATCCAATTCAGTATCAATACATTTGGGCTAGAACAGGAATTGTTGTATGATTTAGATTCTTAAGCATCCAGTGGTAGGCAATATACTTTCTCCTGCTGGAATGTCCCAGGATATCAGAATTTATCACTGAGACATCTTGTTATGTAGAGAATAGATATTTTCAGTATATATTCTGTTGTATTAAAGGCACAGCACGTATCATTCTGTTTTTCTTTAGTAGTGTTTAGTTGAATTTTTACTCATAAAAAATACAAGTTTCCATTCACAACACAGAAACTATTAAAAATAATGTAATTTTACTTTTCAAGCTCTATCTGGCATACTCCATTGATTAATAGGGCATGAAGATTATTATTCTCTTACAAGCCATTAGCTGAGTAGCTTAATTTGGGCTCCCTGTCGAGAGTAGTATACCCATACCAGACACATTGACATCTTTAACATACATCTTCAAATGCCTTCCTTCTGTCTCTTTATGTGCATATTTTTATGTGTATGCACAGTGTATTTGTATTTTAGTATTTCTTATTTCTATTGTGTAATTAACAAAGTGTAATCAGTTACTAGAGGGAATTTACTCTCAATTTTTGAAACAAACATTCTAGAAAACAAGCTGAACTACTTTTCTCTTTTAATTTCAGTGGTTTGTTGTAACATATGTTCCTACACAACTTGCAGCTCTGATTTTAGCATACACTGACACAAATGATAGCTGATAAGGAAATGATAGGCTTAAGCTGTTCAGGGACTTGCAATAACTTCTTATCACAGGGCCAGCTGCCATATCAGTTTTATTAACCCACTAAATCACTCCTAATAAATAAGATAATAGTTTTCAGACATGATGGATAAAAGCTAAGATTCATCATTGATCAAAGTCTACAAAGAAATTAAATTGTAACTTGAGCTCAAACAGTCTTCCATGTGTATGGACTGAGCAGTTTGTACATTTTCCCAAATGCAATATTTATGGTGCTGCATCTTCTTTCACTCAGCAGAGTGAAAACAGAAAATTTCCCTTACTTTCAGCTATGTAGATTGATTGGCATGGGCATAAGAGCTTAATGTATTTTGTTAACAAAATTGTGTCCAATGTGTTGAACCTTCTTGGCCAAATGTTTAAACGAGTTTTAGCATTGACACCTTCACACAAATGGGCTGCTGGATGTAAACACAGAGAAAGAGATTCTGACTTGAAATCTAGGAATCATCAGAGTCAGTTTTAATTTTGTCCTTTGCCCTGAACTAGAGATGACAAGTGCTGTTTGGGAACAGAGGAGGAACTAACATTTGACTATCTCACACCTTACAATGGCAACTGTATTCCATATGTTAGTGCTGGAGCCTTTCCTTCAAGTCCAATTCATGTTCATGAGTATATCAGAAAGAGCTTGTCTCAGAGTGGGAGAAAAACAATTTCTGCCACCTTGAAGATGGTGGAAAAAGGAAATTCCTTTCTTTGCTTTCTTCTGATCACAGCCAGGCTCTATCAATAGATTCCTGGATTGCAGCATCCAGGAAGGCACTTTTTTTCTCCAGGGCATTAACTTTTCTCTAAATTTCAGAACAATTATTCCACTGCAGAATTGTCTTCTTCTTTTTTATGCTTCTGCATAAAGCATCTGACTCGAATAGAGTCCTGGACAATGACCAGAGCTCTGGGGCAATACTGCTATACAAAACATCTCTGCCAGGAACAGTGAGTACTAATACTGCTCCTGCTAGCATTATATGGTAATAAAGATAGCAGCAGTAAAAATAATACAATGTCACTACACTACTGTGCTTTTAAAAAATATTACTTAATTGCTAGTTAGAACTCTCCTATTAGTCCCAGTAACTCAGAAACAGCTTATAACGTTTAGAATCCATGCTAACATAAAAAGAGAGTAACCAGTCATTTATTGAAATTGATGAACAGTCCCTTAACCATTAATTTAATGGAAATACTTCTGCAAATAACATTTATGTAACTAACTTTTACCTGGTGAAATCAAAAATTCATTTACTCCTCAGCGAGTCTGTAGTTCTGAGGTGGACACAGCCCACAACACCAGAGATACAAAAATTGATTATCAGAGATCATTAAACTGAAACAGGGTAGATTTGGATTAGATATTAGGAAATAATTCTTTACAGTGGGAGTGTTGAGGTGCTGGCACAGGTCGCTCAGAGCAGCTGTAGATCTCTCATCCCTGGAAGTGTTCAAGGCTGGATTGGATGGGGCTTTGAGCAACCTGGCCCAGTTAAAAGCGTCTCTGCCCATGGCACAGGGGTTGAAACTAGATGATTTTAAGGTCCCTTCCAACCCTAACCACTCTATCTGCTACACTTCTATGATTTATACTGACACTTTTCTATGACTACTTGCTGCTATATTTGGTCTCTGAACTGTCATTTGTGCCTTTTGAGAAGTCCTTTTTAGCAGACCAAGATCAAGGCAAATGCATCTTAGCAGAAACGAGAATGGCAGAGGAAATGCCTCTGAGAAAAACTGATAAAAAAAACACAGAGAAACAAGTGCCAGATGTTCAAACAAAACCTGATGATGCTTCATTCCTTTGAAAAAAGTGTTCAAGAACAGTTAATCCATACGAAAATATGGCACATAATACTAACAAGGTCAGTAGTGATATGGAATCTGCCAAAGAACTGTTGGGCATGAGTAATTTCTATTATAATATTATTTAATGTCTTTGAGAAAAAGGGAATATAGTGACACATGTCTCAACACAATTTATTTTGTAGCTATATACATATTTGAAACCTATTAATTTTCTTAATAAAGGCCGACATACTGTGCTTAAATCATGCAGACATAGGATATGTTTTGGAAGTTTGGGTCCTCATTGGATATTTTTAGTTATCTGTTAACTATGTCAGAACAAATATATACTGAGCATGTGGGAGACTTCTCCCTTGCATTATCTTGTCCATTGTAACTAAGTAGTTTGCCAAATACATTGGGTTATGAACCTGACTAAGAATTCACCACGGCATTGATGAATTAGTACATTGTCAAATATTCCTACACAGATTGTGAATGCCAGATCTCTTAAAATCTTAAACACTACACCAGCAGCAAAGCTATGTCTACATCATCTTATGCCTCTAATCACAGCTTAAGTTCACCACAGCAGACAATACACAAAATCTCTCTTTTCCTTAATAAATAACCTAATAGTTGCTCTCCTCAAAACACCTCTCTCTACTCAGCATCTACAGGTCACCTACAAAAAGAGAAATTAACTTCAGTTCAAGTTTTTCTCTATAGATTGCAGACTGTGCACAGTGGATTACAAATCTGTAAGACTGTGAAAGACACTATTCAAGAACTATCCTCTGTTAAAACAAATACAATCCCCCCCCCAAAAAAAAAAAAACAAAAAAAAAACCCCAAAAAAACAAAAAACAAAACAAAACAAAAAAAACAAACCAAAAAAAAAAGAATAATGTTCTATGAAGACTTTATTTCCTTCCGATTTTATTTTTATTAATGGCTATTTAAAATAAACGCTTGAGACATGCTCAAAAAATAGAAAGTCTCTGCCTGCAAAAATTTGGAATTTAAATTCTGTTCCACCTTCATTTTTCTGCAAGAAAACCTAAAATTCACAAATGACATTGCATTCATTATTCAGTGAAACTAAGAGAAAATTAATTAGCTATTTCTAAGGCAGGAAGAAAACCAAGTATAACAACATTTAATAATCCCCCCAAAACAATGAAAATAAAAGCAAAAAAAAACCCTTTCAGACACTTCTCGTATATTGCAAAGCACTTAGGAAAATGAGTCTTGTAAATTTTTTTTTTCCTTTTCATTCTCCTTTTGGTCTGAGTTTTGCTTATAAACTACTGAAAGATAAAAGTAACTTTGGCTTTCAAGGTTAAGCAGTTCAAAATAGCATTTTCCCAAACAAACAGAATGTTTTGTGTTTCTTCTATTTCTATCATTATTCTGGTTTTCTGTCTTATTCATTACCAAAATGGATGTGAGGGAATACCTGTGTTGACACTCTTCACACTAAATTATTCATAGCCAAAAGCATAATGCCAGAACCAGAACTAATAAAATTTTACCACCAGGTGATATAGAATTGTATATGATCTATTCCTACCTAATATTTCCAAGTTCACAGTTTCACAGTTCAAATATTCAAATTAATAGGATACATTATTTCTGAAATTACTGCACTATAGATTGTGTATTTTTCAGTTTTATAAGATACCCACAACAAAGAGCAGAGGTAAACCTTAACTTCAACTTAAAACAATGCTTTTTCTGGTGCTGTATTTAACTGAACCCATGTTGGTACATAGAGAACATAATCAAAGTTGTTAGGCTTGCAAAAGAGAAATAAAATCACTATTTATAAAAAGATGAGCAGCTACAGAAAGACATATGTGTTATAAACTCTGTTTGTATCAAATATTTTGACATATATTTGTAACATACACATGGGTCTATAAATGCAACAACAAGATTTAGAAGCTTAATCAGTTTAATTTAAAAATTATGCAGCAACGTTTTCAGACTTAAATGCTTGAGTTTGAGTATCAGTTTCACCACGTACATGAAAGTTATCACTTGCAGTGTGCCATCTGAATAAAGTCCCCTGCCAATTAGGACATGTTAAGGAGACATGGAAACACACGATTCCTAAAATATGTTCTACGAGCAGATACACACATAATTGTGCCTTACTTTGAATGGCCCCTTGTTCCAAGCCGCCTTGTGGTAAGGAGAGGGAATTTCTGGCGAATGGTCTAAAGAGAAAATAACTGCATTAATTTCTAACAGCAGGAAACTTCCTTAGCAATCCGTTTATAGAAAAACTGTAGTGCCAATATGTGGTCTAAGGTAGTTCATGAATAAACATTTTCGCTACTTATGGCACAACATAAACGATTAGGCCATGTTTCACACTGTAGGCTTTCTTCCATCCTTGTCCATCTTGCACTGTATCTCCAGTCTTCCCACCGGCTCTCCCTTTCTCTTTTCATTTTTACATTTTAAAATCTTGTTTTCTTCACCAGAATCCTGTTATGTTCAAGTTCCTAAAGTCCAACTGTATCTTTTGCTTCAGAGATCTAAATAAAATCAGGGGAAACTCTGCCCTCTAGCAAAAACAAACTAGAAAGAATATGATTTTTTAACTCGAAAATTTGATCTGAAAAATTAATTTAGTAACAGAGGTAGACCTAATAGATACGTCTAATACACAGATCACTGTCAAAACAATGTTTAAATGGAACTTTTTTGCTTTCTCATTTATACTGAAACTGTGTATGAAAATTAGATATTCACTTTTTTAGTATATCCAGTTCAAGAGGAATAAAATAGGAAATGAACATTTTATGAACCAGTTGTTAAATCCATAATTATTATTTAATTTAATTAATGCATTTCTCTTGGTATAAACCATTACTAGATCAGTAGTGCTTTAAAAAAAAGATGATCCTTGAAGCACTTTTGGTTTCCTGTTTTACTAAATACTCAGGATTTAATTTGGAGAGTCCACATCTCTCTTTCATTAAATTGCTTCAGGATTAATTGTAGGGAAGGGTAGATAAGAGAATTAATCAACATTTTTTTTCATTTGGAAGCTCTTTGTGTTATTCTTTTCCCCTTCCAGTATTGCTTGTGTCACATCTCACTTTACACTGCCTTTAGTATAAGTGTCTTCCATGTCAGATCTGGTTTTGTGGAAAGAACTTATTAATGCCATGAACAAAAAGGAAAAGAAAAGAAGCACTTAAAGAGAATGCCTTTTTTAAAAACAAACAAACAAACAAATGAAAAAAACCCCAACAATAAATCAAAGGGAATTTCCATGGCAGTCTCCTAAAGGTGATGTTAAGAAATGGCTTCATAGGAGACAGTTACAGTTAGTCTGATTCCATGTACATTAGTAGTAAGGAACATGTGAATTTCAGAAGAATTTTTACTCAGGTGTACTAAACTGTGATTCTTCCAAACAACTGATCTAACAAATTATGAAGGCATTTACTTATTACCTTCCCAAAAGTTGCAGCACAGGCAGGTTCCAGCTTCTCTTTTCTGCAGAAGTCTAAATAATGTGCATAAAGGATGCATCTTGGTAAACAAACTCCTTCACATACAATGTAGTTTTCTTCCAGCCTGTGCAGAGAAAGAAACTGCCAAAGTAAGAAGCAACATGCCATTTCTCCCCATTGCATTTTCCAGGTTTTGGTATTGCTCTCTTTTTTTATGGTTGTTGTTCTTTTTTTAATTTTACTGAAGAATTCCATCAGACCACACAGATGAGTTTCTCCTGAATGTGGCAGGCACTGCAGACAGACTCCACACTTGGTGCTTAGGCTAGCTGCAGAGTTTGGAAAACCTGGAGCCAGATCCCTATTCTTAATGAGTCTTTTAAAATGTCTGGACTTTTTTGCTTTTTTAGATAGCTAAATTATCATCACCTAAGAGCCAACCTCAGTGTGAAAATAAGAGCCCTAGCTAGACTATGAAATACTTGGGTTTAAGCCAGTCCTTTGACAGGATTTAAGAGCAGGGACCTGGATTTTCATCTTCTGTCCCACTTTATCTTCAATATCTGAGCTAAAGTCTTTTTTCTTCCTCCTTTTGCTTTTCAATTTTCACTCTGGATGTGGAAACGCTTCAAACCACAGCAAAAAAAAAAAAAAAACAACAAAAACAAAGAGCAGTTTTTTTGAAGAAGAAGGTGAATTTCTATGTAGCTTCCCAATCAGTTTACAGACTATAAGTGCTGAGTGATGGTCATTAAAGTAAAATTTTTAAAACTGAAGCAAAAATCTGACTGTTCTCACTTGAAGAGAACCCATGGTAACAGCTGGGTATTTCTCTGTCTTGCTGGGTTTTTCTCTTTATAATTTTACATTGTTCACTACTCCTGGGGTGATGTGCAAAAAATTTGTTTCTCAAATTACACAAATTTGTAAGAAAATACTGTGTAGTGAGGACTGCATACTGAATAATTTTGCACTGACTTGCCAGACTTAAATCCTTAACTATTTACACTCAAAAGTCAGATGTAAACCAGAATAAGAAACTGAGTAATTTAGATTAGTCTAATTTTTCAGTTAGAAGGAAAAAAAAAGTCTCTACTGACAGCTGGCATTTTGTAATTACGCTCCCATTTAATTCAACAGCCCTCCTCCCTAATTTCAAGTGTACTTCAATATAAACATTTATCAATTAATGTCTGCAGAATTCGACCTCTTATTCGGTTAACTTTTTTCCTCAGATAAAATAAACCAAAGTTAGGGACCCAATGGGTGGGAGAACATAACGAAAAAGAAATGCATTATAAGACAGTGAAAATCTAACTGTGACAGCCTTAAGGGATAATCAAAGTAGCTATCCACAAATGCAATTCTTAAATAATGTTTCGTTTCTACATTTTGATGATCCATTTCACTGATAGCCACATAGTGTGAGAATCTGACTGAGACTCCTGTTAAGTGACAATAATTCATCATTTCAAAACCCAGAAATTTGGGGATGGCTGTCCTTATTTGTAGACGAGGCTCATCCAAAAGAAACTCTCAAAACAAAAACAGTAAACAAAAACCAACTAACGAAACACCCCCAAAATGACAAATTCTCTCTAAAAGAGCTGTGAGATGTCGCCCCCCTTGCCGGCTCAGCTGTTAAAGGTCCCTTTGAGTGTGGCGGGCACCCCGGCTCGGTCCCGGAGCCCCCAGGCGGGCAGCGGGGTCTCTCCGGAGCCCTACCATTGCAGGGTGAGCTGCGTCTGCTTCTTCTTGTCCTTCATCATCTGCGCGATGCTCTTCTTCGAACAGGAGCTGTGGTCGGCGGCCGTCAGCGCGCCCTGGCCAGCATCCGCATCCTCTTCCTCCGAGGAGAGGGCGCCGCTGCCGAGGCGCGTTTCTGGGCGCCGCGGGGGACAAGAGCAGAGACCCAAGGCCATCGTTACGGTCCCGCATCACCCGCCCCTCCCGCCCTGCCCTGCCCTGCCCGCCGCGGGCTGAGGGCCGGCCCCGGCACCCGCGTCCCCTCGGAGCCCGAGCAGCGGCTCCCGCTGCCTGTCCCGGCCCCCCGCCTTTACCTGCCTTAGCAGGGCACTTTGCCGGCCCCCCGCCTTTACCTGCCCTAGCAGGGCACTTTGCCGCCTCCCCGCCCTTACCTGCCTTGATGCCGGCGGGCAGCGGCGGCTCCCGGGCGCAGGGCGGCAAGGCTGGCTCCAGCAGCCCCGCGTAGCGCTCCTCCCGCGCCTCGGGGGGCACGGCCTGCGCGGCCGGCAGGTGCAGGAAGGCGTCCCCCTGCCCGGGTCCCTTGGCCATGCTCCTCAGCGCCGCCGGCTCTGCCCCGGCGCGGCGCGGGCGGCGCCCATGGGCGGCGGGAGGGGACGGGACGGGAGCGGCCTGAGGGCGCGGGGGGCGCCGCCCGGGGCGGGGGCGGGGGCCGGGGCTTTGCTCCGCGGCCGGAGGCGGTGTGGGCCGAGCGCCGCCGTGGAGGGAGGAGAGGCGATGCGGGGGCGGTAGCGGGGACAGGTGTGCCCTCCGGCGCCGTCCAGGGAGGCCGCACGGCCCGCCCGGCCCGGGGGCTCCGCCTGGCACGGGGCCCACGGGCGGCTGTCGGGCGGTGGCGGGGAGGGCTCTCCGTCCCTGCCTCCCCTTCCCCTCCTGCCGCCGTGCTCCGCCAGGCCAGAAGGGGACAGGGCACGGCTGAAGGCCGAGGAGGTTCGGGGGAGCCGGGCAGGAGCGGATCTGGCGGGGATTTAATGATTAACTCCCGCCGGCGGTGGCACGGCTGCTGTCAGGGTCCCGTCAGGGCAGAGGGCGGCCGCGGAGACTCCTCTTGTTCTCCCCTCCGGCTCTGCGGAGAGCTCTGCCCTGTGCAGCTGCCCCCTGACAGCCGCAGGGCCGGTCGTGAGACCTCTCTGGGCGCTGTCACTGTCCGTCTTTCCTTAATCCCCAGTGTGATGTTGTGAGTGATGGAACAAAACATCTTCACTTTGCATATTCATCTGGCAGGCATGTCCTTGCTTTGCTCCATTTCAGCATGCTGACTGAGAGATGGCAGGAGAAAATCACACAAAGTGGCCCTTGCTTTTTCCAAAGAACAAAATTGTCAGTAGAAGGGAAATTCAGTCTGTTCACTGCAACATACACTGTTTTAATAAATTCTCATTAAAGCAAAATGTTAGGTGTTGTGCTATTCCAGATAGGGACTGGGAAATTATAGTATGACTTGTGTTAGCAAGCAGCCCTGAAATGTACACTGGATGAATTGTGAAGCATTCTTCAGGCCACCAAGTAGTGCTGGGCTGTCACAAACACAAAGCTTGTGGGCAGCTGTTTTCCTTCTACTCTCTTCCAGTCCTCTGTTGCGTCTCAAGTCATTGATCCCACCAGCACTACAAAGCAGTAGACCATGACCACTTCCTCTCCTGCACAGATGCATTGTCAGACCAGCCATCATCTATCAAATGCATATGTAACAGAACCCTCGGTGTGCCCATATCTGCTGAAAGGCCCAAAACCTCATCATAAAAATAAATGATTGACTTCAGACCCGAGGCAGACCTGTGTGAGGGTTCCAGAGTCAAAAATGGCATTTAGCCCGAACTTTCTGCTGTTCTGCTTACACCTCTTCCCTCCACTGGTTACTCTATTCCACATTACTTCACTGTTTCCATGTTCCCTTCTTACTTCATTAAGTGATGCTCTACGTGGCTTTGACCACACGTGTCTGTGTACTGTAACTCCCTGGGACAGTTCAGCATCTGGTTCCAATGGCTTTGTTTGAGGTTTACTAAAATCTCATTTGACCCTCTGATTTTTGGCTGGCCTGAGCACTTCACAATTTGGTCCACCATGACCTGTATTTCCATGGTATAATAAAACCTCTTAGGTGCTTATTATTGTGTTGCATCTTTTGTGATCAAAACCAAATGTGACGTTGAACATGGACATTTGGGTATTATGGAGCTAAATGCAGTTATTTATTCTTAAAGGCCAGGATTCTTATGGTGCCAGAATATTCTCAGTGACACTGATGAATTCTATCCATCATCATCAACACAGGGATTAACTGAGCAAGGGGTCCAGCTTAGGGACGAGTTTCCACTCTGTAGCAACCATCCTGCTGAAGCAAAGGAGAGACACCAAAAGCTATGGACAATCCTTCCCCACATTTAAGCTCCCTCTTGCTGGAAACAACAATCCACTCAAATTTATGATTTCAGCCTTTGGGAGACAGAAAGGATGAGACAGGTATAGAACTGGGCTAGCTGAAACCACAAGTACCAAGGACATTACAGCATTGCTTGTGCTTAGAAATTTCTAATTTCATTTGAGGGTATGTCTGTTGAGAATCATGGTGCTAACCATATTGCTTATTCCTGAATAAAATCTAACTATGAAGTAGAACTGTCAAAACACATATCCATGTATATTTGGGTTTTTAGAATTTTCCTATTCAAATTTGTGAACACACAGAGATCTATACATACATATATATATATATATATATATATATATATATATACACATAATGTACAAAGATGAATACCAAGGAGAGTGCCTGCATCATCCCTGGAAACATTCAGGGGAAAGGGAAGTAAGGCTGGATGGGATGGGGGTCTGAGCAACCTGATGGAGTTGATGTCCCTGCACATTGCAAGAGGATTGAACTACATGAGCTTCAAAGGTCCTTTCCAACCCAAACTAATCTATGGTTCTAGAATTTGTACTTGAAGCATGCAACACCTCTTGCCTAACTTTGTCTCAGAGTTAGTTTTCTTAGTTTAATCTGTTTACCTCAGTCTCCCTTTAGAGTCAGTGGAGAAGAAAAGGTGTCTCCCAGAAGTAATTCATACCAGTGAAATTACCCAGTGAAACAGATAATTTTCTCATAAATCTGTTTCCCTTCTGGGTCTATACTGAGAGCCTAGGAAGCCTTGCCTGGTGTTAGGTGAACTTTGTAATGATGTAATCCCACCAAAATTCAACGGTCTGTTGTATAGCCTGGAGTAAATGACCAGATGCATGTGCTCTGTAGGACAACAGAATTATTTGTTTCTATAAATTATATATGAAATATCTTTTACATCAGCACTCAGGTATTGCACCATTTCATCTTGCTGCAGCATTCCTTTTTGCCAACACAGCACATTAAAATAAAACATTTTTCAGCTTTATTCATATCAGTGTGACTTGCCATTAACAACAATCTGCCTGAGGGGTTCTCTGTTTTGAACTACAAAATGTTTGGAAGATAAATGCAGCAATAGAAATACAATTTGTTATTGATCTGTTCCTGTGTAATCCTGCATAATGTTTACTTAAGTGTTGGAAACTGTTTCACCTCATATCCTCCCCAGACAAATGAACTACACAGAAATCTTGATACAGTGTTGATGCCAGGACTATTTGGGAGACTCTAACACTATTTTTTTCCAAATATGCTGATAGTACAATAAAAGTAAAGTATGGTACATACCAGTATTCTACAAAGATATAATAAATCAATTTTTCATTAATGTCAGTGTTTGTCATTCTCTCTGCTTTGACATAGCATGAATCTATTTCGCTCTTCCTGGAACTCCATTTCTGGTTTTCTGTGACTCATTGCAAAAAACAGTTTTAATCACCACCAATTCAAACAAGATAGATTTCCCATTTGTTTTGGTCCTTTCCACATCTCAGTATTTACTTTCTAAGAGTATTTTGATCTTGAAAAAAAAAAAATTGGCGCATTAAGCTAAGAGCTCCTTCATTTGACACTGTCACTGGCAACATCTTTTGAAAGCATATATCCAAGAATAGATTTTTTTATCACTAATATTTCTTTAGATAAGTATCCCTAATTATTAAAGGGTCAAAGCATTGAAACATCATCCAAAATATTAGCTTTATGGTTTCCAATAATTATTGAATCATTTTATTTTTGATAAATTAATGATGGCTTGAGAAGATCACTCAGTGATAAGGGAAAATTCTTTGTCTTTGCAGTTTTTTTTCTGAGCCTTTCTCAAGGCTCAATGTCAGCAATTTTTAGTAACCAATTTCTCTAATGAATTTGCTTCTCTCTAGTTCTTGAGTCACCAGTTTTGTGCATGCAACCAAGTGAAACCTTAGAGAAAGCAAAGGGAAGGAAAGAGGAGGGCCCTCAAATTTTAGCACTTTTCCATATGATCTCTCTTCTACTGCAGAGGAAGATACTGGTATCACCCACTGCTGCCACTTTGTGTTGTGGCTTCTCTGGTGCTTGTACAAGAAGAAGGTGGAGAAAGATGTGACAGTGAAGGGAGGGCACCAGGGGAGGGAAGTGGCATCTTTCAATGTGGGGCTGGGGACTTCTGCTCTCAGTGGGGAAGGGAAGGAGCTAGTTGCCCAGCTAGTCCAGCTCAGCAGCTATAGCAGGGGAATGCAACCTACATTGGTGCCTTTTCACCTCAGCAAGCTCTGTGAACTGCCAGTCCTGATACTGTAAAATCACACAAATATGGCTGAGCTTTTTCTGTGCAGTCAACAGAGTGAAAAGTTAATATTCAAAACTATGGAACTGCAATCAGCACAAACTACCCAGGAGGAGAACCAATCAACTCCATTGGGTGCATGTGTGTGTGTGTGTGTGTGTGTGTGTGTGTGTATGTGTGTGTGTGTATAACTACACAAAAATACCACAAGAAAAAAAATTGATTCCTCAAAAGATGCTATTGCCTCCATGCCTGACTATTCCCACCTTCTTTTTGTAGGTTCTCATTCTGCCTTATTAACAATTTCATAGTTTTTATTATATCACCCTGAGCTTTCTGAATTTTCGTAATGTTGAAAATCTTTTCCCAACTTTATATGGAAAATATCTATAAACATTGCCCTGCCAATAATTTTACAAGCAGAGCAAGACCTGTGAAATCATGGGCTTGTCTGACAAGTTAATTCAGCACAGAAGCTTATGGTTTCCCTTATAAGGAACAATTGCTGGCATCCAGTAGATGGTGATGTTTAATAATGTATTTCCTGCTCTGTCTCTAGCTGATAAAGCCAGACTTGTCTCTCTGTCTCTTTACATTTGGGTATTTTACTCGCTGCCTGTTCCTACGATCTTTAAATGAAAATCCATTGTTTTGTAAAGACGTGGGCCTTTCTATTTTTCTTCCCAAAGAACAAACTTCAAAATAAGTAAACCATTACACTAACCCTTCACAGTTCACGTCTCTATCCTCTACAAACCCAGGGAGACTCTATGCTCTCTAGGTAGTGAAGGTAAATTGTATAGTTCTGACCTTGTGTATCTGCATGTAAGCATGTCTCTTCAGTTCATGTTAAACAGTTGTCTCAGGTTACTTATCTTGATTTTGAAATGCCATTTTTCAGTATGTATTCTTTTTTCCCGTGCCAAATTGGGAGAAAATGTTTGTATTCATATAAGTACATGCTCCTACAAGCTTACAGACTGAACAGCCACTTCACCATTCATGTATTTGCATTGTGCCTTGGTGGGTACATTCAGGAAAAAAAATATTAAGGAGGCCAGCAGAGTTTTTCACTTGGCAGCTATTCAAACATCTTGTGCTCCTTTATGAATCATCCAAGAATAGAGCTGAGTTTAGAGGATATGTTCACCCTTAAAGAAGTGATTTGAGAGTTTCTGCAGATACTCCAAACAGCTCTATTAGCAGCACTTCTTGTATAACTAGCCTATCTGCAAACAACATCTAAATAGGTGTTAACAGAAGCAGACCACTAAAGTCGAGGGACTATTCTCTCTATGCAAAGCTGAGTCCTGAAGGTTCTACCACCAGCTGGGTGCAGCTCCCTAAACTGCTGCATTCACAGACAGCTCACCACTTCTCAAAACAAGTCTTTTTCCCCCACTGTGTCTCTCTGTCTACCCTGTTCCTAGCCACACACTCCGTCTGCTAGCATTCAGCACTTGTAGACACTTCTGTGTCAGTTTAATTACTGAAGTAACAGAAGACAAGGCCAAGAGAAAACAATGAAGGTCTTTCTGATATTTCAAATAGTTAAATCAGCCCAGAAGTGTGGTCAGAGCCAGAATGTGGGTGGGATGGTACTACTGGGGCTGGGGGAAAGGGAAGGAGGATGGTCAGATAGAGGAAGGAGAACATATATAAGAATGGAGGGGAGAAGGATTTCCTCACTTTTGCAGCAATAAAATCTGCTGAACTGCCTGTGGAACCATGGACCTATTCATGGGTGATGTGCAAAATGTGCTTATTAGATTAATGCAGCTGCCTTTGAACAACATAATCTCACACAGTTACTGTGCAACTTTACAATTCCGTCATGTAGAACAAACCTCTTCATCTCCCCTCTCCTCTCCTCTCCTCTCCTCTCATCTCATCTCATCTCCTCTCCTATGGTGTCCCGTTTTTAAAGAATGTTACCAATGTTCTTCCAGGTAGGCATGAACAGAAATGTGCTGCACTAGGAATCTACTAAGTGCACTGTATCTGAATATGGTATTCTGTTACTCTGAATAATTCAGGTTTTCACTCCAGATTTTTTTTTCTTGAGATCAATTAGCCACACTACACAAAGCCACAGGGACAAACAGTACCTTCACTTGGAAGTTGCTCAGGCCCTCAATTAATCTGGAAACAAGACCACTGCTTGCTCCTTTGCATATTCTCATTCCTAGCATGTGCTCTGTTTTGAGATGCAGGAGTGAGGCTTTGAATACTGTGGGGGTGAGGCTGTTTCCTGGATGAAGAGACATTCATGCACTGCTAGCCTCTGACTTAATTCAGGCAAGCGTTTTCTAAGGTCAGGAACAAAATGTTTGATGTTACTGTGCCATTTTTCACTGATGAAAAGATGTTTCCCAGTAATGAAGATGTTATAGCCAATTATTTTAAAATTTTGGAACAGGAGAAAAAAATTGGGTTTTTTTCTTCATTATATATTCGGACAATATTTTTTAAAGTATTTAATATATACATTATATTTAATGACAATGCAGGAGCAATTCAATGCCTGATCCAATGGCAATAGTATCCTTCCCACTGACTTCAATGGGCTCTTGATTAGGTCCTTATTTGCTAAGCAAACACTCAATAAAAGTTCACTTTGTCACATGCACACAGTCACAGAAGTATTGTGCTCTAAGAAAAATCATGACTTCTTGCTGGTAGCAGATTCTGAAATATGTTCTGGAGGAAAATTAACCAAATATCTGCATAAAAGGAGTTATGTTGCCTACTGTCAAATATCTAATTTCAGCCACAAAGTGATCATACTGTTTTCAGCACTTATGAGCATAAATCCTGGCCAAGGACAAGATCCTTGGGGTAGCTGGGATAGTGGACAGAAAGCCAGGCATGCCCTGGGAAGGACACAGTATGAAACCATGCCTGATGCAGAGCATATAAGTTGATAAGGGTTCCTTGATAAAGAGATACTGGATGTGCTCAGTGACAGCCAGGCTCCCGGTGGTCAGGGTGCTTCCCAAATCACTGACATTAAATGAGCCACCTTGCCTGTTCTCTGCTCTGTTTAACACCAAGCTGAAGAAGGCTGAGTATCTCCTCAGCTCCAGCCAGCCTGAGCTAGTCCTTTCCTTCACCCAGAACACCTTCAACTCCACCTGTTCCACCTGCTACGTGTTTTGAAAACACCAGAAAGGTCTTTGCTGTGTCTCTTATCAACAGATGAATTCTGTGATTAAGGGCAGAGAACATTTGTGCAGGATTTAGCAGTATATCCCACTGCAATCTGAACTAACTTGAGTTAAGGGCATCCTGAAGTGATGCCTGGGTTACTATGATGGTAGTAACAGGTGCTCCAAGAGATGGGTTTATTCCATGATTTTAGCATGTTAGATTTACCCTTCACCAGGTCTGTTGCCCTTGGTTGCACTATTTTCGTAGAATTATAGACCCATTAAGGTTGAAAAAGATCTCCAAGATTATCAAGTCCAGCCTTTGACTGACTACCACCATAGCCACTAAACCACATCAAATTATTTCAACAGCCAGGGAAAAACAGCCATTCCACAGAGAAACTGCATAGATCTCATAATATATTCTATTTCGGAGTGAAGAATGGTAACACATGGCAACAGAGTCCAGCTCTTAGTCTTTATCTAGCTAAATTTTTAATTTTTCATATATTTACATATAAGCTTGAAGAAAATATGCATGGATATATCTGCACGTTTATCTAAATTCCAATCTAATACTACCGCAGCACTTCATTTAAAACAAGGCACTTGGAAATGCTTAGTTTATGAATTGGAAATAACATGAATAAGGGCTGGAGAAAGAGAAAGCTATCATAGGAATTAAATTCCTGATGAGAAACTCTGGTGACTATGGGGTTTTTTTCAAAATATTTGTGTTAGATCTATGAGATTAAACAATTCTGACCCTAAAAATCACTTCCATTTATTTTCTTTAATGTTTCCATGAACATTTATTTCCTAATAATGCAATGCATATACTACATTGCCACATATTAAAACTTCTGTCTTCAAAGACCTTGTTACTTAATAGATCACTTTGTGCTTTGAATTGGAAGGCATATCGGGGCATTTCTAAACATGAACTATCATGTTTAGGTGTCTCACACCTTATCTGGAGATCTGTCATGTTTCAGTCCTGGGGTGTTTTCAGCCTAAACATAGCTGCAGAATGAGGCTGTAAATTACTCTGGTGTAATGCAGAAAATAATTTAGTTTTCTGTTTCCTAATTTCTCATTAATGAGATAGGACTAGATGGGGCACCTGTGCAGAGACCTTTTTTAATGCCTCACTTCTTGTAATCGTGATATTATGAATCACCTTTCATTAACCTACAGATATGTTCACAGACTCTGATGGGAACTACCATCATCATCATTATTATTATCATCATCAGGTTTTCATTGTGCCTTGTTGATGATTCGTGAATGCATTCATGTGGAAATAATGACATTACCTTTTTTAACCAAGATATTGTCTCAGGAACAACAAGAAAATATTTACAGTCTTTCTGTACATAAAAGTGATTTACCAGAAAGATGAAGAAAGACTTTTAAGCAAGCCCTATAGTGACAGGACAAGAGGCAAAGACTTAAAAGTGAGAGAGGGTGGATTTACATTGTATACAAGGAAGACATTTTTACGATGAGAGTGGTGAAGCACTGGAGCAGGTTGCCCAGAGAAGTTATGGATGCTCCATATCTTAAAGTGTTCAAGGCCAGGTTGGATGGAGCTTTCAGCAATCTGGTCTAGTGCAAAGTATCCCTGCCCATTGCAGGAGGTTTGGAACTAGATGATTTTTAATGGTCTTTTTCAGCTCAAACCATTCTATATGTCTTAATCTGCTGCCCTTATTCAACTGCTTAGACAAATGAATGTCAAAGAATTCTGTATCCATATAAGAGCATTTCTTCTACAGATGTAGAAGAATAAGTATCTGCATTTCAATGTATTAGAGGTAGAGGAAATATTTTAACAATTTGGATATTAGATGCCACAGAAATATATTTTTTTATCACTAGGAGTGACATTAAAACAGAGCTCCCCAGTGGTTGATGGAAATTTACATAAAGGGATTGATGTGTGAAAAGAAGGAAACTATTCTAATTTAAAACCAAACCAAAACCAAAACCAAACCAAACCAAACTGAAACAAAGAAAAACCCAAACAAAACCAAACCAAAACAACCAACCAAAAAAAAAAAGCCCCACCAAAACAACAGATGGAAAAACACTATATGAATTGGTCTCACCTCCTTAAGTTCTTTTTTCTTGCTGCCCCTCTGGATTACTTAAAAATTATAGAAACCCCTTTTTCTGTTGAAAGAAGGAGAATCTGTAGTACAAGGTTGTATACTTATCCTTTCAGACTTTAAAGTGGCCCCATTTAACAGAAAAGACTGGTACATATTTCTATCTTTTAAACATAGAAATATTTAAATATCCCTCTAGGAAAATATTAACTTTTTAAAGATGAAATTTAATTGCTTTTCTATGAAATCATGAAAATTCTGTCTGGCAGTGTGGCAATAACCATTTAATCTATGTAGGTTATAATATAAGTCCCTGAAATTTGCAGAAAACTGAAATGCCTGAAAATCTACTGGAGAAAATATCTACAAATCTCTGGCAACAAGCAAAAGAAAAATTCACGCGTAGCTAATGATTTTTTGCTCTGTCCTTGGTTCATCCTAGTAAATTTTTGCTGTCTTTTGGATAGCTGCTGACATAACTTGTTTCTTCTTCTGATTGATGGAGGTCATGATAGTTGTTCTATCACCCTTAGCTCTAAAGGCTGGGTGATTGCAAAGAGATTTCATACCAAACTTAAGATCAAATTTGTTTATGTGCTGGTAGCCATTTCCTACTGTATTTCTAAAAAATGTGTATAAGCAGAATTCTTGTGAAAGTAACTGCAGATTAATGGTTTTATCCATCCTTGAGGTATTTCTTCAAAGACAATTTCTTGTCAGGGGACATAAATGACTTAAAACAAAATTCTCTTTCCTATTTTATTGGTAGTCCAAGTCAGTAATGCAGTATCTTTGTACATGTAAGTTGTCCTTAAACAATAGTGCACAGTATTCTGAAGGAAGTGTGTAGAATGTTATGTTACTCTACAATATTATAACGGTGAACTTTTTAATAGTAAACATTCCCAATGGTTTTAATGTGTGAAACTTTTTTTCTTTTTTCCTCAGTCTTTCAATCTGAAGGTTGAAGTCAGTCTCCAGAGTGACTCATGGATTTGCTATTTTGGGTTCTTTTCCTTATCTGGAAGGAATTTTTATGAGTGTCACCTGTTCTGCCTGTACTCTCTTTGCAGATGTATGTTTACTTTTATAACACAATCAGTTAAATCTGGTAAGGTGAACTGAAATCTTTTAAGATCTCAAAATATCTTAACCAAAGTAAATTAAAAAGTCCAGAATAAGGGTGACAATGACAACCTTGAATCAATAAACATCAAACCTGGACTGAGCTAGCTAAGGCATAAAACCTATCTACCTTCAGGAATCTTGTTCCTTGCCTGCAGAGCTCCTCACAGCTGGGTAAGGAGCTCCTAACAGCTTATCTCCTGTACAAACAAAAGGAGATTTAGATTCTCAGAAGCACAGTTCCCCAGGATCTGGTGGTTGAGCTCAGGACTGTCTACAGTAGCTTGTCCTGAGAGGAGCCTCAAATCCCACTGGGTTTTCTGTAGTTTGGCATCTATGGACACCGATTTCCAGACATTATTGAGTGTGGCATTATCACAGAACTACACAACAGATGATGTTGGAATGGACATCTGGAAATTCTCCAGTCCAATCCCAAGATGTCTTTCTCTGTGTCACATAACTAAGTATTAAGGGAAAGACTTTGTACATGCTCAGATACATGGTTTCAAGACAGTGACAAGATAAAGCTTTATGAATTTTGAAAGTGAAGACCTGCTTTTTTCCTGTCATTCCAGGTCCTGTCAGCCAGCACATTTGGGAGACATGGATTTGATTGTCTTCTCTATCTGAAGAGTTTTAAATCTGTTTTCCAAATGTGTTCTTGTTAGAGTATGCCAAGGGAGGAAAGCATACTCTCTTCTCCTTATGCTGATATTTGAATGGACTTGAACATTTGGGTGAGTATTTTCATGATACATTTTACTAATTAAGGCATTCCCTTAAAATTAGGGTCCACCTGACTTTCAGCCCCTGCCTCCAAGACCTATTTTCATTTCTCTTATTCAAATAACTGTTTAATATTAGCAGTTCTGTTTTATCCTCAAAAATGACTGAAGAAAAATTCTAGTATTTTTAAAGGAACTTATGGGGGACAAGCACTGCAAGAGTTAAAAAATCACTATTTGCAAAAGTGATTTAATGAGAATAAGCACAAGGTCACCAAGATGGCTATCTTAGTTTATGTGGTTATCTGTCCCTTTGACAGCCTGTATTCAGAACTAACACTCTCAGATCCTCCACAATCAATACCCTTGGAGATGTCTAAAAAGTGTAACCACTTACATTTTTAAATTCTTATAAACCTATTTTGATTTTGAACTGCCTTCTTTCTTAATAACACTGAGAGTTTCTTGGCATGAACTTTATACTTGCTTGCCACTGGCATTTTTGTGTGAGATGATCTCCAGCCCAACTTTCTTCCTGATAGGCTTTCCCAAAATATGCCAGATATACTAGGCAATACAACCCCAGGAAATTCTGAATATGCTGAGTCTCTTAGGAGGGTTCTTACTGCTCAGGCAAGAAGGGCTTTCTCTAACAAATTGTCAGTGACATTCCAGTAAGTATGGGACACTGGAAGAAGGAAGGTTTGAGTCACCTCCTTTTATGCAGCAAAGACCTCACTCTAGGATTGAGAGCAGTCAGTGGCAGAAGGACCCCTGCCTTCAGCCTCTCAGGAGAAAGCCCAAATACCTAAGTCAGAGGTTTTCTTTCCCTCTGGGTGACCCTTTCACTACAGGCTGGGGCCAAATATTTGCATTTGGTCATGCATCAACACATGAATGAAATTTTTGCTCTCTTGTTTTTCAATTAAAAGAGGAAGAGATGGAACAGAGGAGAGAAATAAAACCTGGTGAAAAATTCTGAAAATGTAATCTCAGTAAGTTGTGTCATGCTTACCATGCTGGCTTTTATGAAAAAATTGTCTTACATCCAACTTACTATCTTGGTTGGATGGGATAGGATTAGTCTTGCTGGATTATTTAAATAAAACAGCCAGGTACTTACAAGTAAATTCAAGTTTGAAATGGCTAAAAGTATTTCCTGTCAACATCAGAAAATTGAAATCTCCTTGATTTTTTCATGTTAAAATTGTACTTGACTTGAAATTTAATCTAAGTATATTAAAATATCAGACAAAAGCTAGGTGAAACAAACATATCTGATCTGATATAAAAAAAAAATCCCCAAAAAGCAAAACGTAGGCATTAGTTCAAATGTAGGCCCTTTCACAATTCTGTTTTAATTTCTTAAATCCTTTTCTAGCATAAACCGCAGAGGTGCACTGAATATGTACAACATGAACTATTGAATGCATAACAGACATTTTAGTCAATAGTCTAAAACACTTTCTGTAAAAGAAATTGCCATGAGACTGCCTGGGATGTTCCTGAGAGTCCAGGGGGGAGGTTGAAGGCTCTGTCATGCCCCAGCATCTCAGTTTTCCACCAGAAGTACTCCAACAAGGTAATTTGCATCAGAGGAAATTCAACTTTCAAGGAAAATCAGGAGACACGTTACAACATTGTGACCTGATAAAGAAAAACAGGATTTGTCCTTCCCACCATGCAGCTCAGCTGACACCCTCTAGAGGACAAACTCAATGAACTTGAAAATTGAGTTAGTTTGTTTCCCAGGAATTAATGTGAGCTGCTGGCTTCCATCCAAATTCCATTTCACTGCTGATGTATTTTTAATTTTTATCTTTGTTTTTTATAACAGACCACAAATCAAAATAATGGGTACTTGTCTTCCCATTCTTTAATTTTCATATTTAATCTATGTAGGTCCCAATAAATAGAAGAATTTTTAAAAGGTACTTGAAATTAAATAATGAAATTCCTCCTTATTTTTTTTCCCTTATTTAAACTTTCTTAAAAGAAATATAGTAAATCAAAATCACAGTTCAAAAACGCTATGGTTCTATTGTTTAAGAAAGCTGGCAATCCTAACCAATATTTAATCTTCTCTAATGCAAATGATGGGATTTTATTTGATTTGGCTTCTTCAAAAAGGACAACTGCCATTGCATCAGTGTAAGTCCTGTATGAGTGAGGGAGGGCTACCCTATTCCTTTGGAGAATATCCAAATTTTTTCTTTCTTCCTTTAGCTATTGTGCATTTCTGGCAGAGGATTTTGCTATCTGTTGTATGTTTGGAAACAGCACAATTAAAACCAGTTTAAAATAGAAAGTAATGAAAAATGTCTTTCTCCTTTAACAGTACCAGACTGGACAGGCTTCAGAGAAAAGATACTCCAGTTGCAATCTAAGCCGTTATCATCTCCGTGAGAAACAACAACTAGGACAGAGAAGTTCAGCCAAAATGTTGTTTGTTTTATTCATGTACAGTGTAGTCTCTCTTTGCTGGACAAAGCAACTGAGAGTTGCAAAACTTCCTTCTGCACAAAAGCAGAAAGACCTGTCCAAGAGTAGAGGCTGCAAAGGCAGGAGGAGCAGGTGGCCATTTCCTGGTGCCCACTGCTGTGAGGGTACACTCTGTTGGTCTCACACTCAAGTCATACCCAGCTTCTCTTGTACATTTTTAATTGTGGGTCCTTTCAACACTTTGTCAAAAGCTAAGAGGTCACCTGAAGGATTAGTGCTGAGGGCTTGGCAGGACCATCCATCCTCCAAACCCCACCAATTCTGGTCCTTCTCAAAGTCTGAGTGGAAGAAGTAACAATTTTGTCATGGCAACAGGTAACTTTGGGGCACACAGAGGTACTAACAGGACCTCTTTGTCTCCCACAAGATCCTCTAAAGCCTCTCAGAATTCACCTACGGCTCTCACAATAGCTTTGGGATTGTTAGGTCCTGTTTACCAGCTTTGCACTGTCCATTAGAGGCAGCTTTCAAGAGATGATGGTACTTCATGAAATTACCCTGACTCTTACTCTTGAATTTATCTGCCAGGAAATATTCCTATGCTGACGACTGTGAAAGTCTAGTGTTGTGTCCATGATATGTCATACATTTGAAACAAGGAACTCTTTGTACTATACAATTATTTTTACTGCATCTAAGTGCTGAAGAAAAAGGATATTTGCAAATGGTTCAAGTCAATTCTGTAATACTAGATTAGGCTGAAGTATTTCAGTAAGACTATTACATACTTCTCATTAGTAGTATTGCTGACATATAGGTCTGGAAAACAAATGAAAACAATAAACCCTCTTTCTTTTGAAAATAACATGGTGACATAAAATCCATGTAATTGACTTGAAAGCTCACTTCTTTTTATGGCCTTTTTATAAATAACATGAAATTATGCACCAATTATATGTGATGTTTATTTTGTCAACTTCCACTTTCCAAAGTGATCAAGTTAGGATTTTGTATTTGTAGGTAAAATCCTCTTCTATGGAAATTATTAGGTTTTTAGTCACTGACCAGAGTAAAGTTTCTTTTCTGCTTCTAATCATAAACCATAACAAATAGGAAGCTTAAAACTATCAGTACTGTATTTCCATTGAGTCCTTATTACAATACTTAGTATTAAGCCTTTGAAAGATACATTTTATACTAATATTTCTTGTGACTTGCTTAAGGAAATGGCTAACTCTAGTCTTATGCTTTAGTTACATCCGAGTACACACAAGTTTTATATACAGAATTATATGCAAGGTAAAGGAAACACTAGAGTGTGTGTCTTTAGGTGCATTACATGGCTGGCAAGGAACAAGTACATGAATATTTGCAAGTGAATATCTCATAACTCAGGGAGAGCATCTGACTATATTTAATGCTGTTATAAGTCAAGAGGACAACCTTTGAAATAGATGAAAATTTTGTGAGTCAGTGCAGAAGCAGAATAAACTGGTATCAACATCTGCCCATAAATATATGTGGTCAGATACATTCAAGAAAAAGCTCTCTGCGCTGACCCAGCAGTGAGAATGCCATATGGAAAGAAAGAAGGCAGATGAAAGAAACACAAACTGTTATATTAAAATAAAGAGCCCAAATGTTAACTAGGGATTAACATTTGCCCTTGCAAGTATTTTGTATGTTGCATTTGCATTTACAAGAAATTTCTTGGTTGTAAATAGATATTTTACTACAAAGAGACTATTGAGAATACAAGCAAGATATAGTAATTTGAATAATTTATACAGTATGTATTATGCTTATCAGAAAGAATGCATAACAGACATTCAATTTCTAATTTTCTTTTCCAGTAAATAAACCTTGTTTGAAATTTTCTATGTAAACCTAGATTTTTTACAATCACAGACAATAAATACTATGACTGAACCCATTCTTTTGGGAGTGTTTTGGCATACTGCCAAAAGAAGCAAAATCTGAATAAGTCATTAAGAGAACAGGAAATAAACCGATGTCAGAAACAGAGAGGGATTGTTGTCAGATCTGTGTCCCTCACACAAATTGGCATTGTTTATTAGCCTAAGTTGTGTTTCTGTCCTAAGAAGGTTCACTTTGATGTTTAAGGTTGGGGTTTATGAAAGCTGATAGTCCAGCTTCTGCTTCTCTTTTCCCCGAGTTGCCTTCTGGCACCGCATCTGATTCCTGTGAATCTGAGGGGAGCAGTGGTGGTGAGAACAGCCTCTTCCCATTCCTCCCACAGCACAGGGGCTGCTGTTCATGCACTGGTGTCCTCAGTCAAACAGAGAAGAAAGCAAAAATTAGGACTAATGTTACTGTTTCCCACTGTTCTGTGTTTATCACATTAACCACCAGCAGACTGGTTTGTAAATACAGAATGTGATCCAAAGCCCACTGAAGTGCCTAGAATATGTGTCTCAGAACCATGAATATTAACTTATCCAAATAATTTTTATACAAGGATTGAAAAACATATAAGGGTTTGAGAGAAAAGCAGTCTTTTGGTAGTTTGGGATTGGGATTTTTGAACCAGAATCTGATATAAAGCACACTGTTACAGGGGGGTCTTTTATATTTTATATTTTTTGGACCAGACTCTTAAAACATTGTCACAACAGTATCACTATTACCATATTACATAATTACTTTGCATGCTGCACTCAGTTGGAAGGAATTCAAAACAAGCCCAAATTTATACCAAAATATTGGCCACGTGTTTCAGATAAGGTATCAGAAACTTTGAACACAACATAAGAGATTTAATATCCAGCATTTCCTTTTAAACTCATTTATATTTCTCCCTCTCTCTCCAGCCTCACACCCCTGCACCTTTACATTTTATGTGACAGCACTGCTTTAGTGCCTTCAATAAAACAGCCTTGTCCAGTGAGGCAAATACAAGCACCTTAATGAGGTGTGACCAACTTTTGTTGGTGCAGCCTTTGTCCTTTGCTGCTCTTCACAGATGACACAGGAGCCCTTCTTGGCGCTGCAGCTTGACTGACTCAAAGCTGGGAGTGAGTGAACAAAACAGACACATGGCATTGGTTATCTTTTTGGTCCCCTGCTTTGTGGTCGGCATGGACATGGCTTTCTCCTGCCAGGATGCTGATGACTTCGTGGGAGCCAGTTCTCCAGGGGACATCATTATTGGAGGCTTGTTTGCAGTTCACAGCGAAATGCTGCACCCAGATGAAGAGCCCATCAAGCCAGTAATTCAGAATTGTGCTGGGTGAGTAATACTGAAAATTATACATATAGCAAAGAAGAGACCACTGACACTGGACCTGTAGCTCTCATGTTAAGGTCAACAAATTCTGCTTCTCTTGCTTTGCCTAGTCTCTAAAAATTCCTTGGGCATCACATAAATTTCAAATAAATTAATACAGGATGACAGAATATGGCCAAGTTACAATAAAAAATACTGCAGCTTACTGAGGAAGGGAATGAGCATTTGATCCTATTTCAATCTTTGCAGATAATCAAATAACCTTGGATGTTCATTTTATCTAATTTCCATGGAAATGCTAATTTGCTTTAGGTCTGAAGGACTCAGCTGGGCATCTATTCATTATTTGTTATGAAGCTGAACCTACATGATTTGAACACAGGCAGACTATTTCATTTTACCCAACCCCATAGTAAAGTCTGCCTCCCATCTCTTGGGCAGCTCAGTTATAATCTATGACAGCACCTTGATGGTGACACTATAGGTTTTTTTTTTAGTTACCATAATTATTACATATAATTATGGCTCTATATTATAGGATAGCCTACATATAAACACCTTGTCATGCATGTATTCTGTGCATCAGAATAATTATTCTGTTGGGTCCAGATCCTACTGTGCTTGAAACATCCATTTTCCTGGAATGCATAAAAAGGAGACCTGGTGAAGAATTTTATTTTAAGTACATAATAAACCTTTCCTAAGATCAGGAATTCCAAACGTGCATTTTTAAAAATTGAAATACAGGTGCAAATCCAGAAATTTTATTTGACTTTTACAACTTAATCCCAGATCTGAATCTAATAATCAGCTAGGCATGCAGTTATCCATCTGGATTTATGTCAAAATGTTGATTAGGTTGATAATTTTGTCTGTCTTCCATTATTTTTCTATGGAGACATAAATTATCTCAACTGCATCTGAAATTTAATTTAGATCACAAGATTTGTAATCTTCAGAGAAGCATGCCTGAGAGAATTGGTTGTATTGTAGACATTTTGCACTAGCTCAATTCTGATTAATCACCTGTTGTAACATCCGCTGGAGATGAGGGGAAATATCTAGGCTAACTTCATCAGGTCTGGAAGTATTTTAGTACACCAATGCAACCACTAGAGACCTTGACCTCTGAAATATTTTCTTCTATTCTGAAATATTTAATACTTCCTTTTCTTTGCTTCATGCTTTTGGTGAAAATAAATACATTTTTTAAAAACTTACTGGGCAGGTATAGTAAACTGGAATATTTTCACTGACTCTGACAGATGCTTCCTGAAAATATCACTTGAAAATTTTCATAATTTCAAATTTTCATGTATCATGAAAATAAACTTTTATTACCTTTTCCTTTTCCAGAAAAAAGCTTTTATTCAGGTATATTTTTATTGAGGTATATTTTTATTCAGGTATATTTTTATTAAGGTATATTTTAAGTTTTGTGTTTATTTTACTTACTGAAACATTAAATGAGAAAAGTATGTGTGTTTTTTAATCTTTTGTACACTAAACCCAAGCAAATCACACAAAACTTACTACCCATCAGTTCTTCTCAGCTATTCTCATGGATATGCTCAAAACAGACTTTGCTTCACCCTTGATTCCAACAAAATTTTTCTAAAGCATGCTGCCTATGTTTCTCTGACAGCTTTGAAATTCAGGTTTTTCTTCAGACACTTGCAATGATACACGCTATTGAAACCATCAACAACTCAACACTGTTATCTGGAGTTACTCTAGGCTATGAAATCTACGACACATGTGCAGAAGTTACAAAAGCCATGGCATCTGCTCTGAGATTTCTGTCTAAATTCAATTCTTCTGAGAATGCTGTGGAGTTCAAGTGTAACTACTCAGACTACATCCCGAGAGTCAAGGCAGTCACTGGAGCCAGCTACTCAGAGGTGTCGATGGCAGTGTCAAGGCTGTTGGCTTTGCAATTAATCCCACAGGTAGGTTTGAGGCAATTATTTTATTTTGGACAGTGGTTCAGATTTACCATGCTAAGAATAAGTTTCTGATCACAGGAATTGCAAAAGCCACACATTTAACTACAGGTTTATCCTAAGGACATCAGGATGGGTGGGCTTTCGCTCTAAGTAAGGGGAGGCCTTGATTCACTTGCCCAGACTAAGGCAGGAAGGGATATTTTATATATCAAAGGCACATTTATCCAAGTGGTTTTTTCAGGGTCATGCTGGGCTCTTGTCAGCCTGGCAGTGCCTTTAGTCAGTCCTGGTTACTCCATTGTACCTTGGATGACACTGAAGGATTTTGTTCAGGCAGCAAATTCACAGTTGCCATGTCCAGTTTGCCTGGTGGTGAATATGACAATACTCAATTCAAGCTAAAAAAAAAAAAAGAGAAAGAAAAAAAAAAGACAGACCAGATCAAATCTGGCCAGAAATTCAGGAATTCTCTCCAGTCCAAGAGAAATTAAATGTTGGAGTCAGTTAAAACTATGGACAGGGAAGTGAGGAAGATTGCGCTAAAACAAAGGTTTACTCCTGATACTCTTCAAATAGTTGTAGAAGTGAAAGAATACAACAGTTTAGAACCACTCTAGTCCTTCCCAAAATACCATTTTCTATTTCTGACCTCTCTAGGACTAGTATAGTCCCACATTTCTGTTTAGGTCCCTGCTTACCTTCCTACTGTCACCTTTGTAAAAGAATTGGGGCCAAGGCCAGGACTAACAAGGAAAATCCACTTCCACACCATCCAGTCTTGCACTTTGGTTTTGGCAATAGATATAAATTAACCAAATGAGTGGAAAAAACATAAAATCTGAACTAAAGATAACTTCTAACTGAATCTTCTCCTCTGCAATGGTAGGAAGTAATTCTGACCTCCAACGCCACCACAGGAACTGTAGTAAGGATGAAAACTAAAATGCCACACTTGAACATAATCAAAAGGCAAGTGACTAAAAAAATGTGCAGTAGGGCATAGATGGAAAATGGGACCCAGATTTTTCTTATCAATAGCATCTGCAGTGTTCTGGCACAATAAGATTTTATCTATATTTGTATCCCCTCCAGACAGGTGACTCTCATTTTAGAAAGCTTAAACTTATTTTTTAAGAACTGTCAAGCAATATAGGGGGGAAAAGTTCCAAACAAGAAAAAAAGAAAAAAGGATGAAACCTGAAAAGATTTAAATAGCCAGGTTCTTTTAATGTTTTTCTAGCTACAATCACAAGAAAAAGATAATAAATCTTTTATATGAAAGAATGATAGCATTTTGTATTATTGGTTACTGTTTGTTTGTCTGTGAGGTTCTTCCAACAGATCTAGTGATTCTTTTAAAATATAATAATTAAAGATTGGCAAGAAAAACAAATACATATCTGTGTGAACCATTCTAATGCACTCAGTGATAGGAAAATACAAAATAGAATAGTACTAGCAGTTTGAATAGAATCTAAAAAAATAGCCAAATTTTAAATATTGTTTTGAAGAGCATGTTAACAGTATCTGAACAGAGTAAGTCAAAATCTTGATACCATCATGACTGTCATATCCATTTTGAAAGATTTTTTTCTCAGCCTTTACTAAATTCTGTGGAAGAGAGTGAAAACAAAAAGTGTAACTGGTACTGGGCACAAGTCTGCACCCTAAGAGCAAGGAGAAAGAACCTGCCCCCTTTGGATGTAATTTGTTGATGCTCACTCTCAGGAGCTGGGAGCCCAGGTCAGGTGGGAAGAAAGAGCAATCACGGCAGGTTTGGATCTCTTGGCATCCTTTGGAAGAGACCACACCCATAACTGAATTGTTCGCTCTTCCTAGGTCAGTCCTGCATCATCAGCTGAAATCCTCAGTGACAAAATCAGGTTTCCTTCTTTCTTCAGGACTATCCCCAGTGACTTTCACCAGACAAGAGCAATGACTCACTTGATCTATGAATCTGGGTGGAACTGGATTGGAGTGATAGCCACTGATGATGACAATGGGCGGTTCGCTCTGGAGAGTTTTGGGGTTCAGGCTATGGTGAACAATGTTTGCATAGCTTTTAAAGAGATGCTGCCAGCCTATCTCTCTGACAGCACCTTTCATACCAAAGTTGATCAAGCAATTGAGAAGATTGTCAAGGAAACAGGAGTAAATGTTATTGTTGTCTTTATGAGACAATTCCATGTGCTCAAACTATTCAAGAAAGCAATTGAGAGGAATGTTAATAAAATCTGGATTGCAAGTGATAACTGGTCAGCTGCAGTCAAAATCAGTACAATTCCCAATATCAGACAGCTGGGAACAGTTGTGGGATTTGGATTTAAAAGTGGAGACATCTCCTCTTTCCAAGAGTTTTTGAGAAACCTTCATGAAAAGCCCACTGAAAACAACAAGTTTTTACGTGAATATATTATGCTTTTGTCAGTCTGTGCACACCTGGAATATCATGATTTTCAAACATGCATTGCAAACCAGTCCCAGGATGATCTATTGGAAAATGATGGGAGTAAACCTCAGTTCTGGAGAGATGATTTTTTGAATGCTAACGTCGAACCAGGATTTATCCACAGAACTATGCTTGCAGTCTATGCTATAGCTCACGCCATTAAAAGGCAATGCAAAGACAGAAACTGCAAGGATCCATCTGCCTTTACTCCATGGGAGGTATGATGCTAATTCTTTCAAGTGTCATTCTCTCTGCCTAACTTTCAGCACATTTTTGCTCCCGTATTCCTGGAGATAAACACTTGATCCTTTTACTAAATGACGTTTTATCAGCCATTTGACTACTAGTGGTTGTTCCCATTGCTACAAACCACTGTGATACACTGAGTGCTCTTAAGAGATGGGGATACTGCAGGATAGGAGCAATCGCCAAAGAGCTTCAATTTTCCTCTCTCTCTTTCTCTCACCATTGTATCTGTTTTGTCTTAATTCAAGTATTTTCCTCTACAATGAGTCTCTACTTGAAAATGCAACACATTATACCTCTGTCTGATCTTGACTTACATATAAAGACATAATCTTTAAGATGGGTGAGGTACTTGTTATCACACTACTCGGTGGGAAAAGGGGAAAAATCACACAAGTAAACCTGACCTGACCTTTTACCCAAGAACCTGCTCAGGACTATTCACTTTTACACACTTTTACTCAGAGGATTAAACAAATGTTCATTTAAAAGTCAAACAACTTCTGAAGCACTCTGATTTGCTATTCTGATTTGCTCTGACCTCTTATCCTAGGTCAGGGCAGGTCAAACCAAGATATGGGATTTGAAAATAAAACCAACCAATAACTCAGTAACAATCACACTCTTACATGAATTAGTAAACTCTAATGGGACAAATTCAGGACTACTTTGTAGAATGCAGTTTTATGGAGCTACATTTATATCATAACTGAACTAAATTAAAACTCCTTTAAAGTTGTTAAGCACTCATGAAGAGAATTGAAAGAGATAATTATTTCCCCCATAATGTTTTCATAATGTGTTATATCTACATGAAAATTCAACCCTCTAAGAAGGGAGATATATATGTAGAGAAAAATATTTGGATACAAATGATCCATATCATACATCTTCATATACAGGGAAACAATAGAGTGATTGTTGTTATAGACTTTGCAAAAATAATAATGAGTTGCACCAAAATGTTGCTAAATATTAGCTCCTTCTGTAAATATTAGCTCCTTCTGTCTGAAGCTCAAGATGTATTCAAAAAGCTCTGGTGTTCTCATACTGTTAGACAAATTGAAAAAGTAGAGAAGAATTACATGACTAGTCTGAGTATATACAATTAAAAAAAAATCCTATTCAGTTCCACACAACTATGCATCATCCAAATAAAATGTGCCATTTAAATTGGTTAGAAACACACTAGTCTTTCACAAATTATGTAAGCGCTGAAAAAATTACATTAAACATGAAAAAATGGCGTATTATATACACCAGATGTATTACATATATTTGACAAAGCCTATTAAGGTGGTATACCTGTTAGCACATTTGTTAAATGCTACCAGTATCACAAATGGACTCATGTAAGAGAATGCTTTTCAAATGCAGTTGAACTCAACCTTTCACCAAACATTGAATTTTTTTCTTGTCAGTTAATTACTGTTGCCAAAAATCACAGAGCCTGCAAAATAATAAAGCTTTTGTTTCAATTAAGAACTATGACAGCTAATGGGAATACTTCTCTGATCTCCCCATGAAATGAGAGTGGGGATATATAATGTGCCTTAACCTGTCCTTTTCTAGATTCACACTGACCTTGTTTGATCTGTCTGTGACGAGGGAGGCAGAAATCTTTTCCTGTTGAGCAGAATGGATTGCAATATGAAGCTGGACAGTTGCCCTAACAAAGCATCCTTGGTCTGGAATTTCCTGTGACCTCTCAAATACGGCCTTGGTGTTTATTGCCATTGTGCCATTGATCTGCCCATGTGAGCAAATTGGCATATATTGTTCATTGATTATTAACAGTTCTGAGTCTCACCTTGCCATACACAATTTCAGTCAGAGTCACAGCTGGGAACAGTGCTAGATACTTCCAGACATGCTAGAGGAATTTACTCTGGAAGCAAATGTTGCCCAGATTGACTCTGCTGGCACTAAAGTAACAACAGAGCACTGCCCACTACTGTTCTTTGCAAGAAGGAGAGTGCCAAAAGGATTCTTAGGTTTTGCATGCAAAAATATTTTCTCTCTGGACATCACACCAAAATTTTCAAGGCTGGAAAACAAACTATGATCATAATTTTATGAAATTATGATTCTTTTTAATAATAGATTTTTAAGGCAAATTAAGTTATCTGTATAATGTAATTCTGTAAACACAATTAATTTTAATTTTAATGCTTCTTTTAGTTCTAAAAGCATTTCTTTTTAACTTGGTATTATCATATGTATGTTAAACAACTCAGTTTATCACACTGAGTGTGCATATCATGTGTATCAAACATGATACTGGTGAATGTTTTCATTCCTTACGCTTATGTGCAGCTCCTTGAAGAACTTAAACATGTTACAGTCATTGATGCTGATAAGGAAGTCAACTTTGACTCCAATGGAGATATGAGCACCAGTTATGATGTCCTTCTCTGGAAAGAAATTGATGGCCACATGGAAATCACCACTATGGCAGAGTATGACGCAGAGAAAGGTGGCTTTATCTTTGAGAATGAAGAGAAAAAAAAAGATTTTCTGGCTTTAAAGGTAACTTTTCATTTGTTGACGTAATGTGTGAAATTTGTTTCAGATGATTTTTTTTCTCCCTGCAGCACTTGCAACTGAAGCATGTGTCAGCTAGAAATCTCTTGTGTGGTTTAATGTTCTCCTGTTAGAGCAAAGAATCCTTTCTGAGTTTATTCAACCTCTTTCATGGAACCTGAGATGCATGTGAGCAGGCTCAGCGATACAAAATTTATTTACTTCTCCAGAATGCCCCTAGAAGTTTCTGTCTGTCCTAAGGATTCCTAAGGATGCTATTCCAGAATCTTACAAAGGGATTTTAAAATAAAAAGTGATAGTGTATAAAAAAGCTGTCACTTATGTACCACCTCCCTTTTTTTTTTTTTTTTTTTTTTTTTTTTTTTTTTTTTTTTTTTTTTAACATGAATATTCAGGTGTGTTGACTTTATTGTTTTAAAAATAAGTTGTTTTTTATTTGCCTCTGTTAGAGCTGGGGTCAGGGACATGAGTAGGTGGTGCCACCTGGAGCCCCAGCACTGGTGTAGACAGGACTAGTGGGTAGTTCTGGCCAGTTCCAGCTGGACAATCTGTCCTCTGTGCATGGGTGGAGGTCTGAGCTGCAAGGCATTCCCCATTAATGGGACAGGGAGAGGCTGCTTACTAAGTGGGCTGAATTCTAGTCTCCACATGTGACCTTAGCTGAGGACAGAAGGAAACCTCAAACCTTGTTCTCCTTTGTGGTGCAAGGAAATGTCTCCACCTCCTTGTAAACACCATCTTGGAAGAGAGGAGATTGCAGTGTGCTTCAGGACAGATCATCTGACAAAAAATTGGCTTTGGAAGGAGGACCTGAAGCGAGGACCTCAAGAGAAGGTCCTGATCACACACCCAGGAGTGGAACTTCATGATCCAGGGATTAGCTGGCAAGGGTCAAGAGTGTCAGAGCTGCAGTACAGAGCACCCTCCAAAGTGGCTCCTTCAAGCCAAGGCATCCCTCCTGGGCTCTGAGCAGCAGAGCTGGGTATCAGGATCTCATTTGTGAAGCAGTTCACTCAAATTCCTCATCAGATGCTTCTGTGAATTCTTTGAAGATGATCCTCTGTAGTTCTGTAGTCTAAATACAGGCTCAAAGCTGAATAAAAGACTTCGATCTAGATTTTAAAGGTACACACAAATCCAGGGGTTAGTATTTAGGGCCCAAAAATAAAATTATCAGATAAAGAACCCCCCATTCTATTACTCATTGACTGTGTGGAGAAAATACAAGAAATATAGATCCTACAATGTCTCTTTTTCAGCACCATTTTCAGATTTCCTTAAAATACGAATTATACAAAAAAAGCTCCAAAACAAATTGCAAAAATCCTGGAGGTTTATATTAATGTTCTCTTGTAATTAGCTGTACCTGAGATGATGGTCTCTTTTTTTTTCCCTCTGCACACTGCAGAAGGTTCAGTCAACCTGCTCCCAGCACTGCAGGCCAGGCCAGGTGAAAAAAGTTACAGAAAGTCCACACACATGCTGCTATGAGTGTGTTTACTGTCCAGAAAACCATTACAGCAACCAAACAGGTAAAAAAAATTGTATCCAAATAAAGGTTTGCATACTTTAATGCAATTGTTTTGCTTGGATATAATGTGCCTTGAGAACCTTGGGTTAAATTTTGGAATCGGATTTAAATATTTGTTTATGATCAGTTTCCCGTAAAACTTGGTACAAATACTTCTTAAAAGGCCAAGTTTAAAGTAATTAGATTGTTCAGCTGACTAGCATTACCCTTTGCCAGGATGGAAATTCTGGCTGATTTATCAGTGAAATTTACTCTGATTAAATAGAGCCTTTCCTCCCTGTCTTTCTGCAGTACATTCATTCCAGTAAGGAGCAATTTCCTGACTTTGAGGTTGGTGAGGCACTGGAATTGGTTTTCCAGAGAAGTTGTTGTGGTTGCCCCATTCTTAGAAGTGTTCAAGGCCAGGCTGGAAGGAGCTCTGAGCAACCTGGTGTAGTGAAAGGTGTCCCTGCCCCTGGCACAGGAATTGGAACTAGATGGTCTTTGAAAGTCCCTTCCAACCCAAACCAACTACAAGCCTATGAATCTATGAAGTTCAAGGGTTATGTATTTTGCTTAGCAGCACATTTTGTGTCTTAGCATGGGGTACTGTGTCATTTGATACAACTGTACAGCAATATTTTCTAGTATCAAATCTGATTTACCATTGGTTTAAGCAAAATCTTTTTCAGGGGAAAACTAAATATGGGGAAGAGAGATGGAATTAAGAAAATTAAGGTAGCATGTACTTTTAATATCTGGAGAGCAGAAGAAAAGCGAATTTCATCTTCTTATTCATTTAATTGTGAATTTTCTCTATATCAGAAAATAAGAATTGCAAAGCAAAAGTACATTTCAAATCATAATCTAAAGCAATGTTTCATCTTGCCGTTGTATTTTTAAAACTATCTGTAAAGAGAATATTGGGTGTTTTCTTGTTAAAATAGTCAAATTAAAGAAAAATAGTTCAAATTTTTGCAAGTGAATTAATTACTCTAGAGTCATTGTTCAGGTTTCAATTAAGTTTGTCGGTCCAGAGCTCTGGCCACATTTCACTGGTTTGGCAAGACAGTTTTTGAACCCTGGTCGTTTTCCCTCCTTGCTTCTGGCTGCAGGCAAGGCTTGCTCCCAGCTGGCAGGAGCTCCAGGCATTTGTCCTTAGCTCGTTGTGCCACTGCCACCGCAGCCCTGCAGCTCCTCCCCCTGGACAGCGACAGCCGGAGTCAGGAGCAGTCAGACCCATCTTTTCCCTTTAGCATCCTTTCCCACATGGCTCCTGTATCTCAAGTCCCTACAATCCACTTTGCCGTTCATTAACTTTGGGGTTCTAAGAGATTTTCCTTTTTTTCTGCTTCCAGATATGGATTTCTGCCACCGATGTAACAACAAAACCTACTGGGCTCCAATCAACAGCACCACATGCTACAGAAAGACCATCTATTTCCTTGCCTGGACTGACTGGTTTGCTATCTTCCTCCTCTTCCTCTCTGCTTTTGGGATTGTGTTGGTTTTGTCCATTTGTGTAATATTTACCAAAAACTTGGACACACCAGTAGTAAAGGCATCTGGTGGTCTGACTGTCTGCTATATTATCCTCTTCAGCCACTTCTTAATTTTTTTGAGCACTGTCTTCTTCATAGATGTACCCACAGAATTCAAATGTAAAACTAGGCAAGCACTCTTTGGCATAAGTTTTACACTCTGCATTTCATGTATTTTAATAAAGTCACTAAAAATTTTACTAGCTTTCAGCTTTGATCCCAAGCTTCAAAATTTCCTGAAATGCATGTATAAACCTATTCCCACTGTGGTCACCTGCACTGGAATTCAAGTTATCATTTGCACCTCCTGGCTAATATTTAGGACACCTTTTGTGAATCAAAATTTCTCAATGCCAAGAGCAATAATTCTGGAGTGCAATGAGGGGTCTATTGTAGCTTTTGGGATTATGTTGGGCTACATCTCTGCCCTAGCATTTGTTTGCTTCATATTTGCCTTTAAGGGTAGGAAGTTGCCAGAGAATTACAATGAAGCTAAATTCATCACTTTCGGCATGCTAATTTACTTTATAGCGTGGATCGTATTTATCCCTGTCTACGCAACCACATTTGGCAAATACTTGCCAGCAGTGGAAATTATTGTTGTTTTAATATCCAATTACGGAATCCTCTGCTGTACTTTTCTTCCAAAATGCTATATCATCATTTACAAGCAAGAATCAAACACAAAATCTGCCTTTCTCAAAATGGTTTACACGTATTCCTCCAAGAGTGCAGGCAGTGTTGCTGTTAGTCAGGTTTCTTTAGATTCAAAATCTTCCAGCCTCCAAGCTACTATCACAGACTCATGTAAAACTGAGAATGACTCTGTGAATGGAATCTGCCATTTCCAAGTGCCTGGGCAGCCACTAATAAAAGGCAAAGTTCTTCCTATAAATGCTGCAAGGACTATGGTCAGGAAAAGAGTTGCCAGCATATGACTGGCCAGTGTTAGAGTACTAGAAGTTCAAAAGCCATTTTAGGGAGCAATTTCTCTTTCAGATCTCTTTTCTTTTGGTATTCCCAAGGAGGGCAGGCCATGTGAAACACCTTTCCCTGTACTTAGGCAGTTACCCATCATCAGATCTGAAAGGCTTTCCTGACTCACAGAGTCCATCCCTTGCTCCTGAAAACTCCCTGATGTGCAGTCCCCTTCAGCAGCTCCCCTCTTTCCCCATCCAGCCCACATAGACCTGTGGGAACCTATTCTGCAACCTCCCTTCCTCAAGTGAGGCAGAAGCATCACAAAATCATTATTTCTCACAGTCATGTAAGTGGGACCGCATGAATTTCCCCACTTCTTTTGCCTCTTTGATGCTCAGTTGTTTAAGGAGCTCTTCTTCTCATCTGGCCCCATTATACAGATCAAAGAGAACCTTGTCCCTGCCTTTGTTTGCCAAGATAAACAAGTCCAGCTCTTCAGTCTCCACTTTTAAGATAGGCTTTCCATTCTTCTGAACTTCCAAAAGTAACTCTTTTCATCTGGTATCAGTGAATCTTTTTTTTTTTTCTATCCAAAATTGCACACCTTATTCCAGATGAGTGCTGTAGTGACATTTAAGTTTCCTTGTGTTTACCATCATGGTAATGAACTAGAGACAGATCTATAAAGAAATCAGAGAATTCTTCTAGAGCTCTGTAGTTATACATGGGTTCATCTGCCTTTTTTTCTTCATAGTCAGAATAAACACACTGATTCACCTCATGCACATCCTCTGATGCACGAGGAGAGTGAGCTCCAGGTGTGCTTTTATTTGGGAGTGTAAAGTCAATGTGTAATGTCAAAACTTAAAACGACTAATTGATTCCTCTCATTAGCATAAATAATGTAATGACCAGTATCAGCGTGAGTGCATCCTGGAAAATTTAAGGGGGTTGATATATTTAAAAAATGTGATATTCAATAAAAACATAACAATGCATCATTATGATACACAGAAAGAGCACAAGGATGACTTGGCATGATCTGCACTGAATGAGTCTCTGCTCTGTAGCTCCATGAGCACAGGCTGTGCTGTGCCTTCTCTAGAGAGGCAAAGGGCACATTCAGAGCAGGAAGAATTTTTCTGTCAGGCTAATGGTACCACAGAGCTTTTTCAGACAGAGCTTAAACAGCAGAGCCACATTGTCAATACAGGAAAAGGAAAATACTTCTCCATATTCATAAAGCCCAGAACATAGAAACTTTGCTGTTTTAAGTTCTGTGTCATGTGACTTTAAAATAATACTAAAATCCTTGATATTGTGTATCTGTGAAGGTATTTTAAAGTCATTTGAAAGGCAAGAGTGCAATTCACATACAGATTTCTGTAAATACATATGCTCTGTTGCTGGTTGTAGGAATGAATGGTTATGTGTATATATTTACATGTTAAATGCTGTTTCTACTTCAGTTGTTGCAAATATTTTTCTGCATATGAGGTTATGCATAATAAGGCGAAAATGCCTGCCATTTGACTGACAATTCAGCAAGAAATCTTCCCCTAAAAGAGAAAAGCAAAGCTTACATTGCACTGTCAGCAATCAGCTTGTGAGAAGAGTTCATTTGGCTGGAATGTTGTACCTGTATTTATTATTTTCGAAAGTGTTGAGTGTAGCATGCCTCGAAGCTATGTGAAAGGGAATTATTAAAGCCATATTGATATTTAAAATTGAGTTTGCTTACTTAATTTCCTTACCCAAGAGCTTCTATTTGGCCTTGAACAGCAGCAATACATGTAAGGTGTTTCCACTGTGGACCTCAGCCTGCTTAGAAACATCCTCTGGATGGAAAGCTGTCTGTGGTAGGGGAATCATCCTGCAGGTCAATGAGGAGAATTCCTTGATGAACAGGGCCTGATGACAGCAGTGTGGAGGTCTCTACTGAGGTATCTCTGAGGAAAGACAACACATGTGGCAGGATTTCAAAGGAGCCCCATCCTCCATCTAATTCCCTAGCTATTCAGGTCTTCTGTGCAAAGCACAGTCCACAGTGGAGCAGAGAGGATATAACAGGTTTGGGAACTTGACTTGGCAGCAAAAAAGAGACATTATACCAAGATGTGTTACATGGTTTTAAATGCCTTGTCTGCAAGAAGCAAGTGATCAAATGTAGGTAGAACATAAAGGGATTGTACTACCCTGCACAGAGGATATGTAAAAGCTTAAAATAGGAGTTTTTTATGCTAAAGGAGCATTTGTGCACATTCTCCTGCCCAGGGCAGTAAGTATTCCAGCAATCTATTCCTCTTGCCAGTCATCAGGACATTAAATAAGCCTGAGACAGATTTTCATCCCCAGAGCACAGAACAGGAATCACTTTCCAGAGTCATAGCAAAGTCTTATCCCTCTGCTCCCGGAGCCATGGCCATAGGTCAGGCCACGTAAGGCCAAAAGGACCAGCTCTTTTTCCTGGCCCAGAGCACACTCTGCACGCTTCCTTTGGAAAGATCCTGAAACCACTTCTCAAAAAACTAACATCCCACAGGCACGTTCTCCCTCTTTGAGAGCAATAGGGAGAACAAATGTCTCCAACTACAGTGTTGTTCACAGAGAAATCAAATGGGAAAATGCTGTCTGTTAAGGCCAGCAGGAGGCTGCTCTGGATGTAAACATTATTTAACCTTTTTTGGGCTTATGTCATCCATTGTTAATAATGCTGGATGATGCATTCTGAAGCCACTATCATACAATGTAGAATATCTTCAGGGAGAATGAGGGCCACAAAGGCCACCAAATATTTGACGTCATCTTCTCCAGAGTATAATTCCCTCAAGATTTCAGTAGCTCTAGCTGTGTAGATGTCTTCCAGCTGCTCACAACCTTTAGAGGTGTTATTTGGTAAGTGCTGGAAACTATGTGAGTTCCAGGCTTCCTCCCAGCAGCTCTGCTGATGGCCATTGGAACTGCAGTGACTCCAGATGTGTGGGTGACCATCAGGAGGGGCAACTAACAGCAGTGTCTGGTATGCTGCTCATAGTGAATGACACTGAGCCCAGCCCAGATGTGCTGATTCTTCCTATCCTTCCCTGCTGTGTCTTCAGGGATAAGGAGCACTGCTTGACACTACGGCGCTCTCTTTGAGCAAAGGTAAAGTATCATCCTCTAGGTCATTTCTGTTGATGTGCCTTCATCTCTGTGACAACATTCTGAAAGAGAGCACAGATGCTCAAGGAGTGTGTGTGCATGCAAAGAGGTCCATCTCTTCCTTTTTGTGATATGCTCTGCTCCTAAAGAAAAGATAGCTAGAGGTTTTGGCTACAAATAGTTCAAAACTCCTCTTTTGTGCTGTCACACTGAGCACAGGACTTCAGCTGTTGCCAGACAGATCCATCCCTGGGGAGTGGGACTTCCTCTGTTCATCTACAGCCAATCTGCATTTGGCTAATGCATGTAAAATCTTCCACTGCTTGGTGCATCAGACACGGTTCTGTTGAGATAGTCTTACACTGTCATGAATAGTCCTGACACAGGCTGTTACTTAGTAAATGTCTATTCTGTGCTGACTTCTCTGAATATTTTTTTCAGGATTTGTTTTTTGTTTGATTTTTTTTTTTAAATTAAAACTCTGTCCAGGACACGAAAGGAAAAACAAACAAACAAACAAACAAACAAAAAGGTTTTCAGTTGAAGTGGATGGAAAAGCATGTGATGAGAATTAGCATATTTGAGCATTCTGAAAGCAGTAAAATGACAGAAACGCAGACATGGGCAGGTTTGTGTCACAGAATTTATGTTCTTCATAGAATCATAAAATGGTTTGGGTTGTAAGGGACCCTAAAGGTCATCTAGTTGCCATGGGCAGAAGCACCTTCCACTAGAGCAGGTTGCTCAAAGTCCCATCCAACCCTCCAGGAATGGGGCATCCACAACTTCTCTGAACAACTGTGCCAGTGTCTCACCAACCTCACAGGAAAGAATCTCTTCCTAATCTAAACCTATTCTGATACAGTTTAAAGCCATTACTCCTTGTAAATTTGGGGTATAGGAATCACTATATGGCCTTGTAAAAAGCCCTTCTCCATCTTTCTTGTGAGCCCCTTTTAGGCATGGAAGGTGCTGTAAGGTTATGGGAAATATTAAAGGTAAGGAGGTTTTCAGAAAGCTGTGGATGCAGGCCCCAGGAACAGAAAGAACTGAAGAACTTAGAATTAGCTGTAACTGCAAAGTGTGAAAGTAGGAGAGGATACAATAGTACAGCAACCAAGGACATAAAACAATAGTCTGAACCTTAGGTTTGGCTAGGATAGATCTTAAGGCCACAGAAAAATATGCTTAGCAAGATAGTAGAAAGTTTTAAGCTTAATAATGGAGTATTGTCTATTGTTAATAGAAAGCATACAAGCAAGCATTGTTTGAAACCAGGTGTACGTGTGCTTTCAGTGATTGGCTAGAAGCTTTAGCAATTGTCTGCAAGCTTTAGCAATGTGCTATTGGCTGGAAAACTTTTAAAACGCCCTGTGACAAAGAAATCTTTGGCTGCTACTGGCAGACGTGACCTGCTGCCATCCTTCAGTTGTGTAAAACCGTGTTACATGAGACTGATGCCGCAATAAAAGCTCGATGAATGCCCAGCAGTAGTCCCGCCCTATTCGTGCCTGAAGCACCAACACATAAAGTCTCCCTGGAATCTTCTCCAGGCTGAACAACCCCAGCTCCCGGCCTGTCTTCACGGGAAAAGTGTTCCTGGCCTCTGGTCGTCTTTTTGGCCCTCCTCAGGACTCGCTCCAGCAGGGACACGTCCTAACATGAAGCTGAACTGTCACGTCTGTTTCTTTAGCCGAGTTTTGTCTCGGACGCTGACCTTCTCACACCATAGCTGCAATCCTTGAGTGCATGATGCCCTCTCCAGAGGACCGACCGATCCCTGACGGGTGTCGGCAGCCGCCCCACCCCACCCCATCCCACCCTGCCCCGCCTCGCCTCTCCTTCGGGATCTGCTGGAAGGATTCGCGGGGCGGGGCGGGGCCGGGTGGAGTCGGAGTCGCTCCGGGCGAGGCAGAGGGTCCCGCTGCGGCAGAGGGTCCGGCCGGGGCAGAGGGTCCAGCCGGGGCAGAGGGTCCAGGCGGGGCAGAGGGTGTCACCGCTCCCCGCCACCCTGGCCATGCTGCCGGCGCGCCTCCGCCCGTGGCGGCTGCTGTCCGCCGCGCCGCTCCGCCTGCCCGCGCCCCGGGGAGCCGCCGGGGATCCCGCCCGGAGCCCGGGCACCACCCGCGGTAAGGAGCTGCCTGACAGGGGCAGCGGAGGCGCCGGGATCGGCCCCGCGGCGGCGTCCCGGGGCTGACGGGGAGATGCGCGGGCGGGTCGGGACCGGGATGGAGCGAGGCTTGGGCTGCCCGGGGGCGGCCGCCACAGCTCGAGTGGTCCCCAGCGTTCTCCTGCTCACTTGGGTACCCGCACCCGCGGGGAGGTGGAATCAGAGCCACAGAAACACTAGCTGAGTGCGGGGATGCTCCAGAGACTCTGCCTAGCCGAGATCTGGAGGTCTAAACCCTAAATTACTCCTCCAACGACCAAAATGGGTTTTTCCCTTCCACACGTTACTATCAGTCATAGTTCTCTCTTAGTGCACAGTTTACAAAGTGGGGTGTTTTTTTCCTTCTCTTTAAGCTGAACAGGCTCACCGCGTGGTTGCAAGTTACAAACCTTCGAATTTTGACAAAAAAATCCTTCTCTGGACTGGACGTTTCAAGACAGAAGAAGAGATTCCTCTGAGGATCCCGTAAGTGCGCTGGCATTGACCAGGGGTAACATGGAGCTGAAGGGAAAGCAGGGGTGTGATCCTGATCCTGTGGAAAATTTAGAGCTTTTCCACAGAGCTTGAAACGGTCAGTTTTACAACACTGAGACTTGGAAACATATTAGAGGGCAAGAGAATTTCCTGTCCTGGTTAGAGGTTAAGATGAGAAAATGTTCCTTGCTGCAGTCCCTAGAGCCTGGGATTAAGAACTGGATCCATCTGAGTAGACAGCCGTGGTTACATTTATGTCCTGGCTTGTTTGTTTTCCTTATTCTGAACGTGCAGAGAAGGATGTTACTGGTCAGCAGTATCTTCTGTTTATAGCTCACATAAACTGTTCTAAGGGAGCCGTCACTGAACGATTACTTACATCAAATTATTTTTTATCATAGAATTTGAGGAAACATAGGGAAGGAAGTAATGAGGAGAATCCCTCAAGGAAAACTGAGTACTTGACATAGCCTTAGTCTCCTATTCTTGCTGACCCACTGAACTAGATGGTCTTCGAAGGTCCCTTCCCACCCAAACACACACTCTGCAGTTCTCTGACTTGCTGAAAACTAGCAACCCCTAAGGGAATCAGGCTCCATTTTCCCAGGATGTTAGATGGCATGTTAGACATCTCTCCAGGACACTTCTTTTTATCATCACAGTATGTCCCTGCCTTGGGTGACACGTTGAGAATAAACAGTGTGCAGAGCTGCGTAAAGCAACAGGTACATCCTCTGCCTATTCTTGCTGGTTCCTGACATTCTACTGGAGTGTGCTGAGCTGGACAGTGGCTTTCTGGAAAGTCTAACCTCTCTTGTGCTGCTAGTTTGACCATCTTCCTCTAGAGGAAGGTTCAGACAGAGCTGTAAATGCTATTCAAGTCATCAGATGTTTATAAAGGCATGGCATTTGCCAGTCATACAGACACATGCACAAAATTCACTCCTGGCTGGGCAGGTGTCACCACTGTGCTTTCTGGGTGAGCAAAGTATTTTTAGAATTGTAAGACTATCCTATCCTATCCTATCCTATCCTATCCTATCCTATCCTATCCTATCCTATCCTATCCTATCCTATCCTATCCTATCCTATCCTATCCTATCCTATCCTATCCTATCCTATCCTATCCTATCCTATCCTATCCTATCCTATCCTATCCTTTCCTATCCTATCCTATCCTATCCCTATCCCTATCCCTATCCCTATCCCTATCCCTATCCCTATCCCTATCCCTATCCCTATCCCTATCCCTATCCCTATCCCTATCCCTATCAATATACTAGAAGTAGTTAATTTTTAGACGTCGAGGCGGAACTGTGGCATTGTTTTTAACTCTTGTCAAAGAAAGAATTGCAAGGTGTTGCTGCTACCTGTGAACACAAGCTAACTGCTGAAGATAATTTGTACTATGAAACAAATCTGCAGGCTTTATTCAAGCTTGTTGTGGTTTCTTTGGAGTTTTAAAAAAGGCCCCAGCTGTTGCTGACTTCAGCAGAGGTTTACCTGGAGTCTTGATTAAGGACCAAATAGCAAAGGCCCTAATATGCAATTAGAGAAGAACATTGTAAGGTCTGTTTTCCTGAAAGCAGATGAAGACAGCAGGGACAAAGTGAAAATCTGCCTCAGAGGAGTTTCAATTAGTGCTCTGTGAAATATAATTAGGCTAATACATCAGACTAATAACATTTATGGTTTTGCTTTTGTTGCCACAAATGGATTATTGGATTAATGATCCTACGTGCCAGTCTGATGTGCAGTTTGTTTTGAAGATGATTTTTATCATTGTACAAACCAGAAGCAGTTCCTAGAGAACTGCAGGCATTGTTAGTCACCTGCAAGAAACAGAGTGAGCACAACGTACTCCTCCTGTGTGTGCTGGCAAGGAAGGGATGGATGGTACAGCACTGCCACTCCTGGGACCTGTCCTCTTCCACCACATTGAACCTCAGAGTGAGGCACTGCAGCCCTCGGCCTTGGTGTAAGCTTTCCTGGGCACTGTCAAATCCCCAGCTCTGCCCCATCCCACCATGTTACTCTTTAAAGTAAATCTAAAGATTTTTTGAAGGAAAGAGAGCATTACACCACATTTATTTAGAACACAAAATCAATTCTTTATGCAGCTATACTTTTTATACATATAGTTGTGGATTTATACATTCATATAAAATGTACTTATATTTTACAAGTATCTATTTATCTATAAAGCATTCCCATGATAAATTATGAAAGGAAAATTGTGCACAGCCAGTATTATTAACATCTTAAAAACTGCACTCCCAAACTTTCCATGTTAGACCTGGAAAAACTTAGCTGAACACTTTGGACAACTTTCATAATTTCCTGTACTGCCGGTTCCCAGGAGGGTGGAAATGGGAGCTGTACCAAAGCAGATTGTTGGGCTGTCAAACGCCTCCTTTGCACCTACTACTGCCAAAGAGAGGACAGCAGTTTTCACTACTTTCACCTTTGATGACCAGCAAAAACAGTCCTGTAGATTGTTCTTGGTTAGGTGTTCATTCCTGAAACAGGGAGGTGGCTGACATCAGCTGCCCACTTTCTGTCAGGCTGCTGCTTTAATAAAGAACTAAAACATTTAACTTGTAGTAGTGTAGTACAAACTGCTTTAATCAACAATCCAAGGATGTAAAGTCCTTATCCTACAGAACACCAGCTGTACAGGTTAGCTATAGCAGTAATTGATTTCTAAAGTTAACTTTGAATAAAGAAAGCTTGCTTTTTTTACTCCATCCATCTGACACCACATATACATCTCCATGTTTTAAACAGATAACCCTGCTTAATTTTCACTATGTTTAGAGTTTAAGGTATGATTTTTGGTATATTTACCGCAAGCATTGAAATGCAAACATTTATTGCCTGAGTAATTTTTTTTCCTAGCTTAAAAAAACCCCAGTCTAAATCCATTAGATGTTGCTTTGCCATGGGAAATGGATTAGGATCAGAAGATGACTGATACATAACTAACCACAGCAAGCTGAAGATGCTTGTTTCAGAAGTTAATTCTATATTTATTTTTAAATTGTGATGTTATGTCTGCAATGCTTTGAAGAGATACTTTGCCTTTTTGAATGACTCAATTCAACTACTTTAATTGCAGGCCAGAGATGCTAGACAAAGCAAGAAACAAAGCTCGAGTGAAAGCCTGTTACATCATGATTGGGCTCTCAATTATTGCCTGTTTCGCAGTGATTGCTTCAGCTAAGAAGGTGAGTATGACCGTGTAGCATACTTTAAAATAATGGAATTCTGTGAAAAGCACACAAATCTAAACCAAGAGCAGCTTAAAGCTGCCCAAACTTTAGCTAATCTACCTGCCACCATAGGTGGCTGTTGCCCATTCCTGAGGTTGGATAGCTTTCCCTGGATGCATCCTTACTCCTACGCTGTTACTTCCTCAGGCTGCTGCACGTCACGAATCCTTAACGAGCCTAAACTTGGCAAAGAAGGCCAAGTGGCGGAAGGAGGCTGAGCTGGAGGCAGAGGCAAAGACAAAGTAACTTCATCAGAAATGCTCAATGTCCCCGGAAGAGCAAAATTAACTGCTGCTGAGAGCAATTAGTGAGTTTCACCCCTAAATGGACAACTGTATTATGCACACCCTGGAGCCAGTAAGCGCAGCTATAGCATCACAAAAAGAAAGGGAAGGTCTCTTTCATTAGGAAGATAGTCAGGATACTTGTTGCATATAATTAAAACTGCATATAATTAAAAGCAGTAATTTGTTTTAAAGGAGATGAGGTAGTTTCCTAAGAATGTCAGGTACCTTTGGTTAGATAACCACAAAATATTTAAACCCAAGGAGTTTTCTGTCTGGTGACAGTGCATAGTTTTTCAGTGCACAAATTGCCACTTGGAACTCATTGGCATCAATGCTCTATTCAAAATAGTATTTGTATTTTTTAGTTTTAAGAAGCAACACTTATTGAACCACTAAATCAATACAGCCAATATCTGTAAAATAGGTTTTATTGGTTTCTGTATGGTATTTGGAGATTTAACATTCCATAATATTGCATACTACTTATATGTGTTCTGTTACAGTAATGGGCCTTTGGCCTGGATTTAAAGATGCACTATTACTATCTGAAGTTAATACAGGTAATTTAGTTTCCACACGTTATATGAAGACATTGTGCCATAAGTAATTAGAATTTCTCATTCCAGATTTCAGTGAAATCTTGAGGTCACAGTTTAAGTCCACATATCAATCTGCAGACCTATTACAAAAATCCTCAGTTGTACAATTTAATAAATTTAAACCAACTGAGCATTAACCATGGAGGAAAGACAATAGTGCATCTTTACTATTTGTTTTAAGATAGGCCCAACAATAAATAGTTTCCAGTTGCAAACTTGTTCTACAGCAAACGTATCTGTGCCAACATTATTACTATTTTTTGATTTGTGCTAGCAACAGTGTGTAAAGCAAATACTAGAAAATTAAAAAGCTGTATGAACCAGTCCTCAGACAAAAGTGCAATGATGAAAAAATTAGATATGATTCAGTGTAACCAGAGTGGGGAACTAATAGAAAAAATCTTATGCTCTGCATAGTTGCATAGATTAGCTAGTTAGTATTCACATTTAAGCAGAACAAATGGTACCCTTTAATTAAACCCAAACCCCTGTATTTTTAAACAGATTTTGTAACTGATGGGGCACTTCAGGTTGCATATAAAAGCCAAACTTAAAGAGATTTCCATATCACAGTTTTATTTTGTTTCTCTCTCCATACTGGTTTCATCTGTTTAAGTAACATCATCATAATCATACCCCTACCTGCAAATGAGTACACTGGAGCTGACCTTAATCATAACCTCAAGTTTTATTTTGTTCATTTATATGCTTTTAACAAAGCATAATATAAACCCAGTGATGAAATAGGAAAGACCATCCTGAACTTTCATTATTATTTTTAACAGTATCAGGGTAAACCAAATGCTGAGTTTAAATAAGGATTTTTCATTACCCTAAGTCCATGAACTTTAGCTCCCTTTCTAACTGTTCCATTTAAATGGTATCAGAGGCATGAAATAGTTTGTCTAAATGTGTAAAGTGCAGTCACTAACGATCCACAAGATAGAATAATAGATCCACACAACTTTCAAAACATATATAATACTTTAAATGTCCCCTCTTTTCTTCCTTTTCAAGTCTTTCTATTAAGATTTTCATAGTTCAGATTTGGTTTAAATAAGAGAGGCTTATAAATGTAGTTTTACAGGGTTCTCCAAATAAAAAGCAGGCACAGCTGGTTGTTATCAAAACAAGGTTGTTAGAGACAAAGGAATACCCTGTTACCTGAATAATTTTCTTACACTAGAACATTGTAATTCAGTATTTGCTTGTAATCTTAGTAGATTCTCATGATTGTTACCCTGTTCTTTGATAGATGGGACGTGGGGAGACCATGGCAAAGAATGAAGGTTGGTGTATGAAAACCTAAAACTGTGAGAGTAAAAAGGGCATAAGTAAAATCATTAAACATTATATGAAAATTTGGCAGCTGTACTCAATATTATCACACTATTCAAAACTGTTGTATGCTGTACAAATCTAGGTTTAAAGTGTCATTTGCTAAAATATCTCATTATTCAGAGTTCATAAAGTAACAGCATTCCTATATACACTTCTTACACTTCTATCTTCCACTAAAAAGACTTGAAAGGTTGGTTGCTTCCCTCCCAGTTATATCTTAGTCAGAACTGACCATTAATTTTAGAAAATTCACTTCAAGTCCCACATTCAATTACAATATAGAATATATTGCTGTAACATCAAAGTGAAACATCTTAGAATCTTAACTTGCATGTAGAAAAAAATTCTAAATATAAAATGGTACTGTAAATGATACCACCTTAAACCTGTATTTTTCAGTGCATTGAAATATTAGTGACAAGCACAGTGCCATGGGTAAGTGATTTGAAGTTTGAATTGCAGCTTTTTACGAAGCATGAAATGCTCTCATATGTCACAGATTTCACTTAACCCAGGAATTTGATGTTAATACATTAATTACAGGTAATAAAAAATAACAATACTTCAGAGTTAACCCGAAGTATTAATTTCTCCAAATGAGATATTCTACTAATACACCAGAAACACTACTTATATGCAAGTCAAAGCAGAGCATACATTTTTCTGTACTCAAAACTGTAACGTAGATATCAGAATTCTATTTCTTTTAGTGTTTAACAGCAAACACTGTATATTGTAGAGCCTAAATATTTAGATGACAATAACTTCTAGTTAGTTTTGGTGTCCACATACTTAATGCTATTTACAGTACAACAAACTTTTCCTTCAATTGGAGTGATGCACTATTCATTTTTCACTGCAGTATTTCTATTGTCTTACCAAAAGCAAACCAAATTCATTAACCTAAGGAACAGTTCAAGTGGCAGTAGCATACTTGGTCAAAAAACAACACCTATTGTCTAATCTTTTAAGAAGCTATTGTACTAAAAGGCAAACATTGCAATGTTTCTCAAACTAAAGTTACCACATCTTGACAGAAGACAGCTGTAAAACATCAGCTTGGTGATTAGTGTACATCACACTTCTGTCATTCCTAATTGCAGCTTCCCTGTGGTAACTGCAGCAGCTGCTTCCACTGCAAAGTACTGCAGTTGTGGCTGACTTGTAATGCCATTTAGCAGCTTTCATTACAGAGCCAACATCAAATGACAGCAAGGTCTCTGCTGATACCAATTTGAAAACCTCTGAAATAATCCTCTTCCCACATAATTCAGAAAAAAACTTTTTCATATATTCAATATTATATTAGGTAATTAGCATTATATATGTATATCTATTATGTCTTTAAATACATTTTATAAATAAATTCCAACAGTGTGTTGTAAGTAATGCATAAAAGTTTCACAATTTAAATAAATATTTTTCACATTCCAATTCAGCTTCTTACAAGCTCATCTTTATTTCATGCCTTAGTTCTGAAGCAATGTTTCTGCTTCAATACAAGAGGTAGATTTGATAGAGTGGGCAAGTCAAGCCTACTGCCAAAAATTCAACTGTCAGTAACTGTATTGCTGATATGAAGTTTGAGACTACATGAAAAATTCAGAACTACTACCTAAAATCCTACCAAGTCTTAGCTAAACAGTTCTTGTTAAATCACATTTAATGCTTTTAGACATGATTACTCACAGTTGTTTCCTGTACATAAGAGATAATGAAGAACACAAATACAAAACAGAGAACAGTCGTCTCTAACACAAAATGTATAAAAGTGCATGAGCTGTTTCTTCATCTAGTTCTGCAAAACATATTCAGCTTTTCCTCTAACTTTGGCCATAAAGAATAGACCTCTGAGAAAAAAAACCCAAACCATACAAGTGTTTAAATTTTATGCTTATATTCACTTCCATAGTTCAGAGCTGGAACCCCTCCATTGGAGCCTCCTGCTGTTGAAACACAAACTGCTGCTGACTTTCATCCACCTGAGGTGCAATACTAGAGTCCTCTTCTTCAACACCAAAATAATGTTCTATGAGTTCAAAAGCCTTTTGGTAGATCTCTTGGTTTTCATGCCTCTGAAGAAATTCAATTTTATCAAGTCCTAAATTCAAAAATAGAACATTTTTAAAAATACAGTTGCTTAAATGAATGATGAATTCAAATGGAAACAGCTTATAGTATAGCAGTACTTCTTATGACAAAAAGATGCAATCACAAGTCACCTCAATTAATTTGATATCACTGGTTCTTAATTTCCTAACCCATGTATTTCTAGTCTTTATTTTCTGCTGTCCAAACTCATTTTAAAATTATGCTAGAAGAATTTCAATTAAACTAATATCCCAATTTCTGTTCTTCTACTCTTAAGTCTTCCCCAGCTCTAAATTCTATCTCCACTCATGGAGTCATCACTGGGCACAGTCTGGTATCTTTTTTTGAATTTAATTTTAAGATTTAAAGATACTACCTTTTGGAAAGCTTGCCATTTTGCAAGTAGAGGACATAACCTCTGCTCCACTGGCTGAGTTAAGTGCTAGGCAGACAGTTAAGTTGATATAAAATTCCTGTTTAGCTTTCTAAGGTAATGTAGTTTCCACTTAGACTGGAATAGAGAGAGCTCAAATGAACTCTTCTGGTGACTGCAGAGGCCAAAGCAATGAGGGTGATATAATCAGCTGTTTTCCTTACTTGAACTTACACTCTACAGCTTCAGCAGCCTATACTTAAGTGCTAAAGGAAAGAAGAGAACCTAGAGTCAATACTTAAAACTATGAGTGGACAGAAGATTTGCAGTACAATAAATTCCATTAAAGTCTTCAGTACTTATTCCTCTTATGCATTTAATTGCTAAGTTCTTCAAGCATGCACTTGATTTAAAAAATTAAACCAGAGTTTAACAGAGAATGCAGATGTAAAGACTGCTTTACAGAAAAGTGAGTACCATCTAATCAGATGTAATGTGGTCAATTAGAACCACAGTTCTATTCGTTACTAGCAGTTTCTACAAATACAAATGTCTGCCAATTTTGTTTTGTCAGAGCTACAAAAAAGGTAACTGTCTATATAAAGAATGCTAGTTTCATAATAAGCCAATAGTAAAATAATCCAATCATGAAATTGCACAAATTAGTTTTTCTAGAATGCCTTTATATAGTGGTTTAATTCAAGAACCTTTATAAGCAACTTAACAAAATACTTGTAAAAGCAAAAACTTATTTAGTTTTATGATCTGAAGTTGATTTTTCTGTTACTGATATCTACTATATTAAGAAGTGGTCCAACTTTGGGATCAATCAAAAAAAATCTTACACCCCTGATCTTACATGATACATGATCTTACCTCCCTGTTGGTAATGAAGCTGTAGCAGATAGGACAATGTATTAAGTTATTGAAAACTGTATTTAGTAATGGCTGATAAATTAATGCAAATCATGGTTCCAACAGACTGGGACACCTGTGTTAAACCCTTCTGAGAATGCTTCTCTAGAGAGACACTTAAACTGACCACAGACAAACATCCATTTTCTGCATTTAACAATTTTCCCCTAAATATTACATTACTTCATTTGTGATACTTTGTGCCTACTTACGCTTGGAGTAATTCTTATATTAAAACTTACTTGCAAATTTCAAAATGACTCACAGTGCTTTTGTTTTTCCAGCCTAGACTAAGGAAGTTCAGGTATGTAGTTTTACAAGAAGTGTGTTCTTACCATAGGCTTCCTCTATGAGGGCACAGTAAGGATTAATGCCGATTCCATTTTGCTTTGACTCTTGCTCTCCAAGACGCAGAATATTTTCAAGTCCATTTAAAGCCACCTGTACTATTTTTGAATCCATCACAGTCAGGAGGTCACAAAGAGGCTTGGTGCAACCTAGTGCTACCAAATATCTTTATAACAGACAAAAAACAGAGGAAGAGGGAAAGAACTCATAATCCAGCACATTTATTCTGACATACCAGTCTACTGCTGTTGATAATTTTGCTGAAGGAAGTGCCTGAAGCAACAAAATTTCTAAACCACGCAACAATACAAAGAGAAACTTAGCCCAAAATGAAATAAATATTACAACTTATCCCAATAAAAAAAATTAATGTGCGTATTCCTAACTGAAGTGTGAAAGCTGTAGTCTTTTTAATTTCTTTTTACCTACGATCTTCATGTGGGTTTGATACAAGAGAAAAAAATTTAATAGGAAATTCTTTTCTCAGGCAGTTGAATTTTCTAGTGGTAAAAATATCAAGTAAATACATTAGATACATGTAAGAACACTGGGCACTGTTCTGTGCTAACGATAAGGAGTAGGATGTAACTGTAAATACAAAAATCCTGGGATTCTGGCTATCCCACTCCATTTCCCAACTTCAAAAAAAAATTGTGTATGAACCTTCACAAGTCATAACCTCTGTCTTTGCTTCTAGCATGTAAGTAAAATGAAGACAGCAATCTTTGCCTAAATATAGTTTAATTCAGTGGTTTAAAACTATCCTGCAGTTAGGCAGCAGTACCCTGAGGACATTAGGAGGACTAAAACTTTATGACATCAATAACAAATGTATTTTTGATGAGAAGCCATTGTTACAGTATTATACGCACATATACTATTTGAAGATCCTGAATGAAAATTTATTTTAAAAATGCTAAATTTTGAGATGTTAATTATATAAGCAATTAAAATAGAATTTAAAAACCAAGACCCTTCCTTTTGTTACCCCTGTTATCCCTCTGATAGTGGTTATAAGAAAACCACGATTAGGTACATTATAAATAAATGAGAACATACTTCTTTCAACAAATCTCCCAAATATGCTGGAAAAGTTATCACTTTCAGTTCTGGCTTCCAAATAATACAGTAACTTTTAAATTAAATTATCAGCTACTGATTTAAAGTGATCATTATTCTACGGTATTCAGAGAAACCAGAGAGTATTTTATTCTAGCAATTCTATCTTTGCAGCATATAAATAGCTACCGACAGTAAAAGTTTAATCAAACTCAGTTCTGGGCAAGGAGTTTAGATATCTGCTTTAAAATAATACTGGTAGTGAGTTTAAAATACATGAAGAAACCACTAAAACCACTGAAGTCTGTCCCCAAATATACAATCCCACTGCACAAGTTTTCTAAAGAACTCTCTACAGTTTTCCATTTTCGAACACTGAACCGTTCATCAACTGTTCAATTGTGTTTGACAATGTAATATTAGCTGTGGAAGAAAACTCTAGGTGCAACACCCCTGAAACAAAACACTAATAATTTATTAAGTTTGTTGCATGTACATCTTTGATTTTTCTGAAATTCTACATTTAGCCTCTGTACAGAGTTTCAAGGAAATGAGGCTATGTTTAGGATTTTGTTGCTATGACGGTCAAGATTCAACTGCAGAAATCCAAATGCCCTACAGAAGATCCTTAGGCAGTTGAAATAATGTACACAAACTTACCTGATCTGTTCAGGGGTTCCTCCTGATGTTGCATTAGTTATGGCCCACGCTGCCTCTTTTCTGGTGCGAAATTCAGCTTTTTGAAGAATTTCAATCAATATTGGAAAAATATTTGCATCTATAACAGCCTAAGAGATAAAATTGTAACATTTTACAATCATTAATAAAGATTTCAGAAAACTTATAGCCTTAACTACAAGAATTAGTGATGCCTGCTGATATCAAAGGAAAGAATATCTTGTTTAGATGATGCCATACAAACCAGAAATGCTAAACTGAAATTCAGAACTATTCCAACATTGCAGTAGCCATCAGAATGCCTTGGGGTTTTTATTTCTCTGTTTCTGGTAAGCAGAGCACAGCTTATGGGATTGGCCCATTTAAAAATCATACAACACATACTGACTTTTTGAACTGAACAAAATTTTCCATTTTATTGAGTTCTGTGGTCTCCATCGAGACATGTCTGTAACTGGAGACTTTATTACATGTTTTAAGTTACATTTTCATCTCTGACTGAAATAGAAGGGGAAAAATAATTCTGGAATACGTATTCTAATTCAGAATTCTCATTTTTATTGATCAGAGCTTTTTTTTCAGATAGTTCCAGACACCTGAAACAATAGTCAGGATGCAGTAATTTCCACAAGAATACAACACAGTGTTGATGACATCATGTCAGTCTTTTATCCAAGGAAAGTATTTCTCATTTCCAAACTGGTTCACTTTTCACTGGACAAATTTGTAGTACAAATTGTGACAACTATTTCTATTTAAAATAATATCTCAAAGTTTAGAAGAAAACATTTAGGTTAGGTAAAATTATAGACAGGACTAAAACAAATAATACAGAGTCAGAGCAGTATCTATGTACATGTTGTGAAGGAAAATGAAGTGAAGTAGTAAAAAAAACCCAAAACCAACCAAGTAACAAATTCCCAGGCTTTACCTGAATCTGAGCTCTGTTTCCTGCAGTTATATTAGAAACAGTCCAGCATGCTTCCTTTCTGATAGATTCCTTGGGACTACTAAGCAAGTGCAAGAGACATGGTAATGCAGAGCAGTTTAGAATCACCTAAAATAATTTAAAAATTAAAAACTGGGTTGTACTATACATATATATAGCCTTGTGCAATATACACATATATATAAATATAAAAGCGTTTTATGCTTATGACTTCAAAAGATTTTGCAACACATTCATGTTATATGAAGTGTCATAACCTGCAAAATTAAAGTGTTCAATGCTGTAGTGTGACCAGATAATCCAGGAATTTGAAAGAATCTGCCTTCAATTAAGTTCAGACCAAAAGAGTGACAATAGCAAAATCAAGTAAAGCTGCTTAAGGCTAAAATATGAGTAAGTCAAAACGATTGACAAATGCACATCTAATTTGTAGAGTTGTTAATTTTTTAAGAGATAAGGTTTTCCATTTAATTCCTTAGCAAAATCCTTTCCTCCAGAGCCCACAAATTATGCAATTAGAACTTTTCCTTATGTTCTTTTTACACTAGTACTGTCAGCCTTTTAGAGAGAATTGCTTTTAAAGTAGGACCTGTCTTCCTATTTCCTGCATTGCTTCAAAATCAATGCCATTGCCTAAAATTAATAAAATAGATATTTAGAATAAATTACATCAGTAAGACTATCACATACAAATTCATGGAAAAAATCAAGCATAAGCACAGCTTAGAAGTTAAAACTTTGACTCTCTCTACAACTGAAAAAAGTGGCACCATAATAAATAACTGAACCCCCTGTAAGGAAGGAATAAAAACAAAAAACCAAAACAGCGACAGTCAAAGTACCATACAGAAATGATGCAATCCACTACACACTATGCTGTAAAAAAATGTTCATTGCTGCATTAACTTAACGCCTAAAATAGAAGCATAAACTATCAAATCAACGACAAAGATTTCTAGAAAGCCTCTTTCAGTGATGTATGCAGGTACCTGGACTAGACATGTCAAAGATTTCACAAAATTCTGTCTTGCCAAATAATTTTTCTTAAATCAACTAGTCTTACCTGTGTTTGGATATCATCCCCAGTAACAATATTTCCAACTGCTCTTAATGCAGGGGATACCACCTTGTAATCATTATGCCTGGAGACAAATATTATATTGCTTGATATTACCAAGTGTTAAAAGAATAATTTTGCATTTTCAGCAAACAATGGTTCACTTCAGGTGCTAAGTATTTAGTAATCAAAAACATTGTATTACTTATGGACCTTCCCAGGTTAGCTACATTTGACTATTACAATCCCACAACTGAATTGCTGATTCAAAAACCTCTGTGGAGCAGCACAACTTAGGGCAATCGGCCCATCAGATCCATTATCAAATACAATACTGGAACATGTGTCATTCAATATCCACAGAAACAGAGGGGCTGTTACGAGGTATATACTAAAGCTTAGTATGTTTTGTAAGCAGAATTATCCCTTTGGTGAGTCAATCATCATAGAGGCCAGCACATGAAGTCCATATTCAGGTGCCTGATGTGCGGGGGAAGGAAATGACGTAGTTCTAGAGTGTCTATGGAAGAGAAAGCAACCTTCCCTCTCCTGACAGCTATAAATATGAGCTTTTCATGGGGAAGTGTGCTGAGCTGTCTGTGCTGGGAACTACTACCCCAGACCTACTTTGCAGTCCCATGTGAACACCAGGATTTAGTCTCCCTTTCCAGGAAAATAATGAACTATAACCCAAATATATTGGAACAGTTTAAAAGTGGCTCTAGCCACTGAGTCCAAGAACTGTATGTAAAGCAACTATACACCCTAGAAAGGAAAATACAATAAAAAGTAACAGTGAAATAAAATACAGTAAAAAGTAACAGTGAAATAAAATACATAAATAAATAAGGTAAATTAATTTACAGTTCAACATTGGTCTTCAGTCTCTGCCCTTCTATTCCTTCATGTATATGAAATCCTACATTAAATTTTAAAGAATACAAAGGAGTACTTCGGAGAAAACTTTTTTCACTGTCAATGTCAGGAATAATTGCAGGAGCCAAGCAAACTAGCAAGCAGCTTAAAAGATTTCAGACTTAATTCATGTTAATCACTTTTCACAAAAACAAATTAAGACTTCAGGTGAGAAAACACAGCTCAATTTTAGTATTAATAGTACTATAAGAGAGTTATTTGGTGAGATGAAGACTTACATAAGCAGCTCTACCAATCTTCGACACACTCCAGAATCAATAACAGCTTGAATTTTATCATTGGGACCATCTGAAAGGTAAGAGAGGGCCCAGCAAGCATCTGCTAATACATCCGGGTCACTGCTAAACAACAGTCTTGATAAAACATTTAAGCAAGGAGCAACCTAGGTTAAAGAAAAACATTGCATAAAATTAGTTGTTCCGTGCTTTTCAAGTTTCAGAGAACACTCTGCAAAGGCATAAATGTGCAAAATGAACTAGACCATCTTAACACCACTTGGAACCTGAGAGGTGCCTGCTGTGCAGCCTGAGAAATTCATATTCTTTGTAGAACTTAATTCTTTATCATACATGGGTTATGCAAATTCAGTCTCTATTATGTGTCCAACTGCTGCTGTTGCAAAGAGCAAAAAGCAGAGGACCTATTCTTATTAGCAGCTGCCTATAGGGCATCCTTTTCCTGTGAGATTTTGTATTCAAGCTGCAAAAAAAATTCTTGTTTATTCACTACCAGAACAAAACTCTAGTAAAGGATAAAGGTCAGGCAGAGTCATTGTGAGGTGATCAATTAACTGACATCAGAAATCGCCCCTTTTTGTTAATAATTCTTCAAGAAATAATAAGTAGCAATAACTACTAGTTAGTAATTACTAACTCATGAGGTAAACTCTCTCCAGATTAACTTTAATGATTGTTTAACTTCAGTCTCTTCTACCAGAATATCCAGTGTTCAGCTTTTTGAAAGTCATTAACCTTACCAGAAATTAATTTCATACTGAAAATAAGCTGAAACTCCTACTAGTCTCTACAGTCTTTATAGTCACATACTAGAGAGAAGAAAGCTTTAGCTTTCTGATTTCTCAAAATTACTACTTTATTATACCTTACTGAAGTCTGGAGGTGGGTTCTTTCCTCTACAAAGATTTGAGAGCGCCCAGACTGCATTTCTAGTTGTTGTAAGACGATTTGAATTTGTTAACAATCTGTGAGAGACAATAATAATAAAAAAATTAATTTCTTATTAAAATTTAGATAATTTTATGACTATTGATACCAAGAGAATATCAAATAAGGAACAGAAAATCTATTCTTGGTCACTAGTTTAAATTTATCTTCATGTCTTACATGCTGCAACTATTTTCTTAAAATCAACTGAATCTGAGCAATTATTTTGCATAAATTTGGGATGTCTCATTCCCAAATCACATACATGCACATAAAGTAATCAACTGCTTATATGAAAAAATCACTCAACTAAACATTTCTGCATGCAACCCTGCATGGAATGAACTTTGATGTTTTCATTCAGAGAACGTGATTAATAATAATAAAAAAATTAGTTCCAATAAAGCTGTAACTTGGAAGTTCTTGTAAAAAAATCGACACATTATTTTTGTTTTTGCCAAATAGAACATGAAAGATTCAACACCTGAAAAGTCAGGCTCACTTATGGATACATACCGAAATGTCTAAAATATTAATTCTTTAAGCCCTGAGTGAAGGTAATCATGTTCTCTTCTGCTATTCCAAGCTCTTTTACAAATGTTGTAAGTTTTTTTATTACTTTAAGAGGTAATAAACTGAGCAACATTTGTGTTGTGCAAATTTTTCCCTGTGATGAAAATACTATGGCAAGCACATAGTAAACGCTGGAATGATATTCCTAGTGAAGATAAATCTTCTAGTGGAACATAGCTCATGTAACAACTACTCTGACAGCTCATCTCAGCAAGCAAGTAGATAAATAGTAAAACTAGAGCTTGGAGCTACTGAACAAAGGTGGAGAAAACAGCCTATTGCCTAGGCAGATGGAACCATGCAAATACAAATACAAGTGGGAATTAACTCATGTCTCCCATCCCATACATTCAGAAATCTGACAATACAGAGTTGGCACAATACAGAAATTTCATACCTACGAAGTACAGTATAAAATTCTCTCCTTTTGCAAACACTGAAAAGCTTCCAGTCATGGACTAATTAAAGATATGCATGAAGCTCATGTAATCCAAAACATTAAATTGCTTCTTACTATATCATTATGATTCTCAATTTAGACAAAACTTCTTTTCAAGTAAATTCTAAGTTGATGTTTTCATTTATCTATTCATGTACAACATATTACAGTATTAGTTTACAATACTTACTCCAAGAGAGGTGGCAATATTCCACAGTTCAAAACAAAGTCTCTGCATTCTGCATTATCACCAGCAATGTTTCCAAGAGCCCACACTGCCTTAAAAAGCAAAACATCCAAGTGAATTTACACATGAGTGCAAATCAACTTTTACAAATAATCTATACTTTTTATAGCAAGTATTATAGAATAGAAAAAACAATCCATGAGGGAAAAAGTAGTGACAGTAAATTTTTATCTTCCTGGAGGCAGATCAACAAGATAGTAGGCAAATGGGGCTCAAAGTCTCTCCAACCCCACACATCCCAAAAGAGACATTCATAACTCGTTTTTAAGTAGTTAAAAAATCCCTCAAGAAGCCAGTTACCTGCTCCTGTACATCTTCATGCTCCGAACTAAGCAACTTAATAAAAATGGGAACAGCTCCAGTTTCAATTACAACTTTGGTGTGTAAGAAAGTTCCAGATGCTATGTTTGTCAAAGCCCAAGCTGCTTCAAACTGTTAAGGAATACAAACATAACCATGTTAAACAACTGAACAGTAAAACTTAAAATCATGAGATGAAGTTTGACGTAAGAGTTTCAGAGGTTAATTTTCCAACTCTTTTTTCCTTTCCTCTGAAATACAATTACTGTTATAGTACTCTCCATACAATAAAATACCTGGCATTGACAAAATCTCCATTTAATAAGAACCTTCAGTAACTACATTATTTTTAGGTTTTGGCCTACAGAACTGAAGAAGATTCCGAATCACTATTAACTAGTACAAATACCTTTTGTTTACTCAATATTAGGTTAATTCTTCTATAACAAATGTCCATGAGGCCTAAGTGCTATTCCCATGGGGGAGCAGACAGAACTAGTTACTCCTACCATTAAAGATCTTCTAAAAGGGTTTCAAACATGCCTTTCAGTTTCCTGTAATTTAACATGCCTTTCAGTTTCCTGTAATTTTTCTTTCTTAAGATTTCAGCTGAAAAGTTCTGCAGTATATTCAACACTTAACAAGACAGATTCTGCTCACACATCATTGCGATGATCTTAATATACCACTCTGTAAATCCTCTCAAACACCTCCTGCTTTCAACACCCAAGTTTGTGACCAGTTGAATACATGACCCTAAAGACTACTGTGAAATTCACAAAGTCAAGTCACATTTTTAGCAGCAATAATGAAAACATATGGCTTCACTGGTGAAAAATTATTATATTTGGCTACTAAACCCCCCCACCAAACAAAACGACGTACCTTCCAAAGCTCTTTTGGAAGGTTTCTAATCCCATTCTAAACTCCCGATCAGTACAAGCCAAACTCACCTGCAGAGTATAATTTTCACTCCTCTCTAGAAATTTCACAAATCTCTGTACTACTCCTGGTTTTTGAATTACTTCATCTATAGGAGGATTAGGCTCTAGGGAATAAAAACAAAAATATCTGTGTAAAAAGACCAAACAAATTACTATTTCAGTATGACAAAAGCCATGAATATGATTTGTAGATCTTACAATAATTTAATTTAATCATTTTCTTTTCAAAAGGAGTTACAAACATTTCACTTGAGAATACTGCAGGATCTTCTATATGAAATGCTACAATGTAGTAAACACCCTGTTACATATAATACCAGCAACACATACTATTATCTATTTGGACCTTAGTAACAGATCACAAAACACTGTTCCTTCCACCAATAGCTCAGGTTGGTGGAAGAGCAATTATGGTTACTGGATACTATTTTAAAAGACCAAGCACACCTTTACCTATCATGCTATACACATACCAGCATCACCTTAAAATTGCATGTTTTACAGCCCAACAAAAACAAGTTACAACTCTTCCTTGCCAGCCATGTAATTTTTTTCCCCTTGAGTAGAGAATGGGGACAAGAAGCTGAATCACTGCAACAATTACTCTAAGTACATTAATGTCCAGCTAGTTACTGCCCCGGCCACCTCAATCAAAAACATCCTTGTTTTTTACTTTGTCTGAAAGAAAGCCTTACGGTCAAAATAATGAAGATTTCTGAATTTAGCCATTAGATCAGAAGAGATTTGGCAGTTTATTTATAAACAGAACTACAAGTTTCTGCAAGATCTATTTTAAAATAAAACATAACTAAAGGTTAACTGACTCTAAGCATAATTCATAGTAGCACAGAAGGAAGAAAATAGAAAAAACAGGCAATGTTTACCTACCTTTAGAGAGCAATTTTCTGAATTTCTGAGTTGCTGTGAGCTGTTGATCCGGATCATCCGAAAAAATCATCTGTACCATATCTACCGTAATAACTTCTTCCTAAAAATTGAAGGAGGATTTCTTACAGTGCAGTACCATGCACGCTAATAAATAACATTCTAAACACACTCTGAAGTATTTACCTCTGGAATAGGAACAGTAGAGCTGACGTCAGGATCCTGAATTGGGCTTTCTACCATAGATTCTTCATTTCCCGGGAGAGACACATTCCGGCGTTTAAACAGCTGAACAAAGGGGAAATTTTTGGGAGATGTTAGAAGTTACCAAAGTGTGGGTACTGATGACATACACTTGAAGAAACGCTTTCACCAATACCAGCCAAAGAACTTTACCTACTCTCCTTCCTATTCGCCAATGCAAGGGGAATTCTATACAAAAGTTTAAATAACAAAAAAAAGAAAAACTATCATATCTGTATCTATAGGCTAAAATCATCAACACACAGGCAACGTTTGTGTTTCAGCACACTGCATTCCTCCCTTCTACAAAAGACTTCTAAGCAACACCTGTATTTTATACCCAGCTGAGGAAAGACTAAACCAGAAACAAAATTTTCATATAGAGGAGAAAAAAATAATGTAGCTTCAAGGTGAACTTCCAAACCATGCAACATTGAACATTCTCCATGTCCAAAAATTGCTTTACAATTGGCTGCACACACTGCTTATGCTCACAATACATACCAGCGCTGTAGTAATTAATAAACTATATTCAATGAGTGTCTCTTCATTTTCTGGCATACAGGCAAAACATTCACATCAACCTGCTCTCTTCTAGACACCAAACATAAATTTTTATCTGTATTCCAGTATTACACTTACAACTAGTGTAACCAACATTTTTAAGAATATTACATTTGTACCTTTAGAAAGAAATTACAGACTCTCAGTCTGTCTAAGATTTCACTTATATGCATAATAATGAAACCAACTATCAATCCTGATAGTTTTGTCCCTCTAGGTGTCTACAGACCTAGGTTTCTGCTGTTCTACATGTCCAAAATTGCCAAATAGCTCCATGTTTACATCCAGCTCTTCAACAGAAACCTAAACCAAGGCATTCTCTCCCTTGTTTGACACACTTATGGGTTGGGCATAATTCTGGACACAAAACAACTACAGAATCCTGAAGGTAAATGAGGCTTAATTCCATTTAAACCCACAAAGGAAGAAGAAACAACATTTCACTTCTGGAAGACCAGCCAGTCTTTCTAGCACTCAGCAAGGATACAGGAGCTCTTGGTTGAAAAAGCAAGGATACAGGAGCTCTTGGTTGAAAATTATAAAATTGTTTGGTCTTTCTACCAGTCACAATTTTTTCTGGAGCACAGGTGGTGTCACCCCCCTACATAAACTAATTCTCAGGGCAGGAAAAGCTGAAAAACACCAGGGTCCAACAAACTAAGACCAAGGAGAGTGTAACAGTAGTCGCATTGTTACAACAGTCAGCATAGGAGAGGAAACACTCATTATTTTCATAATTTATCTAGGGAGCCTTTACTAGAAAATATATAAACAAAACTTTCAGCAGGAATTGCAACGCAGTTACCCATTCATAGGTAAGTGCTCCAGTGCCACACCACTTCTGACTCTTACCCCCCTGGCCCAAATAATTGAAATTCTTTTTCCATGCACCGCTTTCCCAGTAGAAGGGTAAGAATTCCCACCTCAGAGCAGACTGTAGATCAGAGCCTGGGACACTATCTAGGCTGTGGGAGATAAACTCATCCACTTTAGACCAAATAGAAAAACAAACTACATTCCTTACCTTTCCTGGCAAGAAACCAAACATTTTGTGAAGAGGAACTATGACAAACTATTAAATAGTACAATGTTCCATGTACTCTGATCACTAAAAATTCAATGAGAACAACTGCAAATGTTTGTATAATGGTTCAGGGACACTAACTGGTAACCACTTTAATAAACTGATTGTAGAAGAGCTCTTAGGCAATTTGAAGCATAGTATCAAAGATGAAAATAATCCTCTCCCTTCACACAGCAAAACTTTGACCCCAAGTCTAGCAGAGAATGCAAGGTTTCAAATCCTTACTGGAAATATGACTGTTCTTTCGGTCTAGTTTCACATGTTTGAACCTAGACCACGGATTAAAATTAAAAGGCCCAGCACTGTCCTCTGTGTCCCAGTAACTTAAAGGGACTTCTGTTCATTTTTTTATGATCCTATTGAGAGGTGCCTGATGCTTCCACAATTTCAAAGAAAACAGACATTCAACCTGGCATTTCTGGATTCCACTCCAGAGGATGAGTCTGCTCAACTCCTTTCAGGCTCCTGAATCCAGCTCCAGAGGCATGGAACAGTGAACAGCTCACCGAGACACTTACCTGCTCTTCTCTTTTCTGTTTCCGAAGCTGGATCCCCTCCTCCTCTCTTCTCCTGCGCATTTCTTGGGGATTAAGAGCATTATTCTTGTAGCTTTTCATCCTGAAGTTATCTTTACCCGGGCTTGCCATGTTGTCTGTTGAAAAAATAAAAAATTACTCAAAATTCTCTTGTGCTACAAAAATACCTATAGCAGCACTATGTATTTCTGCATCTGTCTGCAATACCCAGTTCATCAACAAAAGTCTTTAATGCAGAAATCACAGAAAACTTATGCCTAGAAAGGCATTTCCAAACTGCAGTTTCAACTACAGTTCATCTCAAAGATCAGATAGAGCATTAAAGGGTATAAGCTACTATAAAAAGAAGCTCTGCATCTTACAAGCAAACTGAAAAACAAAAAGCAAAGGCATCACACTGCTAAATTTTGATTCTCTCAGCAAGCAAGCAATGAAATTTCCTTCCTCCTCTCAAAAAGATGACATTAAATAAGGACAAATCCAAGAAAAAAAGCTTCAGTAATTACTGCTTCATTTAATACCTTATGGCATTATTTCTTTACTTTCACTATCTCACAAACATAACAGAATCTAAGGGCTACTCTTTTCCTTCTTAACTGTGTGCAGGAAAATAATTTAAGGGTCAGTAGCACCCAGACAGGAACTCTTTTTCATTTAAAACTAACAAAATTATTGTCTCACGCCAATTACCAGTTCTTTTAATGGATTTAGGAGATTAGAATCTGACTGTCATTTCAGGTATATCAGCTGTGGAAAGATAAAAGTGATACTTCACAATTCTGTCATCAGAATGATCAAACAGAGTAGAAAAGGTTGTTAAAAGCATGGTGGCTTTTTTTAAAGTCAGAACTGAAGCCTTCATCTGAGAAACAACTGTCAAAACCAAGACTCTACACAAACTATCACTGGTCTGGAATTCTACAAGGCGAAAACATGTAAACTACATCTCCTGAGCTGTACACAATTCTCTGGAAACTTCCATGCTGAGACAATTTGTTTTGGCGTTTTTGTTTGGTTTAGGTTTTGTTGTTTGTTTTGTTTTTTATCAGCAGCACCAAGGACCACTAAGCAATAAACACAAGCTATGAGAGGAAAGCAGACTGCAGACTTAGGCTGACAAGAAGACAACACCACAAGGACTCAGCAGCCTGTTTCACCCAAGGATTTGCTTCACAAGAACCCAAGTAAACTACTGACATCTCTGCACAAGAGATGTACAATAGTATATATACAGCATATATATAACAGAATAATAACAAGGCTAAGTGTGCCACTGTCAAACACAAATTTCTAGCAATAGCCAGGTAACTTTATTTTCCCAACAATGCTAGAGGAGTATCTAATCCTAGAACACCATTCCTTTTTACTCGTTCATGCCTTGCTAATTTAGTTGTGCCAATGAAACTGTCAGGCCAAGAAATGGACTGAACAAGAAAATGCTCATTCAAAGTAATCCAGTCACCAGCTCTCTGAAGAGTTAGAGAAGGTCAGCTGGAAGGAAGGTCTCATCAAAACTGCTTTTAAAAAGAAAAGCTGAGAACTTTATAGCTTCAGTCCCCCCAGAAGGCTTTCAATATAGCCATCATAAGGGCAAGAAGACTGGCAGTCCCTGTTTTCACACCTTCTGCATTTGGATCCAAGCAAGCCCGCACTTCTGCACTACAAAACTACACCGTTTTAACATCAAATCCCTCCACCCACGACACCCTGCACTGCACCAACCTGTTGTGCATAGTCTAAGACACATCATACTACTTTTTTTTTTTATTTTTTTTATAGTCCACATAAAGCTCAGTACACATGGCACCTGGCGGTCCCTGCGCCCCCTCCCCGGCGGGACGCTGTTCACAGCGCGGAGGGACTGACCGGCCCGAGCCCGCCAGGACGGCCCGGCCTGACCCTCGAGCGGCCGGAGCCCGACCCGCTCACCCAGCCCGGCTGCACGGCCAGGAGCGACGCTCTGCACCCGCGTCCCCAGCAGGAGGGGCAGAACGTCCCCTGCACCAGCAGCGAGGCAGGGAAGGGGGAGGATGGCAGAGCCCTCCGGCCTGAGGAAGAGGACAGCCCGTCCCCGTCCGGACCGAGCTGCCGTGGGGGCAAAGCCCCGCCGGACCAGCGGCACACCGGCCTGCGCCGGGAACGCCGACCGCGCCGGGCACGCCGCCCCACAAGCGGTGCAGCCTCTGCTGCCCGTACCCGCCGGGTCTGGGCGCTCTTCCCTCCTTACCCATGGCGGCGGCCCGCCCGGCGCCCGGGGCCGAGAGAGGCACGCTCTGTGCTGGGATGGCTCCGCTCCGCTCCGCCGGCACACGCACACGCACACACACCCAGGCAAGATGGCGGACGCCGCCCCGCCGCGCGCCGCACCGGCCGGGGGGCGGGGCCGGCGCTCCCAGCAGGCTCCGCGCGGGGCGGGAGGCGGCCATGGTGCTGTGCCGGCTGTGCGGGCAGGCCCTGCCCTCCGAGGCGGCGGCCCGGCGCCACCTGCACCGCCCCGCCCTCTGCCGCCGCCAGCCCCGCAGCCCGCCCCGCACCGCCGCCACCCCGGGCCGCGACCAGCTCCTCCAGTGCATGGACACCGCCCGCCCGGAGCCGGGCCCGCCGAGCCCCCAGTGCCCGCTGTGCGGGGAGGCGGCGGGGCCGGAGCTGGAGGAGCACCTCAGGGCGCGGCACCGGCACCTGCTGGGAGACCCGGGCACCCGTGAGCGGCGGGAACGGAGGGAGGGAGGGAGGGAGGGAGGGATTTCTCCGCGGGGATCGGAGAACCGGCCCGGGGGTAAAGTTGGAGCAAAGGAGGTATTTAGATACTGGAGTTTATTCTAGGCGTGGCCAGAAATTTGTTTTGACTAACTGGCCGAAATGCTGGTAGTTTTTTCAGAAATGTAAATGTGTTATCTTTGCTACCATCGAAGACTCGTATTTGTGACGTAACAGGCTACATGTGCTGACGAGATAAATGTTGGTTAGGATGTAAACCACACTGCATAATCTGTGATTAGAATGTTTTTCTTAACAAGAAAAAGCCCCAAGAACTCACCCACCCCCCCCCTCCCAGGTCGTAGCACTGAACAGCGTTTTGCTTCCATGCGTGTAATTAATGCAGAGCTTGAATAATTTACTTGTTTGCATGCCAGTTTCTCCTTTAAAATAGTGGTATTGAGGTGTTTCGGGTTTTTGTGTGTTTAGCACGTTTCAGAAAACGGTATTTTGCAGTGTTCCATTAAATCCCTCTAGTGAATTTAGATGATTATACCACCAATTTTTCCTCCAACCAGTCATAAACATTTAGCTGGGACAAATGCCTTCCAGAAACTGCTGACACAGGATATCAATTCTTGTGTTTTGTGAACTGAGAAAGGTGCAGGTAAAATCAGGGATTCGAGGAGAGCAGTAGAGATGGAGTCAGGACTTGTCTGTGGTTCCCAGTGACAGAACAACAGGCAGTGGGCACAAGTCACAATATGAGGAATGCTGTTTAAATGCAAGGACACGTCTTTCTACTCTGAGAGTGGTTAAACACTAGAATATGTTCCTCTGGGGAGTTTGTGAAGAGTCTATACTTGGAATTATTCCAAAAAATGACTGGGAAAAGCTGTGTGTAACTAAACTATTTAATATGACCATTCTACCTTCTACCAGGGACTCGATGATCTCCAGAAATCCTTTTGAGCTTTACCTGTACTACGTGGTACCCTCAATAATAATGCTAAAACTGCTGAGGAGATGCAGGAAAATCAACAAAATAAGAATGACAGCACTTTCTAGTCTTTCAGCTCAACAACTGCTGTGTTATTACAGGAATGTTAATTTTTCCTGTTAGCAGAACACATCTTCTTATGAATGGTTTGATATTTCAGACTAAGCATTTCTTGATACAAATATTGTCACAGCAAATTGGGATCTGTAAGTTAAATGGGGCAGAACTTAATCGAAAGAAGGAAAATATGTCTTAAAATTTTCATGTATTTAGATACAAATTCTTAAGTGATGAAGAGAGTAACAGCTGTGTAGAATTTGCAGCCTTTCACTGGGAAATTTCAGTGGCAACACAAACTTCCTTACTGTGTATTTGTCTTAGATTGTCTATCAGTTAGGGGATGATTCTAGCAAAAATCCACTTTGCATTTATTGCATTTATCAAAAAGCTGCATTTCTTTTTCAGACACAGGAAATGGTGAACAGCTCTATGAATGTCCTATGTGTAGTCTTACCTGTACAAACATTCAGATTCTTGAAGAACACGTGGAGTTACACTTAGAGGAGCATAACTTTTCAGAAGGTATGTGAAAGGATACAGGCTTGGTAATATTGAAAGCATTTGCAAATATTTGCATGCTGTAGTGTAGAATCTCACATAAAATTTAAAATAAATATTTCTGTATTTAAAGCGAACTTGGACACATGTATAATGAAGTTAACTAAGGTCCTATCACTTGCCTATGTGCTCTATTTAATTACCATGCTAATAAAGAAATCTTTTTCTATGCATGGTTGCTAAGTAAATGAAATGCCAAAAGAAAAACTTCAATGTTTAAAAGACAGTGGTATAATACATTTGCTTTTCTAGCTCTGTAGAAGGTTTTCATAAATGGAGTTTACAGTGGCATCTTCCACTGTGATGAATTGAGAGTTTATAGCTTATGAAAACTTCATTTTTTTTTCTCAATTCATATCTGTAAATACTTTGCTGATTCATTAAACGTGGTGTTAAAGTAAAAGATCTGAATTGATTTTATTTTCTGACATGGCTAACAGAATCTTAGAGATTCCTTATTCAATTCTCTAGTTGTAAATTTTTGTCACTTCCTTATGAGACTGCTGGCAATGGTCTTAGATGCTATTAAGTGGTATTAAAGGAACTGTGACTTCTTGCTAACAGTGCAGTGAAACACAGTAAACAAAAGCTGTCTTCTCAGTGGTACAGGTACGTGCATTATTTCCCAAGTAATTGCTCCAGTAACTACATAAAGTTTGTCCAAGTCAAGAGTCTGAGTCTTGGTAGGCTGAATGCAGTATTCCTGTTCAGTGTTCATTGCTAATAGCACAAAACAGTGCAGGGTGCATCTCCTGAAATTAATGCCCAGTTGTGTTTACATACGTCTGCTTAGAAAGGAATCTCTAAAAATTAAACAAATGATCCCTCAAAGCATTACTAACATCCTGACCAAGTCCCCTCACTTTGGAATGTTGTTCTGGGGTAGGTGGAGACATTAGAGATCTAGAGCTGGCTCAGCAACTCCAGACTGAAGAAGATGAACGGCAGAGATCAGAAGAAGAGAAGCGAGAGAGGGAAGAATTTAAAAAGCTGCAGGTACACTCTTGTTTCTAAATGGTAAACTTAAAACCAGTTGTGCCTTTAGAAGCTGAGTATCTTGGAATTGTAATGTCCTGGAATGGCCTTACCAGGTTGGACGGTGCAAGCCACACAGTCTGTGTTGAGGTAAAGGTGCAGGGATGGGTTGGAAGCAAATTCGGTGTCTTGGCAATGCTGATCCTAGCAGAGTTCTGGACATGGCAGCCTTGAGCTACTTGGCTTTACAGCTTTGAGTGGTGCTGGCTCAGGATGGGGCTGGCTGCTCCCTGTGCTTGCTGTTCTACTCTCCCACCACACCTGCTGCCTGTGCTTCAGCCAGCTCTAGTGCTCTGCCTTGCAATGCAGCCTGGAGCATATTCCCTGCCAGAATGCCAAAGGCTCTGAGCATCCTGGTTGTCCTTTACTGGAATACCATCACCTGCTCCAGGTCCTGCTTCCCTGTCTCCCATCTGACAGCCCTGGTAACTCACTTCCCACTCTCACTACCTCCTTGCCAGACTGCCTCTGTGCCAATGGCTCTGCCAAAAGGGAGTGGGGGGATGTGTCTGCTGGTCCAGGTGTGGCTTTCCTAGTCCCATATTCATGTTTGGGAATGAAGCTTGATCTTCAGCTCTAAAATAATTGTAATTCTGAAGCTTTTATGGCTCCCAATTTTTCAAAGTTACTGATAGGGATTTTGAGAAACTGCACAGACAAAAGATGAATTTTGAAAATGTGATTTAAAGCATGCACATTCCATCCCTAACAGAGACAGTATGGCTTGGATAATTCTGGTGGCTTCAAGCAGCAATTTCTAAAGAATATGGAAAGAGAAGTTGATAGAGGAAGGATGCTGCCCTTTGAATATCATAAGAGAAAAGCGGACATGATGGAAAGTTTGGCTTCTGGTATTGATGATGGGAAAACGAAGACATCAGGTAAAGATGATGAAATTATACAACTAAAACTGTACTTTTTAGACCTTAGGTTGTAGTGACCAAATCAGTCTTTAACAAAAGATATAATTCACTGTTTAGTATTGGTCCTGTCCTGTGTGTGTTCTAACTTGCAGTCTGTTTTTCTTTTTTTTTTTTTTTTTTTTTTTTTTCCTTCCTTTTAGTTTCTCCAGGAAAAATAAGCTAAAAGGGAGTAAAAGGTTTACATAGTATGCATAAGTATTGCTGTGTTTTTAAGATGATGTTGTACTGGAGGTGGCAGGGGCATAGAAATGTTTTGTTGGTGATATACTTTTTCCATATCATAGTTCCTTTGATTATCAGTTTATAATTTAGTCCAAGCTGTTTAATTTAAAATAACTACTGTGTACCAACAGTGAAAAAATAGATTTAGTTTTGAAAGCTTCATAGCACATAAATTCATCAAAGTATAGACCACTGAAAATAAATAGGGGCAATATCCAGTGCTTCTGTGATTTGGGCTCTAAATGTAATGAAGTTTTAAAATAAATTGTATTAATCTATATCTGTTCCAAGTTGGAGAAGGAATCTTCTGGTAAATTTAGTAGTTCATTTTACAGGTAAACTTCATATTTTGTCTTCCTTTAGGAGTCATTGAAGCATTGTGCAAGTACTACCAGAATGAGAACAAAGATGTGAGGCGTGTGTGGCTTTCAGCAGGAGTAGATCATTTCCACTCATCTTTGGGCGACAGGGGCTGGGGTTGTGGTTACAGGAATTTCCAAATGCTCCTGTCCTCACTGCTGCAAAACAGCTCCTTCAATGACTGCCTGAGAGGTACTGGACAAAATGCTGTTTGTTCCACGTGCCTTGGATGACAACCTCCTGAGTGATGTTTTGCCTTTTCATTTACACAGCAAGTCTTACAAGGTCAATGATACCTTTTAAGTGGTTGTTATACCACTGGAAGTTACTGTGGAAGAGCCAGAGATGAATACTGGCAAGAAATGATGTGGTTGAAGTTTTACCTTTAGTATTTTTGGTGCATCTTTGTAACATCAACTGCCTGTTATAAAAGAAGCTGAATATTTTTAATTAATAGACTATTTCAGTCACTGTAACAACAATTCAAAAGCTTTTCTGTTCCAGATACTACACTAATTCCTAGTATCCCAAAGATTCAGTCCATGATTGAAGATGCCTGGAGAGAAGGTTTTGATCCTCATGGGGCATCTCACTTCAACAACAGATTACATGGTTCCAAAGCATGGATAGGAGCATGTGAAATTTATTCACTGTTAACCAGTCTCAGGATAAAGTAAATATTGATTTTTGTTGTGGTTGTTATTTTTAACTGCTGATTTAAGTGCTGTACCTTTAAAAGTTAGAATTTCCAACTGTGTGATGACAAAGCCACCTTATTGACTAAATTTAACCATATATGAACAGATCTGATTTTAAGGCAGCATGAAGCTGTATAACTACTTGGAGGTACATGTAACTACTTATAAGAGGTACATAAACTGAGTAACTGCTTAGATCATTGAGACTTGATGCAGAATTATGCCACGTATACATAAATTAAAGCATTGATTAACAAGTTCATTTCTCTGAAAGTTTCTTCTCAAGAAGAATCTGAATTTCAGCTATTTTCTATGGGTTTTAATTGGATTATCTAGTGCACATGCATCATATACAAAAAATGTAACATTAATTTTTTGCAAGTTTCATAAGTTCTTGTTAGACTGAACAGAGTAGAGCACTTCTTTCTTACGTAATAAATTTTCCAATTTGGAAAGCATATGCTCATTGCTTTGTAATTATGTGTCCCCTACTCCTGTATTAAAAAACAAGAAAGTAGTAAGGACCACTGGGTGCAGGAGGCAGGGATTTAGAGGTGAAAAAATTGTTTTAACAAGCAACCTGCTTGAAATTTTATTGTTGTTTTCATTCTCCATGTTTTGTAGGTGCCAAATCATTGACTTTCACAAACCCACTGGTCCTATGGGTACACACCCTCGCTTGTTTGAGTGGATTTTGCATTACTATTCTACAGATAATGAAGGTGGTGCAAAAGTGGTGTGTACTTCCAAACCACCTATCTACTTGCAACATCAAGGTCAGTGTCACAATATGCTGGTTTCTTACTGGTCTCTATCTCTCTTTATACGTACTGCAGTTCAGAGCAGCATTTTTTAGTCCTTCTTCATTGAATTGAAGGCATGGTTTTACTTCCCCTAATTTTCCTATTTAGTAAGAGCAACATTAAAGTTTGTATTTTTATTGGATAGAAAAGCTGAATGTGATTGGGATCTCAGCTTTTTGACATGCACTCTTATAATTATCTTCTTAAATTTTGAGTAGTGCCTTCCTTAATCTGAAAATCAGTTGTATGTTACAAGGTAGTAAATGTGATTTATGTCTTTCTAAACTACTGAAACTCCTTATTTTGATATTAGGTCATAGTCGTACTGTTGTTGGAATAGAGGAGAAGAAGAACAAAACCTTATGTTTGCTACTGTTTGACCCAGGATGTTCTTCCCAACAAATGCAGAAACTGCTGAAACAAAACAGTGATGGAAGTGGTCTCAAACTACTTCGGAAATTTGTGGGTAGCCTAAAAGAAAAGCAATACCAGATAGTGGCTGTAGATGGGGTGCTTTCTTTGGAAGAGAAAGCTGTAAGTATCTGAGAAAACAGTTTCTGTTTGTGAAAATTTAAGACCATTTGCATCTCTTCTTTGAATGCATATGCATATATGGTTGCATGGTGGATTTTTTGCATCTTTTCACTTTCCTTTATAGTTTTCTCTTGTGCTTTCTGTTTATATAATCCCAGGATATCAAAATCAAAACCATCTTGCGTATAAATGGATGCCACCTTGATGCAACTGACAACTTCTAGGTCTTGTATGAAGCTTTCAGCTGCTTGCAGATGTAAATTAGGCTTTTTTAAACTTTCCATTTTCTTACAGTGCTTTCTAAATAACTGACCATGATAGTGTTTGTAATTACATTCAGAGGTTTGAGCTAGTGTAAACTTTATAAATCCTATGCATATGTTTGACTTTGGGGCATTTTACCTTTTTTAAGACCTTAGAAGTTTCCAGCAGATTGTCAAATACAATTATACAAATACAAATGTCAAATTGTTTCTTAAGTTTTTACTTTCCTACACTAACAAATTGATTTGGAGGACCCATGTTCCTATTCTGTGGTGTCTTATCAGCACTGTTCAGCATGTTCAAGCTTCAGGACACACTTTTACTTAAACTGAAATAACTGGCAACTGAATCACTTGCTCAATTCTATTTAATGTGTATGTTGAAATGAGGTATTTTCTTAAGTGTTTTCTGGCTCTGAACATCAGAAATATCAGTGAAACATGGCCATCCTCTACACCTACTGAAAAAAGCCTTGAAATTCAGAACACAGTGTAAAAAAAGTGTTGTTTGAGATTTGGTGAAGGTAGTGATGTTCATTTGTTTTTGGTATGCCACTTCTTTTCAAAAATGTGAAAAGAAGTTGTTTAGCACATTGTCTTGGAAGCTCCCATTTAATTAAGATGAAATGTAACCCCTAACACTCGTTAAGATTACTAAACTACTAATTTGGAAGAAGCTCTTTAAAGTGCTGGTTTTGTTCATTGAAATATTTTTTTTTCCTCTCTCCCCACCTGTTTTTAGGCTCGCTGCCGTGCTTCTCAGGTCTTAACAGCAGAGAAGATTCCTTAAAGGATACCTTTGTAACCTGCTTCTGGAACTTGCTGGGTGCAAAACAATAAAATTCTGGACTGTGGACCCTAACTCACTTTTTAGACTTAAACTATGTCCCCATAAATTCTTGGGAGCTCTAAGGAAGCACAACACTGGAGTAAACCTGTAGTTTTTGTGTTCAGTCAAAACTCTGGCATCCGGATACAAATGTAACTCTGAAGTATTGCAGTCCTTGTCTTACTAGAAAATGTTATTTTCTTTGTTGCTTAGAATTAGCAACACCTACTGTCTTGTAGCAAATTATGCACTGTTGTTAATGAGCAGTGGATAAAGATAGTTATGCAACTACTTAATTTGAGTTCCTGGTCATGGTTTACCTCTGTAAATGTGTTTATGCTGCCACTGTGACCAGTCCTCTGTTTCTTCACGATTCAGTCTGTTCCACCAGGAATTAGTTTACTAGTAAACTTTTTAATTAGCTGGCTTGTCTACATGTACCACTTGAACACATGCACTTAGGAGGTGGATCAGTGTTGGCATTGGCTAAGAGGTGAAAAGCAGTGTCCAAAATAGAGTGTGTGTGTTTTAGGTGCTGTGCAAGACAGTCCTTTGGGGTAGTGGAAGAAAATACTCCTTTTGTACCATGAATGAATAAAATTAATATATTTTTTAAGAGTGTTTATTCTATCTTTACTTCATTGGTTTTTTAAAAACTTCTAATTTTTTGTGTGTTTTATAATGTATGTTTCAAAAAGACTGCCTTTTGACTAGCGCCTCTGTTGTGCAGGGTTAATTTCATTTAAGCGACTGGAGCTGTCTGTGGAAACAGTATCTTGGGTATTTGAGGCACTTTCCTGTTCCTAGGATGTGCTGCTCTGATTGAATGTAAGAGCCCTGCCCCTCCAGGAGGGGAGCTGGAGACTGGGAGGGATGGTGGAGTGTTGCAGGTAGCACAGGGTGTTTCTGCTTTACCAGCTCTATCATGCGTCCACCTATTGTAACTGGAGTTTAGATACATTCCTTTCATTTAGACTCTCTTTTATGCTGAGACCTAAATACAGGTGTAAGTAAGAGCCTTACCAGTAACCTCTTTCTCGCATGTTTCACAAGCTCTGGCAATAACTTGTCATTTTTGGAAGCAGTGAACGTGAACATGTACAGATACTACAATCCATACATCACTGATTTTTCTGAAATACGCATGAAATAATAATTAAAAAATAGTTATGAAAATGCAGGGATTTCAGTAGGTATGTAGAAGTGGCCTATAAGCTGTGAAAGGTTTAAATACTTAGGGGACACTAGAGGGGCTCAAACTAGGGGAAGAGAGAGTCTCCCAGTTCCCAGAAAATCAGCTCCCTTATTAGCCCTGGTCTGTGAGGCAGGTGTCAAACAGATGCAAGGAAGGAAATAAAAGGAGAAATGCCAATAATGCAATCATAATTTGGATGCAAAATCCTAGGCTTTGCAGCACGCTTGAGATTTTACCCACAGCATCATAATGTAGTAGGCACCATCCTCTGAATTTTAACTCTGGCACCAACTATTCAAAACACTCAGCCTGTTCAAAACTAAATTCGCTCTGGTCAAGGTGCAGTGTTGTAACTCACTATTGCTTCCATGTATTACAGTGCATGCTTTGGGCTGAGGCAGTTAAAAATTGCATACAAGAAAGGTTGTCAGCACCAGGATTTTAAATTACTATAACTTTGTCAAAGTTTATAAATGGGATTTTATTCACATAGTAAGAATTAGTTTCAATCTAATCCAAAGTACATATGCAAATTTAAATATCCCAGCTAAACTTTTTCCAGCAAAAAAACCCCTTGTCTCTGTTCATTTCAGCAAACTGACACACACACAACCAAACTTACTCTCAGTCAAATTCCCTTTTATTTCACCAATGTTAATTGCTAACAAAGCTAAAAAATCTGCCATTCAGACTGAGTCACTAAAACTTCTTCCAAAGACCTGGAGGAACAGACTTTATGCAATTTTTTTTGTCACTTCAACCCTTATTATTTCCTCTGCTTTGAATTAGAACAGCAAAAACACGTTTTCACATTTTAGCTTGTTTTACATAATTTTAACATTTTTATGCTATACATTCTCTGCATGAAAGCCAATAAATATGTTAGTGTGAAAACAGACTAGAAAATTTCATTATTCTAGAAATATAATTCATGAGAAACTTCCTTTCATATGTAGATGACTTATCAGTGATCCACTTGGAAAATTTTCAGATTACCATATTTGCACAGACTACACAGGATTCTTGGATTTGAACCAAATGTAGAGAGCTCAAATTCATTCCTTTTATGAAAAAATACATTTTAAACATACACAGCTGGAAATGGAAAGCAGCCTTAGGAGTTAAATGGGGTTTTATGCAGCTGAGTTGAGACATACCAGAAATAAATTAAGTTCAGTGCTCATGATCATTTTAAAGCATCCTAGCCATTACACAGGAAGCCGGATGTAGTAACTACAAAGCTTTCAATCCAACTGTATCTTTGGAAAAGACAAGATTTAATACCACATTAGCTCACAATTTTTTTAATGTATCTGGTAACTGTTGGGAACACAGATCCTGCTTATTGCTTTGAAACATAAAACATTATCGTTGATATCTAGATGCTTATCTAGAGTTCTTAGTAGCCAAAATTAAAAACAACACAGGGACAACAGTAGGAACAAAGGCACATGGTTAATTTATAAAAGTATTTACAAAGTACTTGAACACTTATTTCTATCTAGTAGAAATTCATTCACTTGAATAAAAAAAAGGAAAAAAAAAAAACAGGCTAAAGGACATCATCCTAAACAGATGTTCTCAAGTGATATGAATAGATTCTTATAACCATTATTTCCATAATTAAACTTCTCATCTTGAATATGGAATTTTCAAATACTAAAATTCATAAATCCATTATTCCTCCAAGCAATGTGATACTTTAGTGCAACCCTCTTCAAAGATTGAAGCTGGCACAGTTAAGGCAGTCTACTAACAGTGTTTAAAATTCAGCACACAGTGTTCAATCATTGAGGTGCCTGTCTCTCTGTTTGGAAAGCTGTCTTTTGACACCATCATTCTTCCAGCGCTGCAGTTTCAAACACAGCATGTTTAAACACTGCAGTTCTTGCAGTGTTTGGGCTTTTTGGAGGTGGTAAGGGAGGAGTCTGACAGCTGTTAGCTCCAGAAACAACTCTGAAGGATGGGCAACATCCCCAAGTTGACGTGTAGCTTTACTGCATTCTGTGCTAACCTTCACAGGCTGCCAACACAATGCTTCTAGAACTACACCAGTTACATTCAAACCCAGAGAGCACTCGATAAACCCTGCTGCTGTAATGTGCACTCCACTCATAGTGTTTCCACACAGTCTGCTGCCAAAGGCAAACTAATCTTCCTAAGGTGGGTTTTGATTTTTTTGTATTAGTTCATTGAGGCACACATTCAAAAAAACCCAAACCCTCCCTGAACATATCAACCAAACTTCAAGAGGATTTCACATTCTGGTTTTTTTCCTGCTGACGTGAACTCACCATTTTGAAAACATTATTCATGACTATGGTAAAAAATTTCACTCTAATTGTATGGAAATGGTTTCCACTAGACTTTAATAAGGCTATACAACAAAGGTGACTAGTGCTGTCTATGTACAGCTGATAAATTGGGGCACCAAAACTGACTTGAATTAATAAAAAACTCCACAGAAGAAAAAACAAAAAATAAATAACTGCATAGTATGTGATCCCTTTTATTCACCAAAGCTGCCCATGTGTATCCCAGGTGGAAAACAGCAGAACAGCTGCTCAGCATTCAGATGCAGGCGTGCTTAGTGCTTGCTGTAACATCTTTCCATCTTGCATGTTGCCACATCTCTTCAAAGGACAATTACAGAAGTAGGGAGGGAAAACAAATTAGAGAAAATAGAAAAGCGGTTTCAGACAGATCAGTATTTCTCAATTTTTTCATTTGAAATATTAAAGTAAATTTATTTATAGTGAAAGTCATCAGAAGACCATTCTCCTGGATTTAAAATATGTTGGGTTTTTTCTTTGGAAAAAAAATTAAGAAAAAAGAAAAACAATACACATTACTAAAACCACAGATGCTGTGGCTTTCCTGCCTGCCCCTCTCTCCTTAAATATGTCCATACTGATGACAGAATCAGTTCAAATAAGTCTAATCACTATCTAAATTAACAGGGTTGTAGTCAGGGTCATCCTCTTCATCCTCCAGTTCTAAATCATCCATTTCTTGGAATAAAGATTCATCAACCTCCACATTGTTTCCAGCTGTAAGGAATAGAAAGATACTTTATTTTCATGCAACAAGGAAAATTTTAACAACAACAAAATGACAAGATTTTTTTTGCATTAGTTCTTCAATGTAGGTAGCTGTTAACTTCTTTGGCTTTTTATAATAGATACAGAAAAGTAAATGCCACATTTTATCTTTTTACAGCTAAAAGATTTTTTTCTTTGTATCAAAACCCAGTCAAAAGAAATGTCACACAGAACCTCAGAATGCATTTGGAACATGAAATTAACATTTACATTTGCCAGAAGCAGAGATTCTCCCCAGGACAGCCAAAGCAGGAGCTCAGGACCTCACAGCTGGAATAATTACTACTATCCTAGTGAGATGAATGAACAGGATTCATAAAAAAATCCTTACATACCATATACTGACATACATATATTTGCTTTCAAATTTAAATTTTACAAGCAAGATGAAACTTTGGCTACTTTCATATTTTCTTCTGAAAGAGATGCTGCTGATCTAAGGATAAAACTTGAGGACTGCTATTTTGTTTTTATGTATCAACAGTGACATCTTCTGGTCACCAAATAAAGTTTCTATTACTTCCCTGGACTTGACGACATCTATACAAGATAATGCCATTATCCCCTGAAAATTAGTAATACATGCTAGTGTAATATTAAAACAGACTTAGTAATCTGTTGCATCTATGACAGAATGCAAGCAGCAATAAGAATGGGAGTTTTTAAATCACCAGCAGCAACAGGATTACAAATTAATGCATTAATCCCAAATCATCTGGGCACAGAGCCCAGGTAGAGGCCTGTTCCTCTCCTAAGGCAGCCAAATGTGCCACCAACAAACCATCTTCTTTTTAGGCACTTTGTAGAAAGACAAGATTAAATTATTCCCTGTAGAAGTAACTGAACTTCCCCATTACTACCATTTCAAATTTATACTCACTGACATTCATAAACTTTTTAATTGTTACGTGCAGAAAAGAACCTTGACTCTCTTCTGCCTGTGTTTTGTAATACCAGTACATAATGCAGCTATATTAAAGAACTGTCTTACCTCAAAACTCAGGTATTTGAAACTAGAATACTAAAAAGTGCTACAGCAAATTAAATACGTTTGTTACTGTGAGTATATATGCTTTTATATGCTTTATCTCCAACTGGTTTTCCAAGTTTGGTATTTTTCTAGCACAGGCTTACAGAATTTTTATCTGGCATCAGGTCACTATTTTAGGTAAGGTAACAGGCACATCTGCAGAAACCATGAAAAAGAACTGGGTTGCACAGAAGCAAATAACATTTATTTCAACCTGCAAGATGTTTCCTGTTGGTGTTGAAGTTCAGAGAAAAGGTGACAGAAGTTCAAGACCTGTGCTTGAAATCAGGGGTTAGAAGGCTGGCTAAAAAAGAATAAAAATCAGGGTTGAGTTGTGGGTTTTTATTTTGTTGTTGCTTTTCTTTTTTTTAAATTTTGCTCCCAGTCCAATCATTTAAGCAGTGTAAATAAGATCAACTCAAGCACAAGGCCACAAATAAATACACTTTAGCATCTTGGAAAGGTTTTGGTTTTGAGAAAAGTTAAAATTTCTTCTGTTCAGTCTGCAAAGCAGTACTTCTCAGAAAGTTTTTCCAATGTAAAAGTGATTCTGATGTAAGATGTTAAGTTAGAAATATAACACAGATTTTGCTTAAGAATTTTGACCTATTTTAATCCATTGCCTTTCAGTTGTGGAATCAAACAGAAATTTACCTTCCTCCAAGAACTGGATGTCAGAGGTGTCAAGGTTGTGATCCATTTCAAATAGCTGTTTACCTAGAAATAAAATAAACCAATATATAAGCAAGTACAGTTCTGAACCAAGTATCAACCTAAGGCAAAATCAGTCAGCATATGTATTTTAGTCTTTTCAAATCAACCAGTTCTGTCAGTCTTTTGTTTTTAACTGCCCATTTCTGTAAGTGCCCCATTCTGATTTTTTTTTTTTAATTCATCCAGGATTCATCTACACCAACAAGCTTCCTCCTCTTACATGTGAAATGGGTCATTGTAGTGTTATTAAGACCTTAAAGAAAAATTTTACACCCCACAGCCTGTGTTCAGTCCTTGCTGCTTTAGTCTTCACCTTGCATTCCACAAGAAATCCTCTGTGGGAACTGGAAAGGAAATCAGCTGACTCCTCCACCTTTTTTCATATATTCTTCCATTCAAAAAGCAACTTGCATCTACAAAAGTAACCTTTCTCACTGGGAGGGACAAGAAGAAAAGCTCAGGACTCTTTCCATATAAATCACCTGTCTTCCATCTACATTGTTCATGCAAGCTTCCACAAACTAGCCTGGTTGGTGTGCATGGTAACATCAGAATTACACTAATGACATCCAAGAATAAGCCTGGTTTTAGTTTTGTAAAGGGAAGCTTCTACAAACTACATTTGTATAGAGGAAAACAGACACCACATAACTTTAAAGAACGGAAAAAATAAAAGCCTGATATCTGTAATCTCATCTTTGCAGATTCCCAAATGCATACCCTTCAGAGAGGAATCAAGCATATCCCCTGTCCTGTACAGCTTTTTATGAAACTTAATACCATTAAAATTTCCATCTCTGCCAAATCTCATCAAAACTAGCCAGAAGTGAGGAGAAAACACAACAGTGATACAGCATGACCACATTGGTTATGGTTTTTTTTCAGGTAATCAGGTCAAAAGTAGATACAGCATCACAGGAGAACTCGTTCAAAGCTAAGCCATGCAGACTATGGAGCAGGATGCCAAGACCTATTATCCATATAAAAAATTACTTTTAGACTTGTCATTACAGGCTGTTACCATTTCAGAAATTTCACAACCATTATTGAAACATACCACTTAGCTTATTTTTGCCTGCTTGTTCTTCTTCTTTCATCTTTTTCCTTTTTATTTCTAGAAGCTCTGCATCAAACTTGGCTTTCCAATTAAGGAAATTCTCAATGGTAACAGGGGTGCCATGAAAACGTTGCTGGAAGAATAGAAAACAAGGCTGCAAACACAGCTTGCAAAGCTACAGCTGAAGATAAGCATTCTCTAAATTATTTAAATTACAACAGTCAGATGCACTGCTTGCTGTGGTGTATTCTGAGAAATTTATCCTAATCCTGAGAATATATAAAGAACACATTCTTGTGGTTTTTATCATGGGACACTCCCCTCAGACAACTATCCTGAGGTGGAAACCCTCATGGAAGAACGCTGCATACTCCTTTTGGACCTAGAGTGCAATAGTTCACAACTCCCCACTAATATAGGTTATTTATAAGTAGACAGCACTTCTTACCAACTCTTAAGTGCAATCTACACTGAAATATTGCCCTTAAAATACATTAATCCTTTTATATTGCTGAAACAGAAAAAAAAAATATTCTTTCTTTCAGGTATTTCTTTGCCAATTTTCAGAAATACAGAACCGTCCAAGTCCCATCACCCTCCAGCTATTTCTCAGGAAGTGACTGAAGACCCATTAGTTGGACTCACAGCACAATCCACAAATGGTAAAACTATTCTACAGGAGGGCAAACCAGTCCTGAACATTGCTTCCACCCTATCCCTATCTACCCAGGAAGACAGCCTTCCTCAAACCATGGAGCCCATGTGCAGCAAGAACATATTCTAGACTTTTTTGAGCCACATTCCTTCTTTCCTCCCTTTCTTCCAGCAAAAAACTCTTTACAACAAATCTGATTTCATTTGGGAAGAATCCCTGCCTTAGGAAGTAATGCTAGAAGGGACTGTGAACAGGCAGTTAGACTCCAAAAGAAGACTGCTTAAGGCAAAAGGGGAAAAAAGATCACTTAAGTTCATTAAACAATCTTCTTGAGTTTCAATTAAATCATCTTTAGGATAGCTGTTCCTTCCCCACTGCAACTGAGAACTGCTCCTGCATCAAACCAATGCATCTTAAAGAAGCAGAAAGACTTTTTCATTGAGAACATTATTTCACATACTTTCTCTTCTTCCTCTGCTTCTCTTTCTTTCTGTTTCTTCTCTTCTTCTCTTCGTGTTTTTATTTGATCCACAATTTCATTTAATTTCTCCTGTACTGCTGAGACTAGAGTGAAGATCATTACCATTCCTAAATTTTCTTCTGCCTACAACACAAAAGAAGGCAACTTCAAACAGAAGAACCTGAATGCATAAATATGTTTATAGAAAGTAGGATGTTGTGCAAATGCAGAGGGCACAGCTGACACATTCTGCACCAGCCTCAAAAGCCTCCTGTAAAAATCAAATTCAACTGGCCAGTTATCCAGTTAGTTATCCCTAAATGGGTGTGCAGCAAAACACAAAGATGAATGTCTGTGTTCAGGTTATTAACACATTATAGACATCTTCTGAAAGGCTTTTTCATGAATAAAACAAAACTTACAGTAGAAACACAATTTTAAATTTTGAGAATCATAAATCATAAGAGACAAGTCACTCAGAACCTTTCTTCTCCTGGAACAGTTTATTCCTTAATTCTATTACATGCTCCTTTGAAGTGAGACAGTTTCTCAGGAAAACCAAAAAACATCAGCTGATGGAAGGAAGGTTATATGAAGTAAACTGAAAATGAAAAAAATGCCCACTAAACATATTATGGCAATTTTAAGGCAGTGAGGACTTGTCAGAAATTCCTGAAACCAAAGAGGTGCTTCCTTCTTTCCTCACTCTCACTGACCCCAAATGCTGATGAGATCCACCCTACCCCCAAACAGTTACGTTATCAAAAAGAATCTAGAATCAATGTGGCATTTTTTTAATATTTCCAAATGAAACTGAGGCGCCTTATTTTCACAAATACTCCCTCTCTCTCTCCACATATATATATATACACGCACAGTTAAACAAGTTCACCTTAAGCTAGATGTGGAAAAGAGGGGAAGCTCTAGTGCACTTCCATTTCATTATTCTACATTATTGCACACACTAAATTAGCCCTATATCTTACCTCAATGATGTCATTCACCAAACTCAAACCTTAAAGTAAGTCCCTAGAGTATGGAACACGTTTCAGATCAGTAGCAGATAACTCAGAAAACAACTGATTTGAGAGAGAAATTCCAGCTAAAGTGTGAAGTGATATCAAGCTATACCAAGATATTTCATTTTCCTTACCTGTTGCTCTAGCAGTTTTATTATGTCCATGACATCATTATCATCAAGATTCTCCTGTGAGACAATTTCATATAGTGGAGTTTCATCAGGGTATTTTTCTCTATAGGTAAATTTAAGGGTTGTTTGGACAGCTACAAGATAAAGAAACATATTCTTATGATGATAACTCTGTATAACTTTAATGGTATGTTTTCCTACTGCATCAACAGCCTAAAGATTACAGAATATTAAGTATTCTTGCCTTTAAGGAACAGTCTTCTTACATAGATGTTAAAATAATATGAACAGACTTAAACATAACCTCAGAGTTCTAAGAAATTAAGATGATAAAGTTTACACTTGCACAAAGTTTTAAAACCCATTCATGTCTATCTCTTTAGGAGGAGTCTTTAGGAAGACTGAAAAACCTTCTGCGATATGAGAGGTACTAGAGCAGTAATCTCCATCATATTTACTTAAAGCTGGGAAACAGCAAGAGTCATAATAACAGAATTAGAGAAAATCTCAGCATATTAACATCTCAGGTTCTGTGTGCCTGGTTGAAGTATCAACCTCTGTGTTGGGTTCCAGGGCTCCACACTGTGGACAAACACACTGTCCAGTAGCAGTTATTAAGCAGAGCTGCCTGAGAAAAATGCACTCCATCTGAAGCTGCCCAGAGCCAGGGTAACATGGAAACGAGGCAAAAGAGAATCAAGTTTCTTTTACACATCCTCCCAGAACACCAAGGAGAAGCTCTCCTTTAGCTCCAGACTCACAGTTCTCAGCAGGACAGCAGTCTGTTCAACACAGACACCTGCTCTACACAGGACTTACTCCTTCAAAGCTAAGTAAGACAGCATCAGTTTTCTCCTTCTGTTATAGTATCCAGAATGGCAGCTTTCATACTTGCTTGGAGTAAGGCTTGCTTACAACATGCCCACACAACTGTCGGTACTTAACAAATACACAGGGCCTTGGGACCCATAGCCTCCTGCTCTGGAACTGTTCCTTAAGGGCTGCACATTCACAGCACACAGACTCAACTCTCCCACGTAGCTGGCACACACACAGTTGCCAGAAAAGAAATCCCCTCACAACGTGTCTGTAAGCCAATGACAGGATGGTGACAAGCCATACTTTTTGAAGCTACGCTACAAAGCCTTTGAGATTCAGCAGAAAGCAGTTCTACAGTGAGAGCGTAACATTTCTGCAAACTAAACCAGGATTACCCAAATCCTTGCACTATATTTGCTAAGGAATGTTTGCTCTATCAGGCCCCTACAAGGATCTAAGTGGAGGTATACATAGCTGCTGGTGATAGAATTTAATATATATAGGAGAAGTTTCTGCGTAAGACATGATCAACTTACTTTCATCATTTTCTCCAGCTTCAGATGTCACAGTGATTGTGAATGTTGTTGGCTTTTCTGACAATACTGTTCAAAGGAAAAAAGCAAGAGTCAGGGAGAGACCTTAAATCAATTACTTCTTCACATCACTAAACCTGAACTTCTCAAGGACTTATGAAAGTAAACTCTTGAGACAGTGTTAAGGGCCTTTTAAACTTATTAATGTAATACTTTTCAATTAACAGCTATTTTCCATATAATGTGATGCCTGGAGTGTTCTTTGAATGAGACCATCTATCATCAAGCAATACCAAAGGCTTCCACTTTTGGAAAACTTTCTCTTCTGGAAGTGTCACTGTTCCAGAAAGTGCAAATCAAATCAAACAACTTCTGGTAATGCACTGACTGTGTGCAGAAAGCTACCAAAGCTAATTTGCTCTACTGCACTAAATGTGTCTGATGAGCATCCAGTGCACTCTTGACCCTGGACTATTTTTACAGTATGCCTGCCCAATATTTAAAACAGCTTAATGCAGGAAATGCTACTAACCAAGCAATGTACTAGAATGAAAATGTGTGAATCAGGCAGCCAGAAGACAAGACAACACAACAGAGCAAGAGCTGTGACCTGTGTTTCACCTGCTAAAAACCTCATCACACAATTGTGGGTTGCAGACCACATCCTCATGTGAGGACTGCTGTGCATCACTGTTATGACCTATGCCCAAATTAGTGTACATGCTCTCAAAGTATCAGCTGAGTTTTGCCTAATTGCTAATGTACTATACGATCTTTATTCCTCTCTCTTCCCTTGGGCAGGAAAGCATTACATGAGTGAACAATAACTCTGAGTAAGCACCAGAGTATAGAGGCTATATGAAAGAATGTGACTTCCATATCAGATATCTAGCACCCCCAGCTACCAGAAATCAATTCATACACCTTAAAGTAATCTTTAACATAAAAGTGAAGACCTGAGAAGACTTTCAGATTGAAGCAATGGGCAACTCTACTGGGCAAATGCTTGTGTGGTGAAGTTACTGCCAAGTAAGATGCTGTGGAGCTCTGGCCAGAGTGTGCAGGAAGGAAACAGAAAATATCCCGATTTTTCCACTGTTAATATTCTTTGGATATGGAATGCCAAAAGTTATGTTGGATTAGCTGGCATGGTAGATACTCTTGACTGTTCGATGGTAAATCGAAAATCCTGGAAAACTGATGAACCAATGTATCCATAACACGAAAGTTTCAGCAATATAACATGCTGCACCAGGGGATTAAAGCTTGCCTTTTTTTCACCTGCAAGGGAGTAAGGCAGGTAGTGGCGACACATTTACGGAGGAAGACGCACCTTTGAGCACCCAAAACATCCCGAGCCTCACGACCGCGACAAGCTTGTGACCGGAAAGAAAAACCAGTCGGGACACAACCTAACTCCGCGATTCCCACCGAGGGCCGCATCTTTGGAAAGGCTTTTCCGCGGAGCATCCTCCCAGCGCAGGGGCCGGGCTGCCCACGCCGGGCCGGCTGCCGTGCCAGGACCGGGCCACGAGGGTCATCAAGGGTTTTGCTTTTCCCGGCCAGGAAAGCGAACCGACACCCCGAGCCGGGCCGGGCCGGGCCGGGCCGGGCCGAGCCGCGCCGCTCAGAACCCCCTCGGGACCCGCGGCAGCCCCGGCGCGGCCTCCCGCTCCTCCCCCCGCCCGCCGCCCGCCAGCGCGGCCCCGCACCGGTGAAGGAGTCCGGGTAGATGGACTCCAGCGCCTCCAGCTCGTTGCGCTGCTCCTCGCTGTAGTCGGTCATCGTGGCCCGCCGCCCACGGCCATGGGCCGCCCGCACCGCCCCGCCCCGCCCCGCCCGCCGACCGCGCCTGCGCTGTCCCGGCCCCGCCCGGCCCTTCCCAGCGTGCCTCGCGCCCGCGGTGGGCGGGAATGCCGCCTCAGGGCTGGGCCGGGTGCGCCCACTGAGGGAGAGAGGGACGGAGGGAGAGAGGAGGGCCGAGCACGGGGGTCGGTCTGGTTGCTCCCCCGTCGCCTTCCCGCCTGCGGTGCCCGGCGCTCGGTCAGTCCCAGCGGTCGCTGCCCCGGGCAAGACGGGGCGTGCAGGAGGGACCCCACTGGCCTCGGCCGAGCGCGGCTCCGCGGTCCCTGTGTGACACAGGCCGGGGCCGGTGTGGTTCACTCCTCAGAATGGATTCAGACCCCCTGCTCCAGGTATCGCGTAAAGGTACCGTGAATGCCATTTCTGCCAGAAATGGGAGGTTTCTTTGATGCAGCTGGTGATTCGCACCTTGAAGTTAAATAGCGCCTACAAACTTCCCGGGAAGCGTTCACCGTCATTGCAGGCATCGCCGTGATGTGTGTGCGGAGTAGGAGTCTCCAAGGCTAACGGGGCTGGGAGCTGCCCTGCTCTGGGATGAATCCAACCTGACAGGATCAATTTAACACTCTCCAGGGTTAAACAGCTGCAGACCCTGATGGGTACGTGGTGCACAGAGTAATTTAAAGGTGCATCAAGTTCCTGGCCCCATAGCTGGCAGTTTTCCCACAGATACATTTTATAAATTCAGGGTTTTCCAGGAAACTTTTATCATGTCATAAAGAGAATTTTCAAGTGAGCAAACTGGAACTCTAAGTGGATTCTTGGGTAAGATAACTATTTTAGCAGGTACAGTTTGACTGTTCAACTGTAGCAACTCATAGATTTGTCTGTAATCATGAATTAATTTGAAAGCTGTGCCTTCACTACCAATCCATGCCTTGTTTGAAGGAGCCAAGAAGTAAAGGGAAATACACCAAATCAGTTAAAAAACTACAGCTGTAGTACTATGGATTAATACATTCTAGCAAGGTGATAGTGTTAGTATATTGGCAGGCTGACTTTGCAGTGACAGATAGTATTTCCACTCAGTATTTTAAATTACATACTATTATGAAGAATACAGGGCAAATAGTAATCAGGACAAAATCAGAAACCATGAAGCCTAATTCAAAAATTAGGTGAGCAAGAAATAAAAAGAGTTTTACAGCTTACTCTTAACTGCAAATAATACATCATTTTATAGTAGTACTGTAAAACAATAGAAGTGGAAAGAATTCACATGGCCTAAGGACAGCCGGTTTTTGTCATTTGGATCCAGACATCAGCATAGGGGTTTTCTATCAAAACCTTAAGATACACAAACGAGTTGCATATGTTCCAGCTAAGTGTTCCATCTTAAATTAAAAAAAAAAAAAGCACAAATATTTTTAAAATTAAATCAGAAGTTGTGTTTACTACCAGAGGCACTTTGTTTCCTAAGGTGTTCACATAAACAGTGCAGTTCCATTGCCTTTATTAGGTTTGCACGGCCAGATTTTGGTAGCAAGGGCACTACAGGGGTGCCCCGTGAGAAGCTGCCAGAAGCTCCCCGTGTCCAACAGGGCCAATGCCAGTCAGCTCCAAGACAGACCCTCCAGGCAAGGCTGAGCACCATCAGCAATGGTGGCTGCACCTCTGGGATAATGGATTTAATAAGGGAGAAATGGACCCTCAGCAACAGAAACTGCAGCCAGAGAGAGGAGTGAGAGGAGCAGCTCTGCAGACACCAAGCTCAGTGAGGAAGGAGGAGAAGCAGGTGCTGCAGGCTCTGGATCAGAGATTCCCCACAGCCCCTGGTGCAGACCATGGTGAGGCAGCTGTGCCTCTGCAGCCCAGGGAGGTGAAACAGATCCACCTGCAGCCCCTGGAGGACCCCACAGCAGAGCAGATGGGTGCCTGCAGGAGGCTATGACCCCACCGGGGCCTGTGCTGGAGCATTCTTGGCAAGACCTGTGGAGAGAGGAGCCCACACTGCAACAGGTTTGCTGGCAGGACTTGTGACCCTGCAGGGGCCCTGCCCTGGAACCGGTGGTTCCTGAAGGGTCCCATGGAAGGGACCCACACTGGAGCAGTTCATGAAGAACTGCAGCTTCTGTAGAGGACCAACACTGGAGAAGCCAGTGGAAAGCTGTCTCCTGGGAGGAAGTACCTCATGCTGGAACAGGGGGAGAGTGTGAGGAGCCCTCCCTTCAGGGAAGAAGGAGCAGCAGGGACAATGTGATGGACTGCAACCCCCATTCACTTACACTTTCTGCACCACTGGAGGAGGTAGAAAATTTGTGAGTGGAATGGAGCCCAGGAAGAAGGTGATGGGGAAGGTACTTCAAGATTTAGGTTTAGTTCTCATTATCCCACTCTAATTTCATTGGTAATAAAATAAACTAATTTTTCTGAGTGGAGTCTGTTTTGCCCTTGAGAGTAGTTGCTGAGTGATCTCTCCTCATCCTTATCTAAACCCATGAGCCTTTCCTTATATTCTCTCTCCCCTATCCAGATGAGGAGGGGAGTGACAAAACAGTTCTGACTCCTGCATTTTCTAGTTAAATGTACTAAATTTGATTTTCCCACTTCAAGCCCCTGGGATCATTTATTAGTAGCAGATAGCATCCTATAGCATAGCATATAGCTTTGGAGTCCATATATATATGTGTACATATACAAGAAGCAGTAAAAAAATTATGGCATGCATTTCTCTTAGAGTTAGAAATTCCCTCTTAGAGTTAGAAACATCTGCACAGAGGGTTAGAGAGGAGATGAATATTGCATCATACCAAACTGCTTAAAACAAAAACATCATTAAGCCTTCTTTCACAAAATTCAGTAGTTTTTAATCACAGTACTATTCATGGGCCCAGTATGCATTTAAATTACAAGTTGACAGAGGCAAAGCAAACTCTACTGCACAGACTGAGATTTTTCCCATCCTCACTTTCTATTTGTACAGTTAGCAAGCACACAAACACCTGAGAGATTTTGAAGTATTTCCAAGTAGGAGACTGACCTTGCTATTGCTTTCAGCCAGAATACATTTTAGCTCAGTTTTGCCATATGTCAAGTGTTCATACAGCTGCCATGTGTTACACACCTCCACCATGTGCCTCAGTGGGAATTTATCTCTTTATCAGAACTGTAAGTTCTCTTTGATGATAAAATTTCCCCATATGTTTCCTACATGTTACTGTAGCCCCAGACTTAACTATTAGTTAACTCAGTGTAGATTACTTATATAATAATAAAAAAAATAGTGAAAGAGGAGAAACAAGTAATTTCTGCTAGGTGTCACTGAAGAAAAGCTGGATAGCTGCCCTTGCTCTATACAAAATGGACCAATTCATAGGATCTAATCAAGGTCTACCTCTTAAAGATCCTTTTAATGGAAAGAAAAAAAAAAGCATTTGTAAATAACTTTCTCAGTACACACTTATCCTTTCAGCACAACTATTAGAAAGCAGAGAGCTGAAGCTTGAAATGGCCCACCCTAATCTAGGCATAGATCACAACATCCCACAAGAGTCAAAATGCCATCAGTAAAAGCATCTGTAAGCAGGTGCTAAAGGACTGCATTAAGAAGATGCACTTGCTCACATAATTTATACATCAATGTGGTACTGTATTGGAAAGTTCCAGGGCAGCTCAGGTCTGATATAGAGCTAGACTGGTTCCTGCTTTTCTGCAGAGTATTGTGGGGGCTTGGATCTTCAGAGCTGTGTTATGATCCCAGGGTCTTCATCAATCCTCAGATACTTTCCACTTGCACGTTCCTTGAGTGCCCAGTCATGGAGGAGGCTGTAATCATAGTGCTCCTCATCCACTCGTTTTAGAAAGGCCAGTCCAGAAATGGCCTGCCACTCCCTGAGAGATGGGATACGAATTTCCTTTACATTCTCACTTCCTGGGACAAAGCCAAAGAACTTCCTTACATGCTGCATGGCATAGAGCCTGGAGTGCTGCTCTGTTGCCTCATCAAAGAGCTCCTGCTCATTGTGGACATAGCTGCTCCAGTATCTGAAATGTAGAAAGCTGAGTGGGGAGAAACAGCCTGCCAGGCAGTAAGAAAGGAACACAGTGATGACTACCACAGCAATCAGAAGCCAGCCAGCCACCTTACCAAAAAAAAAAAAAAAAAAAAAAAAAAAAAAAAAAAAAAAAAACTGTTAGAGCTGAAAATACTCATAATAGTAACTTTTGAGCACCAGAAAATCCGTAAGATCATCTTTACTTGCTTTTCCTGTATAATAGCATTAACAAGGTATAAGCCTGGAAAGTATCTGTTCCCACCAAACCCAGTCCATGCCTACTAGAGGCAGACATGAAGTAAAATCACTTTTTCCTTTCAAGTTCAAGAAAGTTCTGTTTTGTGCAGTTTTAAGAATATTGCTTTCTCAGCTATTATTGTGATAAGATAGGCCATCCATGTCCTAGACTGTATTAGCTTACAGCCTGTTTAAAAACAGTTTTCTCTGAAGTGACAACTTAATGCTTCCCCTATTATTTACACAGTATGTAAACTTTTAGAATTGAGTCTGATATAAACCCCAAGATTTTACACAGGCTCACATGAAACTCTCACAGGCTGGGCCTCTTAGTCACATTTCTTCCACTTCAGTGGAGAAACTTCATACCTTCCCTGGCTCTTAAACTTCCATTTGTCTTACTTGATATTACTTTTCCAGGATACTATACAAGGAAGAACGTATCCTCAGGTAGCAGATAACAAAATGGGACAAGCAGATGTAGTAATCTATATACCTAAAGTTCAGTTCCACTTAAAAGAAAAGAACAAGCTTCAAAACACAGAGATTTAGCACTCAAGACAGAGGACACTGGTCTTGTTTTATCCTAACACTTTGCCTGCTGAATTAGCTTCATGTCTCACCATCAGGTTAACAGGCAACAGGAATTACTAACTTGTGACTGGTATCGGAGGAGGAGAATCACTTCATCTCTTGCCCGGGTCAGCTCTGGAGGAACCAGCTGACTGCAGGGAAATGTAGCCAATATCCTACTGCGTTCACTAGCAGTAACATTAGGAGCAGCTTCATAGTAATACACAGGGACATATTCACTCATAGCACAGCTATAATATGAGCCATTTATCAGGGTGACTGCAAGCCATGTGACTGGAGCAACCAGTGCCCTCCCAGTGATGCTGCACAGGACAAAGCAGACCAGTTTGTATTTCAGCAACTTGTTTGATGAAGTCACCCTCTCAAAATGAGGCCTCTTGCCCATAACCAGCCTCCAAGTCTGGTTGTTCAGGGCATAGCCAACAATCAGAAGGATCAGTGCAGGCACTCCTAGGAAAGCCAACCCATAGATAAGGTTCTGTCCAACATGACAGGGACAGCTGAATGTGAAAAAAGAGAAAAGTTGCTGCCCACCAATTGTCAATATTGCTATTACTGCATTGGCAATAATGACCTCTTTGCCTTTTAGAAAAGTTAACCATTTTGGAAAGAAAGTCATTTTAGAGCCTATTTGTTACCAGATTCTTTTGTTTTAAGTCAGCACTAGCTTTTAGTTATATTTAACGAGCATTAGTGGCAGAGCAGAATAAACACCAACAGCTTGACAAGAATACCACCAAACAACAGCAAAAAAACCCCTGCCAGTCTTTCTCCTCCCCCTAGTTTTCAGTGGCTTGTTTGCTAGCTTTAAGTATGCTTGCAGACATCCACTGATGTGTTTTAATTGATTCAGTAATTTATCTCAGCTGTTCTGGAAAATTGAGCTTTTAGGCTGTTGTGAGCTCTGCCAGCCCCTTGCTAATTGTGTGAAATTAACAATAAATTCCCCCTACCTTTTGGATGACATACAGTGCTATCAAACTGGTGAATAACCTGTCAGGGCTAATTGCCAAGCTGTTTGCTAATCAACAGTAATTAGCAGAAACATGGCATGAAACCAGGAAAAAAAAAATGAACCTTCCAGCTATTCTCTGTAAAAGATCAGCTGAACAAATACTTAGCAAATGGACTGATTAAAAAAAAAAAAAAAAAAAAAAAAGGATGCTTCCACTTTAAAATAAGCCTAGAACATATTCCATAAGTTGCACAATGTTTGGAATCCCAGTGCTGTTTGCATTTGATGTCAGTTCTGAAGCAATTCAGTGCCCAAACACTGGAGTCTGAGAAGTAGTTAGCTGCTTGATCATGAGGATTTTAGTGTTTCACCAGTAGGTGGCAAGAAGCTGGTATGTCTCTTTTTCCTGATAGTGCTGAATGTTTCCTTTGTGAAGTTGGTTGGGGTGTTTTGTTTGGGGTTTTTTTTTCTGGGGGGAGGGAGGGATGTTATTTGTTTTTTCGGGTTTGTTGTTTTGGGGTTTTTTTTTTTTTTTGTTGGTTTTTTTTTTTTTTTTTTTCATTATCTGCTATTCACTTCACAAAATGTCAAGCCAGCTGATATTTATATAGCGTGCTTATGATTACAAGTTTTAAGATTTTCTGTAAGTATAGTCAGTCCTATTCCATGGATAGAGATTTTTTTTTTAATTAAATATTTCCACAGCTGGCTTCTGGATATTGGGATATATGACCTGGACTCAGCATCTCTCACAAATCAAGCCTTAAGCAGGGGGCTGAAAAACATTTCACTCTTGATGATTTTCTCTGGATCACGCTTTTGCTATGGTCATGCTATCCAGTAGTTCAATGCATTGCATAACCTAGGCTGATCTGAATATACAAATACTTATGTTTGAGTACTGAAAAGTCTGAGAGTCTGTCATATAAACATTCTTACCAAGAATAGAAAAAAAAAGTTAGCCAGAAAGTTTATGAGGAAATTTGCCTTCCCATTACAGACGTCTATCTCCAGCATGTGTGGACTGGGTTGTGTGATATAACAATGTCTGCACAGCCTCTTCTCTCCCCTTGCAAAGAGGGTTGCTAACAATAAATTTGATCTCAAACAGCAGTTTTAGCACCCATGGTGTCTGCTTGGATGGCAGAGACACTGTCTCAGCTATTTACACAGGGATGGCATGTTATACATGCCTTGCCTGTTCACAGGCAGGACCCTGTTCCTCCAGTGCACTGGTAGGGTGCACACCTGCTGGTCTCATCCTCAGTCACCACCTGCCTCTCAAACAATGTGACGCTGGCACACAAAATTAGAAGCAGCACAGAAACATCCAGCAGCACTTGTTCACAGCTTTTCTGGAACTTTTTAAGTTCTTAGTTGTTTGGACAGAGTAATAGCACAATGAAATCCCAGAGCTGTCTAAACATTGCCATTTTAAACCTTCATTTTCCTTCAGTATCACAGGATTTTCAGTAACTTTTTTGTTTGGTACTAATGACATTATATTTGAAAATATAATATCAGTGAAATAAACCTATCAGGCTGTTACAAAATTATTTTATAAGAGTCTCTGTTATTCCTCAGTTCATTTTAAAATCTCTGATTGATTCCTTCTGAGATTTCTTTTGGAGCCTGTGTCTTATTTTGTTTATAAGGGAGGAAGGCCCTCCCAAGCATCACTTGTTTACTCAAAAAACACATTAGATGTGAAACTGAAGTGGTATCTAACACTGAAATATTAATAGCCAGCCTAAGGCTGTTGAATGAGGCAATTTATACAATCAATACAACAACTTTGTACTTCTGCATTTTCATTCTTTGGCATTTGCTTTCATGCTCTGCTGTAAATGATCCTGCTGGGTCATCCTATTATGGAGCAAATTACAGGGTTGGATCCAATTAAGAGCTTGGGTGGCACATCAAACCTTTAAGTACTTGCCTTTACAGAGGAATCCAGGGTCCTGAGGTAGACATTTAGACTCTTTATCCAATTCCCAGGAAGAGTTAGGACTGGATGCAATCCAAAATACCACTACCTGAGGTGACAGCTGGCTGGCCTGTGAGGCAAAAAGGTGCTTAATACTGACATCTGAGGCAAATAGGATCCATGAACAAACCTTAGTCATGGTTTTGATTTTCATACTGCAGGGCTCTGTCAGCCTGAACTCACTGCCAGTAACGTCACTTATGAGAAGGAGAGATTTTTTTTTTTTTTTTTAAGGAGTGAGAATCATTTGTCATTTCTTTTAAAACATGATTATTGGAATATAAATTTCACCTTCCCATACACAGCAAACAGTTTTTATTCTCCTTATTATTGAAATAAAACAACCATGGCAGAATAGAGAGGTTGGTTTCAGCTCTCTTCTCCACCTGATCTAGTAAAAACTCACTCACTCATCTTTCTTCCAAAGGCTCAGTTATTATTAGTGATGAGATGTGACTAGCTGCAAAGAAGCTGTGTTCTCCAGCTTTCCTGCCATAGTTCTACCAGTTGCACTTAGTTTCACCACAGAGAGTATTTTGATATTTATTGGATAAAAAAAAAAAAAAAAAAAAAAAAAAAACAAACCCAAAAAAAAACCCCACAGGATTTTGTAATCTAATGGCCAGGGAAAGGTAGGGAGGAAAATGGAAGTGATCTTTTATTTTCCATCTGAAGTTTGGAGGAGGAGACTGAATCCTGGTCTCTCTGGTCCTGCACACATTTGCATCACTGAGTTAGCAGTCAAAAGACCAGTGTTCTGTGGCTCCTCTAGCTGCATTTTGAGTTTTATTTTGCATGGATGTCAAGCCCACCTGTACACGTTAGAAAGCATGGTATGGAAGTACCTGCACGATGGATTTCCTGTGGGAGTAGAGGGAGCACTGCCCATGTCCTGTGATCTGCCAGGTCACAGTCTGGATGCAGGATACCAAGTCATTTCTATGGTCTCTTTGGCCCTAGGAGAAGTTCCTGTCCCCATAACCAGGACAAGCATTGATGAAAAAAGTAATAGGCTTTATGTTAAGGGAAGAATAGAAATCTGTTAATGACTTTTTAAAAAACATATTTCACTTCAGAATTCAGCTGTGCTTTATAAGCAAATTTTTGAGATTTTAGGTTCCTGCAGAGAGCAGAAAGGAGGGACTTAAATTTCAAAACACTCTCTTGAGAAACATAAACTAACCAAGGAAGTTTCAGCAGGTCAAACAGAGAATGCTTCCCAGGCAGGGCACTACACCAAAGTGACAGCAATAACATTGCTTTATTTGGGAACACGGTCAGAGCAGCAGCCACACTGGACTTTTACTAGAAGCACTCATGTGTGAAATGAGAAACCTGTGTTCAAGTTCTTTTTTTCACATAGCTTCAAACCCTCAACACCTATCTTCTTGTGATTTGAAAGAATTCTATTTTCTGTTAGAGAAAATTTAATACAAGGTCTATCCATCTGGAAAATGGAGAGCAAACAAAAGCTTGACCCTGTATTTTACTAATTTGGACACCTGCCTTTTGTGATTAATGCATTCTTGTTTTGGTCAAAGAATTTTTTCTCTTTTTCTTTTTTTTTTTTTAGGCTTTCTAATTAGACAATATCTAATTTATTATTTACCTCTGTGTTGCACAGATCATGTACTTACCTCAATGGGTATCAGCTTTCCCATAATAGCCAGTCCATTGCAAGAGAGAGGGTTCTGTTGCATGCTTTTATTTATGCTTTTGAGCTTCAGGATATATTTTGTAATTTTTGGTTTTTTGTTTTTAGTTTGATGGGAATGAAGAGAACTGGTGTAGTCTAATGCTCAAGCACTGTGAAGACTGACCTTAAGCACTGTGAAGACTGACCTTGAGGCTGAAGGCTAAGTTTCTCTCCTGAAAAACAGGACAGAAAGGGAGGTGGAGGGTGATTCTAACTTTCTCACTATTCCAATTGCCTTGGATTACTTCTAAGAAGTATATGTTCAGGATTAAAACAGGTGCCAGATTTGTGCCTATCTCTACTCTTTTCACAGGTCTACAAGACCATCCCCTAGGGATTTGTTTCCCTCACTGGAGCCACTGAATCCCCAGTTTATTTGGACACACCATTTCAGTTTCTTTTTCTCAATAATGTGCAAACCTTTCGACATGTAGTACAGTCTGCTCAATACATAGCAATATATGTGTGATTTTACTTGTGTAAACATGGGCATGTATGTATTTTTCAAAGGATGTTGATATATCCTTTCCATGCATTGCACTGTCTGGTGCACAGGCTTCCCTCATGATCATGGTATTAATAATGCAGGCTGAAGTAATTAATCCATATATATTCTGAACCGGAAAAATAAGATTGCGCTCACTTATGAGTAGTCTTAAGTGCTTTGTGGTGGGTTCACTGAAGTTAAATTATGCTAATTATAATCTTTCACAGGTTCTGGGTTTGGTGGTGTGTTTTTTTTGTTTTTTTTTTTTTTTTTTTTTTTTTTTAATAATGTCTTGCAGAACACTTTTTTGTGGAATATGGGATTGCTCTTGTAATGTGAGGCCTATTTGGTGCTTGTCGCCATTTGGAGACAATCAGAGAAACAAACCTATCTCAGACTCAATTTAGAAATGCAAGTAACTATCTAGAGAATTGTAATGCCTGGCTTTTAAAATTTGTTTACATTTAGATAGGAGAAGTACCTACAATAGCTTTTCTTGTAAATTGGAATAGGGTTTTACAGGGTGAGAAGAGGACCTGAAAAAAAAAAAAGAAAAAAAGGAAGAGGCTATTACATTGTAAAATTGTCAATATAAGTTCATTCTGTGTAAAATAAAAGCAGTTAGGATAACTGAGCTTTACACAGAAAAAACTGAAAATCCTTTTATCTGTCTTTTTTTCCTTGTTGAACTGTGTCATAACTTTAAACTACCATTTTTAAATTACCTAATCTTTCTTATCCCAAATTAATCACATCTGAATGCTTTCTGTGTATCTGTAGGAGTAAATATCTGTCATTTTCTAGCACTGGATCTGTTATTCGAAATTTAATAACAGCATGGCATTCAGAGGAGGCCATTTTACTTCTTTTCCTGAGGAGACTTAGTTGGAATGTATGTGCAGGTAAGTCCTGTAACCTGATTAATTTCTAAATTCACCAGTGACCATAGTTGAAGTTCATTGCAAATCAAAGCTACCATGTAGGCAAAATTTATCACAAGGGAAAACAGAAGAACTAAGCCTGGATGTTCATTGCAAGGATATTAAGAAATAGGGGCTATAACAGGTTAAGAATGATAGAATATCCCCTAGGAACATTGTCAGTGAAAGTGCCATTTGCAGACTGGCAGCTGTACAGAATTTATTCCTCTGAGAAGATGAGTTCTCTCAATCTGCCCTGGCAGCTTTACACAAACATGGTGGTAGCAGTGCCTTAAAAGCCACACTTCCCCAGCTTAGGCAGACATTAACTCACCAGACTACAGCAGTCAGAGCTGGCAGAAGACTATAGCTTATTTAGATTGAAAACAATCAATTTTTATTTCCCTTGTACAGCAGTATCTTGCATTGTGTTTTTATTCTTCAGAGCAGAAGTTTTTGTTAGCTCTCCAAACACCAAAGTCTAATACAAACAACAAACATTTACTGTCCCTAAAAATGTAAGACCTGTCCTGTTTGACTACCCATGTCTGTTAGCTGTATATTTGATTACGAACCCATCCTATGGACAGAGTGATTATTTATGTTGTGGTCAGTGGCAGATCTACTGCCAGTCAAATTCCTCCCAAAGGGCTCAGTGCACGCAGAGAATAGGAGGAGCATCAGCAGCATTACAGACTGCAGCAAACACATCTCATGCAAAAGACAGAAGAGCAGAGAGGAGAAAAGAGAAAGAAGATTGAGAGAAACTATGCTGCTTGAAGAAGAAAATAAATAAACTGACAATCAAATACATCAGGAGTTACACAAGCAACATGTCTCGGTCACCAGGAAGAAAGCAGGAGAACCACAAAATAGTAAGACATTTTCGTAATGTGTTATTAAAATTATGGAATAAGAATGACCTATTATTTTATTGATGCATTTTATACACTCCTATTTCTGAACAATTTGAAAGTATTGAGAGGATATGGATAAGATTGGTGGTACAAGAGCAGAGCTGCTGGCAGCATTTATGGCTACAATTCCTATGCTGAGATTCTGTATGTGCTTGGGAAAGAGGGGCACAAAGTTTCTGAGAATGCAATCTGTTCAGAAGCAGAAGTCTAAGTGCTTCAAGTGTTTATGGTCTAAGATATAAATGCCAGGTAAGTTTATGTACATCCGTGGTTAGGTAGTCATTAAGTGAAACACAGAGAGAAGATTTCTGTTCTATGCTTGGATGGTTTAATTCCACACGAACTTTTCTTAGGGCCTTAGGGCTTTCTGTATGCTGAATGGTGATTTTTGACAGGAACTGGGCAGTGGAAAAATTCCAGAAGGCTTTAAGGCAACGTTGTATCAATTTCCAAAAAGAGGACAGAGGTCTCAGCTGAAAAAGAAATGGATGAGTGTAATATAATTACAGTTAATGTACCTAAGTTTATGGTCAAAAAGTATTCCAATGGATTGCAAGTGTGTCTAATAAATTTGATTACATTGATATATTATGCTTAAGTTTCTCTGAGGTAATTTTCTTGTTGCAACAGAGACTTTTTGCTGAACAGGAATAACAAAATAATACAGGACCTGTATGACATCCATTAAGTCCATTGAAAACTTGTTACTGAGAATTTGGCCAAGAGTACAATATTATTTTAAACAGGAGTTATCACTAAAATTAGTTTGGAAAGTTGTTCTGCTTAAGATTTTGAACAGTGTCTTGTTAAAAGCAGCAACACTGATTAAACTCCAAACTTCTGATGCAAAGGAAGCAAGAAGAAATCTTTCCACCAAGCAGTGCTTACTTTGCTACTGTGATTTGTTCTATTGTTTTTATTGGTATTCACTATTATTTTTCCACAGGCTAGAGACAAAAAGAAGCTCTGGTCTGACCACATGACACAGGGCTGTAGCACTTCCTTAAATTGATTCCTGTCCAAGAAGTTTAGTAAGGGTCAAGCTAATCTCTCACTTAAAGGCCAGCTGCTACTCCTGCTAAATAGAGAGAGTTCTGCAGTGCATGGGTGTGATCTGACAGGGCAGGGAGAAAAAGAAACTCCTCCGAATTTTTGCACAGCTGAAGACCCCATGGTAGTGCTTGTGACAAGATGAGTGCAGAGATACTGCCTTTGGCATCTTCAGTTGCTCTCCATGTTGCTTGGGCAAGGGGCCACAATCCTCACCATGCCCTTTATCTTGTTATTCTTTACACTTATGCTGAATTGTAGTATTTTTTCATTATTCTGAGCTAAATTTTTACCTACATTTTACTTTTTTGAAAAAAGCAGCAAATGCTTTGAATCAGATCAACCCTACCTTTGTGCACTGTTGTGCCTACTGCAAAATGTTTAATAGCTCATTACCTCTTTTCCTGCCATTGTTTTTTATTATTCTTGGATCACACTTGACAGCATTTGTCAATCCAGCATACATACCACTCAAGATGCAAGAATTACTGATGATAGTAACTCTGAATATACCAAGAAATGGTAGTTCTGAGAAGCAAAATCCCTTATGAACTCAGGTGAGGATCAGTATAGATTCTGTCATGCTTGAAATGTGGATTTCAGTGATTATGCATCCATGGACAAAAGTTTCTTTATTAATTTAAATGTTATTTTTGCTTGCTTTTAATGAGCAGTAGCTAAGAAACATGGAAAAGTTGGGTTTTACTTCGCTTCATTTTCGATTTTCATATTTTCTGACAGAGCAGAGAACTTTTTGTACTCACGTATGGGGCTTTGGTAGCCCAGCTGTGCAAGGACTATGAAAAAGATGAAGATGTCAATGCCTGTTTAGATAGAATGTAAGTACTGCTTTAAATGTTTGGTTTTATCAATAGTGCTATTTGTTTACACGTATATTACCTTTCAGCTGTTTTTGTTAATTCACAAGTTCCAGCATTCTGTCTGTGGTTACAGAGGAGACGGGGAAAAGGTTCGATATTCTGTCAACAGAAACAACACTAATTTGTGAATTCAGATCAGCAATTAGCTTTTTAATTCTCTGAGGAAGAGTGTAAGGATTGTTTTCATCACTTACACTTGTTCCTTGCTTATCCTTTAGGTATGCTAATCAGTAATATAACCTTCTAAATTCATATCCTATATCCTTCACTGGGTTAGGGGCAAATGAGCCTCTCACCTTTAAAAGACCATACAGCAATGAGTGAGATAGCACAAAAGGTCAATGAAGGTGGATTTTTACATGGATAACCTCCTTGGAAAATGAAGATCCAATGTTTACAAACCCTGTCATTCTGACTAAGCTTCCTAGGCATTACTATCATAAAAATAATGATATAATGGAAAATCACCAAGAACCAACTTTTTAGGTGGTTAACAAGAACATATAGTAAGGCCTTTGGCAGAACAGTAGGGCTTGTATTTCTGGACATGTGGACATCCAAAATGTATTTACAACAATCACAGTGGACAGAATACCCTGACCACTTTACTGTTAACCTGAAAGTTTGCAAACTAGCTGTAGTCCAATAACTACCCATGAAAGTAAAATAAAAATAAAAATAAAAAAATTGTTAGGGAGAAAGAAAAGTAATTTATTCAATTATAAATTCAAATATAAATTATACAAATTTATAAGGCATAACGTCCTTCAGATACTTTTTTATATTCATCTCTTATTCAGCTCTGGTGAAAATCATACATTTAAAAAATGCACAGGCGTCTTCAATGATGCCGTAGGAGAAATTACTAGAGAGCAGTTTTGGAAGATGTGGATACAGATTGTGGTCCTCATGTTTTCATTATTGCAGTTGTTTCTATAAAATCTTTTTGTTTTGAGGAAGACTTGATATAATAATGACAGGTTTCATTAAAACAATGTACTCTTTACTTCTGTGATTTTGAAACAGCCCAGCTTCACAAAGAAACCACACATCTCAGCAGACCTGTGACAGGTGTACTTATCTCTCTTCTCTATGTACATATATAGTCTGTAGTGAGAAGGGTGTTTTACACTGTACAGTTGCCAAGTAGCCACATACCAGTCTGCTATTAATTTGACTTTGCAAATCTAAGGCATTAAAGTTGAAATCTAAGTAGTATCTAAGTAGTCTCATATGTCACTACTACATACTTTGCTAAATGCTGATGACACATTTGCCAATGTTATTGATATTGATACTGAGGCAATAGATAAATATTTAATTGTTTCTAGACACATGACATACTGCAATTTTAATCTTCATGCTGCCAAACCCACTTTCTGTTCTTGTCATCAGCTCACAGTTTGTCTTCTAGCCAAAGATGTTGTAAACAAACCCATAAGAAACTCCACTGAGTTCAGGCTGCTTCACTGAGGGTGTAGGGCCTCCAACAAACAAGCAGATACTGCCAACATCCACATAACTGGGAACGAAAAATTTCCTAAAAACATCTCTGAGCTGAGTATCCAGTCTTATATAACATCTGTGTCGATCTCTTTCCATTACTCAGAAAATGTTTGGAGTCACAGCTGTTTTGCACACTAAGATGTTATTGACCTTTGTTAATGTGCCAGAGCTAGGAATAAATATTTGTTTTATAAAAATTCCATTATCTTCCATCCCTTTTTTATTAGGTTTTTTTTTTTTTAATAATATTTTAAATACAAAATGGAGGCGGTGGTGTACCAAAACTGTGCATTTGTTGTGGTAATGAGTGGGACCCCAGGCAGGTGTAAAGAAGTGCTCCTTATTGCCAAAAACCTGATCTTTTACACAGTTAGCCAGTTTTCAGTTTACATGGTTTTAAGGCACAACAAGCCCAAGTCAACCAACCGACACACACCACGATGTGGACATGATGTGGACACATGGCAGTCATGCAGCACGTCTGTCACATCTCTCTTGTCTCTCCTCTCTCTCACATCTTTCATGTCCCTCGTGTCTCTCCTACCCCTATTCCAGCTGAGTCACTCCCCCATGGTTCCCTTCTATTTAGCCCAAGTAACAGGCCAGAGCCATGTTACAATGCCTTCCCTTTATCAAGCCTTACCTATCGGTAACATGTGTTAACAACTTCTGGATTTCTTTTTGTCAACTACTTAGAGGAAGGGAGATAACAAGTTAGAAAAAAAAGACAAACAGGTAATTCCAAAGGAAGAGTGAAAAATGAGGTGAAGAAGTAAGGGGAGAAAGTGAAAGAGATCAGGTGTGAGTGCATTTCCTATGGATTCCCCCGGCACCTGAATGCTGCAATAAGAGTACCCAGGATTTGGTGTCTATATGTATAGACAATGTACAGACGATCTGTGTACAAAATTCATATCTTTGCCAGGGGCATCATGCTTAAAGAAGTATGATTCCTTAAATGACTACAAGAACAGAAGTCCCTGCATTTTTTTTTTTTGTGCTGCAAAATGTGGTAGAAAGAAGAATATAAACCAGCAAAATGTGTTGTCATTAAGGCCACTCAGTTAGCATCATGCAGCTGTTTTGCTGAGGAAGTCCATTAGGGATGCATTAGGGAGATGGCAGAGAGAAAGAAGTTCCTCATTTTTAATGCTGCCTTTCCTTGTTTCCTCCTTAGGGGATACAGCATTGGCATAAGGCTGATTGATGACTTTTTGGCTCGTTCAGCTGTGAAAAAGTGCCGCAGTTACTCTGAAACTGCAGACATGATTGCACAGGTAAATAAGATTTGCATTTTCTAAAGCATCATCAGATTCAGTGGTCTCAGCTTAGAATCATATATTCCCTTCCTTTTTTCCTTCTTTGAGGAGCATAAGTCTTAACCATCTCAGACAGATGTTAAACTTTAATATTTTTACTTCTGCCATTTGACTCTTCTCATCATCACCATAATTATCTTAGATATCTTTTTACTTTTAAATGATAATATTAAGAATAAGCTGCAGGATTTTCTCCAGAAAGAAAAATCTCTGTGGTAGCAAAGAAAAACTATAAGAAAGGAAAATGAGAGGAACATTTTCCTGACTACCCACAAATCTAATAATGAAATCAAAAAGATAAAATCAGCACAGGTACTTTCACCTATTTATGGAAATTTCCTTTTTATTGAGTAGCTGTTTACGCTTCTGTCAGACAAGAAAGACACAGGTTTCTAAAGGTGTACTTCTGCCCCAATTGGCAAGTTAGAATTCCAGGGAATTTCAAAGAGAAATGTAGGTAATAATGATGCATAACAAAATTCCTCCTGGTGAGCAGTTGAGCTGTGGTAGACAATCCATTGGCAGCTGAATGAAACTGATGGGACAAGCAGCATTTCAATCATTGTTTTAAAATACTCTGCCTCGTTTTAAAAAATGATACCAGGGTGCAAAATCACTTTTTTGTTCGCTTTTACATTCTTCTTCAGGTGGTATTGGTACTTTATTTTCACATATATGTCAGATATCTGGTTTTCTGGGTCTTGTTCCTCATAGTTCCCTTCTTTATAAATGCATTATTACAGTTGTACCATTAAGTACAGCAAAGTACAGTGAGAAATTAACAATGGAAAAAGACACTATTTCTCTTCAGCTTGTACTTCCAAAGAGAACTAAAAAATTACTTGGAAAGATTGTAACAAACATTAAAGCACACACTGTCCTTTTGAAAGACTATTTTTAGCAAACCAAACAGAGTTCTGTAGTAGGAGTATAACATTTCTGAGGCAAAATGTGATATGGACAGCGTTTTCACATTTCTTTGGCAAAACAATTTTTAAATAATCTTCAAGTACATTTGTCTGAGACACACACCAACAAAACACGTGTAAAGTGACCCAGTAAGTAACTGCATATACTGTATTAAAAGTCTTTAGTTCAGGATCATGAAGTTGCTTACATGACCTCCTTAACTCTACAGCAGGAGTGTTCCCAGCCAGGAGAAAGTGATTAAATACTTAACTTCATTAAGTCTTCAGAGGTATAGATCTGTTTGATGATGTAAAACCAGTTCAAAGTTAAAGTAATTAAAGTTAAGCAATTAAAGTAGTTAGAGTGAAACCTCCTGTTAACATAGCTCTTATCCTGCAGTTCTTTGGAAAACAAAGAAGTCTGTAAAATCAGGCTGTGGGTGTTCCCTGTGGAAATGGAAAGAGATAAAGCAAAAGAAAAAAAAGAAAAAACAAAACCAAAAAAAACCCCCATAAAATAAGCCAGCTTCCCAGATTAAGAAATAAATACCAGAGGAAAGGTGTACCTAAGGCAGTGACTGGGAGCTTAGAACTTCCACCACTAGTTCAGATTGCAAAGCCTAGGTTTTCCTGCTACCTTATAGTGGCCTGGAAAAGGGCCAACAGGTTTTGATGAGGAGCCAAAGGGAGCCCTTCTGCACTGAGCTCCCATGGTGTTCCCACGGTGGTCACATGAGTCTGTGACTTGGCATGGCTACAGTTGGGATTGAATTAAAAAAGAGATGAAACAGGACATGTAAAAGCATGCTTTCTGGAAAATTGGGGTAAAAAAAATTGTAACCAATTGAGGAATGATAGTAAGAACAAAGCCCAGCTGAAGAAGAAGTGTCTAGATGGGATTCAGAATTTCGATCTGAGTATAACCGAGAATTACATTTGAAATTAGGTTGATGATTTTTCTCTATAATCCTGCAGAATCAAAATTTTAATTCAATTTCTCCTCAAAGGACCTTGATGCAATTGATCTGATCAAATGAGTTGCAAAAAAACTGCTTCTGGTTTTAGATCTAACATTTAAACTACCTTCTCTAGCACCAGGAGGTGTTTGTGTATGCCAGAGGTGGAAGCAGCCTGACCACACCCTCTGGTCCACAGCAAACTGGCTCCACTGCTGGATTAAGCAGCGCTGTGCCTAAGGATAGATCTGTTCCTGAAAAGCAGTGGCTGCAGAGATGGGCTTTGTTGTGGACACCCAGTACCCCGTGAGTGCAGGAAATTAACATCTCTGGAGCTCTTTGAGAGAACTCCCTGGAGGGGATAACAAAGGATAGGGTAATCCAACCATGGCACCCCCCTTTTCAGAGCTGTAGGGCAAGAGAAATCCTTTTCCTTGTCATGGAAGGTGCTGCCACACCAGGTCCCTGTATATTGACTTATGGCCAGTTTGAAGGTCTGATAGAAGCTGGCAGAATTTATGAAGCTGGTAAATGTTGGTTTTCACATCTCAGCAGGGAGAGGGAAATGCATAAGTAGGTTTCTGTGCTAAGTAATACAGTCTACTGTGGTAGACAGTAAACAGAACATTGAAGTCCTGCACTGTGGAGAGTAAAGAAATCTTCAGAAGAGAAGTTTGAAATTGGCAACAGATGGCAAGACCTTTACTATATCTTCCTCTTTCCAAACACTGACTGGAAAAATACTAAGAATGAAAAGTATGCTAGCAGAATTATTATTTTGGCTGCCGTTCCCCTTTTAAGCAGATTAATTCTGGTCCTTCATTAATCTTGCTATTACGCTGTCTGAAATCATGGGTTTAATTTTTTTTTTACAGTCTATACTTACTTGGCATCATGATTTATGCATAAAAAGTTTGGTAGTGAAAAGTCCCCAGTAGTATGTAGAGGGACTGATAAGTTAGTGGCTTCCTAAATATTTCAATAATTCTAGACTGTGTTTGAACACTGTCAAAATGTTAATGATTTTTATTCTTGGTGCTTGAGAGGGATGGAATGCTGGTTGATACTTTGAAAAAAGGGCAGTGATACATTTTTAATTCAGACTGCATAAACCTCATTTTCTCATTAAGCATTATATAATATTATAGAGTTGCAAATAACATTTTCAAAAGTGAGATTTTTCTTTATATGGGCATCATTTTAGAGGGATGCCTATGTACATATGTAAACAGATATTCTTTTTTCTTCCATTTCATAAATAAAAACAAGACAAGTTTATGGGATGCAAGTTTTAAACCACCTCACTCATTTTACTTTCTAGTCTTTTGGGAGCTACAAACACGGAAAAGGTCTTTGTTCTATCCTCTGTGGAGCTGTAAATGGTAGTTTTAAAGTAGTTGCTGTCCAGTTATAGCTGGTTTTAAGAAAAAATCATTTATATTCATTGAATTGCTTATCTATGCACCTAAATTATTGTTCCTGCCAAGACATTTTCACAATTTTCACTTTATAGCTTTGCAATTTGACCTTAATTTGGTGCTCCACTGCAAACCAGCTACTTCTTTTGCGTAGTTTCTGTACAAGTTCCTTTTACACAGGAATTTTTAACAATAGAATTTGAACATATTCATCATACCACAATGAAAGGTACAGCTGAAACTAAATTGAGAGCATATGAAGGCTTAGCATGGTTAAAAGTCTTTATTTTTATAACAAAGACTTCAAGTTTGGTGTAGTACCAGATGTGTAGTGGAAGAAGAGCTAAGAGAATTTTAATGACTAAGCTGAGGGACAGAGCACAAAGAATTAAACAGAAGTGTCCTGTTTTCTTGTATAGTCATGTTTTTATGGGTATCAGAAATAATGCAAAATCTAAAATTTCCAGCAGAAAATGTTGATTTTACTGTTTGGCATTATTTGTTTGGTGTTTTTCTCTCTCTCCAGTTTATTTGGACAGTGTTGACAACACTCTGTTGCTTTCTGAGCTGCCATGTTAGCTGCTGAAATCAGGGACAATGTTGATAGAAAGCAGCTTTTGCAATAGCCCCTTGAAGGACTAAGTTAAATTTGGCAAACCTACATTCCAGTTGAAAACTTAGGGTCAAACTGGCTGTTATTTCAGTCTGTTTTTATAAAAGTATTCTAGAATCCACATGGAAATTGCATTATGTCACAGGCATTCTGGTAAAACAAAAGAGTCACACAGCCCTTGGAACAAGGAACAGTGAGAGATGGGCTCCTACCAGGCACACATTGCAGCACGAAGTGTTCAGCAGCTGCTCTTGGGGGTGGAGACACTCTCAACATGAGTTACCTGCAAACATTAAGCAGGCAAGGGAGAGGAGAGGGAAATTTCCCTTGGACTTGCACCTCCATAATAAAGGAGAAGATAGGGCTGGGAAGTGCTGCCATTTCAGATGGCCCAGGCAACTCAGGCACAGAGCCTTAAGCTCTCCTCTAAGGGAAAAGAGGATACCAGAAGCTCTAAGTGGGCTCACTCTGTCCTCTTACCCTTCCCTCCAACAGTTATGCTTTTGTCTCTGTGTCCCAGCTATAATATCACACTGGAGGCCTTATCTTTACATCAACTCACTTGTTGCCCATAGTTCTTTGATCAACTCATTAACCTACTTGCTGTCTTCCCCACTGCATCCCTACTCGCTTTGACTTTCTGAGGAAGGAGGTGGGGAGGCAGTTTTGGAGAGGGAAGTTTGGCCCAGACAGTGGGGCTGTCCTGTTAGGGGGTTTGTTGTCTCCCCTTGTATGCAGGGAGGAGGTGAAATGGGGCTGGACAGAAGATGCTAGGGCAGTTCTCATAAGGACAGATAAAACCAGACAAATAAGAAGGGTCATATAGCCTGGAAGTAGGTAGATGCTATACCAGGAGAGGATCCTGAGGAGAAAATAGTTGGTGTATGTGCCAGGCACAGAGTCAGACATCTGCTGTTGTGACTTTCATTTTGGCAGTGTTGCATCAGTCCCTTCAGCTGCAGCAGGTTCATTTAAGCATATAACATGTTGTAAGTGTGCTGCTAGGTGGATCATCTGGAATAAAAGAACTTTAAAACATTGTCTCAAAGGTCACAAGTTCTTGAAAACATAAGGAGAAAAATTTAAACAGAGAGTTGAATTAGCTCTTGTGTTTTATTTCATAAAGCATAACAGTCTGTATATAGATGCTTTTACCTGCTGAAGAAGCCCAGTGAGTATGAGAACAGCTGGGCAGAATATCCTGGTTTGTTGAGGCAGGCATGATTCAAGCACAATGGTTCTTGACAGACTCGAAGAGACTGGCAATAAAATGCTGCACAAAAGCCTGCCCAGCTACCCCAAGGAAAGTAACTTTGTTCTCCTTCTATACAGCATTTGCGAATACTCTGAACACCCTGAGAGCCATGTGATGAATTCCAAGTGGGTGAGGTAAAGCACAGGGCTCTGGGGTGAAATGCATTTGTCAGAGGCACTGAGGTGAGTTGCCTCATCTGCTGGTTCCTCTTGCTCCAGACACTACGATTTCCAAAAAAATGAAAGACAGTCTTCTGCAAAAATATTTTCTTGGCTTAAAAAGTGGAATTTCCTTCCAGGCCCTCTGTTGTACATTGGCTGCAGGCCCAGAAACAACAATATTACATAGCACTACAGGCTGCACACAGTGCCTGAAACTCACTCAAAATCAGAACTTTATATCCATACAAAGAGCAAGTGTAGCTTGGGAGAAGATAATAGGGAGATGTTCTACAGAGGCAAAGTATCCAAAACCAGAGAAGCCTCAAGGGATCACTGGTGCCTCAAAACAAAGCTGTACCTGCAATTGGCCTGGGAATGATCTGGACAAAAACCTTTTATTTTCTATGGGCTGTCAGAAAGCCACACATATCTTGTTATTATATTCATACACTTTAAATTACTTTACTTGTTGATAGTCTCTTGATTTACATAAGAGAAGCACACTATAGTACATTTTACATAGCATATTGTTAAAAACCTCTTGTAGAAGACATTATTCATTTCTTTGGATGCTGAACCAGTGACATGAACCCTGGGTGCCATGAGGTACTGCAACTTTTTCACTCATGTAGAAAAATAATTTCATTCCATCCTTTTGTAGCAAGTATCTAACTGAGAGGAAACATGATGAAGAAGAAAGAGGCCATTGTGAAAAAATACAGAGATGAAACCAGCTAGAAGTATGTCATATTAACAAGATGTAAAAAATATACTGAAAATATACTTGGTCTATGGTATTTCCCTTCTGTCCGACAGGTCCAGCATTGTCTCTCTTTCCTCACTGATTCCTTTCTGGCCTTCTTCAACTAGCCTGTGAATCGTGCTATAATGCTGTTTGCTGCTGCTGAAAGAGTAGAGCTGGGAAGCATCTTCCCATGCCTGGAAAGCTGGCAGGGAAATGGGTTCTGGTTCCTTGTTTTCAAAAAAGCACTTCAGGTTTCTCTCGCTCAGCTTGGTGGCATACAGCTGGAAAATCTGCTCCAGTTGCTCCTTCTCCGTCCCCTCGTACACTCTCCAGAACATCAGCTGGAGGTGGCTGACTTTGGACTGGCAGCTGGCACAGCAAGTGGTTAGAAGGGAGAGGAGAGCTGTGGTAACTATCACACACCAGCCTAAAATCTGGGAAGGCAAAAGAAATCAGTTTCAGGTTAAAAAGACCCAAGTGAAAATGCAACTTGAGTCACAAATGTCTGACAAAGTGGCCACACTTTGCATTTGGTTCTGGCATTGATGTAAATGGGACATCCACATGGGGACTGAAGAGTAAGTCCATCAGCATAGAGACTTCTCAACAAAAAAAGTGCTCCTTTTGGGGTCTCTTGGCACAAAGGGTAAAGTGTTTTCTAACTCCTGAAAGCATTACAGAAAACTACCCAACAAGAAGGACTAATTTTGAATCATGAAGAACTACAGAACCACAAAGGGCAAGTAACTTTTGTCCCAGATCAACCAACCTTTTAAACTGTGACCACTGTTAGATGCTTTGTGTTCTGTTTTCTTTTTATTAGGAAAAAACCTCCAACACAACTACATTAATTGACCAGAATCACTCAACTTTTTTCCTCTGTAGCAGCTTCAGATTTTGAGAAAATTCTGTCAAGAACATTTTGAAAGAAAGAGCTACTTCCAGAATTACTTCTTCAACAAGGGGAGAGAGTAGACAAATGTGCTTGAAATTTTTATTGTGGGATGTTCTCCTCTAAAGAGAGCAGCAGTGCAAGCACAATTTTTTCCTGCCTTGTGCCACTGGCCTAGACAATAGTTTTACTCCTCTACTACACTGCAATGTGAAGAAAAAAAAAAAAAAAAAAAAGTAATACTTGTTTTCAAATAGTGGAAAAAGTTCCAGTGTGGGAAAAATATTTTAGGGTGCAGAGGCTTGTATGAACTGGAACTGATTTCCTGTGCTTTAATGATGATGATAAGGGCAGCTGCATCCTTTCTCATTGAACTCTTGCACTGATGTTAAAAAAAATAACCACCAGTAAAAGTCTTTATTTAGCTGATGGAATATAGGACTAATGCTGATGGAATAATATAGGACTAATGCTGATGGAATAATAGACTTCCTCAGGGAAGTCTGTGAAACAGAGAAGCTTGACAAACAACTATTCTTAGGAACTCGTATGGAAGAATAGTTGGAGCTTTCCTTTATTTTCCCAATCAGTTCGTACTGACTAACGATTTTTATGGGTATTTGAGAAATCACACTTTTTAGCAATTTTTCACTTTCTCGCAGCTTGGAAAATGCATATATTTAGCATATATTCTCATGCTAAAACTGAATCCCTGTCTTTCACTATTTCCTATATATACAACTTAAAGTCTTAAGCACTATGTGCTGTTGCCTTCTAAAATGATCAAATAAATTCCTTTGTCTGCAGTGCAGTCTTTGTCCTATTTGCATGAGGACTTGAAAATAAAACCAGCTCTTGGAAAGGAAATTGTTCCAGATGGATAAAGTTCCTGACAAAAACTTGCTGGCTCAACAGAGTGTTTTCCTCTTTTCTGCAGCCTTTTTTTTTTTTTTTTAAATTGTCTGGAGTTTTCTTTAATTGTTTTGATTTTTGCCTCTGAGATTATTTGCATTACAATGCAGAGAGCAAAATTGTACTGCACAAATATTGTAAAATGTAGTAAGATATCAGCTTTGCATGATCTGCTTGCTTTATTGTTTCTCACTTCCTCCAAGCAGGACAAAAACATGTGCACATTTAGCATCATGAAAATGAGGAACACAAATAGAAACACATCACGTATGCAGTGAAAAGATATCTCACAAATCTTATTTTATTTTCTGGTATTTTTCTGATGTTAGTGACCTAAAATTTCCCTACAGTTATCACCATGATTTCAAACAGCAGAGTGTGGCATGATTTTTTTAATAGGATACACCCCTTCAATGGGGCGACATCTGTTAGTTCAGCCTCCTAAACAACCCAGCAGGGTTTGCTTTTTTTTTAGAGCAATCTCCATCCAGGAAGAAAGCTTTATGTTTTCTGATCTTATTGACCCACCACCAGTGGGGACCCCCTAACAAATACGGAACAGCTCAGACTGAACCAAAAGATGGATTGATTGTATTCTGCAAGGCTGCCAAAACATGGTTCACATGAAGCCAACGGTTTTAACATAAGATCTGACATCAGCATCTTCCACAGATAAATCACAGCTGCAGTACAACCTGGATAATGCTCTTTGTTGATAATTTTTTTTACCTGGGACTGTGCTTGAAGTGTTCTTTTCAGTTCATCACTCTCAGCAAAGGGCAGGGAGCTCTTGTCACAGGCTATCTTGTGGAGCTCTTCAAAGCACTTCTCCGATTTGCTGTGGCAAACTCTGTTTATATAGGCAGGATTTTTCAAGCCACTCATGGCACATTCGTAAAAAGTCCCGTTGAGCAAAGCCACGGAAAGCCACATCACTGGGGCTACCAGAGCATTTAAAGTGATTTGTCCAAAGACGTAAAAGAAACGGCAGACGTTCCCTCTGGGGAATATTTTCCTAGGATTCACCCAGCAGCCTGTAAAGAGTTTCCAGGTCTTGCTGTTCAAGAAGTATCCAATAACTAGCAAAACAAGAGCTGGCGAGAAGAGAAATACCAAACCATACCTGAAGTTTTCATTGCTGCACGGGCATCTGAAAGCAACAAGAGAAAACGCGCGTTCACCTCCCATTGTCAGCAGCGCCATGAAACTGTAACCTATAGCGGTTTTCCGGTTCATAAAGAACTTCAGGATCGTTTGGAAAGCATCCATGTCTGATACTCACGAAGGAGGTGAAAGCCAAGGCAGCTTTTCCCCGTTGGTAGCGGAGTGCGGCAGGGCAGAGCTCTCCAGAGGAGGAGCAGCCCGCGGCTCTCCCGCCTGCCCACGCCCAGCCGAGAGAGCACTGTGATGTCACTGCCTGGAGAAGGGCACTTGCAGGGGACCCGCCGCGGGCAGGGCAGATGTTGCACATTTGCGGTAGCACCCACCCGTGGGGGAAAGAAAGCAAGCAGTGATCTGTGTGATCAAATAAGTCTGCAGTCTGGGAAGTCTTGCTCTTGGTGGGCTGTTTGGTTTTTTAAGGAACTGCAGATGGAGATCGGAGTAAAACAAACAAACAAACAAAAACGTACTCGACGAGTTGCAGGAGATCTTGAGTTGTGCTTATAAGAGTTACTGGTGAGGTGGCGAATGACCTAATAGAGATGCTAATCATCCCAAAGGAGTGTGAGATGACTGAAAGCAGACTGAAAGCAGACAAGTGATAACAGTAAAGCCACTTTGTGTGAGGTTGTAAATGTAGCAACATCAAAGAACAGCTCTCTGCTGTGTTTTCCTGGAGCAGCACATAGCTCTAGATTTGCATTTCTGGCTCAAGCTGATCACAGAAGGGACAAGTGTACCTTGCTTTCTAGCCTGTCTGTCTGTCACTGCTTTTTTCCTGGGCTAAAAATGGTCTAGGGGATGCTGCTTTCTGAAGTTTCACCTCTGGCTTTCACACAGCACATTTAAGCAGCAGAGTTTCATTCTTTTGCAGGTTGCTTTCAAGATGTACCTTGGGATCACCCCCAGTATGTGCTGCAGTAGTGCCACAGGGAATGAGTTCTCCTTAATCCTGGACAAAAACCCACTAGTGGACTTTGTGGAGGAGCTGCCAGCGGAACGAGCATCTCTTTGCTATTGTAACCTCCTTTGTGGGGTGATTCGAGGTGCCTTGGAAATGGTAAGGAATTGCACACCGGTTTTCTCCCTTCTCTGTTAATTCACAGAAGCCCGGGAAAACAAAATCCCTTGTTCAGACAAGAGTAGCAAGTACAGTATTGTTTCCCCTCTCGGGGTAAATGTCTATAACTAGATGAAAGAGGACAAGGCTGAACCTGGATCCTGAGGTGGAGCAGCACATGGATTAGCTCACCTCCACACTGTCCCTTGCCTGGCTGTTCAGTCTGTTCAGTGGCTGACTTGGCTGCAAAAGCCAGGTGGGATCAGGAAGCCAGGAGACCCTTAAAGTGGAAGGACAGAGGGGCAAGTTGGGTTCCTCCACTGCTCCTGGAGCCAATCACACTTCCCTGCTGTAGCCGTTAAGAGTCATCCCTGATTCTGTGCAAATGTGTCAAGTGAAATAATCTTCTCAGGTTACCGTGGCTCCTGCTGAAAGAGAGAGCAAAGTGTGGATGAGTATAATGTTAAAACAAAAGCATCAGAAGCCAGATGCCAATCCAAATTTTGTTCTAAAATTTAAGATTTTTGCGAAAAGGGAAAGAAAGAGCATAATTTGAAAATTCCTGACTTGTAGAACTTCTTCAGGAAGACTATGTTTGGGCGGCTTTATGTTTCTGTCAATATCCAATTCGGCATATATCTGATATTTCAAGAGACAAAAACCTCAATCCAGCAGTATTATGTATATCCATCAGTCTCAGAATTATAGTATCTGATACAAGACTAATTAATGAAAGTATTATAAGTCTCAGTACATGACTAGGAAATTCTGTGATTACAAAATCCTCAAGTATGCAACTTAGGGTCGTAGAAGAGAGCAAAGCACTGGGAAGAAGGGTAACGTGCCATCCAAATTCCAGTCTCTACACACTTTCTTTGTATTAGCTTAGTTGGGAAAGCAAATTTAAAAGAACCTAGATATCTCTTTCCTATGAAACCTGAGAAAGGGGGTCCTCTTGTGGTAAGAGAGAGAAAAAGCTCTGTTATAACGGAGGAGGGTGGAAAACTGGGCATTTCTGTGCTGAACTGATCAGACCTGATTCTTTCTAGGTTCACTTAGCAGCAGAAGTTTCCTTCCTCCAGGACAGGCTGAAGGGTGATGCTGTGACAGAAATAGGCATTACATTTTTAAGGAAGCCTGAAGACAGAAAGCACAGAAGGAACAAATAAAAGAAATATTGGCAGAAACCCTTGCTGAGTGATATTTTGTGCCTTTTGTTTTGGAAGAAGACAGGGTAAAAATGGCTTTGGTGAGTCAGCTGCACCAGTTACCTGGTTGAAAGGTGAAGAGATCTGGGCAGCAAAGAGGAGAGCAATGTTCATTGTTGTGACACGGATATGAGTAAAAAAGATGCAAATGATCTGCCCTTCCTTCTCACATAGCCAGGATCTTGAACTTAATGGAAGTTTAATCTCAGTATTCGGTGTATGCTAAATATTCATCTGTATACCAACTGTTTTCAGGCAAAGGTGATGACCAGGTTTGACGTGTAATGCTTTGCCATTCATTGTCCTCCGCACTGGACATCCTGCTGTCCTTGAGACCAGAGAGGGATGGGTGTTCACTGATGGCAGGAGCTGGTGGTGTTCTTTCCAGCTCTGCCAGCCCCACATGCAGTTCTGCTGGCTCTCCTGTTCAGTCCTGTGCACACCCCAGGCTGCAGCACCCTGACAACTGCAGCAGTGCTTGTGTCTCTCTGAGCTGTGGGCCTTTGCATGCCAGCCTTCCCTCCAAGAGCCCTGAGCTTGTGACCAAACTGAACAAAGCATGATGTATTTAATGTGTAGCCACTGTGGATGTGTACCTGCCTAAGGAAATTTGAATTAAACTTCTGAGATTGCCACACAACTGGTTTGATGCTTGTGTTTTCTGCTCTTACCTGGCCTTCACCACCAGCTGTTGAACATCTTCCTCTTGGCAGTAGACTTGTTACCACAACATAAATGGGAGATAGAGAAGGGGCAGCCTCAGAGAAACTCAAGTGATAGGAAAGTTTCAGAGTTGTTTGGTGCAATGCAAGATGTGTGGAAAAGTGTTGGACAAAACCCCAGGTCCCAGCAGAGCAGCCTATCCACAAAGCCATCTTAGCCTCTTCTCACCAAAATGCTTGTTTTCAACTGAAATACCAACAACTAATTTCACTGTAGGCCTGAGTTAACTCTGATTTTATCTCTGTGTTTTGTACCTTCTTCTCCTTTTTTTCCCCCTCAATCTGTTTACATCTTCATGATTCAAAGTGGGGGCATCCCTTACCTTGACTTCATTCTCACCAGAGCTGTAGGGTCCTCGTGATTGTCTCTCTCCTTTTGTGTTAATAGTGTGGTAGAGTGGTGGCATTGCATAATGGGGCTTTAAGTGTTCTGTAGGGAACAAAAACTAAACTCTTTGTTTCCCAGCCTTGGGGTCAGCCCAACCGGTGTTGACCTGCCATCAGTAAGAAGTGGTGTGTTGGTTTAGCACGGATGGTAAAAAACAATTAGTGATCTTCTTTGAAACTGACAACGAGATTAGCCAATTAATTACAGGTATACACCTCTGGGTAACACGGCTTAAATCATGAAGATTTTTGGAAGCCGGGCTCTCTCTCTTCCGACTGGCAGGAGATATCGTCGAGCTGTGCCCGGGCCAGGTGCTGCTGCCTTTTGGGCTTGTGGGCCAGGCCATGGCCAGCCCTGGTACCAGCTGCAGCAGGGGAGGGGAGGGGAAAAGCACCATTATTAACATCTACCGAGTTTTAAACTTGCCCCGGGTAGCTGCTCACTCCCCAGCCAGGGCTGGGAGGAGATGTTTCCCTCCCTGCTTCCCAGGCCCCTGGGAGCATCCCGCCATATGGGACTGAGGGGTGGTTATTATTATTATTAGTTATTACTAATTAAAATTTCCACCTCTGTACTTGGGGAAGTTCAATAAAGTTCACGTGGATACTTTGAAATGGTTGAAGAGCTAACTCCTGATCTCCTAATGTTGTTTTTCTCATTACCTTTTTATTTACCTTTTGGCAAATTATACATCTTTCAGTTACTTGTTTTGCCAACCCAAAAATCCCAATACACCCATAGTTCCTTGAAAAATGATCAAGCAAAGCTTGGGTACCCCAGTGAGTTTTTAGAAAACCTGTTTTCTAACATTTTCCTAGTGAGTGCCCTATTAAGTAACTGTCTCCCATCAGGAAGTTTCCATCCCCCTGATTCATCTGGCTTTCCCCCTATCTTAATTAATTCTTTTTTCTTCTGCTTCACTGAACTTTGGAGTTTCCAATTCTTCCTTATTTGAGGTTAAAATTAACATAACCCTTTAGATCCTGTTCTCTGCTGCATCTTTAGCTTCTTGATCTGCCAAATTATTTCCCCCTATTTCCGAGCTCGTTCCCTTTTGATATCCTTTGATATGTACTAGAGCTATCTCCTCAGGCAATTTTAATGCCTCTAAAACCTCCAAAATAAGACCCTCATGTCTTAATCCCTTTCCTTTTGAATTGAGTAACCCCCTTTCTTCCCAAATTTTTCCAAAGGTGTGTACTACCCCAAAGGCATACTTTGAGTCAGTATATATAGCTTCTTTCTTGTGTGCTAAATATTCCAGTGCTCTTTTTAGAGCATATAATTCACAAGTTTGAGCCAACCAGTTTGAAGGTAATTTTCCTTTTTCAATGGTTTGCATATTTTTCCCATCAACCAAAGCATACCCTGACATTCTTTTTCCTTGTAAACACCTGGAAGAACCATTCATATATATAGTTTCCCCCTCTGAGAGGGCTTGCTCTTCGAGATCTTCCCAAACTTTAGTTTGATATTGGTTAATTTTTAAAAAATTATAGGTTACTTTTTGGTTCTCCATATAAAACTTGAGCTGGATTTAAACTTTTGTTTACTTCTAGTGTCAAGTCATCACTGTCTGTTGGGATTGCTTCATATTTTAACATCCTAGAATCTGTTAACCATTTTCCAGCTTTCTGGTTTAACACATTTTGGACTGCATGAAGTGTACACACAATAAGATTACTTCCAAAGATCTCAAAGTCAGTAGAGTGACCTCTTAGGTGGAAGAGATGACAAGTTGCCTTAGTTCTAGGCTGAAAATCTCCTATGAGTTATGATAACAGACTGTCGTATGAATATGCTAGAATATTTCTTTAAACTGTGGACAATACAAATTGAGGAGATGACTTGTGGATTTGAGCAAAAGTATCTGTGATGGACTCAGTGAATATTGAATTAGCAGCTGTGATTTTTGTGACCCCACGAAAGGTTGAACAGAGAGAGATAAGAAGAAGCCCTCAGCCAGTGAAGAAGTGAGAAGGCATATCTGTTCCCTGAATTGAAGAATCCTTTGCCTTTGAAGTTGCTCATTTTTAAAAGGTGACACCCCAATATATGTGGCCACAGGAAAGACTATGTGGATATGGGAGGTTCCACAATGGCAGAAGTTTCCTGGGTGGGCTGCTTTTGTGTGAGTTAGAAGCCACAAGCAGACTCTTTCTCTTGTGGAGAGTTACCAAACAACAGGAGAGACTTCTCTCTCTCTCAAGGACTGAATGAAAGACTGTTTCATAAGTGGTACTGAACTGGAGCTCTGAGTTTTGCCTCTTTACATTGTTTGTATAAAATGAATGGTTTGTGGTGGGAGAAACGGCTGGTTTAGAAATTTCATTAGTGGTTTTAATTCTTTTCTTATTTTCTTCATAGTGTGTGTTAATAAAATCTGTTTACCTTAAGTTGGGGCCTCTTCTGCCTTTTTCTCCAAAATCCTATCTCCCAAAGGTAAAAAAGAGCAGACACTAAATTTGGCAAACGTGAAACCACTACAATGAGCTACTCCACTTTTCCACATTCACATACTACTGAAAAGGTTTTCCTAATGAGGGTTATCTTAAAGCTGGTACTGAGGCAAATTTTAACTTCAGTTCTTCTAATTTACTAACATCTTCCTCAGTCCACTTCATATTATCTCTGTTTGTCAATTTTCCATACAAAAATTTTACTGCCTGTGTATATTCTTCAATCCACAGTCTATAATACCCCAATAATCTGAGTAGCTTTCTATCTGTTTTTTTGAAGAGGGAGGGAGGAGAGATAAAATTCCTGCAATCCTCTCTGGGTTTAGCTTTCAGCTACCCTTGCTTATTAAGTGTCCAAGATATTTTATTTCTGATTCTATAAAATGCAGTTTCCCTTTTGATACTCTTAATCCTTTTTCCTGAGAAAATTCGAAAGTTTTACAGTACCCTCCCTAACTTCAATTTCAACTTCCCCTGATAATAAAAGATCATCAACATAGTGGGGAATTTGTATTCCAGGAGGAGTGAAGAAAGCTTGTAATATAGTTTCTAAAGCCTGTCCAAATAGGTTTGGAGATTCAGTAAACCCCTGTGGTAGTTTTGTCCATCTTAGTTGCTGCTTTCTCCCAGCAGTCCTATTAGGACCTTCTCATTCAAAGACAAAGGTATTTCAGCTTTCCTCGGTTAATGGGCAATCCCAAAAAGCATCTTTTAGACCCACTACACTAAACCATTGATGCTGGGGTGGGACTTTACTTAGAAGAGTGTAAGTATCAGGTACCACTGGATAGTGGGTCTGAGTTCTCTTGTTAACCTCCTGTAAGGCTCTTGTACTAATCCATAATTCCCATCAGGCTTTTTTTACTGGCAGAATAGGGGTGTTATGAGGAGACATACAAGGTTCTAATGTCCCATCCTTTATTAGTCCTTCTAGTACTGGCTTCAGGCCTTCTCGTCCCTCCAAGGATATAGGGTACTGACATACACATATAGGACACACTTCTCTTTCAATTGTGACTCTTACGGGGTCAATGTCCAGTCCTCCCTTATTTCCTTCCCCAGCCCAAACTTCTTTGTTAGTTTTATTTTCATCCTCTTGGCCAAGTTTTAAAACTTTAGTTGTCATTTTCCCTTCTTCTTGTATAACCCCTATCCCCAGCTTTACCTGTAAGTCCCTCCCTAATAAGTTGCTACCTACCCCAGGAATCAATAAGATGTTCCCCATCCAAATTCTGGTTTCTCCTTCAATTACTATATCTTTAATGACAGGAACTGTAAAACCTTCTCCTTTTACTCCTATTACCTTTACAGTGTCTTTACTTACACTACAGCCTTTTGGAGTATTTAATAGGCAGGTTCTTTCTGCCCCTGTGTCGACCACAAATTCTAATTCCTCTTCCTAGGGACCCATTTTTAAGGTTATCACAAGCTCCAGATGATATTTGTCCCCTAGAAAATAGAGCTTATGACTTCCCTATTCTTTTTCTGGGTCTATCTCTTGGAAGATTTTCAGGTCCTTTTTTAGGTGAGGGCACTCACGCTCATAATGTCCCTCCTTCTCACAAAAGAAACAGACATTTTTAGGGTGCTCCTGAGATTTCGTTTGTACCAGGGCTCTGTTTTTCTTCCTTTCCCTGTCTCTAAGACCTGAATATCTAGGAGTGGTACCTGGGAGCTTCAGATTTTTTCGGAAGTTTCCTTCTTGCATAGTGGCTTACCATAATTTTTGCTTTCACCTTGGCTTTTTCTTCATCTCTTTGGACATAGACCTTTTGAGCCTCCTTAAATAAATAATTTAGTGGTCTATCATGCCAGTCTTTAATTTTTTCCAGCTTTTTCCAATATCTGGCCAGGCATGAGTAACAAAATTAACTCCTAATAAAGCCTTTCCGGCTGTTGTCCCAGGGTCTATTCCAGAATATTGTTTCATATTTCCCCTAAGTCTTTTTAGCCATTCTGTTGGAGTCTCTTCTTTTCCTTGTTGTTCTTTGAAGGCCTTTTTGACATTTTGCCCTCGGGGTGCTGCCTCTTTTATTCCTTTGATTACCAAATTACAATAATCTCTTATATGATTATTCTTCACCAGGCCTCATTATTTTGATTCCAGTCAGGAGGTGCTATTGACATTTTCTGATCTTCTGGTGCCCCCAGGAGCCATCAGGATGGACAAGGAAACTGGCCGACCAAGATAAGAATTGACATCGTACCCAGAGAGAGAAATTCCTCCCCGAACGAAGAGGAATTCCTCGCTGAGACTACACATCAGTGTAATCATGGACCGGTGAGCCTGATCCGCATGTGAAAGGAACCTTCCCAGAATACAATTTGTAAAGTTCAACAAATCCGGGAAACCCATTCAAAGATGTATTTGGACTATTTGCTGGACTATTCCCCACACCTGTTTTGCCTCAGGACACGAAAAACCCTATAAACCCCGGGCTGCGATCCGCTCTGTGTGGATTTGGGAAAATCTGTACCTCAGGGTGCGGACCCCTGTCCACCCAGCACTGCGCTGCCCGTCCTATTTGCGGTTTCTGTCTTTATCGGTGATTGGGATTGTTTTTCTAATAAATTGTTTCTTTATTAATCCGATTTTTGCCGTTGCATTTATAACATTGTACAAAGATCAATATCCCAGTTAGCTAACATAACTCCCAAAGAGGTGTCTCGGGGTATCTCTGCTGGCACCCTTTTATTCCGTTTTTTCCCTGAACCCAACTTACTAGTTTTCTGCCCCATTTCTCAGGATTTTATCTATTTATCCCTGACTTCTGTTTCCCACTTTCTCTAACAACCAGAACACCACCTTCCTCCTTTCCCACGCCCAAGGCACAGAAAACCATTTCTCTCCACAATACAATACAATACAATACAATACAATACAATACAATACACTTCCTTCCAGAAAATAAAAAATTTAAAATCAAGAATCTATATCACATATGCATTCATTCATTCCCCCTTACCATCATGGCTTGAAAGCAAAACGAGTGAGAGGCTCCAAGTCAGAAATACAATTTAATAAGAAGAAAGGAAAAAAGGTAAAAATAAAATAAAACAAATGCAATAATACAAAAGACCACTGACAGAGTCAGAATACAACCTGAGCAGGATGGTGGAAGCAGTCCAGATGAGGTGGTCTTCCTGAAGCAGTGATCCTGTAGAAAGGTCTGGTAGCTCTGGTCCTCTGGGAATCCAGTGGGTAAGGGCTGCTTCTACTGTCCCAAATCCCAGATTATATCCAAATGAGAATGTTTGGCTCCTCCCTCTGGGTGGAGCATCTCACAATGGGATGATGAGTCGTGAAGTGGGTCCTTGAAGGCCCATTAAACAGAGATAACTCCTGGAGGGAGTCACCTGTGAGTCATGGGCCAGGCGTTGATGGGCCATGAGCAGAAGATAGCCCAAAGGAAGGGGGCCTGGGAAAACACGGACCCACCTGGTTTCAACAGTTCATGAAGATGGTGATAGAATAAATACTTGTATACATCCTACACTACAACCCAGGACACTTACTCAATTTATTTCTTCATTATGCCTTTCTCACTTTCTCCCTGCTCACAACCAAACCAAACAACAAAAAAAAAATGGTACCTTTTATTTTTCAAATTATTTGTTAATATTTACCCATAGGTATTTGGCCAATACCAGAGGTTCTTGGATCATCACACTTTTAAGCCTGTAGTGTTTCTAACTCTCAACCTGGCAGCTTTTTAAAGCCCAGGTGCTCTTGAGCCTTACACATCTGAGCTTTTTAGTGTTTTTTTTTCCTCAATCTGGCAAAATATTAGGGGCCTCTTTCCCTCCTTTTTATCCCATTTCGCAGTGGATTGTACTGGAAAACCTGCAGCTCCCTTCCTTCAAAAAGAGGTCCAACCCTTCCTGGAACCCTGTCCCAACCATCCAGGGGAGGGTCTCTCTCACTCCTTTTATCTTTTTCGTCATCACTTTAATGACCATTTCACTCATGAAAGAACGGAAACGCAGCTTGGGAGACTATTGCATTCACTTTGCCAGTCTGGAGATACCCAGCTAGCGGCATCTCACATCCTCGCAAACTCCCCCACCCTGTATCTGTTCCCCAGAAAAAATATTCACAATCCATCTTTTCTTTTCCTGGGTCTTAGTACACAAGATTTTTATGGAGCTAAATAGTGGTTTCTTAGGGAGTCTTTTCTTCCCTTTTTTCTTTTTACTTTACTGTCTCCTTTCTTCTCCTCTGGGTATTTGACCTACAAACCCCCCTGACCCATGTCAGGAGAAGCAAAGCAAGGCCCCCAAAATTGGTAGGGTGCGCCCCCCCCACTGTGGATCCCCCCAGGATCTTGGAGGCAAGGTGTATATCCAGGACAAGCCAGCCAATTGTGAAAAACAAGGTTCACTTTCATAGTAAAATTTATAAGTTTTAATAAAAATTTAAAAAGAGGCAATTAGCAGACAGACAAGCAAAAATAGTTAATGGCCAGATGCCTGGTGTGCAGTCAGAAAGCAAACCTGCTAATGAAGAGGCTTGCTCCTTAAAAGTACCAGCTTGTTGCATATTGCTATATTCACATGGATGATTCAAACAATTCCTCTTGAGTTTGAATTTCTCTGTTCAGTTTCAACTCCCCCACAACCATTTTATCTTGCAGATCCATCTGTGAGTTGCTCCATTCCATCAAATAGCATAGGTTCAATAAATTCCTGTCTTGGAGCTCTGGTCAGGCCATCTTCATCTGGATAATTCAGGAATGTGGGGGAATTTTCTTCATCCTCTGGTTTAGATGTTATATGAACAAAAGCAGTCTTTAATATCATGCTATAGCCTAAGGAATATATATATTCATCACACTACTTATTTCTAAGTTTCATTAATAGCAGAAGCAAAAGAAACTATATTAGTAAAGATTTTTTCAACATTATACAAAGAGTATTCATTTTAATATTCACAAAAGGCCAATAACAAAGTATGTACTTATAAGACTGCCATTATTATTATTATTATTATTATTATTATTATTATTATTACCTTTTTTTGGTGGTTATGGCCAGGTGGTTGAGGTGGACATGCGGCTGACCACAATAAAGGTTGTCTACTGGCAATGGCCATTTTTACTTTTTCCAGCAAGACTAACCAAATATTTTTTTATTACTATTACTATTATTACTATTACTATTACTATTACTATTACTATTACTATTAATTACTATTACCATTACTAATATTAATACTATTATCCTGAAAGTGAATAAGCTACACTGTCCTTGTCTTATTACAGAATTACAGAACTGCTAGGGTTGGAAGGGAGCTCTGAATGTCATCTTGTCCAACCCTCCAGACAAGGCAGGGTCACCTGGAGCAGGTGACACAGGAACACATTCAGGTGGGTCTGGATTGTCTCCAGAGAGGGAGACTCCACCACTGTTCTGGGCAGCCTGAGCCAGTGCTCCGCCACCCTCAAGGAAAAGAAGTTCTTCTCATGTTGGAGTGAAACTTCTTGTGCTTTAGATTGTGGCAATTCCTCCTCCTCCTCTTGCTGGGCACCACTGGAAAGAGTCTGGCCCCCTCCTCTTGCCACCCACCTTTGAGAGCTATTCAGGAGATCCTCTCTCAGTCCTCTCTGCTCTGGACTAAACAAGCCCAGCTCCTGCAGTGTCTCCTCATAAGAGGGCTGCTCCAGACCCGAATCACCTCTGTGGCCCTTCTGCTGGGCCCTCTCCAGTAGCTCCTTGTCTTTCTTGTCCTGAGGAGCCCAGAACTGGACACAGCACTTCAGATGTGACCTCAGCAGGGCTGAGGAGAGGGGGAGGATCACCTCCCTTGACCTGCTGGCCACACTCTTCCCAGTGCACCAGAGCACACCACTGGCCCTCCTGGCTACAAGAGCTCTGCTGCCTCATAGTCAGCTTCCATCCACCGAGACACCCAGGCCCTTCTCTACAGAGATGCTCTCTAAGAGGTCAGCAGCAGCCTGCCCTGGTTCTCTATATATAATCATCAAGTTTCTCAGAAGGAAACGAGCAGTGAGCAAGTCAGTGACTGTGATGAATATTTTTTAACAATTCTTTTCTACAGGCAGAGTTCGATCTTGTTTTACCTTGATGTGTTATATTTTTATCCCTGTAAAAACACATTCCCTTTTTGGGATTCCTGTCCATCAGTCTCAATAATTTCTGAGTTTATTGTGCTGAAAGAGAGAATTTCTGGGAGGAGTGAACAAACAGACCATGCCAAACAATCTGACTCATATATTTCAAATGCTGTCTTAAACAACAGATGTTCAGAAGAAAAGTGAACTTTATAATCCTTCATTCAAAACTTGTACCTTTATTTCTTATAATAAGATGTTCTTTGATAAGAATATTACTGCTTGTTACTATGGTTTGCAGATTTTTAATGTCCTTAAATGTTTGAATGTGCTTTTAATATTAGTTACTATAGAAGCTTCACCTACACAACCATGTTATGCATGAGCCTAACCCCTCAAGACAAACAAAAATTTTTAATCTATAGCTTGCTCTAAGCATCACTGAAAGCTTCATTGTAAAGATAGAGCTAATAAACTAAGCTGAATTTCTGATCAAGCCTTGTATTTCCTCTTTTGTCTCTTAGATAAAGTTTGGTATTGTCACTTCACGTGCCAAGTCCTTTTAAGGTTTCGGTAATAATTTGACATAATACAGGTAGGCATCTTTGTGGATGCTCATTATTTTACATATGATTCTTCTTATTGGCCAAAAACAGAAGAAAATTTCCATCTAAATGTACTTAAGCAAAAGGATTAAAACGTATTTAAAAGCAAATTTACTGAGGGTAACAACTAACAGCTTTCACTTTGCATGGATTTCTGTAAAAGCAGAGAATAAGATTCTTCTTATAGCAGTAGGGTAAAAGATTGCCAGCATTGTGCAGTATTTTTTTCATTACAATGCTGAAACGCTTGCCGGGGCTTCATCCGGAGATGCTAAGACAGTGAGAGGCTGACTTTCGTCCTCAAATTTTGTGCTGTTGCCTCTGTTGGTGCTCACGTACTTGTGTAACATGCTGTAATACTGGTCCTGTGAATTATATGTGTATATGGTTGAAATCTCCTTCCAGTCTTCGTGGCTGGGAATATGAAATTGTCCTGGGTCTTTGTTATCAAAAAAGAGACTTGTATTTCTTTCTGCCAGCTTGGTTGCATGCTCTTTGGCTTTGGTCTGAAAGAGTTCCTCTTCTATTTTTGAGTAAATTTCACAGAATCTGAGATGTAGGTAGCTGACTGGGGCGCGACAGCGATTGACACATGTTGAAAACAGTGCCACAGCCATGATGCTGGCTATCACGAGCCATCCTAACAGCTTGGAAAAAGGATATATAGGTTAATGGTGTTTTTGCATGGCCATATGTGGGAGCATAGAACATAAGGTTGAAGAAATATTAAAACTATAAGCAAAGACACCCTGGAGTGCATGTGACTGTCTGCTTGCTGCCAAAAGAGGGGATCCCATGCATGCAATTCAGGCAGACACACAGAGCTTCTGCACCCCTCAGCTGATCTTGTCAGATTGAGGATCAATACCAAAACAAGAGAAGATGGGCAGAAGTTATTTACTCAGTTAGATCCAGCTTTCCTAATTTCTTAGGCAAGATACTGAGGATCAGTTTCTGCAGTTGTGGTCACATTTACGGTACAGAGGCTGCAGAATCACTCTGTGTGCTTTGTGCTGCAAAACAGAGCTCCTGCTGGAACTCCTATGTTCTCCTGGAGTATAGCTACTCTCCCTGATGTCTGAGCCTGCAAAAGCAGCTGGGTTTTGCACAACAGAGAGGAAAGACTGTGTCCTGGATGTTTTGTAGGCAGGACACAGATTTGGCTATAGACTATGGGAATTTAATTTGGTTTTCCAGCAGATTTTATCATCCTTATACAAGTCTCAGAGGTCCCATCAAAACCAAGTGTTCCAGTAGATGCTGGTCCCTCCTCTACCCAGGGGTAGTCAGCTGGAAGCTTCAGGCAGAGATCCTGCAACACCAGGATGGGTTTTTTTCAAATGAAAATGTATTGAGTGGTCTCGGAGAAATGCTTTGTGTTCTTTTTGTTTTTTAGTTTTGTTAAAAGTAGTTTAGATATTAAAAATAGGAGTCAGCAATAAAAATGCACTCACACTTTTCCTCTTTTTGTTTGACTGGATATCTCTTAGATTCAACTGCAATGTCAGTAACAGTCAATCTTCCTTGGTTTTGCTCCTTTCTTACCATATGTAAAATTGATGGTATAGAGTTTACCCCTTTTCATCGTTTTCCTTGTAGAAGCAGCATGCTAAGTATTTACCAAATAAAAACACAATTTTGTTTTTACACAAATTTATACTGACCTCAAAGCTACAAAAGACCTAAGTAATTATAAACTGTTATAAATTTAACACCCTTAACCAACTCTTAGTATTTTCCTGAGAAAAAGCTGGAAAACTTGATTTTCCTACTGGAATTAAGACAAAATCCCCACAAATGTAGAAACAAAACTGGAGGGCTGCCAAAGAACCAAACAAAGAACTATCTAGAAGGGTTACTGTATTGATCATGCAGTTTGCCTTAAAAAGAACCATCTTTAACAAGACAGATATTTAAGTATTCTTGTAGAATGCAAGTGTGAAATTATTAAGAGGTTCAACCACTGAGATTTGTTTCTCTTTCCAGATGTCTCCTTGCAACAACTGTGTTGCAAGGAGACATCAGCTTCACCTCTGTTAGTGATCTCAGCTTCCCCTCAGCTAATGCCTATTTACAGAAGTTTGTGGTATTCAGAGACATAAAAGTGGAGAAGGATAACCACCTCTACATTACTTGAGAAGAAAATTTGCTGTGGAAAGTCACGTTCTTTAGACTGGTTTCCGGCTCATGAGGTTTTGTAAATGACAGTGCTAAACCATTACCATGTAAACATGCAGACCCAGAAAGTATCACAAAAATACATCTATTGTTTTTCTGTTATTACTTTTTTGACAATGTATTTTTGCTAGCTGTGCGCTTTTGGCACATGACATTATATAGCAGAAGAGAGAAGGACTGTTTACAGTCCCCAGCAGGCACCACTATATATGGTGTAGAGCAAAGAGGGATGAAGCTCATAGTGTGAGGAGAGGAGCAGTGAGGCTTTACCTGGGACTGTGCATGAAGGCTGAGTCGTTCAGTTGTAAAATTTGCTGATAATTCCTCATCACAGGGCACTTTGAGCAGCTGGTTTTGGCAGTCGCTTCCATTACCTTTACAGTAGTAGTACTCCATCAGGCTGCTCCCACTGGCTGCACACTCGTAGTAGTTGGCTCCAAGCAGGGCCACCGCTATCCAGGTGAGTGGGGCCACCGAAGCTTTGGCTATCATTGACACCCCCAGCTGACAGATGTGGGCACAGATTCCTCTGGATTTGTGTTCACAATGCTTATCTGGAGAGCACATGCCTGTCAACAGACGCCATGTCCTGGGATTCACCATGAAACTCAGCAGAAAGAGGACGAAGGCAGGTGCTACGAGGAAGGAAGCACCATACAGCATGTTGTTAGAATTGCAGGGACACTGGAATGCTGCAGAAGAGAAGATCTGTTCGCTGACAGCCGTCATCAGGGACACAGTGCTGTAACCCAGAATGATCTGGTGACGCATGCAGAAATCCACTACCTTTTGTAACACTTCCATTTTTCTGCCTCCCCTTACTTTGAGAAGAGCCAAATCTCCGTCAGAAAAGGAAAGAAGGGAGACAAGTGTCCTGCAGCTCCCACAGCTTAGAGAGCTTGCAGTTTCTGTTGATGGTGGTGATGCATTGAGGCATAGAAACAAACCTTTACAGAGGAAATAATAGTCACTGCACAGTCAACCAGAGACCACATCAGAAAACCACTCCAGTTATCAACAGCAGAACAATGATAAAATTTGTCTCTATAAAAGTAATTTGTGTTTGTCCACACGTGCATTGTAATCAGCAATGGCTTAAACCTCATCATCTCTTCAGTGAGGCACCAGATTCAAAGTGTGAATAAAATGTGGGAAAACCATCCAGAACCATATACAGGTTTTTATCCTTCCTTGGTTTTTGTCTATACAATATGACTTGTTCTGAGAGAAAATTCAACTATAATCATGTCAATTTTTCAAGATAATCAATCTAATTTTTTATAATGGTTATGTTGGAAATTATTTAAATTTTACTTTTTTTTTTCTTGCTTTAAAGTCCATTGAGTCATGCATTTATTTGTCTTTGCCAAGGGGAAGAAATGCTGGACCTTGTTGTTTATTTAATCTTTAAAGCTCTGAGGCTTTGGGTCTTGCTGGGCAAGGCCTGATAAGCGCCAATAAAAAACAAACAAAAAAAAAGTGTTATGGAAGTGAGGGATTTGAAAAGCCACAGTTCCCCTTTCAGCTCTTTGGGCAGCTGAGAGGGTGGCACAGATGCTCCAGAGCAGGCAGTGCTGGTTCAGGTGGCTGCAGATGTTCTGTGCTCAGAGCTGAGCTGCTGCTGCTGCAGAGGAAAACGTGCTGCTAAATGAAGTGCTTGCCTTGGCCTGGAGGAGCCCTTGTTATTATGCAGCAGTATAATACAATGACAGAGCAAACAAAAAAGGACGTAAAACTACGAAGAATTAGTCAAACTGAAGGTTAGTTATCGATTCATAGAAAGACAGGAACACTGATTCAGTGATCAAAATTTGATTTTACTCAGGTTTTCCAAAAGCTTATATACCATTTAAAGAAGGGTAACAATTTCCACTACAGTAATTAGGTTAAAAAATCATACAAACAACTTATGCAATTTACAACATCTTTCTTGCAGGGGGTTGATTGAATCTCTCCTCTTCCCATAAACCAGTTTAATCCTATCTTCTGTATCTGTTTGTTCCTGCCATGGCATCCTGGTTATCAAACTAGCCATGCTAATTAAGTCTGTCTTACTCCACATCTTGTGCATTTCCACAGTTAGTCTGACCACATCTCAGCTACAGCCAATAGCTGAGTGGGAAGAACAGGGACAGGGAAAGGAAGTTTGGCAATGCCTTCACACCCAGTTATGATTTCAGGGATTGAGTTTTTATTTAATACCTTTTGTTTTAACCCATGCAGACTTACTGACATCCAAAATATTATTCAGCAAGTGTGCTTAACATTTATTTGAATGTGACACTATCCCATTTGATGTCCCCAAGATCTGGAAGAGAAAGAGAAAAATGAGTGGACCCTTGGCATCTCCATCAACTCATGGTCTTGTACACCTTCACCACAGCCCTCTCTTTCCCTGGCTGGGGAAACTCTAATATAGCATTCCTCATCTGATGGATACCTTTGGATACTTTCTTTACCCATGTTGCCACATCAACTGTTTTCTAGGATTCAGTGATCATTTTTCACATGAGAGGAAATCGGACATATACCAGATTTCCAGCGCATTGAAGATGAAACTGAATCACAGTTTCCTACAAAAGAATACTTTTGGGTTTATATTTGTGTTATATTCATTTGACATATGTATTTGAGATTGGTTTTATATTTCCTTGAAATAACTTCTGGATTTTATTTTTTATTATCCATGAATCAATATTTTAACTAGATATGCATTATAATAAAATGCCCTTCAGTACTTGAGCAAAAAGCTCAGCAAGCTCAGAGTCTACCAATGCCTCGCCTGCTCACACCCAGCCGAGAGAGCACTGTGATGTCACTGCCTGGAGAAGGGCACTTGCAGGGGACCCGCCGCGGGCAGGGCAGATGTTGCACATTTGCAGTAGCACCCACCCGTGGGGGAAAGAAAGCAAGCAGTGATCTGTGTGATCAAATAAGTCTGCAGTCAGGGAAGTCTTGCTCTTGGTGGGCTGTTTGCTTTTTTAGGTGATTGTAAATGGATATCGGAGTTAAAAAAAAAAATAAAAAAATGCACTCGGCCAGTTGCAGGAGATCTTGAGTTGTGCTTATAAAAGTTGAGGTGGTGAATGACCTAATAGAGATGCTAATCATCCCAAAGGAGTATGAGATGACTGAAAGCAGACTGAAAGCAGACAAGTGATAACAGTAAAGCCACTTTGTGTGGGGTTGTAAATGTAGCAACATCAAAGAAGAACAGCTCTCTGCTGTGTTTTCCTGGAGCAGCACATAGCTCTAGATTTGCATTTCTGGCTCAAGCTGATCACAGAAGGGACAAATGTACCTTGCTTTCTAGCCTGTCTGTCTGTCACTGCTTTTTTTCCTGGGCTAAAATTTGTCATGGGAATGCTGCTTTCTGAAGTTTCACCTCTGGTTTTTGGGCAGCACATTTAAGCAGCAGAGTTTCATTCTTTTGCAGGTTGCTTTCAAGATGTACCTTGGGATCACCCCCAGTATGTGCTGCAGTAGTGCCACAGGGAATGAATTCTCCTTAATCCTGGAAAAAAACCCACTAATGGGCTTTGCTAAGAAAAAATGAAAAGGCATAATTTGAAAATTCCTGACTTGTACAGCTTCATCAGGGAGATTATGTTTGGGTTGCTTTATGTTTCTGTCAATATCCAATTTGGCATGTATCTTATATTTCAAGAGACAAAAACCTCAACCCAGCAGTATTATGCATATCCATCAGTCTCAGAATTATAGTATCTGATACAAGACTAATTAATGAAAGTATTATATCATAAGTCTCAGTACATGACTAGGAAATTCTGTGATCACAAAAAACTCAAGTATGCAACTTAGGGACTGTTATAAATGCAAAGGCAAATTTCAGGTTAATAAATGACAATTTATTAACAACAGAATATCGAGCACCTGAAAAAGAGAAAAACCACAAAAATAGGAAATTGTCAGCGCCGCGCTGGGTGGATAGAGGTCCGCACCGATGTACAAGACGCCCTAGTCCACGCCGGTGCAGCTTTCAGTCCACCGTTTTATAGGATTTTTCTGCCCTTAGGCAGTCCAGGTGTCCAAGGTGGGTTGAATAGTCCGGATTTCTTTTCGATGGCCCTCCCGGATCTCATCAAGTCTAGTTGTCTCATTCCGGGAAGGCTCCTTTCTTATGTCAATTCCAAGAGTCTGTCTTATGTTGATTTCATTCCGCTTGTGGCACCAGAAGGTTGATGAGATTGGCATCGTCGTCAGGAAGGAATTTCTCCTTGCCTTGGCGAGGAAGTGATTCTTATCAGGGTTGGCCAGTGTCTTTGTCTAAGTTGATGATCTTCGTCCTGTCTTTGCAACTGAGATTAGCAGGCTGAGAGAGAACGGTTACCCTTCTACTGGATTTTACAATTTTACTTTAGCTTTATTTCATTATACATCGAATTATTATTTTATACACGAATTTTTACCCTATTTTTATCACAGGGACTGAGAAGAAAGAAAAGCAGTGGGAAGAAGGGTAATGTGCCATTCAAATGCCAGTGTCTATAAACTTTCTCTGTATTAGCTTAGTTGGGAAAGCAAAGTGAAAAGAACCTAGATAGCTGTTTCCTATGAAACCTGAGGAAGGGGGTCTTCTTGTGGTAAGAGAAAGAAAAAGCTCTTTTATAATGGAGGAGGGTGGAAAAGTGGGAATTTCTGTGCTGAACTGATCAGACCCGATTCTTTCTAGGTTCACTTAGCAGCAGAAGTTTCCTTCCTCCAGGACAGGCTGAAGGGTGATGCTGTGACAGAAATAGGCATTACATTTTCAAGGAAGCCTAAAGACAGAAAGCACAGAAGGAACAAATAAAAGAAACATTGGCAGAAACCCTTGCCGAGAGATATTTTATGCCTTTTGTTTCATAAGAAGACAGGGTAAAAATGGCTTTGGTGAGTCAGCTGCACCAGTTACCTGGTTGAAAGGTGAAGAGATCTGGGCAGCAAAGAGGAGGGGCAGGGCAGAGGAGAGCAATGTTAATTGTTGTGAGACAGATATGAGTAAAAAAGATGCAAATGATCTGCCCTTCCTTCTCTCATCGCTAGGCTCTTGAGCCTAATGGAAGTTTAATCTCAGTATTCAGTGTGTGCTAAATATTCATCTGTATACCAACTGTTTTCAGGCAAAGGTGATGACCTTTTCCCATTTTGTTTGTCAGTAATGTTTCAAAGCATGGCTGCTAGAGGTGCTTTCTTTCCCTGGCTGTGTGTGGTTATCCATAAAGGATTTGGCTGCTGGGCTTGCTGTAGGCAGTGTGTGGCTCCCAGGTTTGATGAGTAATGCTTTGCCATTCATTGTCCTCCACACTGGACATCCTGCTGTCCTTGAGACCAGAGAGGGATGGGTGTTCACTGATGGCAGGAGCTGGTGGTGTTCTTTCCAGCTCTGCCAGCCCCACATGCAGTTCTGCTGGCACTCCTGTTCAGTCCTGTGCACACCCCAGGCTGCAGCACCCTGACAACTGCAGCAGTGCTTGTGTCTCTCCGAGCTATGGGCCTTTGCATGCCAGCCTTCCCTCCAAGAGCCCTGAGCTTGTGACCAAACTGAACAAAGCATGATGTATTTAATGTGTAGCCACTGTGGATGTGTACCTGCCTAAGGAAATTTGAATTAAACTTCTGAGATTGCCACACAACTGGTTTGGTGCTTGTGTTTTCTGCTCTTACCTGGCCTTCACTACCAGATGTTGAACATCTTCCTCTTGGCAGTGGACTTGTTACCACAACATGAGTGGGAAGTAGAGAAGGGGCAGCCTCAGAGAAACCCAAGTGATAGGAAAGGTTCAGAGTTGTTTGGTGCAATGCAAGATGTGTGGAAAAGTGTTGGACAAAACCCCAGGTCCCAGCAGAGCAGCCTATCCACCAAGCCAGCTTAGTCTCTTCTCACCAAAATGCTTGTTTTCAACTGAAATACCAACAACTAAGTTCACTGTAGGCCCGAGGTAACTCTGATTTTATCTCTGTGTTTTGTACCTTCTTCTCCTTTTTTCCCTCAGTCTGTTTACATCTTCATGATGCAAAGTGGGGACATCTCTTACCTTGGCTTCATTCTCACCCGAGCTGTAGAGTCCTCATGATAATCTCTCTCCCTGTGTTTGTGTTAGTAGTATGGTAGAGGGGTGACATAGCATAATGGGGCTTTAAGTGAGCAATTCTGTAGGGAACAAAAACTAAACTCTTTGTTACCCATCCTTGGGGTCAGCCTACCGGTGTTAACCTTCCATCAGTAAGAAGTGGAAACATCTAGTTGTAACAATATGTTAGAATCAGTAACAAGATTAGCTGTCTTTCTTTCTTTCTTTTTTTTTTTTTTTGTAATTAGAGCTGAAATGTGTTGAGAAATTTGTCTGATTTCACTGCTTGTGCCAGAGCCCTCCGAGGAATTTTTGCTGGTTATGGCCAGCTGGTTGAGATGACATGTGGCTGACCACAATAAACAATTGTTTATTGGCAATGGCCATTTTTCTTTTTCCAGCAACAGTAAACAAATATTTTTATATTATTTTTACTATTACTATTATTATCATTATTATTATTATCTTGAAAGTGAATAAGTTACACTGTCCTTGTCTTATTACAAAATTCCAGAACTGCTAGGGTTGGAAGGGAGCTCTGAATGTCATCTTGTCCAACCCTCCAGACAAGGCAGGGTCACCTGGAGCAGGTGACACAGGAACACATCCTGGTGGGTCTGGATTGTCTCCAGAGAGGGAGACTCCACCACTGTTCTGGGCAGCCTGAGCCAGTGCTCTGCCATCCTCAAGGTAAAGAAGTTCTTCTCATGTTGGAGTGAAATTTCTTGGGATTTAGATTGTGGCCATTGCTCCTCTTCCTCTTGCTGGGCACCACTGGAAAGAGTCTGGCACCCTTCTCTTGCCACCCACCTTTGAGAGCTATTCAGGAGATCCTCTCTCAGTCCTCTCTGCTCTGGACTAAACAAGCCCAGCTCCTGCAGTGTCTCCTCATAAGAGGGCTGCTCCAGACCTAAATCACCTCTGTGGCCCTTCTGCTGGGCCCTCTCCAGTAGCTCCTTGTCTTTCTTGTCCTGAGGAGCCCAGAACTGGACACAGCACTTCAGATGTGACCTCAGCAGGGCTGAGGAGAGGGGGAGGATCACCTCCCTTGACCTGCTGGCCACACTCTTCCCAGTGCACCAGAGCACACCACTGGCCCTCCTGGCTACAAGAGCTCTGCTGCCTCATAGTCAGCTTCCATCCACCGAGACACCCAGGCCCTTCTCTACAGAGATGCTCTCTAAGAGGTCAGCCCTAGCCTGCCCTGGTTCTCTATATATAATCATCAAGTTTCTCAGAAGGAAACGAGCAGTGAGCAAGTCAGTGACTGTGATGAATATTTTTTAACAATTCTTTTCTACATGCAGAATTCGATCTTGTTTTACCTTGATGTGTTATTAGTTCATAGTGAGAAAGAAGCTTCCAAGCTCATTACATTCTGCCAGTTAAGATAGGCCATTCCCTTGCAAAACAAATTCCCTTTTTGGGATTCCTGTCCATCAGTCTGAATAATTTCTGCGTTTATTGTGCTGAAAGAGAGAATTTCTGAGAGGAGTGAACAAACAGACCATGCCAAACAATCTGACTTACATATCTGAAATGCTGTTTAAACAACATTTAACAGAAGAAAAGTGAACTTTATTATCCTTCACTCAAAACTTGTACATTTATTTCTTATAATAAGATGTTCTTTGATAAGAATATTCCTACTTATTACTATGGATTGCTGATTTTTAATGTCCTTAAATGTTTGAATGTGCTTTTAATATTAGTTACTATAGAAGCTTCACCTACACAACCATGTTATGCATGAGCCTAACCCCTCAAGACAAACCAAATTTTTTAATCTGCAGCTTGCTCTAAGCATCACTGAAAGCTTCATTGTAAAGATAGAGCTAATAAACTAAGCTGAATTTCTGATCAAATGGTTTATTTCTGTTTTTGTCTCTTAGATAAAGTTTGGTATTGTCACTTCACGTGCCAAGTCTTTTTACTGTTTCAGTAATAATTTGACATAATACATGTTGGCGTCTTTGTGGATGCTCATTATTTTATATATGATTCTTCTTATTGGCCAAAAAAAGAAGAAAATTTCCATCTAAATGTACTTAAGCAAAAGGATTAAAATGTATTTAAAAGCAAATTTACTGAGGGTAACAACTAACAGCTTTCACTTTGCATGGATTTCTGTAAAAGCAGAGAATAAGATTCTTCTTATAGCATTAGGGTAAAAGATTGCCAGCGTTGCACAGGATATGTTTCGATACAACTCTTAAACATTTGTCTGAGCTTCATCCAGAGATGTTAAGCCAGTGAGAGGCTGATGTTCTTCCTTTAATTTGTTGCTCACGTACTTGTGTAACATGCTGTAATATGGCTCTTGTGAATTAGTAGTATACATGATTGAAATCTCCTTCCAGTCTTCATGGCTGGGAGTATGAAATTGTCTTGGGTCTTTGTTATCAAAAAAGCGACTTGTATTTCTTTCTGCCAGCTTGGTTGCATGCTCTTTGGCTTTGGTCTGAAAGAGTTCCTCTTCTTTTTTTGAGTAAATTTCACAGAATCTGAGATGTAGGTAGCTGACTGGGGCGCGACAGCGATTGACACATGTTGAAAACAGTGCCACAGCCATGATGCTGGCTATCACGAGCCATCCTAACAGCTTGGAAAAAGGATATATAGGTTAATGGTGTTTTTGCATGGCCATATGTGGGAGCATAGAACATAAGGTTGAAGAAATATTAAAACTATAAGCAAAGACACCCTGGAGTGCATGTGACTGTCTGCTTGCTGCCAAAAGAGGGGATCCCATGCATGCAATTCAGGCAGACACACAGAGCTTCTGCACCCCTCAGCTGATCTTGTCAGACTGAGGATCAATACCAAAACAAGAGAAGATGGACAGAAGTTATTTACTCAGTTAGATCCAGCTTTCTCAACTTCTAAGGCCAGATACTGACCATCAGTTTCTGCAGTTGTGGTCACATTTATGGTACAGAGGCTGCAGAATCACTCTGTGTGCTTTGTGCTACAAATCAGAGCTCCTGCTGGCTATGTTCTCCTGGAGTATAGCTACTCTCCCTGATGTCTGAGCCTGCAAAAGCAGCTGGGTTTTGCACAACAGAGAGGAAAGACTGTGTCCTGGATGTTTTGTAGGCAGGACACAGATTTGGCTATAGACTATGGGAATTTAATTTGGTTTTCCAGCAGATTTTATCATCCTTATACAAGTCTCAGAGGTCCCATCAAAACCAAGTGTCCTAGTACATGCTTGAACCTTCTTTACCCAGGGGTAGTCAGCTGGAAGCTTCAGGCAGAGATCCTGCAACACCAGGATGATAGTTTTTTTCAAATGAAAAAGTATTGAGTGCTCAAGGAGAAGTTTGTTTGGTTTTTGTTTTTTTAATTTTGTTGAACGTAGATTAGATATTAAAAATATCAGTCAGTAATAAAAATGCGCTCACACTTTTCCTATTTTTGTTTGACTGGATGTCTCTTTTCAATGCCCCTGCAATGTCAGTAACAGTCAATCTTCCTTGGTTTTGCTCCTTTCTTACCCTGTCTAAAATCAATGGTATAGAGTTTGCCCCTTTCAAGCCTTTCTCTTGCATAAGCAGCATGCTAAGTATTTACCAAATAAAAACACTGATTTTTTTTTTACTAGACATTTGTACCAAACAGGAATTTCCTAAAATTCGAGTCATTCTAAACTGTTTATAAATAATAATCTCTTTCATAGTCCCTTAACCAACTCTTAATGTTTTCCTAAGAAAAAGCTGGAAAACTTGATTTTCCTACTGGAATTAAGACAAAATCCCCACAAATGTAGAAACAAAACTGGAGGGCTGCCAAAGAACCAAACAAAGAACTATCCAGAAGGGTTACTGTATTGATCATGCAGTTTGCCTTAAAAAGAACCATCTTTAACAAGACAGATATTTAAGTATTCTTGTAGAATGCAAGTGTGAAATTATTAAGAGGTTCAACCACTGAGATTTGTTTCTCTTTCCAGATGTCTCCTTGCAACAACTGTGTTGCAAGGAGACATCAGCTTCACCTCTGTTAGTGATCTCAGCTTCCCCTCAGCTAATGCCTATTTACAGAAGTTTGTGGTATTCAGAGACATAAAAGTGGAGAAGGATAACCACCTCTACATTACTTGAGAAGAAAATTTGCTGTGGAAAGTCACGTTCTTTAGACTGGTTTCCGGCTCATGAGGTTTTGTAAATGACAGTGCTAAACCATTACCATGTAAACATGCAGACCCAGAAAGTATCACAAAAATACATCTATTGTTTTTCTGTTATTACTTTTTTGACAATGTATTTTTGCTAGCTGTGCGCTTTTGGCACATGACATTATATAGCAGAAGAGAGAAGGACTGTTTACAGTCCCCAGCAGGCACCACTATACATGGTGTAGAGCAAAGAGGGATGAAGCTCATAGTGTGAGGAGAAGAGCAGTGAGGCTTTACCTGGGACTGTGCATGAAGGCTGAGTCGTTCAGTTGTAAAATTTGCTGATAATTCCTCATCACAGGGCACTTTGAGCAGCTGGTTTCGGCAGTCGCTTCCACTACCTTTACAGTAGTAGTACTCCATCAGGCTGCTCCCACTGGCTGCACACTCGTAGTAGTTGGCTCCAAGCAGGGCCACCGCTATCCAGGTGAGTGGGGCCACCGAAGCTTTGGCTATCATTGGCACCCACAGCTGACAGATGTGGGCCCAGATTCCTCTGGATTTGTGTTCACAATGCTTATCTGGAGAGCACATGCCTGTCAACAGACGCCATGTCCTGGGATTCACCATGAAACTCAGCAGAAAGAGGACGAAGGCAGGTGCTACAAGGAAGGAAGCACCATACAGCATATTGTTAGAATTGCAGGGACACTTGAACACCGCAGAGGAGAAGATGTACTCGCTGACAGCCGTCATCAGGAACACAGCGCTGTACCCCAGAATGGTCTGGTGACGCATGCAGAAATCCACTACCTTTTGTAACACTTCCATTTTTCTGCCTCCCCTTACTTTGAGAAGAGCCAAATCTCCGTCAGAAAAGGAAAGAAGACAAGTGTCCTGCAGCTCCTACAGCTTAGAGAGCTTGCAGTTTCTGTTGATGTTGGTGATGCATTGAGGCACAGAAACAACCTTTACAGAGGAAATAATAGTCATTGCACAGTCAACCAGAGACCACATCAGAAAACCACTCTAGTTATCAACAGCGAAACAAGGAAGAAATTTGTCTCTATAAAAGTAATTTGTGTTTGTCCACACGTGCATTGTAATCAGCAATGGCTTAAACCTCATCATCTCTTCAGTGAGGCACCAGATTCAAAGTGTGAATAAAATGTGGGAAAACCATCCAGAACCATATACAGATTTTTATCCTACCTTGTTTTTAGCTGCACAATATGACTTGTTCTGTTATTGAAGAAAATTCAACTATAATCATGTCAATTTTTCAAGATAATCAATGTACTTTTTAAAAACTACTTATGTTGGAATTTTTTTATCTCTTACCTTTTTTTTTTTCTCTTAAAGTACATTCATTAAGTGTTGTATTTATTTGTCTTTGTCAAGGGGAAGAACTGCTGGACCTTGTTGTGTTTATTTAATCTTTAAACCACCTTTAAATCTTTAAAGGCTTTGGGTCTCGGTGGACAAAGTCTGATAAGCTCCAATTAAAGGAAAAGGTGATCTGGAGGTGAGGGATTTGAAAAGTCACAGTTCCCCTTTCAGCTCTTTGGGCAGCTGAGAGGGTGGCACAGATGCTCCAGAGCAGGCAGTGCTGGTTCAGGTGGCTGCAGATGTTCTGTGCTCAGTGCTGAGCTGCTGCTGCTGCTGCAGAGGAAAATGTGCTGCTAAATGAAATGCTTGCCTTGGCCTGGAGGAGCCCTTGTTATTATGCACCAGTATAATACAATGACCAACATAGCAACAAAAAAGCATGTAAAACCAGGAAGAATTAATCAGACTGAAGGTTAGTCTTGCCACATCTCAGCTACAACCTATAGCTGAGTGGGGTGCACATGGACAGGGAAAGGAAGTTTGGCAATGCCCACTCACTCTGTTGTGATTTCAGGGATTGAATTTGTATTAATTACACTTGTGTTAAGTCATGCAGACTTACTGACATCCAAAATATTGTATATAAAGTGTGCTTAACCGTTATTTGAACGTGACACTATCCCATTCGATGTCCCCAAGATCTGGAAGGGAAAGAGAAAAATGAGTGGATCCTTGGTGTCTCAATCAACTCATGGTCTTGTACACCTTCACCACAGCCCTCTCTTTCCCTGGCTGGGGAAACCCTAATATAGTCATTCCTCATCTGATGTATATTTTTGGGTACTTTCTTTACTGGTGAGGTAGTGAATGACCTAATAGAGATGCTAATCATCCCAAAGGAGTATGAGATGACTGAAAGCAGACTGAAAGCAGACAAGTGATAACAGTAAAGCCACTTTGTGTGGGGCTGTACGTGTCGCAACATCAAAGAAGAACAGCTCTCTGCTGTGTTTTCCTGGAGCAGCACATAGCTCTAGATTTGCATTTCTGGCTCAAGCTGATCACAGAAGGGACAAGTGTACCTTGCTTTCTAGCCTGTCTGACTCTCCCTGCTTTTTTCCTGGGCTAAAATTGGTCATGGGGATGCTGCTTTCTGAAGTTTCACCTCTGGTTTTTGGGCAGCACATTTAAGCAGCAGAGTTTCATTCTTTTGCAGGTTGCTTTCAAGATGTACCTTGGGATCACCCCCAGTATGTGCTGCAGTAGTGCCACAGGGAATGAGTTCTCCTTAATCCTGGACAAAACCCCACTAGTGTCCAATAGCTTTAATCTCTTGTGTGGGGTGATTCAAGGTGCCTTGGAAATGGTAAGGAATTGCACATCAATTTTCTCTCTTCTTTGTTAATTCACAGAAGCCCAGGAAAACAAAATCCCTTGTTCAGACAAGAGTAGCAAATACAGTATTGTTTCCCCTCTCGGGGTAAATGTCTGTAACTAGATAAAAGAGGTCAAGGCTGAACCTGGATCCTGAGGTGGAGCAGCACATGGATTAGCTCACCTCCGCACTGTCCCTTGCCTGGCTGTTCAGTCTGTTCAGTGGCTGACTTGGCTGCAAAAGCCAGGTGGGATCAGGGAGCCAGGAGACCCTTAAAGTGGAAGACAGAGGGGCAAGTTGGGTTCCTCCACTGCTCCTGGAGCCTATCACAATTCCCTGCTGTAGCCGTTAAGAGTCATCCCTGATTCTGTGCAAATGTATCAAGAGAAATAATCTTCTCAGGTTACCGGGGCACCTGGTGAAATAGAGAACAAAGTGTGGATGAGTATAATGTTAAAACAAAAGCATGAGAAATGAATCAGATGCCAATCCAAATTTTGTTCTAAAATTTAAGTTTTTGCAAAGAAAGAAAGAAAGGACATATTTGGAAAATTCCTGACTTGAAGAGCTTCTTCAGGGAAATTATGTTTGGGCTGCTTTATGTTTCTGTCAATATCCAATTTGGCATGTATCTTCTATTTCATGAGACAAAATCCCTCAACCCAGCAGTATTATGTATATCCATCAGTCTCAGAATTATAGTATCTGATACAAGACTAATTAATGAAAGTATTATATCATAAGTCTCAGTACATGACTAGAAATTCTGTGATCACAAAATCCTCAATATGCAACTTAGGGTCGTAGAAGAGAGCAAAGCACTGGGAAGAAGGGTAATGTGCCATTCAAATTCCAGTCTCTAAAAACTGTCTTTGTATTAGCTTAGTTGGGAAAGCAAATTTAAAAGAACCTAGATATCTCTTTCCTATCAAACCTGAGAAAGGGGGTCCTTTTGTGGTAAAAGAGAGAAAAAGCTCTGTTATAACGAAGGAGGGTGGAAAACTGGGCATTTGTGTGCTGAACTGATCAGACCCGATTCTTTCTAGGTTCACTTAGCAGCAGAAGTTTCCTTCCTCCAGGACAGGCTGAAGGGTGATGCTGTGACAGAAATAGGCATTACATTTTCAAGGAAGCCTGAAGACAGAAAGCACAGAAGGAAAAAATGAAAGAAATATTGGCAGAAACCCTTGCTGAGGAATATTTTGTGCCTTTTGTTTCAGAAGAAGGCAGGGTAAAAATGGCTTTGGTGAGTCAGCTGCACCAGTTACCTGGTTGAAAGGTGAAGAGATCTGGGCAGCAAAGAGGAGGGGCAGGGCAGAGGAGAGCAATGTTAATTGTTGTGAGACAGATATGAGTAAAAAAGATGCAAATGATCTGCCCTTCCTTCTCTCATCGCTAGGCTCTTGAGCCTAATGGAAGTTTAATCTCAGTATTCAGTGTGTGCTAAATATTCATCTGTATACCAACTGTTTTCAGGCAAAGGTGATGACCTTTTCCCATTTTGTTTGTCAGTAATGTTTCAAAGCATGGCTGCTAGAGGTGCTTTCTTTCCCTGGCTGTGTGTGGTTATCCATAAAGGATTTGTCTGCTGGGCTTGCTGTAGGCAGTGTGTGGCTCCCAGGTTTGATGTGTAATGCTTTGCCATTCATTGTCCTCCACACTGGACATCCTGCTGTCCTTGAGACCAGAGAGGGATGGGTGTTCACTGATGGCAGGAGCTGGTGGTGTTCTTTCCAGCTCTGCCAGCCCCACATGCAGTTCTGCTGGCACTCCTGTTCAGTCCTGTGCACACCCCAGGCTGCAGCACCCTGACAACTGCAGCAGTGCTTGTGTCTCTCCAAGCTATGGGCCTTTGCATGCCAGCCTTCCCTCCAAGAGCCCTGAGCTTGTGACCAAACTGAACAAAGCATGATGTATTTAATGTGTAGCCACTGTGGATGTGTACCTGCCTAAGGAAATTTGAATTAAACTTCTGAGATTGCCACACAACTGGTTTGGTGCTTGTGTTTTCTGCTCTTACCTGGCCTTCACCACCAGCTGTTGAACATCTTCCTCTTGGCAGTGGACTTGTTACCACAACATGAGTGGGAAGTAGAGAAGGGGCAGCCTCAGAGAAACCCAAGTGATAGGAAAGGTTCAGAGTTGTTTGGTGCAATGCAAGATGTGTGGAAAAGTGTTGGACAAAACCCCAGGTCCCAGCAGAGCAGCCTATCCACCAAGCCAGCTTAGTCTCTTCTCACCAAAATGCTTGTTTTCAACTGAAATACCAACAACTAAGTTCACTGTAGGCCCGAGGTAACTCTGATTTTATCTCTGTGTTTTGTACCTTCTTCTCCTTTTTTCCCTCAGTCTGTTTACATCTTCATGATGCAAAGTGGGGACATCTCTTACCTTGGCTTCATTCTCACCCGAGCTGTAGAGTCCTCATGATAATCTCTCTCCCTGTGTTTGTGTTAGTAGTATGGTAGAGGGGTGACATAGCATAATGGGGCTTTAAGTGAGCAATTCTGTAGGGAACAAAAACTAAACTCTTTGTTACCCATCCTTGGGGTCAGCCTACCGGTGTTAACCTTCCATCAGTAAGAAGTGGAAACATCTAGTTGTAACAATATGTTAGAATCAGTAACAAGATTAGCTGTCTTTTTTTTTTTTTTTTTTTTTTTTTTAATTAGAGATGAAATGTGTTGAAGAATTTGTCTGATTGCACTCCTTGTGTCAGAGCCCTCCGAGGAATTTTTGCTGGTTATGGCCAGCTGGTTGAGATGACATGTGGCTGACCACATTAAAGGTTGTTTATTGGCAATGGCCATTTTCACTTTTTTCAGCAACACTAACCAAATATTTATATATTATTGTTACTATTATTGTAAAAATAGGCAGGAGACAATGTTTTCTCCTTAAAATGCCGTTATTGATCAGCTCTCAAAGGGGTTGCTCGAGAGATGGTTTGAGCCTTCATTGCTCTTCTCGATTCACCCTTGAGGAGAAGGCACCATTCAGCTTTGAAGCTTTAGTCACTGCAGAACTGGGAGGCTGCCCTTGCAGGTGTTCTTAGAACTCCCTTTGGCTGGCCCACTCTAGGGGTATCCCTTTCTTCTCGAGTACTTTTTAAGTTATAGCGAGATACAAAAAACTGTTTATCAACACTGTAGGGCATAGGCAGTTCAGTACTGTCTTTTGTGGGTCTGGATTTTGTATTAGTTTGTCTCGGTTGGGAACTTTTTGGTGCCAATTATGTTCTGGTTTACAGCAGGGTTTCATGGGTATTCTACTAATTTCCATGCCAGTAGGAAATGCTGACGGGACACACGAGGGCAGGAATGCCTATGGGGCGCACGCTGTTGTCCCTGCATTTCTTGGTTTCAAGTGTTTGAGTCTTTGCAACAGCTTCTCATGCTGCTTCATGTAAACAATATTGTATTTTTAGAATTTATCTGTATGTTTTGCATTCTTGTTCTCTGAGAGAGAACTTGACTGATGGTCATATTGACCAATGAAGTCGAGAGGTTGTAACCTCTTTGGGCCAATCTTGACCCTCTGTACAAAATGTATATAAGCTATTGGAGTGAGATAATAAAGAGCCTTCCATGTTTCACCAAGCTGCTGCCTGCCGTCCTCTGTGAAGGTCTGCTCCCACGTCGCAACGTGTTGCCCCTCTAAGGGCAGGGGTAACAGCACATGGTCTCGGCAGTAGTGCTTGGAGGACCCAAGCGGCAGCTGCTGTGGCAGGGCAGACCTGCGGGGCCAGGGGCGCGGGGCCGGGCTGGGCGGCGGTGGTGGGGGCTGTGGTGGCAGGCCCGGCTCTGCGGCAGCTGCGGCGGCAGGGGCACAGAGCCGGGCCGGCGGGCCAGGGCAGCAGCGGGCCGGACCCAGAGCGGCAGGGGTGGTATCTGTTAAAAATGGGCAGAGATAATATTTTTCTCCTTAAAATGCCTTTATTAATCAGCTCTTAAATGGGTGGCTCGAGGGAGGTTTCAGCCCTTGCGGGTTCACCCTTGGGGAGGAGGGTCTTGTTCGGCTCTGAAGGCTTAAATTGCTATAGAGCCGGGAACTCCTTCCTCGTCTGGGGTCTGAGGAGTTCTAGTTTTCGTTGGGTTGGTCTGGGGCTCTGCTTCTTCTTAGGTACTTTTTAGGTTACAGTGAGTTACAAAAAATTGTTCATTAATACTTTAGGGTATACACGGTATAGTACTGTTTTTTGTGGGTTCTAATTTTACCTTGATTTGTTTTGGTAGGGTTTTTTGGTTTTATAAGAGTCCCAGGTAACACCGGGGTTGTTTTAATTTGCATGTTGGTCTCTGGGGTCGCCGGGGATGGTTGCATAATCGCAGCAGCAACCGCATGGTGGGCAGGAGGTTGGGGTTGTGTGTGCCGCGGCTTGCAGTTTCATGGTGGCAGCTGGGGTCCTGTGGTGAGAGCCGGGAGCCGGGGCAGGGTTTGGCCATTCGGGGGTTTCATGGTTTATGCTTTGGCTTCTGGCGGCTCCACGGCGGGAGTGGGGTGGGAGCGGGCTGGACTGGGAAGCCCGGGGCAGCCAATCCGTGGCGGGGGGGAAAGTGGTAGCGGCAACGGCTGTGCAGGCCCCAGGAGCGGGCCGCCCCATTGGCAGAGCCACACCTGAGTGGCGGGAGCGCGGGTTTGGGCCGGCTTTCGCTTTCGGTTTCTTTGGCGGCTGAGGTCTTGTGGCGGTGGCGGCGGTGGCAGCGGCGGCAGCGAGTCAGGCCGGGTTGGCTCCGCAGCCCGGGGATTTCGCGGCTCTAATGATGTGGGGGGCAGGCCAGGCCGCACGGCAATGGGTGGCTCGGGGTACCCGGCAGTGGCAGGGAGGTCGGGCCGGCGGTGGCGGCGGGCAGGCTCCCCGCCCTGGCCCTGACGACGGGGGAGCTCACTCCGGCATCGGGGCGGGGGGGGTGCTGCGGGCAGCCTCTAGCAACCAAACAGGCCCCCCCTGTCTTTCCAGGGGGACCACAGATGTGACTCTCCACTGCTACATTACAATTTAAAACACTTAAAACATTATTACACTTATTACATAACAACCAAGGGTTTTAACACTCTAAATTTTCAACATATACTTAGGAGGTTTTTTTAATTTTCATTCCTTTTAGTATCAGCGGCGGCACTGGGGTCCCGCGGAGCTGCTGAGAATGCAGGCTTGTTGTAGGGTGAAGAGTGAAGCGGCTGTGCCCTGGCCACCTCCGAGGCGACGGCAGTGACTTGGGCAGTGTTGCCTGCCTGGGAGTGGCGGCGGCTTCGGAGGGAGCGGAGCAGTCGGTTTCAAATTTGCTCCCTGCATTTGCAGGGAGACCATGGACGTGGCACTTCACTAGTACACCACAGGGACTTACAATTACAAACTATTTAGAACATTAATACATTTATTACACAACAATTAAGAGGATTTTAACACTTTAAACTTTTAGCATATAATCAGGAATCTTTAAACTTCATTTCTTTCAATTACTATTATTAATATTAATACTATCATCCTGAAAGTGTTCTTGTCTTATGACAGAATTACCGAACTGCTAGGGATGGAAGGGACATCTGAAGTTGGCAACTAGCCCAACCCCCCTGACAAGGCAGGGTCACCTGGAGCAGGTGACACAGGAACACATCCTGGTGGGTCTGGATTGTCTCCAGAGAGGGAGACTCCACCACTGTTCTGGGCAGCCTGAGCCAGTGCTCTGCCATCCTCAAGGTAAAGAAGTTCTTCTCATGTTGGAGTGAAATTTCTTGGGATTTAGATTGTGGCCATTGCTCCTCTTCCTCTTGCTGGGCACCACTGGAAAGAGTCTGGCACCCTCCTCTTGCCACCCACCTTTGAGAGCTATTCAGGAGATCCTCTCTCAGTCCTCTCTGCTCTGGACTAAACAAGCCCAGCTCCTGCAGTGTCTCCTCATAAGAGGGCTGCTCCAGACCCGAATCACCTCTGTGGCCCTTCTGCTGGGCCCTCTCCAGTAGCTCCTTGTCTTTCTTGTCCTGAGGAGCCCAGAACTGGACACAGTACTTCAGATGTGACCTCAGCAGGGCTGAGGAGAGGGGGAGGATCACCTCCCTTGACCTGCTGGCCACACTCTTCCCAGTGCACCAGAGCACACCACTGGCCCTCCTGGCTACAAGAGCTCTGCTGCCTCATAGTCAGCTTCCATCCACCGAGACACCCAGGCCCTTCTCTACAGAGATGCTCTCTAAGAGGTCAGCAGCAGCCTGCCCTGGTTCTCTATATATAATCATCAAGTTTCTCAGAAGGAAACGAGCAGTGAGCAAGTCAGTGACTGTGATGAATATTTTTTAACAATTCTTTTCTACATGCAGAATTCGATCTTGTTTTACCTTGATGTGTTATTAGTTCATAGTGAGAAAGAAGCTTCCAAGCTCATCTCATAGTTAAGATAGGTTCTTCCCTTCTCCCTTCCTTGCAAAATGAATGTAATGAATCACTTCTTGGGATTCCTGTCTGTCAGTATGAATAATTTCTGATTTTTTTGTGTAGAAAGAGAATTTCTGGGAGGAGTAAACAAACAGACCACACCATACAATCTGACTTACATATCTAAAATGCTGTCTTAAACAACAGCTTTTCAGAGGAAAAGTGAACTTTATTATCTGTAGAAATTTTTCCGTGGATGGCAGGGACATGGAACTCTGCAGACCTGAAATGTTCTAGAAACACGTGGCTTTATTATTACAAAGATCGTGGGTAAAGCGGGCCTGCTTCCAGCCACCAGCCTTGGCTGAAGGAAAGCCCTAAAGAGAGAATGGGGGGAGAGAGATATAGAAGAGAGCTATGGGATAAAAATGGGGTAGGAGCAGGGGAAAAATGAGGGGAGAAAACAGGAGCAAGGGAGGTGAGAGAGAGGAGAGGGGATGGGCCAAGAGAAGAGAGGTAAGGGAAGAGGGGTGAGAGGGCCAGAAAAGAGAGTAGGAGAGCCAGGAGAAGAGAGCGATCATCTTGTTACAATATATTATATCTCTTTTTGTGTTGAATATTCTAATTTACAGTGACCAACCGGCGTGTGATACAAAACCTACAAACTTTGCATACAGCCTATAAGAACTACTACATTACCATGTCATTTTATATTCTAAACTCTACAGACTTCTTTCTTATGCACTTGTTCCGGATGTCTTTGCCAAGGTGGAAAGACAACATTCTTGCCTTTGTTTTCCTGTTTTCAGCTAATCACCATCTTCCTGCCTGCCATGCTCACATCTCCAAACTGGCTTTAATTTCTATTTCACTCACAGGTTTTATATCTGCAGTATTTCTTACCATGCAGTCATATTCATAGGTCCTTCCTGTCCCTTCTTTCCCAACAATTATCCTTCACTCAAAACTTGTACCTTTATTTCTTATAATAAGATGTTCTTTGATAAGAATACTAGTACCTGCTGATATGGATTGCAGACTTTTAATGCCCTTAAATTTGTGAATGTTTCTTAATAGAAAAGCTTCATCTATAGAAGCTTCACCTCTAGTTATGCATGAGCCTAACCCTTCAAGAAAAACTAATTTTTTATTCCACAGCTTGGTCTAAGAATCACTGAAAACATCATTTTAAGAATAGAGCTAATAAACTAAGCTGAATTTCTGATCAAATCTTCCATTCCTTCTTTTGTCTCTTTGATAAGGTTTGGAATTGTCACTCCACCTGTCAAGTCCTTTTAAGGCTTCAGTAATAATTTCATATAATATGTGCTGAGATCTTTGTGGATGCTGATTATTTTACATATGATACTTCTTATTCGCCAAAAACAGAAAAAAAATTCCATTTAAATGTACTTAAGCAAAAGGATTAAAATGTATTTAAAAGCAAATCTTCTGAGGGTTACAACCAACAGCTTTTCCCCTTGCATAGAGTTCAGTAAGAGCAGATAATGAGAATCTTCTTATAGCAGTAGGGTAAAAAGATTGCCAGCATTGCACAGGATTTGTTTTGTTACAACTTTTAAACTGGGCTTCATCCACAAGTGCTAAGACATTTTCATCCTGACCTTATTCAGATTTGGCACTGTTGCCTCTGTAGGTGCACACATACTTGTGTATCATGCTATAACACTGCTCCTGTGAATTAATGATATATATGGTTGATATCTTCTGCCAGTCTTCATTGTTGGGAGTATGAAATGGTGCTGTCTCAGTGGATTCATAAAAGCAATTTTGTATTTCTTTGTACCAGCTTGGTTGCATGCTCTTTGGCTTTGATCTCAAGGAGTTAATATTCTTTTTTCAGGTAAATTTTCCAAAACTTGAGCTGAAGGTAGCTGACCGGTGAGCAATAGTGCCTGACAAATGTTGAAATCAGTGCCACAGCCATGATGGTGGCTATCAGGAACCATCCTATCAGCTTGTAAAAAGGATATATAGGTTAATGGTGCTTTTGCATGGTCCTATGTGGGAATATAGAATATACAACTTTGAAGAAATATGAAGATTGTAAGCAAAGACACCCTGGACTGCATGTAACTGTCTGCTTGCTGCCAAGAGAGGGGATCCCATCCATACAATTCAGGCAGACACACAGATCTTCTGCACCCCTCAGCTGATCTTGTCAGACTGAGGATCAATACCGAAACAAGAGAAGATGGACAGAAGTTATCTACTCAGTTAGATCCAGCTTGCCTAACTTTCAAGGTAAGATACTGAGTATCAGTTTCTGCAGTTGTGGTCACATTTACGGTACAGAGGCTGCAGAATCACTCTGTGTGCTTTGTGCTGCAAAACAGAGCTCCTGCTGGAACTCCTATGTTCTCCTGGAGTATAGCTACTCTCCCTGATGTCTGAGCCTGCAAAAGCAGCTGGGTTTTGCACAACAGAGAGGAAAGACTGTGTCCTGGATGTTTTGTAGGCAGGACACAGATTTGGCTATAGACTATGGGAATTTAATTTGGTCTTCCAGCAGATTTTATCATCCTTATACAAGTCTCAGAGGTCCCATCAAAACCAAGTGTCCCAGTAGATGCTGGTCCCTCCTCTACCCAGGGGTAGTCAGCTGGAAGCTCCAGGCAAGGATCTTGCATCATGGATGATTTTTTGTTTTCAAATGAAAAAGTATTGAGTGCTCAAGAAGGAATTTGTGTTCTTTTTAGTTCTTAATTTTGTTGAAAGTAGATTGGATATTAAAAATAGCAGTCAGTAATAAAAATGCACTCACATTTTTCCTAGTTTTGTTTGACTGGATGTCTCTTTTAGATGCCACTGCAATGTCAGTAGCAGTCAGTCTTCCTTGGTTTTGCTCCTTTCTTACTCTATCTAAAATCAATGGTATAGAGTTTGCCCCTTTCCAGTCTTTTTCTTGCAGAAGCAGCATGCTAAGTATTTGCCAAATAAAAACACTGATTTTTTTTTTACTAGGCATTTGTACCAAACAGGAATTTCCAAAAGTTCAAGTCATTATAAACTGTTTATAAACTTATAAGCTCTTTCATAGTCCCTTAACCAACTCTTAATGTTTTCCTGAGAAAAATTGCACAACCTGATTTTCTTACTGCAGTTAAGACAAAATCCCCACAAATGTAGAAACAAAACTGGAGGGCTGCCAAAGAACCAAACGAAGAACTATCCAGAAGGGTTACTGTATTGATCATGCAGTTTGCCTTAAAAAGAACCATCTTTAACAAGACGGATATATATTTTAAGTATTCTTGTAGAATGCAAGTGTGAAATTATTAAGAGGTTAAAGCATTGAGATTTGTAGTCAAACAAGCTGTTCTTATTTGTTTCTCTTTCCAGATATCCCCTTGCAAGCACTGTGTTGCAAGGAGACATCAGCTTCACCTCTGTTAGTGATCTCAGCTTCCCCTCATCTAATGCCTGTTTGCAGAAGTTTAAGATATTCAGAGACATAAAAGTGGAGAAGGAGAAGAACTTACACTACCTCAAAGGTACTTGAGAAGAAAACTGGTGTGAAAAGTCACGTCCTCTAGGCTGGTTTCCGGCTCATGAGGTTTTGTAAATGACAGTGCTAAACCATTACCATGTAAACTTGCAGACCCCGAAAGTATAATAAAAAACCACTATTGCTTTTCTGTTACTGATTTTTTGACAATGTATTTTTGCTAGCTGTTTGCTTTTGGCACATGATATTATATAACTGAAGAGAGAATGACTGTTTACAGTCCCCAGCAGACACCACTACACATTGAGCAATGAGGGATGAAGCTCATAGTGTGAGGAGAAGAGCAGCTAGGCTTAACTTGGGACTGCATGAAGGCTGAGCCATTCACTTGATATCTTTGCTGATAATTAATCATCACAGGGCACTTTGAACAGCTGATTTTGGCAGTCAGTTCCACTACCTTTACAGTAGAATTTCTCTATCAGGCTGCTCCCGCTGGCTGCACACTTATAGAAGTTGGCTCCGAGCAGGGCCACTTCTATCCAGGTGAGTGGGGCCACCAAGGTTTGGCTGACATTGGCAGCAACCCCTGGCAGAAGTGGGCACAGGTTCCCCAGGAACAGCACTGGAGATGCTTCCCTGGAGGACACTTGCCTGTCAACAGGCACCATGTCCTGGGATTCACCATGAAGCTGAGCAGAAAGAGGACGAAGGCAGGTGCTAAGAGGAAGGAAGCACCATACAGCGTTTTCTTAGAATTGCAGGGACACTTGAACACCACGGATGAGAAGATGTGCTCGCTGGCAGCTGTCAGCAGGGAAATGATGCTGCAACCCAGAATGGTCTGGTGGTGGATGCAGAAATCCACTGTCTTATGTAACCTATTCATTTTTCTGCCTCCCCTTACTTTAAGAAGAGCAAAATCTCCGTCAGAAAAGGAAAGAACAGGGACAAGTGTCCTGCAGCTCCCACAGCTTACATAGACTTGCAGAGCTTTCGGTTTCTGTTGGTGGTGGTGATGCAGTGAGGCACAGAAACAGCCTTTTACAGCAGAAATTACACTCACTGCACAGTCAAGCAGAGACGACATCAGAAAACCACTCCAGTTATCAACAGCAAAACAATGAAGAAATTTGTCTCTATAAAAGTAATTTGTGTTTGTCCGCACATGCACTGTAACCAGCAATGGCTTAAACCTCATCATCTCTTCAGTGAGGCACCAGATTCAAAGTGTGAACAAAATGTGGGAAAACCACACAGAACCATATACAGGTTTTTATCCTTCCTTGGTTTTTAGCTATACAATATGGCTTATTCTCCTATGTAAGAAAATTCAACTATAATCATGTCAATTTTTCAAGATAATCAATGTACTTTTTTAAAACTACTTCTGTTGGATTTTTTTTATCTCTTACTTTTTTTTTTTTCTCTTAAAGTACATTCATTAAGTGTTGTATTTATTTGTCTTTGTCAAGGGGAAGAACTGCTGGACCTTGTTGTGTTTATTTAATCTTTAAACCACCTTTAAGTCTTTAAAGACTTTGGGTCTTGGTGGACAAAGTCTGATAAGCTCCATTTAAAAGAAAAGGTGATTTGGAGGTGAGGGAATTCAAAAGTCACAGTTCCCCTTTCAGCTGTTTGGGCAGCTGAGAGGATGGCACAGAGGCTCCAGAGCAGGCAGCACTGGTTCAGGTGGCTGCAGATGTTCTGTGCTCAGTGCTGAGCTGCTGCTACTGCTGCTGCAGAGGAAAATGTGCTGCTAAATTAAATGCTTGCCTTGGCCTGCAGGAGACATTGTTATTATGCAGCAGTATAATACAATGACCAACATAGCAACAAAAAAGCATGTAAAACCAGAAAGAATTAATCAGACTGAAGGTTAGTCTTGCCACATCTCAGCTACAACCTATAGCTGAGTGGGGTGCACATGGACAGGGAAAGGAAGTTTGGCAATGCCCACACACTCTGTTGTGATTTCAGGGATTGAGTTTGTATTAATTACACTTGTAAGTCATGCAGACTTACTGACATCCAAAATATTGTATAGAAAGCGTGCTTAACCTTTATTTGAATGTGACACTATCCCATTTGATGTCCCCAAGATCTGGAAGGGAAAGAGAAAAATGAGTGGATCCTTGGTGTCTCCATCAATTCATGGTCTTGTACACCTTCACCACAGCCCTCTCTTTCCCTGCTGTGGAAACCCTAATATAGTCATTCCTCATCTGATGTATATTTTTGGGTACTTTCTTTACTGGTGAGGTAGTGAATGACCTAATAGAGATGCTAATCATCCCAAAGGAGTGTGAGATGACTGAAAGCCGACTGAAAGCAGACAAGTGATAACAGTAAAGCCACTTTGTGTGGGGTTGTACGTGTCGCAACATCAAAGAACAGCTCTCTGCTATGTTTTCCTGGAGCAGCACATAGCTCTAGATTTGCATTTCTGGCTCAAGCTGATCACAGAAGGGACAAGTGTACCTTGCTTTCTAGCCTGTCTGACTCCCTGATTTTTTCCTGGGCTAAAATAGGTCAAGGGGATGCTGCTTTCTGAAGCTTCACCTCTGGCTTTCACACAGCACATTTAAGCAGCAGACTTTCGTTCTTTTGCAGGTTGCTTTTAAGATGTACCTTGGAGTCACCCCTAGTGTAAGCTGCAGTAGTGCTACAGGGAATGAGTTCTCCTTAATCCTGGACAAAAACCCTCTAGTGGACTTTGTGGAGGAGCTGCCAGCAGAACGAGCATCTCTTTGCTATTGTAGCCTCCTGTGTGGGGTGATTCAAGGTGCCTTGGAAATGGTAAGGAATTGCACATCAGTTTTCTCCCTTCTCTGTTAATTCACAGAAGCCCGGGAAAAAAAATTCCCTTGTTCAGACGAGAGTAGCAAGTACAGTATTGTTTCCCCTCTCGGGGTAAATGTCTATAACTAGATAAAAGAGGACAAGGCTGAACCTGGATCCTGAGGTGGAGCAGCACATGGATTAGCTCACCTCCGCACTGTCCCTTGCCTGGCTGTTCAGTCTGTTCAGTGGCTGACTTGGCTGCAAAAGCCAGGTGGGATCAGGGAGCCAGGAGACCCTTAAAGTGGAAGGACAGAGGGGCAAGTTGGGTTCCTCCACTGCTCTTGGAGCCAATCACACTTCCCTGCTGTAGCCGTTAAGAGTCATCCCTGATTCTGTGCAAATGGGTCAAGAAAATAATCTTCTCAGGTTACCGTGGCACCTGGTGAAATAGAGAACAAAGTGTGGATGAGTATAATGTTAAAAAAAACCATCAGAAATGAATCAGATGCCAATCCAAAATTTGTTCTAAAATTTAAGTTTTTTGCAAAGAAAGTAAGAAAGGACATATTTGGAAAATTCCTGACTTGAAGAGCTTCTTCTGGGAAATTATGTTTGGACTGCTTTATGTTTCTGTCAATATCCAATTCGGCATGTATCTGATATTTCATGAGAAAAAATCCCTCAACCCAGCAGTATTATGTATATCCATCAGTCTCAGAATTATAGTATCTGATACAAGACTAATTAATGAAAGTATTATATCATAAGTTTCAGTACATGACTAGGAAATTCTGTGATCACAAAATCCTCAAGTATGTAACTTAAGGTCGTAGAAGAGAGCAAAGCACTGGCAAGAAGGGTAACGTGCCATCCAAATTCCAGTCTCTACACACTTTGTTTGTATTAGCTTAGTTGGGAAAGCAAATTTAAAAGAACCTAGATATCTCTTTCCTATGAAACCTGAGAAAGGGGGTCCTCTTGTGGTAAGAGAGAGAAAAAGCTCTGCTATAACGGAGGAGGGTGGAAAACTGGGAATTTCTGTGCTGAACTGATCAGACCTGATTCTTTCTAGGTTCACTTAGCAGCAGAAGTTTCCTTCCTCCAGGACAGGCTGAAGGGTGATGCTGTGACAGAAATAGGCATTACATTTTTAAGGAAGCCTTCATCCGAGAGATGTAAGGTGTATTTCTCCAGGTCAGAAAGACACATGGATAGTAGGGCTTTTTATTCTAGGAAAATTCTTGTCATGCCTTTTGACTCATACCAGTGAAATTAATGCTTAATATTAACGCTTAACATGTTGGAGGTCCTGTCCACAAGCAGATTTGTACCTAGTGTCCAGCTGGACTTAACTCCCCCAGAAGTCCATTGCCTCACTTGGTGAAACTGAGCAAGGTATTCTGACTTCAGGGTGGAAGCAGCCTTCTTAAAAGTTTAGGAAATGTCCCACAGCTCAGGGGCAACACCTAAATCATTAGTAGTGCTAATACTTAGTAGAACAGCAGCTGGAGAAGTAGCACTGTGCCTGGGCCTGCACAGCTTACAAGCATTTGCATCTATTATACTGCTATTTTGAAGCATTACATTTATTAGCAGGTTTTGGCTGAAAATGAATTTTAGCAGGCAGGAAGGAAACAGGTCTGGAAATCCAAGTGTGGCTCTGAAGGAGGCTCTGACGGGTCAGCTCTGGAACAGAGTCACATAAGCCATGGCACTCCCTTGCCATTATTTACTGCTGCTCATTTAACACTATGGGTTCACTATAGGTCTCATTTCCCTATGGGGAAGGTCCTGTGACCTGGTCCAGATTTCCTGCAGCAACAAGCTGCATGAGGGTTTTACAGTCTATATGAGCCACTAATAAATCTGTGTGATTTTTTAATACTGTCTGCAGATTAAGGGACAAATATTTGCTGAATTTATAAGAAAATATATGATAGAAGCAGAGGATTAGAAAGGTAGAATTTGTCATGTTTTATGATGAAATTAAGTAGCCTTGGTGAGGCAGATTATAGTTACGACTAATCAGGCAAATCACCCTGGGTACTTAACTAGCCAGTTCTAAGAAAGAAAAGCTCAGTCTTCTTCTTCACTTACTATGGAAACTGATATACAATGGAATTACTTGGCAAATTTAAGTGCATTAAACACAAAATATTTCTATACTTTTATTATCAATGTTTTGTATTCCATGTGTCCTTGTTTTCTTCAGGTTATACCATCACACCTTGCTGCCTTGGAATTGCTGAATAGCTGGGAGTTCATAGGGTCTTAGAATCATCACTGAGTTCCAACCCTCCTACCCTGTGCTGGGAACCTTCCACTAGACCAGGGCACTGAGGTTCCCATCCAATCTGGTCTTGAACGCTTTCAGGAGTGAACCTGGGCAGAACCTCTGCAGAACCTGAGCAGAACCTCTGGGCAACCTACCTGTTTCAGAGCCTCACCATCCCCACAGTGAAGAATTTATTCCTGATATCTAATCTAAATCTGCCTTATCTTTAAGGGCATTCCCCCCTTGTCCTAAGATTTGGTCTGTTGCACTCTGTGTGTGTGTCCTAATGGTGGCTCATCATGTGCTACAAAACATACTCTGTACTTTTCCATTCAATTTATCCTTCTTTCTCTTTTTAAACAAATTAACTAGTTCTTTAGTTCATGATAGCACACCACTGTCTCCAGTTTCCCTTCTCAGGTTCCTTTGCTGCCAAAATTTTGTTGCTAATAGAATTTTTTTTCTAACAGTAGTGCAGCCCAAGAATTGAGACCTTATCGTTTTCAAAGTCATCAAAGAATTGAAAAGTTTCTGGCTTCTGATCCTCAACCTCCCTTGCTCATATTTTTTTTCTAATCAAGCTAATCCTTAGCTACAGAATACCCAAGCTGTTTCAGCTCACCACTGTACAAGCTGAGTCAGGCTCTATGGTAACCATGTCTGGCTTGTATTAAAGGCTGAACTCTATTACACTCAACAGCACTTGTGTGTGCACTTTCCATTTTTTTAAATGGGAAGACATGATTCAAAAGAAAAGGATATATGGGACACAAGGAGAAAATATTCCCAGTTGCCTATATTTTACGTTAGCAGTAACTTTCCAAGTTGCTCGATCTGCCCTCATTTATTCTGTAATGTTCAAATACTCCATCATTGTTGTAATTTTATTTGCCTGGCATCTGCAGCTGTATTTTATAGCATAACTGAACATCTTCCATTCCTCTAGCTTCCATAAAGGCAGAGTTCTTCAAGTGCCCTCCCAGGGCCTCTGGTCTTCTGCCCATTTTCCCATTGCTACCAACCAGCAGTTGGGTCTGCCAGAGGAAACTCCATGACAAACTTACTAAGTGAAAGAATACAATTACTTTACTTGATCAAAATAAGGGTTCTACCATATAAAAAAGGACTAGCAGTGAATACAATTCTAGACTACAATTAATAGTAAAGGTCTACTATAAATGCTGTAGCATCCTTATTAGGTCATGGAGAAACCTGGCCTTCCATAGCATGTCCCAAAGAGTTCAACTCCTCAACCCAAGAATAATCCTGTTCTTTAGGGATAAAAAGGAATGCATGTGCTGATCATCTACTCCTTCTTGCCACAGGGTGAATTCATCTAGCTTACTCTCACAGCAGTGTGGCAGTGTAGGAAGTTTCCATGCCCTAGCACTTCTCAAGCTTCTTTATTAGCATTTCCTGTGGGCATATCCAATGGGACCAGCTTTCCTGGCATTCCTTGTTTCCTATGTCACAGTTTTAATGAAGTGGGAAAACAGGGGTTTTATACTCGTGATTTTAGAAGTATTCCACCTCCTTGAAGACTGCCTTCCAACTGGAGGTAGGTACAAAGCTAGACTGAGTATGGAATGTTTGGTGAAAAAATGTATGTCATTATTTTGGGGACAGTCATAAACTCATATATACTTGTTACAGATTATTGTTCATGGTAACAGAGCCCTGGGGGTTGGAGTGGGACAGTTTTCCTCTTGGTTGTCCCAGGGTCAGTTAGGAAATAAATAAAATCATTGATGGTTTTGGACACAAGTCAAAGGAGAAAAAGGCCACAACATCATGCTAAATGTCTTATACAAATACATATCAGTTAGCAGTTTTGCTCTGCATCCTAAATTTCTGGAAAATAATCATAAATGTTATGAACCCTTTGTCAGCCTGAAGAACCTGTAAGGAAAGGTAGCATCTGCGGAAAATGCTACGCATTTGGCTGAAGGAATGCAATTGTGTAGTTGGGTCCAATCTCCTGCCTGCCTGAAGCAGAGAATAGTTTTGTTTCTTGCTTGAGAGGGTCCAGGGCTCTTATTTGAAATGCTTTGACATTATTTGTTTCAAGGTGGAACTTGTTTGGAAAACAGTCTGTATACTGATCAGTACAGACATATCCAGCACTGGATTGCATAGGCCTTCTGCTGCAGAGAGCTCCTGGAGTCAGCTGCCAAGAAAGGACAGAAAATGACATCTTGGCTTCATTAGCTCAGTCTGCTTTACCAGCCTGAAGTTACCCTACTGACTTTAACAGACTAGCCAGAGCAAAGGGATTAAAGTTAGGCAAAAGTATTTATGATCCCAACTGAACCAACTGCAGACCAAATAAATGTGAATGTAATGTCCTGGTGCAGAAATACAGCTATTTTCCAAACTCTATATGCTTTCAAACACTAAGAAAATTCTTTTCATCAGTGGAAAATGCATAGATCAACAGAAGAATGAGATGTATTTCAGACACATAATTCTTCAGAATAAGCTTTCATCTTACAAGTTTTAAGAAATGAAGTAATGTGCTCCTTTCCCTTTGCTTCCTTGAGTCACAATAATGTATATAACATAGACAGACATTTTTTGGCTGGACTCAAAAAATAATTGAAAGAATCTAAGAACCAGATTCCACTTCCACTCTCAAACATATACACCCCTACCTGTGGGCTGAATTGCCATTCACTTTGTTCAGAATACAGTGAAATAACTTTAGACTAAATTAGAATGCAGTCCTGAAATGAAGCACGCATGACTGAACAGCAGCTTTGAAGAGAAATTGAGTGAAGTCAGCAGAGTCTCAGATAAGCACAGAAACCCATCCACATAAACCCAGTTCTTGGATAGCCACTTTTTCCTGTGGCCAGAGATGCAGAAAATGCAGATTTTCAGAAATGAAAAAGAGGCACAATAAGAATGGGAGCAGAGTCATGTGCCAGAAACATCTCAGTTTTTTTGCTCCATTTAAAACAAGGAGCGAAAAATAACTTTGCTGCTGGGTGCCATACAGAGATATTTCATAAGTTGTTCAGTCTAGATGAAGTCTAGATGAACCCAGTGCTAAATGTTTCTACCACGGACACAGAGCTCACCAAAGTCACTTCTCTCCTGCAGTTCAAAGGGTGCAAAGGTGAGGAGAGCATCCTCTCCTGCATAAGGAAGTGTGGAGGAATATCATCTTTCTCCAGCCGTCTCACAAGCCAGTAGGGCTGTTGGGCTGATCCCATTTACTTGTTTTTCCTCAGTGCACTTCCTAGTGAAGCAAGGGCAGCTTCGATTTTTCAGGGTCCTGCCACATGAGGCCTCAAACTGTTTATTTTCTGTGACACAGATGCTTCTAGCCAACATCTAATTGCCCATGCCACATTACTGATGGAATAGAATAATGTGTTCCTCCATTTGTTTCAAAATCAAAAAAAATTACAGTCCTTGGCAAGGAATGAGAGAGACAAGAATGAAAAAAAAAAAAAAAAAAAAAAAAAAAGAGTGGAAACAGAACCACTGGGCCTTTTTAAAGGCTCTGGCCTGGAAAAGAATAACTAAGGATTCTTTTCATATCTAAAAGACAGTCAGCACAATTAAGGCTTAATTTGCTTCTTTAGTTACCCAATCTGAATCAAAGTCACATCTCTGCAAGTGGACTTCAGAGCAGCAAGTAATGACAGTCATACACACATAAATCCTTAACAGATGCAAACCAAGCACAGGCTGCAAAACCCCTGGATGCACACTTCATGCTGAAATGGGTCTGGTCTCTCATTGAGGAGGGTCAGGCTGTGGCATTTCATTTCCCTTTGCAGTGTCATTACACACACCATTCATTTGAATGCTGGTCTGGTTTTAAAGCTGCTTTAAGACCTGGCTGTGAGCATGGGCAGCTCTTGCAACCACCTCTTTCCCGTGGCACTCCTGGAACAGTGAAGAGAAGTGGAGTGTACATTAGAGCTAACGTGCACAACCATATCTTAATTGCTAATCTCTGCAGCTTCATTTGACAGCTACACAAATCCCATGCTAGAACTTAGATGCCACACTACAAAGTAGACAAAGAATTGCAGGCACTTCTCAAGTCTCCTAGACTACAGGGTGGTTTTCTGGTTGTTCAAGACAATAGCAAATTGACACAGGGGAAATCTGCATAGACATGAAATAAACTCCTGATTTTTTGGTCTTTCATGGCAAATAATAGTATCACATAATATTAAAAAACTAGCAATGTCTTTAAAATTGAACAAACCAACAGCTGTTTTTGCACGTGTTTCTGTCATCACAGTGCAAAGGCAGAAATGAAGAGATTTCCAGCTATCCACAGCCTGTCACAGTTTAGTCACTTTCAGCAGGCAACACTACCAAAATGGAGCTGTATGGGTGACACTCTCCAGGCTCAGCTCCCTTTGCCTTAAGAACCACAGTGAGTGAGTTGAAATAGACAATTAACCACCTCACATGACTTTTGCATTTAGGGAAGAGGGGAAAGTATCTCTTGAAGGTGTTCCAAGGTCTTAGGTGAGCTGAGTTACTGTATGAAGGCTCTCATAATCCAGTGACTATGCAAGCATCAGAAATAAACTGGGTACCTAAATCTTTTGCTCAGATGAAATGTAGCAAATTTCATTGAAATCCAGGCATTGGGATTATTTATGTGAATGCAGTGCTCTGAACTGACTCAGTAGCTGGAACTTAGTGAAAATATTCTGACCTTTTCACTGAAGATGTTTAGACAAGGAAACCTCATCACATTTCAATACACAGACTTGCAGAAGGCTTAACAGGAGTAATGCAGATAACATACATCTAAATGGTGTAAAGAAGAGGAAGCAAAGGTTTGTAGTTTGAACCATAATTACTATAATTATCAGGGAAAACATTTAAATAAAAGAAAACCATCTTTTCCATTGAGATAATTATAATGCTTTTATTTAGCAAATGTACTGAAGAATTGTTTTTCTGTAAAGACATACAGGTATGTCCCAATTCCACAGAGCTTCCATGCTCTCAAATAGCTATGAATTTTTGAAATTATTTTAATGAACAGAGAGGAATATATGTGGAGATGTCAAACTTATTTTTGTCATAAACCACATGATTTCATTTACCACTAATCCCCAAATAATTGACCTGGGGCCACCAAGAGCTTGCAGAACCCTTGCTGGTGCTTTATAGAGAACAAGCTGTTCACAAAATTTTAACTGTCCTCTTTCTAGCTATCTGAAAAGAAAAAAAAGACATTAAATACTTCCTTAATAGATATTTTTCCATACTGGCACTTGCTGAGGTTACCACAGGATTGCTTTGGTTCTATATATTTTTAAAATTACATATGGAAGGGCAGTGATCTAGGACATTATTTCCCTACTAAGATGTGCTTCAACCTATAGAAAACTTCCTTGAAACCCTGCCTTGTAAAACAGAGAACAGACCCTACAGAACTCAGCATTGTACAGCCTACACTTGGCTAAAATATAAATGCTTTTTTTTTTTTCCTGAGAATTGCATTCCGTTCTACTTTGAGTTAACTCCATATTTGCCTTCTACTACTACCTACTAGTGACGTGCCTCTCACTTGGCAAGCACTGACATGATTGTCATTTCCCCACTGTGCCAGACTGTAAAGCAGGGAGGAGATAACAATATAAGGGTCTGCAGTAATGATACAGGGATGTCCCATTTTGAGCCATTCTTTGGTTTGGCAGAGAGAAATGGAGTCTATTGCTAAGATCTGCCTCTTATACATATGTTTGAATATCCTTGTCTTCGGAGAATGTCCAGAGACATCCCTAGCAGCCTGAAATGAAAACTCACTAAATGCAAAACAAATTCTGTTAAAAGAAGACCTCAGAAACAAACCTATCAAGAGGGCCCTTCTCACCAAAAAATTAATTACAACTTTACATTACTGAACTCTGATGAACAAAGCATAACATTCCCTCAGATGTGAGGCCCAACTCAAAACACAAAGGGGGAGTACTTATTAAGTACTGATTTTTCTGAGATATTATTGCTTGCCCTATTCTTTAATCCCTACTAGTCTGAAAATAATCTTTCCCCAGATGTTTTTGGAATGTTTCAGATAAAAGAAAAAAAAAAAAAAAAAGAAAAAAAAAAAGAAAAAGAAAGAGAAGATATAAACTTTGGCCCTATTAGGGTTAATGCTTTTGCATAGACATATATGACCATAAACTGGTCAACTAGTAGAGGTCTTCTGCTAACATTGTGACTGAGAACAGGAAGAGTACAGCCACAATAATATACAGCTGTCTACTAAAAGTATTGCATACAGACATCTTTGGCCATGCAGTCTCTTGGCTTTCTGGAAATAGGTGAGCTGCATTGCTAACATGACAAAAAAAATAGCAATGTTGAGAATTAGAAAGAGGCGAGTATAAGAAGGTGATATTGACGGGGCACTTCGAGCAGTTGTCACCATCTGTGCCAGCCCTGATCGGCCTTTGACTGACACCCCAGTTTTGTGCTTCACATAAGTGATATCTGCAAAATCCAGAAGATCTTTCATTTCCTCGTCTTCATCTACAGGCAACTCTTTTTGTGCTTGAGTCTGTGCCTTTTGTCGCACTTTTCTTTCATTTACCTCAATTTGTGCAAAAATGTCAGGAACGGCATCAACAAATTTGTAGCCCTTGGATACCTTTCTGTTTTTCTTTGCTCTGCCACGCTGCTGCTGCTGCCTCTGTGAGATTGCAAATATCCTGTCAATGGCCTCCTCTGTCTGTCTCTTATCTGAAAACCTCAGCAGGCGCTCAGCAGTCTTCCTAAAGCTGGCCGTGTTGCGTACACGAGACAGGATCTCCTTCTCAAGCTGCTGGAAAACAGGCTTGAAATGTTGCAGGTTCCTCTCCAAGATCCCTACGTAGTCCTTCACTTCTGGCACCTTGGAGCTCCTAATGGCAGAGGCTTGGTCAAAGACAATTTTCTGGCGGTCTGCAATAACCTGTGCAAAGGCAGAGCGGGAGCCATCCTCGACAGGCCACAGGTACACGGCGTAGGCGTGCTCTCCAGTGGTCACAAAAACATCCAGCTGCGGGGAATCTCCACGCACGGTGAAGCTCTGCACGTCCACAGAGGGCCCAATGAAAAGGTAAATGGCCCTCGTGACGGGGTGCCGCAGCAGGGTCGTTACATTCACGTAGTTTGTTCCATTGTAGGGGTAGCCCCGGGGATACATCCTGAAGGCAATGGTGGCTTTCTCACTGTGGCCAGTGTCATCCATCCAGTACATCTTATATATCCCGTCACGGTGCCTAATAAAGGCCCCGTGGACATCATCAACAACTGTTTCTTCAAAAGGCACATCCACATTGTGGAAGAAACTGGTCGCTGCCTCCAGAGGGCTGTCATCTTCTAGGTGGATTTGGTCCACTAGCAAGAGAAGCTGGGGATGGAGAAGTATAAGGTTTCGTTGCCATTTTCTCAGCCTCAGTTTAGGATTGTATGCACCCACTCCTTCTCCCCTGATAAAAACCACCCCACTTCTTTCCATGGCGGCAACCACTCGTCCCTGACAGTCACCAGCCAAGTCCTGTTTATATTTAAGCCACTTTGAGGAACAGTCTTCTGTAGTCTGCCCTTCCCATGGGGAGAAGCAGCTCTTAGACACAGCAGGGGAAAACATCAACACATTATTTAAAAAAGTATATTTTGGCCCATACAGAGCTTCTGTTATGAAAGGTACGCCATTGGGAGCAAAAGTAAAGGAGTTCTGGTCTGGGTGTTCATGGCCAGCATTAAAGTTCCTCCACCCCTTGATCCACTCTTTGTACTTGTTCTTATGAACAATATCATATATTGCACGTCCTCCCAGCTTTCCTGACTTGAAGGAAAGGAAAGGCCTGTTGATTTCAGCTGGCAAAGCACTTCCATAAGTTACCACTCCCCAGTCCTCAAAATAATGCAGCTTAGGAACTCCATAGTCTAGTGGAGGTACAGAGCGCAAACTTGCATCATACCTGCAAAAAAAGATGAGAAAAATGGGGCTAAAAATCACTTGACTGATTCCACTATCAGCACTTGTACAAGACTCAAAAACTATCCACTATTTACATCAAGGAGCAAGCCCAGTTATGCTGCCTCATCATACAGCTGTAAATATTATTCATCATACTAATCCCTATACAAATTTGTTGTGCACCTTTTACAGAACAATAGCTGAAAGCATCTGCTCTGCATTTAAAGCAAGCAGTCTTTCTGCAGTTCAAAAATAAGAATACCACTAATTTCCAACTAGCTATGTTTTGTCCTGTATAGTCATAAAACTGCTGACTATAGCATAGATCTTTAAAAAAGGCAGATTAGACCAGGCTGCAGACACTGCCTAAACATCAGCATTTGTGCCTATTTACTGACAACTTAACAAAGAGAAGTAGAGTATCTGTTTCCCCAAAATGACGATTAAAGAAGTCTGTAGTCTTCAAACAGAATAGGCAATAAATTAAAAATTAATGAAAAGGCATTCTAAAGGATAAATGTTCATTATTTGTATTGGTTAATGTATGTTAGTTTCTTTCTCCAAAATAGGCTGAAGAAAAATTTTCGTGGTTTTTCTTGTATACATTATAAGATATAAGACATTTTGTTTATAAAGAAGCCTTAATTCCCGAAAAGGTTAAAATTATTACAATTTTATCTATGAGAGTTAGAACAACAAAAATCCAAAACAAAACTTAAACCTTCTGGCATTGTTTTTAAGCAATCAAAAGAAACAAAGCCCACTATTAAGCCCACTAACATTTTTGTTAGACGGTTTCAGAATCAGATTTATTCTTACAATTAACCACGAGCTTCTGGCAGGACCTAGACAGTCACAGAATTTCCATGAAGACACAAGAGAAAACAGTGATGAGATGAGGTTGTAGAGGAGAAATTCTGTATTTTGCAAGTAACAAGATGAAGGCTGCTTGGAGCCTAGCAAACATGCACTCCAATGTGCACATCATAAGTGCAAACCAACAGATATTCAATACGATTTTTCTTGCAAGAGAGAAAGAGCTACACTGACTCCTCAAAAATATACCTGTTATCTCTACAAACTAAGGGAATTCATATGTGGATCTAAAGCTTCTTGGGTCTTTTAATTTCTTACTTTTTTTTTTTTTCTGACACAGAAATTAGCATAGCTGTACATTGCAAAGGAAAATATCCATCTAGCATTGCATTTCTTCCAAGTATAACTTGCAAATTAGCATGCAAATCCAGTTAACAGTAGCCTTACTGCTTGGATTATTTAGCTTTTAAAAGGAAGTTTATACTACTTTACAGAACTTTTTAAAGAAAATTATGCTTTAAATGTTCACCTAATTCATTATAAAAGAACACAATAGGATTAAACTCTGTTAGAATAGACCAAATTAAACAAAGACTACATACAGGCAAATTTTCAGTTCCTTTGTAATGACCTGTATTCTATGAAGGCAATAGACAGTGCAAAGAAACTATAAAAGCAGATAGATGTACGACAAGACCATGGTGTTCCCTGTGGCAACCTGTGCATCTTTGCTAAGTGAAGAAGTTTTTCTGTGCCTCATGACCCTGGGTGGCACACGGACAGTCTGGCCTTGGCCTCTATGGTGCACATGTAAAGATAATGAATTATCACCAACAGCAAACAGCTGCCAGGTTCCTTTTGAGCCCACTCATTCCCTTTCATACCAGAGAAATTCAGTGTGGAGAGTGCACCACTTCTGCCCTTTGGATGGTGTGCCCGGGCCCTCCACCACTCGGTTCCTCCTGATCTGCTCTGCCAGCCAGTTCCCGCTGCCGTTGCGCATGACAAACTTGTCGAGAAACACCAGCTGACTCTCTGGCCCGTAGAACCAGTTGTAGTTGGAATCTGCAATGGCTACAGTTCTCTGGAACCCTGGGGGAAGAGTGCAAAAGAATGTAAGAAAGAAAAAATAAGCACACAAAGATGCTTTTGAAGAGTGTGATGGGGACGCCAAGTGGTACAAACAGAAGCAGCTTTTTCAGATGTTTATAGACCTGCTTCTAAATGAGCCATAAATAGGTTGCACAGGAGTGGGTTCTTCTATTGCAGCTAACTTGAATATTCACCTTTCTCCTTTGGCTTTGGCCTACAGACAACCAAAGCACTACACAAAACGTAAGATGCAATCCACTTCCTCTCCTCACTCAAGTCTGGCAAAGGTAACTTTCCCTTTACAGCTTTTATGTTTTATGTCAATCAATACTCTCCAAAGGAATAAACCAGAGGTGCCCCTGAAGAACCAAATAATCAGCTTCCCCTTGAAACCATCAGTGTGAGTTCATTTTGCTCTAAGGAACCTCTCCCCAAAGGATGCCTGAGCATAGGCACATGCCACATAACACAATTCCTTATGTGCCTGGCACATCAAAACTGCCAGCAATTCAGCCCCCCTTACAAACATGGATAGATGTGGGGTTCCAAGAGTTATCTAAGCTTCTTTAACCCAGAATTTGAGCAATGTAAGTTCCTAATGAAGTATCCTGCAAATAAGCAACACAAGGGTAACAGCTTTATAAACTGAAAGAGGGTAGACCTAGTTTAGATATAAAGAAGAGGTTCTTTCCTGTGGGGATAGTGAGGCACTGGAACAAGTTGTGAAGTTGTGGATGCTCCACTCCTGGCAGTGTTCAAGGCCACAGTGGATGGGGCTTTGAGCAACCTGGGCTAGTGGAAGGTGTCCATCACTAATAAGCAGTGATAAACAAGGATGTTACTGTTTTGATGACAGTTTAAGGTAAAATCCAAGGAAATGGTTATTTTGAAAAAAATCCAAGTAGAGTGCTGTTTTAAAATGGCCTATTTCAAATATGACATTTATCCCTGCTTCAAAAATAGAGATTCATCTTCATTCACCTAAAGGGACCTACCTGGCAGGACAGTCCTGTACATAAATGCAAAGTGCTGCTTGAGCCAGGGGTGGCTGAAGTGATTGATGTCAAAATGCCTTTGGACAAGGAACATGTACTGAAACAGTGATCTGGTTGTGTAGCTGCCATAAGCCACCCCTTCATAGAGGGAGCCATCTGTGACCTCCTGCAGCAGGACTACTGCCTTCTCCATGATTGCCAACACTTGCTTGGTCCACAAGTATGCTTCCTGAAGGTAGCCTGAAAGAAAAACACAATGGCAAAACTAATTACAGCACAATAGTTCATAGATGGTGCTCTCTGTACTCCCACAGTGGAATCCTTCACAGCAAGGAATGTGCAGTCCAGATTCATAATACATTAATAATACAACCTACTGGTGCAGCGTCCCAGTACTTCTAGAGTGAAAAATAAAATACTGCATTTAAACACAGCAAAGTAAGGTCACACGAGCATGGGAAAATCTATTGAACACCTTTCCCTAATAATGTGGGGCTATGCTTTACAACTGAAAAGAAAATTTCCTTAAGGCATTCAGGACATGCAAAAAAAGGAAGAGCCAAACCAAGACTATTTATTCCATTTCAAATTAAAGCAGTATGAAAACAAACCAATAGCCCCACTAGAGGGCTCCAATAATGCAACAATTCTCATCGGTCATTTTTCACTGGCAGGATCACCAGCATGGTAAGGAGATCCACAGAGACTAAAAAAGTTTAAAAGTTCACATTTGAGCTGCAGTTAACTGATATTCTACTAACTCATGCCCTATTTTATGACCTGCTCTGTTCTACTTATATTTTCAGTTTGCTGTACAACCTAAAGGGTTATTCAAATAAAAGCAATTTCGGAAAAGAGCTTTGCATGGGTAATTCCAAAAGTAGATTCCTCAATTCCAGAATAAAATTAATCTTCCAAGTAGATAAATTCTCAGCTTCCACATATACAATCTCCAAGCATTTTTAGTTTTTCTAAAGAAAAGCATTTCAGAGATTTTACTACTTTGGTCTGCTCTACACAAATCAAGACTTGGGAACAGGCCACGAGAAACCTTCTCAGTGCCAATCTGCTTTCACTAAGCACAAGCATTTATGGGCCTTGGCACTGCATTTATGTATTGCAGAACTCAGCACATGGAACCCAGCAGAGGAAAGGCTACAGGCCTTCTCTTATTTTCTTTCGGATTGAGCAGCAAGAGGGAGATCAACTAAACAGAGATAACTGTTTTGTGCTTCTACACGGCAACTTAGTGTTATCCCAGCTCAAAGTGTCTGGACACAGATTTAACCAGACTTAATTCCACCCTATAGCAAAGCCCAGCTGGCATATGTTACACCCCACTATGTGGTGAAGCAGTGCCTGCTGAATGAAGCCCATGTGCCAGGCTAAAGGGGTAGGAGCTACATTCAATCCTGTTACTCAGAGTGTTTCATCTCATTGCCACCAACACTGGATTTATGCTCAGCACAGTGATGAGTAATTCAGGCATCCTACTAGTCCAGGCTGCCAAATCCATCTCAGTTAACAGAGACAAAAAAAAAAATAGTAGTGCCTAAGCAAAACAGACAACCTGAGTCTAACCCAGTACTTTGAGCGCCTGGCTGAAGAGGAAAACTGTGACAGAGAAGGCCTGAGCAACAGTGGCAGTGGTACTTCCACTTCACTCACAGCTATTACGACATTCTTTCATTGCTCTTCATGGAGTTGGCAGCACAGTCGTCTGTCAGAATAAAATCCTGAATGCTTCCACTCCTGTTTTCCCTTGTGACATAAAAGGGAAGCTAGTTTTTGACTCCTGCAAGAATGTTATTTGCCACTGTTCAGCACAGTGCTTTTACCATTGTAATGCATTAATGTTCTTTTTACTTAGGGTATATCTATGCTATAACACTACACTTGTAGTACACTGAAAGAATAATAATACATTGAAATGAAGAAAGTAGAAGACTCAATACCCTGTCAGGCTACATGACAAACTAGTTTCCTGCTTTTTTTCCTTCCTTTTCCCCACAAACACCATCACTTTAGTGAAAAAAAAAAAATATTGGCCAGCTCTGTGATGTTTTTGTTGTTTTTCACAAGGCATACTTATGGTCTATACCTTAATGAAAAGCAGAATCATCTTGCAAACTGCCAGCTTTCTGCACCAACAAAGGCTTAGGGAAGGATGGAATTATATGAAATTAAGCAAACCCACTGAATAAACATGGCTTGAGTCTTCAATTTGTGGAAGGCAAGACAGAAGGATAGGGAATAACTTCTACACATGCTCTTGATGCTTTTCAACATACACACATCAGTCAGCATGTTTGTTTTGACATGCACTTAGCAAAAAATGACCCTTCAAACACAGAAGGTGCCATAGTTTTTTGTCACACTTGTTGGGCCCTTGAAAGCCCCAGTGATGTGCAGCTGTGCCTGTGCTTGGCAGGGCTGAGCAGCTCAGCAACACCATCAGCATCCAGAAACTACATTTTCCCTGACTTGCAGTGTGTAAGTAATTCCATTGGGAATTAGGTTTTCAAAATACATCTAGCACATATAAAATAATCACCTGATGAAATGCTGATTCATTCTTATGCTGGAGGAGGAGTTGGCTCCATGACTTCCATCTCTCAGCTGAAGTACCTCTGAGGTTTAAGGTCAGGATTGCTTACCTGCTTTCTCTCTCTGACTCTGTGACTTGCATTCTCCAGGAGGACAGGGATAGCCCCTCGACAGAGCAGGCAACAACTACTGGCCAGGGTATTCACCTTGGAAATGGGAAGGATGGTTTTACGTCCCCAAGGCAAAGAAGAGGAAGCCTGGCACAAATATTGGTTGTGAGATGCAATGGCAGAGTTCAGAGGGAAAAAAGTACAGCCTTGAGTATCTCCATAGAAAAGGCTTTTGGGAAGAAGGACCCTAAGCTGCGGCACTTCGGTGGATAAAGTTACACTTTTGCAGCTCCCCCAGGCGACAGGACAGAAGTCTTGGATAAAATTCCAGGTTATCCTGTTGTCTGGCTCCCAGGTCAGAGCACTGGGTGTTTCTGGCTGCTGACTTTCATAATGCATTGTATAAGGAGACCAAGTGAATCATTCTACATTGATAATCTACTCTGAAAGACCCTGTCCCTGAATGGACAAACTGTACACAAGGGGATTTTTAACTCTTACAAACCTTCTCTTGAAGTAAGAATTTCAGAATCACTTAGAAAACTGAAGAGTCACACACGTCATGCCTTGTGTAAATGCCCAGATTTCTGTTCTGTTCCATAAAATAAATTTTACTAAGCAGTAAAAGAGCAAACCCAATACTGCTGTACACTAAGAAGAATCTTTATCAAATCTGAACTTTGCTGCGTAAGTGGTTGATTTGAGTTAATACACTTCAGGAAAAAAACACTCCTATGGCTTAGCACATACCTTGATTCATCAGAACCAGGCTTCCAGCCAGCAGGGCCACACAGTTGGTAGGCTGGTGGTTGTGAAGGTACTGGAAACCCCATCCACGTTTGTAGGATGTTTCGTACATATATCCTGAGGCATTGGCAATTACTTCAAGAAATCTCTCCTGTTGAATCTTGCTCAGGTAGCTGTACAAGAAGTCATAAGCAGTGGCAAAACCAACCAAGGAGTGAGCAAGAGGGACTTCATCCCAGGGGGCATCCTTCACTAGCCTGTCAATAAATAAAGATGGCAATTAATAAAGTTTCACCTACTTAGTTTTCCCCTTTACTATACTATGATATGTACATGACTTAAAGTCTCCAAAGTTAGATGATTCACGTTGAATTTTGACACAGTAGTAAGCTACTTACCAATTCTCTAAACTGTCTTTTCCTGTTGTAAGTATGGACAACATTAATCTTCAAAGCTCATAAACTTTATTAGAAAGATGAAGTTGCTAAATATTAGAAGAATATTTGAAAAATTCTGGGTTTTGCTAGGAGAAAGATAGGCAGAATACTGATTGTACAGAAATTGAATCTATTAATCTGGAGAAAGGTTCATATAATTTTTGTGATACGTAAGTAAGTAAGTAAGTATATGACATGGTTTATAAGTAATATGCCATGGTTTATACTTCTCCAACCTCCTGTAACAAATCTTTTTTCTTTTCCAAAGGAGTCAGTTGATGATAAACGGTGCCTATGAGACTAGAGCTGTCTTTAAGCAAGCATAATAAAACAACTCACTATACTGTTTTTTCATGCCTCAAATTCATTCAAAGACAGAAGTAGAGAAGAGGAAACTTAGTTTTACTACAGCTGGAATTAACATTCTTAATAAACACTGGTGTTTTTAATGCTAAGACAGAAAAGAGGTAAAATGCTGTCAATACTCAAAAAATATTTTCTAGGAACTACTAGCTTGTGTCCAATTATTACACTGAACTTAGCAAAATAGTAAATTTTTACCCAGAAAATTCATAATATAGGTAGCATGGAACATATATTCCTCTTAAATCAAGTATACATTGTGTATTAAAGCCTTTAATTTTACAGTACTTCTAGGCCACAGTTCTACAGAAAAGAAAATATGAAGGAATACATAGTGAAAATAGACTTTTATAAACTGAAAAATCATCAGTTGCTTTCATGCTTGTTCTCCTCTTTCACTTTTTTTGCAATCTATTTTTTATTACAGAAGTTAATTTAAATTGTTGAGATGAGTATCCTACTACATTCAGTAAAAATGGTGCTGTGCTCCTGAAGGCACACATATTCCAGTTTCAACCACTTTATGACTCCACAAATATGATTTCATCTTCATTTGAGTAAGCAGCAGTGTGAACAGATGAGAAAAAAAGAAATCCCCAAAGAGTAGGATAAAACCAAAAAAATCTGGTACAGAAGCATTTATTGGCATCCCAAATGCATTAATAAACCATGTAGAAATTATGACCATCATCTTAAGGCACTGCAATGATGGCAAAAGACATCATGTGCAAGTGAAAAAAAAATTACCTTTAATTTTTATTCCAGAATATTTAAATCACTGGAAGAACTCAAGTTTGGCACATTCATACTCCCATGTAAGGAAACTCTCTGTATGCTTTTTGATCATCTGAATTTCCAACAGTTTTAACTGTTTAACACCTCTCAGCTTTGATCCTATCTTCTGCTTGCAGTGAAGTTAAACATTCTTTTTTCCTTTTTAAAAATTAAATATTTGTCTCACGGATTTAAATTAAATACATCAATCTGGGTTATCTGGTCATTTCTCAATTTCAATTAATTCTTTATTTCTGCTTCTTCATCCTTCCTTATAATTGAAAAAGTTCATAAAACGTTGTTGATTCTATACATAAATCTAAAGTTCCCTTCTATGCCAATTATATACAATATTCTGGCACCATGATTCCTGTCAGGAATCCTTTGACACAGAAAAAATCCTTTGATCAGGTATATAATGAATTCTAATTTCCAAAGTATTTTTAGTTTCACTAAACATTTGTATATTCAGAAATCAGAGTTCAAATAGGTACAGGAAATTTCACTTTAAAGGCATCTGCTTGGAACAGTTACAAAGAGTTTGAAGCTAAGCTATACATTAGGGTTGAAGAAAAGTACAATGAAAGAATTTGAGCTCATTTAAAATATTTAATTCAAAGTGCAGTATCCTTTTAACAACACACAAGCTCCTAATTAGATTCTGCTTAAACCTATTCTGCTTTAACCTGACCTTTACCTGACTTAATTTAAAATGGGATTTGCCAGTGGAACTGATTTATTGCAACTTTCACTGTTAAGGTGTACGCAAACTTTTATGTTTAGTTTCTAACAGAATACCATATCAAATTCTACAGTGTAAGAGCATATAATAACCTCCATAGTACTTCTTCTGACAAAACAGAAAGCAGTCTTCTACATGGGAGGTGATAAATTGAGAAGTTATTTATAACTGCATTTAGGCTCCTGATCTTTTCAGGAAAGAAAAAAAAAACCCAAAACCAAAACAAACCCCACAGCCTTTCAGTGTAAAACCCTTATGTTAGGCACCCTTATCACACATGCTGACATAGTTAGCCAGCTTGGGTTAGACAAGCAATTTTGTCATAACTCCCCTCAAATTGCACTTCTGTACATTAAAGTGTTGTATAAAATTTCACAGAAGAGATTCACAAGTAATAAAGAAAATTAAAGATGACTATTTAAAGATCTTAATTTATAAACACACAAACCCACAGTCAACATCTGTTCTTAAGGTGAAGCTCTTTTGAAAAAACAACTCTTTAGCTGCTATAAATCAGTGCACCCCTCTTAACTTAGTTTCAAAGGAACCAAGAAAAGTACATGAAACATGTGGTAAATGATTCACAATAAGAATGGTCAAGTAGCAAGCATTACATGCGTTTTGTATCTAAATTACATTCTCATTTTTCAAATGCATCTCCCAGTGTCAGACTTGGTAAATAGCCTGGCTGATAAATTGCGGGAAAGCACAGAGTCACAGGCATGCACTGAATCAATGTATGTGAAAAAAGTGTTTTCAGGGCTATTAACTACTAAGAAATGTATGCATTTATACAAAGATATGTAAAAACAAACTGACACGTTGCCCTATACAACAAGCTATTTTCTAAGCCACTCAAGATTAAAACTTAACATCAGAGAGTATGAACTTCAGCTTCACAATTCACTGTGTGTGATGAGAGCAAGTAATCTCTACCTCAAGGCTGCATTAGCCTTGTCAGCCTTTAAAGGCATCAGATGTTACAAAAACAAACAAACAAACAAACAAACAAGCCCAAAGTAAATAAAAATATCTATAATGGGTTCTTTAATATAGAACAACTACAGAGTTGCAGACATAGGCATTTTGAGCAAAGGTATCCAACTGTTTTAAAAATTCTAAAATATATTTTAAATTCTAAAACATAAAGGCACCCCTACAGTACCTTTTTACACTTATATACTTGTATCTGTACATACAGGTATATTTGGAAGAGGAATTGTATCTGGAAACTTGAGGAGGTTATGAAAGAGCAAAAAGTGCTGAACAGTTTTGCTACCTCATGATCAAACTCCATAAACATCCAAAGCCATACACATTGCTCTGCACAAAAAAACTGCTGTCTGTACAAATCCTGTTAATGGCACAGGATAAATACATGCCTGGGGTGTTCTTTAAAGTTTTGTTCATCTGTGTCCTATAACATAGTTTTACTTTATTTTAAACATATAGAGTTTGATATGAATCCTCCATGAAGAAACTGGAAATAAAGAGATCATGGATAAGCCTGGAATTATGGATAAGCTGTATAAGTTGTAGTATAGTTTTCCTACATGTGTTTAGAATTTTACAATGGTGCAATGTAGTTTATCTGTTTTAGATTTGCCACCTTCTACAATGAACAATGAAAATGAAGAGGGGATTAAGACCCTGTTTTCCAGTGATCAATTGAAGGCACCAAGATCCATCATGCATGCACTGCATTTGTTCTGTGTATACACAGCACCTTCATTAAACACATTTCCAAGCTCTAAATAAGCATACCATCTGCATAAATTTTTGGATGGAAAGTAAAAACCACTATCACCAACAAAGCCAAGATCACTACAACCTCTCAATTTCTTGACAACATTCCTGATGCTACTACTGCCTCTTCTCTCAGTAGGAACATGTTTCTGTAATTTCTCACTATTCACTACCAAGTAACTACTTCCTTACTGAAAGCAGGGTCACCTGGCTTGGGGCAGTCCCAGACATGAGTACAAATTGGGAGAAGGATTCACTGAGAACAGACCTACAGAGGCGGATTTTGGGGTTCAGGTAGATGAAAAGCTGGATGACCCAGTGATGTGCACGTAGAGCCCAGGAAGCAAATTGTTCTGGGCTCATCCAAAGCAGCATGGCCAGCAGGGCTAGGAAGGAGATACTGCCCCTCCACTCCACCCTGGTGAGGCCCCACCTGGAGTGCTGCAAACTGCTCTGGGCTCCTCAGCATAAGAAGGACATGGACCTGTTGGAGTGAGTCCAGAGGAAGCCAGAATGATGCTCAGATGGCTGGAGCACCTCTCCTGTGCAGAGAGGTTGAGAGAGATGAGGTTGTTCAGCCTGGAAAAGTCTCCAGGGAGACCTTACAGAAACCTTCTACTACCTAAAGGGGGACATATAAAAAAGAGGGGTTTTGCATGGCCAGATAATAAGACAAGATATGGGAGAACAGTTTTAAACTAAAAAAGGAGATTAGGAGTTATGAGGAAACTCCTGACTGTGAGGGTGGTGAGGCACTGGCACAGGTTACCCCAGAGAAGTTGTGGAACTGTTCGTGGCTGGGCCAGATGGAGTTTTCAGCAACCAGGTCTAGTCCAAGTGCAGGGGTTTTGGAAGTGAAGGATCTTTTAATGCCCCTTCCAACCCAAACAATTCTGTTTCTACGATTCTATTAGCATTTCTCTCAGAAATACAAGCCAAGAGGGAAAAAAACATTATCTGGCCAGTTCAAGGCAGGATTTAAATCAAACTCTGCTGCTCAAGTGACTTCCTTGATCATGACCTGTGGGATGTTTACAGTCATCTTTCCTTCACTGGGTATCCAGTTCTTAAAAACAAATTTAAGTAAATAGGAAAATAATCCTCTTTAATCTGAGATATAGAATACCCTTCTAAGCAGTGTGAGATCTGATTTTTGGCCGGTAGGCCAACTAACATGGTATCAGTGCATGCAAAAAGAAGAATTAAGCACATCCTGACACATGCATTACACAAGTAATCCACATCCGGAATTTCAATGCTCCAAACTTTCCCATGACAAATTAATGCAGAATAATTCCTGGAGGAGTAGATTAAAGGAAGGCTCCCAGTACTCCCTCCTCAGTACTGAAATTCTCAGTCTCACTAGAAGCCTGCAAAGGAAATGAGTGAGAACTCTTTTCTAACAGCATAGAGGTGAAAATTAGTTCTAAGGTAGCCTTGTAGTGCATTTTGATGCCATCTACTTCAGATATGGTAGCCAGCTGTGAGCAGGGTTGAGTTTAATGCATACTAAATGTCAAGTGTGGATGCAAATGAGGCAAATAACTGGGCCAACTGACTGTACAATTGGTGCAATTGTACAGTCTTCCCAATGCCAAGGCCTTGGCACTCTTGCTATTGTCCTGACCCACTTCTGAGGGAAGAAGATAGAGCTTTAAACCTCCCACTAGGCAAGAAAGAGAACTATTCTTCTGTGGCTAGACAAAGCATAGATATCAAGAGGGAAAACACCTTCCAAGGGGAATGAGACCACCAACATTTCTTTTATAAACCAGAACAAATTTTAAATATTTTTCTTTCAAAGTCTCCAAAACAATGTATTTTTTTGTGCTCAAGTGGAATATTTTCTTAATAAATAGAGCAATATTCTACAGTTGTCATTTTGGGAAGAAAAAAGAAAACTTTGAAAAAACCCACCGATCTCAGCTTTTACCCTTCCCACATTTTTCTGGTTGGCTACCAAAGCAAAAACCCCATTATCTGCCTAACCTTAGTGCTTGGTTCTTTGCAACAACAAAGAAGTTAAGAATAAAAAACATACTTGAAAAACTGATGATTTGTGTTTCTGATGTCTAAGGCAAAACAGGTTTGCCCCTCTCTCTTTGCCAGTCATGTTTCAGCAGCAGCCAATCTCACATGCTTGTGTTCATTGCAGCTCAGTTGACAGGAAAAAAGGCAAAGGAGTGGTTAAATGTAAAAGGTCACACTCATGTCAGTGTGGGGAAAAAAAGGCAACACATAGACAGACTTTTAAGAGCTTACTATAAAAATAGAGTTGTACTGCTTAGGTGCTACGGAGAGGAAAGTAAAACTTTAGTTCCTTAAAAATCTCAATCTACTTTTTAAATTCTTTCCCTCTATTTCCTCACTGGTATATGATCGTCATTCTGATGCTTCTTTCAGATCTTCTCTCATTTTTTGGCTTTGATCACAAGAGAGTCCTTCTCACACAGGGTTTGCTTTTATGATGATTCTGTGTTAACACATTAATAAACTAGAACTGTCAGTTTTTGTTGTTCTCAGTGTTATATTAAGCAGACACAGAAATTTAATTATGTTATTATTTTAGGAGATTGCCATTTGCTCTTGTTTTAGCAAAATTTTATACCAGTCATGCCACAAAGTCAGCTCCCTGTAGCTACCACAGAACATCAGCACCAATTTATCTTCTGTATCAATTTAGGTATTAAAGAAGCTCTCCAAAATCCAGCTAGCAGTTTCACAGACATGCACAATTTCTATTTTTAAATACCACATATGTAGAAGATAAAAACAGCATAAGGGTTTGATATTTCACTTACTAACATAACATATATTCCAGATATCAAATTCATCCTCCTACCCTTTTTCTTTTTCTTCCTCTCTGTAGGAAACAGTGTATCAGCATCCTCCCAGATTCTTTTATAATAACTTTTATTCCACAGTCTTATAAAGCCCCCCTAAGCCTTCTTTGAATGTGATTGCTAGTTGATTATTTGGAGTCAAAAAGATGTTATAAATTTCTTGTGTCAGCACAGAGACTTGCTTTATTTCAATTTGGCATATATTAATTTATTTCAGTTAAATGATTTTCCGCACATTTAATTACTTACACATATCTATTTTTACCTTATAACCTCTGTTGTTCAAGATCTAGTACTGTCTGGATACTAACAGCAAGGGTCCTCCTACAGTATGTTCCAGTACTTTGTAATAAACAGTGACTAACAGAAGGCTACATGATTGCTACTTTATAAGAAAGCAGCAGAAAGGTCACAAATTTGTTATGCTGAAGCCTCCTGTTAGCTTTTCCTTAGCTGCTGCTATTTCCCTGGAATGTCTGCATGTGCTTGACAATAATTATCTGCCCTGTGACACCCACAGAGCCGCTGTTAAATCCCACACTTTACTGCACATTGGTAACATACTTGTCTTTAAAAATGGGGGATCAACTATGTGCAAAAAAATCCAAAAACAAATCCACAGAAATCTCTTTCTGGCCATTGCAAATGAGAACATCTCTCTTGCTACAAGAAGGGTGCAGAATTTGTGAACTCCCAAGGCATTTGTTTGTAAGGTGGGCTTAGTAAAAAACAGAGTTTTTCTCTGCTTTGTCCAAAACAGAATCTGACTGATCTGTTATTTCTGCACAATGTGTGACTCGGATTACATCATTCCGCTCGGTACGGGAACGGGATGAGCCAGCAGCATATGGAAAGAATCACGAGCACAGATCTTCTCGGCCAAAACGTCCTTCTGGTGGGGAGTGCTCTGGGGGCCAGTCAGAGATAAAATGCCAGAAAACACATCAATATCCTCTGTTCCCTCTAAAAAAAGGTAATGCGGTTCACATATAAGGACAAACTTCCCATAATATTTTAGACAGTATCTAGATATCCAATCCATGGAAAACCATGGGGTTTATTTAATACCAGCTTTTAATTTTTACAGGCAAAACCATTAATGCTCATCTATTTCCACTAAAATATTAATGCATGTTAGTTTGCTGTTGCTAGTCTCCACAACAGTGTCACTCCCATATGATTTTGGGTGATTGTTATAGTTAGCTGTTAGCCAGTGCCCCTCTGTTTATTTTAAAATGTAAACCTACTCCAGGATGTAGCCATTAGGGATGCTCTGCTAATGAGTAGCATGCCTATCAACATGGGTTGTTATGACAAACGGCTCAACCTCTGCTAGTTGACACAAATGGGAGCTCAGTTATGGGTGTACTTTGTTATCTGACATAAAATGACTATTTTAATAGATGAGAAAGGACCAGAGTTCTTAATTACATGCCCCTTCCATGTATATATCAATTACCAGTAGACTTTCTCATAATTGTATCCTGGGATATTGAACGGTATCTTGGACTATTGAGGATTCCACTAATGTAAAGAAAATATTTAAAATGTCAGCCTCCTTAATCTCCTAGCATTCTGAAACAAATAACCAGTGACATTTTAAACCATATTTCTTTTATTCAAGTACTGCACATGCTTTTGTTTTCTGGTAAGGCTTAAATTTTATTTAACATTGCCACAAAAACTAGAGGAAACTCATTAAGATGAATTTCTTTTTTTTTTTTTAATTCTAAAACTATTTTAGAATCAATGCCGTGACAGCAGAAGTCAAAAGAAATCCAGATTACACCACTGAAAGAATTAAGCTGCCAATGCCAGATTTAACTTTGCAACATGTTGATGAATCTGTCAGTGATAATAAAGATACTTTTCCAGAAAATTTACATGTCGGTTTTGGAATCTACATTACTGAGGACGTCTAAGGAGAGGCTTGTTTTATTATCCTTACTGATAACTCTTTGGAAAAGCTCTCTTTCCTGATGACATAAAGGTTTCTGGCAGATGACTCTCCTAATATGCAAGACTCCAAAGTCAGGCAACATCAAGACTGCTCCTTCTTCCCACCCTCCTGATCAGAACGCATGTGCCTTCCAACTATTTAATACGGAGAATAATCATATCATCCAGAATGGTATTTTCCCAAAGTCTCAGGAAAACCAAACATGCCTAGATAGACTGCATGAAAAATTCTACCACTGTGACACTGCCAGAACAGCTCATACAACAGCCACAACTCCTATTTATCATGTTTATTCTTCTAGTCTTATCCTAAGTGGAGAATTGCATGCAGTAACATTTTCTGGTACTTTTAAGTTGAGTTTCTTAGAAAAAACAGATTTACATAACCTGTTTGCCCAGTCCTTCAGCCTCTGAACCCAGTCTATTTGAGCAAAGCCAGACAGTGCAGTACACGCCTCAGAGATGTCACATTCCTACTTTTCTGAAAACCACTGTTGAACAAGGAGGAGAGATCTCTATTACTGCCACCACTGATGGGGCTATAGCATAAACTCCATGCTGACAGCATTCAGACGTAAAGTTCTCGGGGGGGGGAAACAAAAATGGAAACCAGATCCATGTTTCTGCTACAGTATTTGAAGAGCTGGACAGCTGGAGGTTATACAAAGGGCAGCTTAGCCCAGCTCTATTGCCTATGTTTACAATTTCCTCCTACACTTCCACTACTACTGAGCAGATTATTGCAGTCACTTCTTTTGCAAGGCAGAGAACTCTGATTAAACCTTCAGTGATTTCTGAATGGGATGTCTACACCAGAAGGGAAAGATGGGAAAAGCATGGTTTCTCTTTCACCTAGGTAATGCAAGATATTTACTTGAGAAAAAAACAGTAGTTAGAGGCAAGTAAATAATATCAAAGCCAAGGGGAAATGGGATATCTGCTTGGTTCTGATTGGTAGCTGGTCAGCTAGGGCAGAGGAGAGTATTGTAACAAGGGCCAGAACAACCACAATCAATCCAGGGCAGGAATCACAGGACATAAGACACTTCAATAAGGTTGAGACAGAGAGTGAGATGTAGGAAACTGAAAAAAACAGACACAAATGAGTTCTCCTACTCAAAATAATACTTCCTCCTCTTTCTTATTTCATTAAAACAGATGGCCATGTAACTATAGCCTACCCAAAACAAGTTAAGAAAGAGTGTGAACAATGAAACTAAGGAGGAAGGTGGTGACTTTGGAGCAGTCTGTTCTCCTATTGGAGATGGTCATACATCCTTGGTCTGTAAGCTATATCCCTCTGTCAGTGCGCCAGGAGAAACACACACAGTCTCCAGAGCTAAGACTGAAGCTTCAGTGGAAGAGTTTGGAAATTACCCTCACTGTTGAGACAACACTTCTCTTCCTAAATCCCACGTCTTCTCTTCTGTGACATGCAGGCAATATATGGCCAGTGGGTCCCTTCTGTCTCTCATCACTTCTTTTGCTCTAGCTCAGGTATTTCTGTGGCATTCACCATTTTCACTTAGTGCAGGGGAACCTGGACACTATCATGCCTTTTCAATCATGCCCATCAGGAGGTATAGATCCCAAGTTATGCTAGCTCAAATCCAGCATAATTCCAGTGACTGTCCATGGAAGGCTAACATTCATAGGATACTACTAGTTGGTTACTAGAAGGTAAGGAATAGTAGTTTGAGTAATGAATACTGCCTGAACAGCTAATGCTACTCCTCCTGTGCTGACCTGAATCTTGACTCACACTTCTGCTGAGCTGCTGTCACCACAGAACTGTAGAAGAGCAGCTATGACAGAAGGGAGCTGTGCCCCTCCAGCTCCATTTCGCTGTCTTGGGCAGATGCCACTGTCCTGGCAAAGCCCACATTCCCATCCTCTGACCTATTCACAATGACAGCAATCCTGGGCAGTAGTCCACAAGGTGCACCAAGTGGCAGCTCTTGCAGGGAGGTAGGGGAAATGCATCTGCTTGAGCAAAAAGAGAAGATAAATTGCAGGTGGGTATGAAAAGGAGAAGACTTTGGGGTCTCAACCCTAGAATCACCCCTACAGTGAGAACATTAACTTCTGTGCCCACAGAAAGAGTGTGGCACAGAGAAGATAGAGTAACTTGTAGGGATGACAACTCACATCCAGGGGAAGTTACTCCAGGAAGTGGTCATCAAAATGCCAGTTACTCAGGCAGTCCCAGTAATCAGATGGACAAGTACCATGTCCTAGTATGTCTTAAGGAGAAGCCCAAGAACCATGCAGCCAAGTGAAGCTGCCAGTCTGAACTAAAGCTCAGACAGATGTTAGATCAGACTGCAGAAGCCCAAGAGTGTCACCTATTATACCTTTTTCATAGGTCTCCCATCTCTAAATTCTTCCTAAGGAAGAATTAATTACCGAAAAGATATGTATGAATCTGAGAAAAATAAAATTGAAAGCAACTCTTTTAGCACTTCTTGCCACAAAACAGATGTGAAACTTTCTTCTGACTGAGAGTGAGTTTGGATTACACTTTTTTCTTTTTACAGCAAACAGGGTGTAGATGGATCATGGATCATGATCCTTTCAGCATCAACTTTCAAGAAAAGTCCAGTGAAGGTGAAAAGCTGTGTGTCACTGCTGGTCCAGATGAGGGTATATACATTCAGCAAGTTAGTCACCGATAAATGAATATTAGTACAACTGACATAATTTAAGCAATTCACTCATCTACTCACTCCTCCAAATGTAAGCAGTTTATACAGTAAAAGAACAACTTAAAAAAAAAAAGGAAGACAAAAATCTACCAACTAGGCTGAGCCGCCATCCTCTCCATGTAATCCTTGGCCATATTGATAGCCTCCATGTTTTCAGGGAAGAGCAAACAGAACATTGCTAGGGCTCCAAGGTTGTTGCCATAAATTTCGTTCCAGCGAGCGCTGAACTCCTTTGGGTCCCAGGGAGGAAGGTACTCCAGGGGATTGGACAGCATGGTTTGCACTGCTTCCATCAGATGAGCCGCGATGTGCCGGTGTGTGGTGCTGGCCTGGAGCCGCAGGGTCTCCACGTCCCCCTTGGAGAAGTAGAGCATGGGGTAGCTGTCATAGTGGGCATTGACAAAAGGAACCATCGTGTCTTGGTCCTCCCTGGCGCCGCAGGCGAAGGCAAAGCAAACCGCCTGTATGAAAAACACACTGGGGGCTCCCCGTGTGTGAGTCCTCATTGTGGCATCAGATCTCCAGGTCTCAATGGCAGCCAAACCATCTTTGAAATGTCCTGTGGTAGATGGACATGAAAGAAGGAGTTAGAAAATGAATCTGTGAGACGCCATAATTCAGGAGCCTCTCTGGGAAATATGATTCCATCTAAAGAACCCCATGTATTCTCCAGACGACTTTCAAATCATTTCTATTTGAATACTTCAGACAAAACATCCGCTGAGCAACTCACCCGAGAGAAAAAGCTGTACACTTTGAAGAAAGCCCCTTCCTTCCCACACCTTGCCCTCCTGTAGCTGATACCAGCTGAAGGGACACAACAGCAGCTCTTGTACTTGAGATTTCCAATAATTGCAACAGTGCCTCATATGAAGCAGCGCTGACTGTACTGGCAAGCAGAGAAGGGCGGGAAGGGAGGAGCCAGGGGGAGAGCCAGGGAGCTGGCGGCAGCCAAGCCTGCGTGCTGCCTTGGCTGATGTTAGCAGCTGGAGAGAGGGAAAGATGAGGAATGCTGGAGGTTTGCGTCGGGGTCACTTTATACACGGCTTAAGGCCTCCGGCTCTGACACGTCCTCATTTAAAAAAAAAAGAAAAAAAATGAGCAAGTCAGGAGTCGAAAAGGGAAACAGTAAGTGGCAGAGTCTTAGAAAAACAGCTGAAATACTTTGCCTTCCAGGCATTTAGGGGTTTGCATTATTAGTATTTTTTTCCAAGGGGCTTTCCATTTTACATGAGATTTACTGCCAGTTACGAAGAAGGCTGAACACTGAATTAAAATGCATATTCTTCTCTGTACGTTACTTCTTGAATGTGCCCTAATGGGAAATCTATGCAGAGGCAAATGCAATTTAAACATAGTAAGTTACTTTGAAGAAATTACCAACTATCTGGCCTAAAGTCACAGATAAAACACAGCCAAGATCCCCCTGAGGAAAGCCAGCAAATTCCTAGAATTCTTACGAGGGAAAAGGTTATGGAAAGCAAGCTCAAGTGAGACAGTTTTATGTAAATAATGAACAGTAGTTTTCAATTATTAAAAGGAGAAATAGAAGGAAAGAAAATCTAAAAACAGATACATTTTTTTTCTCCCATGGAAAACCTGTTTCATAGGATTCAGTCATAAAACTTGTAGGAAGTTAAAGTACAAAGCAACCTTTTACTTCTCCCCACAGGTCCCTATTCCATAGCCAAAATTTTCTAATAGAAACTGAGGCTGTAAAACCTTATTTAGAGATCCACATCCTGTTTCAACAAAGTCGTTAACATGAGAAAACTCTGACAAACAAGGACCCTTCATGACTAACTGGGTGGCCAGACCCTCTAGACCCTAGATTTTTATGCTTGTATCCTAAAATTAATTTGTGAGCAAACATCTTTGGCCAAGAAATACATAATTTCTTGTGAATTCCTACCTAGGGCAGAAATAATATTGCACCCTGTAACTGCTTAAATTTATCTATTACAGCAAGCAGCATAATTGCTTAAACAGAGTGTACTGGAAGATGACATTTTCAAAATATTTTAATGCATTTTGCAAGTACATCTTGCCCCATTTTGGATTGTAAATCAATTGTAAACCAATTGTTACAGGACACATTATCATAGGCTGGTTTATTTGGTAACACTTTTACTATATCTACATAGTCTCTCACCACATACATACATACAAAAAAGACACATGCACCATAGTTTATCCAATCTACTTGTATTCTTCTCAAATCTACTTGTATTCTTCTATATGCTGAAGGAAACAACAGTATATTTTGACAGGAAGGAGGTAAAAACCAGCCAAAGCAATGCATTATGGTTGAAACATGATGTAATATTTTTAATTGATGAAAAAACTGCTTTGTCATAATAATAAAAATCCCCACTATGTTTTTTTTTTAAAGCCTCTGTGATCCTTTAGAACTGTGGGCAGAGGAAAAAACCTAAAAAATACCCCCCAAAAAGCTAAAATATGCTTGTAGCTTTTTCTGTGTTAACCATTTATTGAAAAAAATTCCTGGCTCACATAAGCAGAAGAAAATCCCAGCTAGCAGTAAGGACTTCATGCAGTCTTTCCTTTGGTCTAATTTCTGTAAGCACTTCTGCACATCAGTGAAAATTAAGAACATGTATAAATTTAGGGATGGTTTTAAGAGTTCTCTAAATCAAGTTATTTCTGACCAATGATTATGGCATATACAGTAAGGTTACCCAGAACTGCTTTGCAAATCTGAACACACATTTCCCAGCATTACACCATCATCAAACACATCCAGTGTTGCCAAAAAGTCATAGTACTCTCAAGTATTCAAAAGCCTCCCACATTTTCACCCTTCTTTCATGTGCACATTTCGCTGAGAAAGTAAACCCTTTTTTCTATCTTTACATGAGAAGGGACCACTGCACCACATTGTTTAGGCTAACAACAGAATAACTGGAAAACCAACCTACTGTATATTTATTCAGAGTCAAGATCTGGAAGAAAGTCAATAGGCAGTGACAAAAGCACGAACACAAAATAATTTATTCTTGGTTAAATTATACTGGCACCCTTCCTATGAGATGAAGACAGTAACTTCCAGCAGCCACGACTCACTAAGTACAGTGAGCTCTATCCCATAGCTTAGCAGGGCTCAGCCTGGTGTGACTGATGGATGGGAGGAAGCAGCTGGAAAGGAGGACCTTTCTTTCCATGCAAACCTTTCTGAACTTTGATTATCAGCATAGCTTAGGTGAAACTGGATCTGTGCAAATAACTGTGTACATGAGCTCCAGCTTACCAGTTGTGTGTGAACTTGTTACAAGTTTGCCCGACACACTCAGGCTAAAAAGAACTGGAGTCTGGGCCTTCTGATCATTTAATGTGCACTCACAATACCATTTTTTAAAGCTAAAGGAATTTCTTACTCTCATATTACACTGCATCATTACCAGCCACATCTTCCAAGAAAAACTTCATCAAGCAACTCAACCTTTTCTGAAAACGAGGGGGTTTTATTCAGTTAGGAAACCGTGATCTGGTTAAGTATTAATAATTAAAAGAAGAATGAAGGATGCTTGCCCATGGAAGAAAATGCTATTATTCAGTGTGCTTTGAAAATGTTGTCATTTATTTCTAGATTGAAAGAGCATTTTGCACTATTTTCACTCCACTTTCAGCAGAAACAAACAGTAAAAAAATCAATTATTCCAGAAAAAAGCATCCAAAACATTAAATCTTAACAATTTTAGTTCTTCCCATCTGCATCAACTGTTAAATGTTCAACTGTAGAAAAAAAAGAGTATTGTAAAACTAAAACCACTAACTAAAGTAAACATTGGTTTATACAGATAACTTTACCAAATAAACTATTTAAAAGAAAAGAGAGGGCCATTTACTCCTGTCACATGTGCACAGAAACATTGTTTCATCAGTGAGAGCAGACACTGGGAGAGGGGCAGAGGAGGGAGAAGAAATGATGGCACTGTTAGGATCACCAGCTGCAAAGATGTCCTTGAAGCAATCCGGCCTTCTTGTGGGTGATTAAAAATTAAAAACAGGTAAAGAACTGTTGTTTTCTGTAGTATCAGTTCTGAAGAGCCACTCTGCTTTGTAGCAGCTTTTTCCTGGGATCAAACTTCTATCACTTCTTAAAAAGCAGAAGTTGCAGGCTTCTCTGCTGGCACCTCCCATGCTACTGGATTACTCAGGTTTCTGAATAAAAGATCTTCCCAGAGCCCAGGGCTGGGACACGAGCACGTCAGACTCTTTGTCTTCTTTTGGAAAGCTACTATTTTCCACAAAGGCTACAGTTCTCATTATTGTTACCTGAGATACCTGAGAAACAAGTGCTCAAATATTTAAAGGAAAATCTGTTTCACCACACTGGTGAAAATCAAATCTTCGGGTTTAGTGTGCAAACTTTTACCTTAGAAAATGACACTGAATCGGCATGGAATTAAATTTTAAAATTTCTCTGCACTTCATAAATGATTGACATTGAAAATGAACTTCTTTTAGTCAAAATTTTCAATGCTTGTAATATTATAATACGCAGTTTCATTTTGAACAATAGGGTCACTACAGTTTTGTCACAAATTCCATTACAAGAACAGGTACTAAAACTAAAACTAAGCAATTTTAGAACCCAGTGCTAAATCAGATAAGAAAGTCATAGATATTTCAACAAGAAATGGTCGACCACCAGAAACAGCTGCTGTCCTACCAAAACTGTGAAATTAATAGGTAACATTGCAATGAGATATGTGTGGACTATTGTTCCATTAAATGGAGAGGGACATGCAACTCTTTGTCCTAATGCTGACAACTGCTAAAAGGTAACACAAGAAGCGATGGGTTAGATCACAGCAGAGAAAAGGAACCTTCTGCAGGATCTCCTTTTCTTTGCACTTTGTCCAAATATGTGAAATATCTTCTCACACACATTGCAATTGACTTTGCTGCTGCTGAGAGGAGCAGAATCTATATCACTTGGAAATTTTGCTAACATTACATAATGGCAGCATTCTAAAATCATGACAGTTACATCAACTGAAGAGTTGTTTATTCAACAAGGTCACTTTTACCACCAATCTAAAGATTTTGCAAACATATTTAAAAATGGGAGAGCAATTTAGTCTTTTAACTGAACCCAATGACCTTGTGGTATTAAAAAATGCAGGATAAGTCCACGAAAACAGAGAGGTGAAAGGGTCAATGGAGACTAATTCCCATATATATATACTGTCATTTGGTTCCAGAGAACCATATCCAATACAGCATAATTAGGTGCATAATGGAGCAGAACCAATAAAACTATAAAAATTATATATTACACAATATATATTATATTATATATATAGTGTAATAATAACAATAAATCTACTGACTGAAGTCTCAAGCTTCTACCTCAACGAGCAGTGCTGCTGGGACCCTTTCAAAGCTGTGGGGCAGGACACCAAGGTGGGAAACTCCCACATCCCAAGAGTCAGGAGCACTCACCTTTTGGTTGGTGAGCTAAAACCAGTGACTATCTGGCTCTCCAATAAAAATACTGAGAAGGTGTAAAAATCACTGCTTAAAACTTGAAAAACAGCTATTACGATCTTAACCACCAGGGGACATTACTTCATTTCTTCCTCTGATTTTCTCACAATGAAAAACATGTTACAATTATATAATTTCAAAGGTATTTCAAAACTTAAATACTGAGATCCCAAGTATAATTCAGAATTACATCTGCCATAAATAAAGTGCAGCTCAGGTACCCAGGTGTTAGTATTGCACTTGCTCTGAAATGATGTGAAATACCTTGAAAGAAGCTTTTATCAACTTTTATGTCTAACAGCTGTGCTAAGAAAATCCCAATGGCAACCAGAAACAGCCAGTTCCTATAGGGATTATCAGTATATGCCATCATGTCAGCAGTCAAGATTTAAACTTGTGTCTGTCCTTTGATCTAACACAAAATTAAATGGATCTGTGTAGAGCAGTACACAGCCATGTCAAACCATAATTCCAGGAGAATGGAGGGTTGCATTCATTCTCCAGCATGCTACAGGTAACACAGCAACTGCAGGATGTTTTTGTAAGTTCACAGTAGGATGTGTAAGACATCTGTGATGGAAGTTTCATCTGCTAATTCCTTTCAGTTAAAAGCTTATTTGTCCATTTTATCACTGTATATATAAATTAACAGGGCATACACACATATACTGAATGCATAACCTTCTCTCTGCCTCAAGAGAAAACATTATTTAAATCAGCTGCGTGTCCAAATCATAATCTGTGAATTTAGAATTTCCTTCTATTTTGCAATTTATCCTCCTGTAAAAATGCTTTCTTTTGGTAATTTTTTGGTTGCACTAACACTCATATTCCTAACCCTTACTGAGATCTCTTATTTCATACCTCACTGTGGAATGAGTAATGAAGTAATTTTGATATCTAGGATTCTGCAGATGATCATTCCCAACCAGTACAGGCATGCCTGTTAAGGCATCCACATTCAGTGAATGAAAGCCCAATCACTTTTACCATTGAAGGCTTAAAACTATAAGCTACCAGAGAAAGACTGCTTCTAGAACACCAGCACTGTATCCTGTGCTGACATAATTTCAAAAGGCCATTTCAATAATTAAAATTAGGGTTTTGTTTTTACTTTACAAATATTTTCACAGATGCTAAAACTATAGGAAGGCAGTTGGAGAATTTTCACCCAGGCCAAGAGGATATACTCTCTACCTTTGTCTGCTCCATTGATGTCCCAGAAGTCAAGCAAACCCCTCATCCACATGTTATGCTATTACAGCATGTAGGGAACCTCTGGGGTTCAGGACTATGTCAGTAACAGGCACTTCAGAAACACAGAACAAAGGCTCCTGCACAATCTGGGTGGTGAAACAATATTCCTGTGGCAACTACTGAGAAGGAACTCATCTTTCTGGCCTTCACAAAGACACCCACTCAGGGTCAGCAAGGCTGTGATCCCTTTGGTGTTGGGTATTAGGAATGATGTTTAGGGTTTCCTCTGAGAGCAGCCAACAGCTCTAAGGCACAACCACCCATCACAAGAAGGAAGCAAGGGAACAGAATGTCTGGGGCAGACTGGAGCTTCTGTGTGGATCCAGTGGTACAGTCACGGAGCACATGAGGAACTGGAAAAACTTCACGCAGCGATGGCAATGCCCAGGAGGTGCAAGTAAAAGAGAGGAAAAAGATAATCATATGTGCAAAAGGGGAAAGCCAATTTACGGCTGCCAGAATTCCTCCTTGTGCCTAACCCACCCCAGGGAATTGCATGCCATCTATCTTCCCTCACTTCTAACGGGGCTGATTACAACACCAGAAACTTCTGATACCAGAACAAGTGTTTCCATTTCAGACTTTAAATTTTATCCTCTTTCCAACTAACTCCACTTTGCTGGCCTTGACCTTTAGTCTTCCTAACACTTGCAAGTGCTTTAAGTCAGCTCATTTGTTGTTCTTGACTATATAATTAACAGTTTTAATACTCTCTGCTTATTCTTTTAATTGTCCTTCATTCAGTTGTCTTCAGGATGTTGTAAATAAATGACGTAATTCTGCTGGAGTTTTACAAAACCAGTTCTCACTCTCTGTATCTATAGCTACAAACTTGAGTAGCTGAAGATATCAAATATTTTTATTTGTAAAGCATTTCCACAGGACTTCATATTAAAGACAGGAATTCTAAAATGCATCATATCCTTCAGTTGCTATGGGATCAAAACCCATTTGAACTATGTCTCCATATCCTGTTTATGACTCAGTGTTGCACACAAAACTGTATTAGTACTTTATTGTTATTTTCATTGTGATGATTTTGGGTAAGGCAGAGTTAATTTTCTTCATAGTAGCTGGTTTTGGGCTATGTTTTGGATTTGTGCTGGGAACAGTGTTGATAATTTAGGGATGTTTTAGTTACTGCTGAGCAACACTTATACACTCAAGAACTCTTCTGTCTCTCCCTCCACCCCACCAGCAAGGGGGCTGAGGAGGCACAAGGAGTTGGGAGAGGACAGTCAGGACAGCTGATCCCAACGGACCACAGCGATATTCCACGTGATGTCATGCTTAGCATACAATATTGGCAAAGAAGAAGAAAGATGCACTCAGAGCTGTGGCATTTGTCTTCCAAAGCAGCCACTACATGTGATGGAGCCTTGCTTTCCTGAGGATGTCTGAACATCTGCCTGCCCATGGGGAGTGGTGAATGAAGTCTCTGTTTTGTCTGGCTTTTATCTATTAAACTGACTATATCTCAACCCATGAGTATTCTTATTTTTATTCTTCCAGTTCTCTTCCTCATCCCACTGAAGGGAGTGACCAAGGGCTGTGTGGGGCTGAGTTGCCAGCTGGGATAAAACCATGGCAATCATATTGTTGTGATTAAATTATTGTTACAGCATATAGGAGCACCAGCAAAGTCCAAAGATGCTGATGCTAACTGATTTCTGAACCTAAGGAGTTTGTAATCTAAACAATTTAAACCAACACTTGCTTTTATATTATCTAGAGATAATTTCAGAGTGTGAGTATGCAGACCCCAAATGTGTACTCACACAGAAGAACCACAGGTTCACTGGTTACAGGATAAATGTCATTGTGTTCGTAGACCTAAATTGTACCATCTACTTGATAGTCGTATCTGTCTCCAGATGAGTGTGTTGTTCATTATTATTAACACAATCCTGCTGTTATATCATCATCTAGGATTTCTCCACAGAGAGACAGAGCATATAGCCCCTCTCTCTCTCTCCACAGATGTAATATACACATACCCAGATGCAACTGCTTTTTCCAGGGTACAAACCTGGACAGACAATAAAATGTATTGTCCTGCGGTTCCTTCGGGGCTATTTTTGTCCTCAGTGCTCCCCAAACATCCTTAACAAATCCTTGAAAAAAGTGGTCATTACACTTTCAAGGACAGAAGCCTCAGCTGCAGATGGAGTTAAGTGGCCACATTATTCCTGCAAAACGTAGCTATTCACAGCGTGCATGAGCAATCTGTGAGCAGGTGTCAACATAACCATTAAATTACGGGTTAATTTTGAAATTTAGAATCTTATGATCTCATTTCTGACTGTAAGTTGTGCAGGCATAGCTGTCACAGCAGAACTGAAACTGGACAGATGATTTTGGTAAAAAGTGTGATGAACCATGATTGCAAGGTTGTGATTAAAAGGAACATGAATCACAGAAACATAGAAAAGGAACATATCCATAGAAATGCTTGTGAACAACTTTTCAAAATACTTTAACAACTCTAGGCAGCCACTTGATCAGAAGGCTGAAGAAGGCATACCAGGTTTGTATAAAATGTTCAGCATTTTTAATATTTCTGATTTAAAAACCCCACAAAATAAAAGCATAAACCTGGCCAACCATGGAAAAAGAACTTGTATGTTAAAGTTACATTTCTCTTGTTCTGAGATACAGCATCTATCAAAGTCAAATCACCAGGGTCCCTACAATCCTTCGCCCACTCTAAACAACTCTACTGCTGATTCCTCCTTTATACTATAAGCAAGGGTAAAAACAGAAACAAAGACCAAACAAAGGCAATTTCAGAGTGTGTACATGATAATTATATTATGCTTGTGCTTGCACACCTGACCATGTCCCAGGAGTGGATAAAAGTGTCATGCCAGCATCTCATGTGAGAAAACATTTCCAGTGCTTTGTCTTTCATGTGGTTCCCAGAGTGCCCAGACCCCTTTAGTCAGCTCTCCACTACCAACACTTGACTTCTGCCAAACTCTTACTGCCAAAGTATTCATGAGAGACATCACTGGTGGCATTTGCTAAGTCTCCTTTTTCCTAACAGGCTTCTCTGTCCACTTCTCATCCTGAGCACACAGCTGAATCTGCTTCAAGTGCAGTGCACAAGGGTTTGGGGGTTTAATAAAGCAGCACTGTCCTGTCTCATCCTATCCCAGCTGGGCTAAGAGACATCAGTACAAAGTTTACCCATATAAACAGAAAACTGGTTCAAAGGGAGCCAAATGCAGACTCTATTAAATGATTTATATTAAGCATGTGGCTATAGCATTGAATGCAAACTGGCACCCTGGTTTAACAGCTTTGGAATACAGTGCTCCAACTACACTCCCAGCTCAATAGAGACAGCAAAGAAGGTGAGAACAGCCAGGACAAACTAGCTGCTGAGATGTCATATTTACCAATTAAATACAAATTGCTAAGAAAAAGTCATAACCTCATTCACTCACCACACACTTGGATTACCAAGTCTAAGCAAGAAAACAACAGTTACAGAAAGCTGGTTTTTTTCTTTATTTTTTAATTCCTTCAGCATCCCCCTTCCCCCTCAAAGGGCTTTATTTCTTGCAAAATATCCAGGAACAATAGCAATAGTAAGTAGATTTATTTCTGCTCATTGCTATAGTATGCTGTGGATGCCAGATGTGCAAGTTTCCATACACAAGCCTAAAAATGTGACTGAATTTTAGTTAAATACAATTACTTCTGAGAGAAGGGACATTTCAGTTTTATGGATGCTTACCTGCTCATTTAACCCTAGTTTTTACTGCTCAGACTGCTGGGTACTGATGGATGTGATCAGTTGCTCTACTAAGATATAAACTTCCTATGTTTATTCACAACCCAAGAGTTACCTGGTTATGTTTTCACCTTTCTACCACCACTGATACAGTTTTTACTTGAATTCAGCTTTAAAAAAGCTTATGTACTTTGTATCATTGTCCTTGAGTAAAAGAAATGGTACACACAGACCTCATGAGCCTTTAGAAAGTACCAAACCCAAGATGTCACTCTAAAACCCAAAACCGGCTTTCAGCTACCCATTTTCACTTATAACTGTATGCAACCTATAAATATCACATCTAACATTTGGCCAGGTAATAAAATGCATTTTCCTCTCCACTGTAGTGCAGATATTTACTCAATATCTAGTTACAATAAGTAATATACACTGCAATAAAAGCTAGGCAACCAACATCTACCAACTTTTCCCATAGGCAATCAATGGTTCAATTTATGCGTTTCTTTCTTGCAACATTCTCTATAAACAAGGAACAAGTTGTAAAGGAGACTGTAGATCAATGTGTAGCGGAAAATCAGCACTAAGTGTCTTCTGAGGTCAGTGTTCACAGCAGAGAATACAGATGTGTTTATAAACAATTCTCATATCATTCGCTTTTATTATTTTAAGAGCACTCAGGTGAGTGATTTGGCAATTCAAAATCATGCAAAACATCACAATACCTCAAGCAAAGCAACAAAGGCAAGCTCTTACTTTGAATAACAAGAAAATCATGTTTTTTTAAAGGCCCAGTAGCTCTGCCCCATTGAAATACACTGTGGTTAGTATATTTTGATTTCAGCTCTCAGTGAAGTTTACCAAGATGCAAGACAATCCCAGTACAAAACTGCTACTTTTTTGACTCTCCCTAAAAATTTAACTAATTCAGGTCACTTAAAAAACCCCACATATAAGTGATGAGACACAGTAAGGGAACTCTTAGTTGAAATAATACTTAGCACTTCTGTAGAACCATGTACCCAAGGATCTACAAGTAGTTATGAAACTAATTAATTAATTAAACTTCTCAACACCCCTGTGAAGCAACCAAGCACATTTATCTGTTTTATGAGGAAGAAAACAGAGCCATGGAGAGGTGGAGTGACTTGCCCAAGGGTACCCAGCTAGAGTCTTTCAGAGTAATAAACAGAATCTGAATTATTGACTCCCACTGCCGCCCTTCAGCTCAATTGTTCCTTTTTTGAAATACTGTAGTGAGTTATAATAATAGTTGGCATGATAAACACAATGTGGCAATATTTAGGCTGAGATTTTCTTTGTCTTTGTTTAGACTACATTAAAATTTTAGTGTTATTTAAATTGCAGTTGATCTTCTTAGTGTGACTAAAACATCTCCAGGGTTGAGCAATATTTCTGTATTTTATTCACAGCTGTGACTACTTTTTATGTTGCCATTGCTTATAGCTAAAACTCAAGCCACTCCAACTTGAAAACACAGGAAAATGTCACAGTTTTACATTGCTTCAAGAAGAAGCAACAGAAGAACAGAGAGGGTGGTTACCTTCATTCATACCAAATTGTATTTTAAGAGTTGGCACGAGTGATGCCAACTCCAAGCGATGCCACACCAAGTGATGGTGCACTGCTTTCAGGCAATACTGGCTATAGGAATTGCAACTCGCTGCCTGGGGATACGAACACTGAGCTTCCCGAGTTGACAGCTCTGGTCCCAGGTCACTTAAAATTTTCCCAATTAAAAAAAACCCAAAACACAACAAACAACAACAACGAAACAAACAAGTTTTAAAAAAATCCCCAAAACAAACAAACAAAAACAACAACAACAAAAAAACCAACGAAAAAAACCAAAAAAAACCCCCAAAAACCCACACAAACAAAAAAACCAACAAAAACAAAACCACAAAAAAAAAAAAATCCCAAAAAAGTAAAAACAAACAAACAAAAAAATTCAGCAAAAAAAGAAGTGGCAGGAAGTTGCATGGGGCAAGAGTGTCTCTCAGCCTGCCTCTCTCTCTCTCTCGGTGCAAGACAAGGATGCTGGTGCTTACCTTTCACACAGGCACGTTTGGGAGGCTGGGCTCGGTGGCACAAGGCCGGGGGTCCCGCGGTGCCGGCGCTGCGGAGGAGCAGAGCTGTTATCACAGGTGAAGCTCCGCACAGGGAGCGCCACGTCCCCGCACGCACCGACCTCCCCCGGGCTGGGGGCCCGTCCTGCGGCTGCCCCACCGCCGGGAAAAGCCGGGAAAAGCCGGGAAAAGCCCGTGCCCGCCTGGGGGCTGCTCCCCGCTCCCGCTGCCCGGCCCCGCCGCTCCCCACCGGGCCTGGGGATGTGCCGGAGGCAGCGCTGGGAATGATCGCCCCTTCCCAAAGCCCCCGGCCCGCCCGTCCCGCCGCCAGAGCCGGGAGCAGCGCCTGGCGGGATGGAGGGAGCGCAGCCCGTCCCGCCCCGCTCCGCTCGGGCACTCACCGCCCGCCGGCCCTGCCCGGCCCCGCCGCCTCTCGCCTCCAGAAAGTCTCCGCTCCGCAGCCCCGGGGGACGGAGCGAGGCGGGGGGAGAGGGGTGCGTTTTTCAAGGCAGGAAGAAAGTGACTCCCCCCCTCCCGCTCCACCTCCAGCTTCCCCGCCCTCCTTCCGTACCTCTCCCCGTCCTCCTGCTCCTCCTCCTCCCCCCCGGCCCCTCAGGCCGTGGCGCGGTGTGTCCCGCCCCGCTCCGCTCCGGCCCCGCTCCGTCTGTGCCCCTCTGTTTGTTTATCCCTGGCGAGCACACGGCTTTTCCTCCCCAGCCCGCTCCTCCCCGGCTCGAACTTCGCGGAAATGCCCCAATTCTTCCTTTTAGCGGGAGGTTTCTCCCAGGGAATGCTGTGCTTCCAGCAGCGGAGTGTTGTTCCCTGGCGCTGGAGGGTTCGGCAGCGGTACCGCGGGCCGGGCAGGCTGGCCGGGGAGGTGAAAACAACCCGGGTGTCCCATTCATACTCACTGTCCTTCCCTGGGGCTGTCACACACTGCGTGACAGGAATAGGACCTCCCACCCAAAAGTCCCCTCAAGCCAGCCAAGAAACAAAAAGCCGATTTGTCAATCTGCTCTTTTAAGTATGGTGTGGCTACTTACTTAAAAGTTTCCCCGTGTAAAAGAAGGAAAAAATAAAAGTGAAACGCCGTGACTGTTCAAGTCAGTCATCCCGACATTTCTCGCAGCCACGCAATTGAAGATATTTCAGAAAGTAATATGAAAGAGCATAAAATAAATGATCCTTTGGAACGTTCTATTTTCCTTCTCAGTCACTGTAGCCAAGACAAAGTTCGAAGTGAAGAATTCCAAATGTTTGTTGGGTTTTGAAAGCTGAGCATATTTCGTCGACTACGTAATGAAAATAAAAATATTTACATGTGATAGATTAGGATGGTCTCCAATTACCTGAAGCTTACATCTCACAAAGCATATTACTCATTTTAGTAATGTGTTTCCTGATGTTACTGAGTCAGTCAGCAGGCTCGTAAGTGCTCAGTTCCCTGTTCTAAAATGCAAGATCTGTATTTTCAGAGGATGGTTTTAAACAGATTCATTGTGGTTTAAAGTGTGATTTCATGCTGTTGTATCAGGATTAATAAACTCATGGAAGCTAGACAAAACCAGAAACTATGGATTTCCCTTCACCCTTCCATTCCTCTTGTATTTCTCAGCAATATCTATTGACAATCTCAGCCCTAAAGAGTAGGGATTCACATGTTGCTGCTGAAAACTCCAAGAGCAATGCCAGAACCTGGAATGAAGCCTTGCTTTTTTACCAGTAATGACATGCCTAAAAGCACGAGGTGCTTCAGTTTCAGTCATGCAAACACTGGATTAATCTTGAGAAGATATATTGCTGAACACCTATTTGAATGGTATTAGGATCTACTGAATTGATAGTAGAATTGTAAAATATTGATGTTGTGATACAAATAAACATATGAAGGATGAGCTGCAGACCTCACAATTAGATCAGATGTGGCAGATAGGCTGATTCTAGTGGAATTTCTAAAATAACCAGGGTGCCTAAAGTGATCAGGAGGAAGGTGCTTAAGTACTTGTCTGCATCATTAGGTAAGTAAATATATTATGGGCCTGATTCTAAATTAAATGGAATTAGCCCTTGCAATTCTGAAAAGCATAATGTCTGAACGGCTTTTGAAATCCCACCCTTGGTCTGTGCATGGATCTCCCTCTATTGTAGAAAAACTGACCTGTGCTGCCTTGTCATCACAAACACCCAGGCAAAGCACACCACGGCTCCCTTCTAGGGTGGGCTTTTGGCTTCCTGCCTCATAAGGAATGAGATTGGATGTGCTGCTTGGATCTTGCTCTGCTGCACAGTTAGAACGTGGTGGAGATACCAACAGGGTGGAGAGCCACAAATCCTCTCTGCCTCATGTCCTGTTGTGTAAAATAGGGCTTGTTTTACTTCCCAGTAACTCAGACTGCTTGTCAGGCTAAATAGATAAATTAACACTTATAGGATGATTCACTGATATCCAAGAGAGGCAAGATCTGTCCACACTAGATTAATTTCAGCCATTGGTAATTTTAAAATAAAAATGGCCCCAGCTCTAGCAAGCATCATGTATAGTGAAAGACTGAAAAAAATAGCCTCAGGAATAGAAGTTGGAGGAAAATTGCCTTCAGATATGTAAAAGCTGCTAAAAAGAAGATAAACTCTTAACCTCATCCTCTGAAAACAGCATGTAAATTGCAGTAAGAGAAATTTAGGCTAGCTAGGATAAAAGAAAGTATTTGTAAGAGTAAATAAAGGAGAAGTGAACATCACCTCTCTCCCTGGAGGCTTTTTAAGTGCAAGTTGGACATATATTTGACAAAAACACTTCAGATCTAGAAAGTCTGATGAATATTGCCTCAGAGCAAGGGATGGACCAGATGACCTGTCATGATCCTGTTTTGTGTGATTATGTTCAAAATGCTACTTGCACAGGCAAGATTAGGGATCGTCTTTGATCTTCTTTTGCCCTTCACTTCTTTAGCCATGGTTATAACTCCTCTTCCTGAGGTTGAGTTTCTCTCAGTGGTTTGCTGGCCTTGCTGCGTGCCAGTGAATTCAGTGCTGACAGCAAGAAGAAAACAATTAAACAATGAAACAATGTTAATTTGGAGCAGCAACTTTGGGTGGGATCCGTCTAACCTCTGAATGTGTCATGCACTTTTTGTTCTATACTTGACTGGTAACTACCTCTGATCTGGTCACGTTAGACCCTGTTTATAACACTGCAGAGAAAAATAAATTCTTTTACAGGAGAATTCATCTGACCTGTTTTACATGTCTTCATTAGGATGTGATGAATCATGTCCCTAGGCTATCTCTTCTTGCCACCAACCATAAAGTAGGTTTAAATGACTCACTCAGTAACATACCGTCATATATTTTCCATTCCTCTGGTGCATCTGTCCCTGAAAACTCTCACTCCCTCTCTCCTTTCAAGTATCCAAACCCTAGTTTATTTGTTCCTTTTTCCTTCATTATTTTTAAATTTAATTTTATTTTATTGAAAAAGTCCCACTGTGGTTAGAAGTTTTTGTAGCAGTCATTTCCCTAAATTGCATCATGTGATACTCAAACATACAGCAACCTGACCTTTTGGGTGGCATTGCTCCAGAATGGATTTAGGAAAGGAGCTAATTTTACCTATTGAAGCTAAGACCATTGACTTGGCCAGTTGTGCAGAGTATGTTTCATGGAAATTGTTTGAAAACTGTTCAGGTCAGACAATGTTCTACATCACATGCTCATTATTTTTCCTTGGTCTTTATGGCAAGCCACATTACATGCCATGTCTGCTGTCTGTGACTGAGCCAAACATATGTGGGAAATGCTGCTCTTTTCCAACAATGGCAAATTTTTTAGGTTGTGCTCAAAGAAATCACTGTGCACCTAAGTACATACAGTGCATACCTTGAAAATGTCTGGCATCAGAGATACTGTGAGCAGCCACCTCTTGGAAACATCTATCCTTTTTCTTTGAGAAGGGAAAGCTTCCAAGAAAGCCCAGCAATTATCTGGCTTGCAGGGAAGGGAAACATGCTTTATTTTCTTGCTGCATTGGCAAGCCGGATCACAAGGATGTGAAGAATAATGGATGGAGCAAGTAATGTAGGGCTCATTCTGGGGCACCAGGTGTTTGCTGAGGCTTCTTACATTTATAGGCCTTTTGTTCTCACATTTTGGAGTTTGGAGTTTTGTTTCTCTTCCTTGCTGATGGAAGATATTAGCCTAAAGAGGGAAGCTGTATATCATTCTACCTGTTCCACATATGCAGCCTTGGCCATCCTTTACTTTCTTTCTGCCCACTCTATGCACCAGAATTCTTTTCTTCTTTGAGTTTTCCTCTGTGTGCTTGTTTTTTATATATTTTTTTTTAAATTTATTTTATTTTATTATTTTTTTTTTATTTGTCTTCTTTTGCTTGATTGATTTTGTTTGTTTTGTTTTGGGTTTTTTTATTGTTTTAATACCCGCCTCTCACTAAAGACCCCTGTGTTCTTGTGTTCTTGTGTGATCTGTTTGGTCTCTAATTTCCATGTAAGAAATGCTTCTACAGTTGTCATTAAGTGACAAAACTCTTCAAATGAAAAGAGAGAGAAGCCAAAAATTCTCCAGATTCTTGCAGTAATTCTTGAAAACAATTGATTTGGTTATGACCATAACCCATGTGTTTTCATTGCCTTTTGTGTCCAGCTGTGATGATTTCTAATCTTAGTCCTGCGAGCTGAAACTTGCAGGACAAGAGCACTATGCCAGTCTCTTCTTGCAGCTGACCTGAAGAACTGCAAATCTGGATACTTGCATTTTGCTCACCCTGCCCTCCTTGATTTAAAGTGCTCTGCCCAGCTCTTCTCCTTAGGCTTTATTTGAGCCACATGAAGGCAGCTTTAATTTCCCAATCTTATCCTAGTTCCAGACACATATGGGACAATGTTGGCTATCTACTCTTTTTCAACCACAGTGTGGACCAGACAATGTACTAACTTGGTTGTTCCTGCTACATCCTTTAAGTTCATAAGGCTGTTGCATGATTCTTTCTATTTGCTACTTGGACATTTGGGGTTCTGGCTCTCTCCAGGCAATGGAAAAAAATAGTTGCAGCTCCAAAACTAAGATGAAAAGAAGTTGCCTGAAAAATTCTGATTCTTAGTGTTGATTTCCATTCAATTCAGAAATTTGGAAATCTAATCTAAGCTCATCAGGATACCTGTCTGGTTGGGGCACATTCAGTGTGGCACAAAGCAATTTCTCTCACAAGAAAATCCTTTGCCTGCTTCTACATCTACAGACTGGTAAAACTTCTCTCTTTCCCACAGATGCAGTCTTTTACTCTTCTACTTCATGGTAGCCAAACTATCAGTAGGGTAGCTGGAAGGGGAAAACACTAGATGTTTCCTAAACAGCTCTTCTTTGTATGTAAATGGGACATCTTTCTTTGCTTTACATTTCCTTTCTTTCCCTCTTTCTTGCTGTCACCATGTGTTCAGCCTGGTTTTGCCCGAGGCCAGCAGACAGAAAGTCATATGAAAAAGAAAAAAAAAATCCTGCAGATTTCTTAAGGAATGGGAAGCTGCGGCATCAGTAATCAGAGGTAAAACGTTGGTGAGTGGAGACAGATTCTTGGTCCTGAGTGTCAGGAGACAGTAACCATAAAGCAGGTACACAGGCACTTAAATGGGAAATAAGCCAAGCAATACCTTGATGCAATAAAAAATCACTTCCATCATCTGTTCTGTGCCTTTTAACAGCAGAATCCATGTTACTTCTTTTACACTGCTGCAGATGTCAACAGGGTTTAGGTTTATCTTCTTCTTAGTAACTGTCCATCTGCCTAACTGGCCTGCTGGTTCTTTAGCACATATCCCTTCTTTTCTCTGCTGATGATCAAAACAGGTTGCAGAGAGGCAACTCTCCAGCAGCATGTGGCTTCTTATTTGGTGATTACTTTATGTTTTCAAATGTGTGACCTTTCTCAACGTGTATGATGAGTGTCAACTTCTTTCCCTCCAAATTTCTTCAATGTTGTAAGCAATGAATCATCCCCTGGGAGCACAAACTGTTAATGCTTGTACCAAGAGGAACTTTCCAAAGCCAGACTTCATCAGTGCTGTCTTAGAGCTGATTGCTACAACCTCTCTCTCTGGATGCCAAATATGTCACAATAATGTTTTCCACTTGTAGAATGCTGTATTCAGTAAAAAGCATTTTTAAGGCTAGAATCCACCAATTTTATGGAGTCACTTGGTATGTGGGAAGCCAAGCAGACAACTAAACAAGTGCTGGAATTCATGACAATTTTTACAAGTTGCTTACTTATCCCCACCCCAGTTCTAGAGTTTCATAGCCCCATGTCTCTCCTCTTCCTTACATGGTGCATGAAAAAGGTTTTTCTCAGAGACTTTATTCAAATTTGTCGCTACTTCTCCATTTCTCTTTGTAACCTTCTCCCTCTGATTTACTGCACTCTATTTACTGCAGCCAAGACTCAAGGGTGAAATTTAAGATCAAACACAAAGAAAGGCATTAAAAATTAATTTCCACTTAAATATAATACTTACCTATGCATCACTAAATTGTACTGTAGCGATCAATTCTTCACACTTGGTTCTAAAGCCACAGTGCTCAACAACTGGTGGCTCTTGTTGCAGTCAAACATACTCCCTAAAGGCAGCTCCATCACTGCTCTCAATTTTAGAGTCTTTGTGGGATTGTTGCACTAGTCTGCATCAACAATTGGTTGTTGTGTCTATATTTCTGGGGCTTTTGGGGCACTGTTTCTGAGTATTTCAGGGGCCCCTGTAACCACCTCGTTATGGATCACTCACAGACACAATCTGTATTTGCTGAGTTCCTGGCAGTGTGCTCTGCACAGCGGAGGACTTTAAATGTGCTCACAAATATGTATACATACACAGAAATACTTTTACAGTTATATTTAAGAATATCTAACAATGGTAGTATTAATGGTTATTAAGTATATTTTCTTAAATTCATGTAATCATATTCAGGTTACTTTTTCCCCCCCTCATTTTGTGTCTGGGTTAGTATCAGTAATGTACCAGGTATCTCCAAGTTCTGCACAATAACAAGGGAAAGATTAGAGGAAAGAGGAAAATCCTACACAATAGATATGTTTTGGTAATTATTATTTTCTGAGACATATATGAACTCCTTTCCCTGATACTCTCTAGACATTAATTGCCTGTTGAACTATTATTGTCAGCTCATGCTGACCCTCAGCCTTTTTGTCCTCAGCCTTCATCTGTACTCCATTTTCCATCACCTGTCTACTGCTGATCTAGAGATTTCCCTGCTTACTGCCTATGAGTGCTTAGTTTATTTGACATGAAACTCCACACCTCCTATGAAATGCAGATAATTCTCTCATTCCCTTAGTCACTGAGTTCCCATGTCATGGCATCCTGCCCTTTAATTGCTGACTGTTCATGTTTATACATTTTCTGGGCAGCTCTGAAGGAGAAAACAGGGACAGAAGTTCACTGCTGCACTCTCCAACACCACTGTCTCCAATATTGCTGCAGCTGCTTCAACAGCAGCCCTCCAGTAGGTATTTTTGAGGCTTCTGTCAGAATAAGATAAATAACTTTTTATCTCTTAATTTAAGAGAAAAAGAAAGAAACATATTGTTTCTTTTCACAAAATTTGCTGTAGCATTTTCTTTCTCTGAATTAATATAATTTACAGGCTGCTTAGCACCCAGGAGTGCACATTTAATTTTTTACTGTGGGCTGAGGTTACAGGAGATGATATAGAAATAAAACCGAAACTCTCAGGAATTATTTTGAGATAAGGCAAGAAAAGAATTGCTATATTCACCTGTACTTTTATTCCTCAGAGACTGTGGAGACTTCAGAAATTAATAGTTTAATGTAAATTTATTAGGCACACGGAGTCCCAATTTTTAGAGTTCATTTAGTGTTGTGATAGAACAAGGTCTACTGAAAGTTAATTGACTTATTTCCTAAAATACACCCTGAAAATACCACTCTCATAAACTTTGAACAAGAGCACCTATTTTTTTTCCTATTTTTTCCTGTATACAGTGAAAGGTGGTTTATGATTTCCTTCACTCTTAAAAGGAATGTAAGTTCCCAGCCTTGTAAGGGGGAATCAAATGGAGTGTTTAAGGGCTTTTACTCAAAATCTAGTAGCCAGTGGAAAGCAGAAATACCTTTCTGGCTGGAGAACCTGCTCTGGCTGGGCTGTTGGAGCTGCAGTGCAGACTGCTACTCCATTTGTGCTGCTGCCATTTTGTGTCTTGCAACCTCTAATTTGCAGAAGGGGCTGGAAGCCATCGCATCATTTTGAAGTGGCTGTGATGGTTTCTCACCCCTGTGCAAGCACTTAAAAGCCCTTATGGCCATGTGTGAGGGAGCCACGTGTGCGCTGCGGCAGCGAGAGTGGGAGGCATGAGGGAATTTTAGCACAGTTCTGATTAAATCAGTTTAGCTGCAGCGGGGCTGAAGTTAAACACGCTGCTTCAGATGTTTGCCCTTCTGTGAACTGTGACATCTGGCCAGCTGTAAAACCTCTGTGGTCTTGCCATGGCTGCCAGAGAATGGCCGTGGGTACCCACTTCATACTGGAAAGATTTACCTTACACCTCTTTCCCATATTCAGGAAAATGATGGGCCATGCTGGCCACAGCACTAGTCCTGTAGACAGGAATCCCCAGTTTGCCCTGTAAAGATGCTAGCAAGCTTTCAGGGCTGGAAATCGCCGAGTCTGTTTAACTTCCTGGATTCCATCTTATTTTGGCCCTAATCCAGGCTCCGTTTTCCAGTTAAACATTTCTATTTATAATGCTTACTGAAAAACAGGATTTGTTTTTGCACCAAAAACATTCAGAAGAAAAACTCTTTAAATTTTTTTTCCTCTCCTGTGACTCACCAGGGGGTTTTGATGTGCCACTTAGAATTGCAGAAAACAAAATTACAGGCAACTGGATTTATAATGGGATTTAGCCTTTCCCCTGGGGGTTCTGGATCAGCTATGTTCTTGCTGGAAGGGCTGGTTTCTGGCCAGTTGTTAACAATAGATGTCTGTGGCTACACCATTTTAGCCATTAAACCATTACAGCCAGCACTCTCCATAGAGGTAAGGTTCCTGTAGCTTAGCCATGTGCTTTCCCCCCTAAATCTGATGCCATGAGTCAGCTGAAATGCTCTTTGCCTCCAGGCATGTGTAGAGAAAGAGGCATATTTTGTTTTAAAAGTTGGTGGCTTAAACATACTGTAAAACTTGTCTCGTTCCTTCCATGACGCTGAGGAGCAGCGGGCTGCCCCATGCCAAGCTCCCTTCCCAGGGAAGTCAGAAGCAACATCTTCCCATCAGATCCCTGTGGTGAAGTGTGTGATTCTTCTACCTTCTTGCACAGAGGTGGCTTTATTTCTAAACGTGACTTTCTGAGAAACTGTGCTGTAAATCATCAGGTTTGTGTATGAAAGTGTGTTTTACACTGTGTTTTTGTTCCCTGTGGCAGGAAAAGGGAAGTTCAGATGTCACTTTCCCGCTGGTGGCATCTCTGCTGAGTAACATATTCTTATGCTCTGCTGTTGTTTACCTTGGCATGATTTAATGCATACTTGGCCTCCGGAGGGAAGACTTAGATTTGGGAATGCTGGTTCCCAGTGCCTGTCATTAGACAAATTTTCCTGGGAATTCCCTTAAGAATTGCTACTGCACTACCACAGATCTGGACTCAGGTGAGAGTCCCATCAGCCTGGGGAAGGAGCAGTCTGAAAATCCTGGGTCCAGCAGTGCCCCGTGCTTGCCACAGATAATCTGCCTGTGTATGTTTATTTAACTTCTCACTGGGGAAGAAGAAGCTTTCAGTTCCCATGAAGAAGTTCTAGTCAGGAAACCTGCACTGAGCTCTTCTGTGCATCAAAGATTACTTCCCTATCAGTATTAAAGGTATGAATTAATTAAAGTTTTTGGTTATTTTATATGTCTTATGCTGAGCAGGTCAAGTTTTGTCTTGTTCAAGGCTGTAGCAAAACCTCTCCTTGCACTGCTTTGAGACAAGCTCATCTCCCCTTTCTCATTTTGCTGCTCAGAGAACTTTTCAGAGATTTCAGAGAACTTTTTTTTTCAGAAATAAATTCTCTTTATTTTAAAATCCAGTCACATGTGCTTTATACCAAAACAGACACCAAAGGAGACTTGGTATTCAGCTCCGGTTTTAAGCAAGACTGTGCCTTTCAGGACTGTCTAATGAGACACAGTGATTTCAAGGAAGCTATACAACTTCATGACTCCCGGCCGATGCTCAAGATAGTTTTGCAGGCACTTCAGGAATCTTTCTGTCAATGCCCTCTTACAAGAGAATCCAAGAAATTTCAGAGATTTCCAGGGGTTAAAAAAAAAACAAAGAAGAGAGACAGAAATAAGGAAAAAGCAAAGATGGTGTCCTTACAGTGTCATATTAAACAGGGTCAATTCTCTACCAATGTTCTGCCATGTGCATTTCTTCTCCCTGGCTCTTCACACCATTTCCAACAGCTCTCCTCTTGCCACAGCACCAACTGCCTCCTCATTCTTCCACTGTCAACTTTTACTTTGTACTAAGACCTGTATAATTTTCACAGATTCTTGAATAGAAGAGTCTTTAAGTAAGACAAACTCTACTTTTTGGGCAACCACTTCAGTTATTTTCCCCAAGCTTTCCTGCAGCCACAGATTACAGTGGCACATAAAGTCCTGCTTACAGCAGTTTTCTGTTATCCTCTTCTTTCTTTCTCTGCTACTCTGAGGTTCTTTCTGGTAGCAAGTGCAAATGGCTGGTGACAGCCTTTGTCAGAGATGGGCATATGTATTTCTTCTGGTGAGCTTTGTGTTCAGGCTGTCCATAGAATCTGCCATCTTTCCATTAAAAAAAATACTGCTTCTCCACTGAGACGCCAGGACCCAAGGACTTAGAAGATTTTGAGTTTGATTTTCCATAACAATTCAATTAGTTTTCTTTAAAAAATCAAGAAAAAAATCCCCAACCTAAAAAAATCAGTTCCAAATTTACAACAACAGAAGTGTGAGGGTACACAATATGGGTTTGCACCATAAATTAGTTGGAAATTATTTGCAGAAGATTACTTGATTCAGGCTAGAATTTCAAAGATGCTGTAATCAGGAATCTGAGATTTTAATCTGGGTATCTCTCTCCTTCATAGAAACCATAGCACTCTCATAAGCCAGATTTGCTGCTGAAGATATTGATGCTAATTAAAAATTTTCCAAATAAACTCAACTATTACTAACTATTACCATCTTAAGTCAAATATTTTCAGCCTATATTTTATGAGGAGAATGGCACTTTCATTTTCATTCCTTATTCATCTTGTTTTAAAGGAAGTTTTTCTCAATTTTATTTTATGCTTCCCTTTCAATAAACCAATGCTTAATGCTAATTTGGAAATGTTTATTACTTGCAAGTATACTGTTCCACAAGAATGTAAAAATAACATTCTATGTAAAGGCAGGAAAAAAACATGCAGACAGAAGCTGGTATCTTTGAAACGAGGTGGAATGGTGTTTGATTCTGACACAAAATATTTTAGCTGGCTGAGGGTCTGGTTTGTGTCTTTCCTGGGGCTTATGGTAGCAACAGCATCACCTTACATAGGGAGAGTAGCTAAAATGTTCTCAAAAATGTATAATGTAACTTGGGATGAGCTATTTCTGTTACATTTCTCCTGAAGGCTGTTGGCAGTGTGTGGAAAAAGCCAACAGCACCTTGCAAAAGGTAGTGGTGGTCAGAAGACTTAGAGAGAAGGATGCATCACTCACCTGTTCCACCTGGATTAGAGAAATAAGTGAAACACAAGTCTACACAGGAGTCTGCTTTAATCCATCACTCTATTTTATGAAGCATCACACAGCATTTTCACCAATTAGCATTTGATAGCAGTTTAAGTAAGGGCCACAGGGTTATTCAAGGAAAAAGCCGACAACCTATTTCATCATCACTGAGTCCTCATTTGGCAGCAGTGCTCTTGGAGGGCTTGGGTAGTACCCAGCAGTTGCTGAACTATTTGAGGAAAATCGTGTAAATCTATAATCCAGTGGTAAATCTGCAAGACAGAAACATACCACATCTGATTAGCAACACAGCCTGTATCACATAAAAAATAAGCTTGTGGTGAGCTGTTTGCTCACCGGCATCAGAGTTCAATCAGATTGCATGATTACACATTTACTTGACATCTTCAGCTGTTCAAGGGATTGACTTTCAGAGTTTATTGAACTGCAGTAAAGGATATTCAGTTCCTTGATTGCTGAAATAATGCTAGTCAGAGAAAATTATTTAACTAATGCTTAAATACTAATCAAAAATCTTTTTTGAGCCTAGATGCAGTTTTTCTCCCAATATATCTTCGAGTTCATTCTTCAATTTGTCACCCTTCTATTTTATCTCAGCAGTCTACTCATAAGAGGACTAATCAGTTCCTTTTTTGTTTTTCATGGTCATTGAAGCAAGACTCCTGAAAGGCACCCACTCTTAGACCTTCTTGCAGTCCAGTGTTAACAACATAATTTTTTATCAAGCATTCTTAGAAATCTGCACTTGTAACTTGATGTACTCATCACTTCCAGTCTGTAAAGAACACTGAATGCATTAAAATAGCTCTGAACAGTCAAGGCTTTCTTTTCTGTACCTTTTTAAAAAGTCTGTGCTGCCAACAGTGATCCACCCACCCTCACAGCCAGAAAACTGATACTTCCCGTGCTCACCTCGTACTCAAAGTTCAAGAAACCAAATTAAAAAAAACCCCATATAAATAAAAGTTCAAGAAAAAATTCCATTTCTGATAAATTAAAAGAAAAACTAACCTGCCCCCAAACAGGGTTAGCTCTTTTCCAGGTTGTCTGTTTAGAACCAAAGTAAAGCATAAAAGCTATTACTCAGCTCATCTAGACAAAAACTTTAGAATTTCAAATTTGTTTTTAATTTGGAGTAAATTTGGAGAAGTGACATCCTGTCACTACATACTGCAATTTTTTCCCCCCGAGTAAACAGCTTCTACAAAACAGAAACCCACAATTTTAGTAGTTTCAGCAAAAACAACAGGAAATCTAGTTGTGTCTCACAAGTGATTTGCAGGAAGGCACCAGGACAGCATCCAGGTCTGCAGCATTAAACTCATATTGAATATAATACAGCAAGCAAATGAGTATTTAGATCAAGCTGAAATATCAGATAGAGACTGGAATAAAGTAGGAATAGGAGGAAAGTTAATTGGAAGAGAATTATATATGTGGGTGATTTTAGCTTGTCAAAGAAGTTAATTTTCTCATTTTGTCTGAGTCAGAAATCTCTGGAGCTCATTGTGAGCATGGCAGAACAGGCAGATGTTTTCCTAGTATGCAGAAGGCTCAGTGGATTTACTGGCTGCTGAGTCTATTTATGAAGCTCAGTTCAAAACAAAGGTTTCAAAAATTAAAAAGTAAATTGAAAAAGAAAGCAAATATTTCCAAATATCTTTACAAGCTATAAAAATCAAATGTCATACAGTTACTTTTATAAAAAAGCTTTTATTAGCTTAATAGTCTAGCAGTCTGGAGGTTCCCAAGAGCCATTTAATCAAAGAGCAGCATAAATGGGACAGACTTGCTACAGAGTTGCTTATTGCTGAAGAAAAGAATCCGCTGCATCAAAACAGCAATTTCATTGGTATTTCTTGGTAAACTAGCTTTGCAGAATCAGCTTAAAAACTCAAACCATTCCATATACAATGGAAGGCTCCAAAAAAGAATAATCCCATTTTTATATATTCACACCCCAGTCTATCAATTTAAATGTTGATTTTGTCTCAGCAAGCTGACTTTCGAAGATGACTAAAAAATATCCATACCCATTTTGCAAAAGCATGAAAAAAACCTTCATACGGTATTTGATAATAAAGCCAATCTTGTGAAAACAAATAAATAAATAAAAATTGTTACTTATTTGCAAATTGTTGTTTTCCTAGTTGGTGTTTTTTTTTTTTTTTTTTTTTTTTTTTTTTTTTTTTTTTTTTTTTTTTTTTTTTTTTTTCCCCAGTAAATTCTTTAGTGTTTGCTGTTGGGCATGCTCACAGCTGCTGCTGTGGTGGCAGACCTTTGCATCTTGGCACCCACTTCTCACCTAACCCTGATGGAGAGTCATAAATTAGGCAGGAGGCAGATATTTAGTCCTCTCTGAGATACAGTTTGGCAGCAAGGCTCTAATGAGTCCTAATCTTCACTGATAATGAATTTAGCATAAAACTCGTCCAGTATTGCCACCATCCTAAAAACCTCTAAATAGACTTGAACAAACGAAACAGCCTGAGACTGGAAGAAGGAACTAGCTGACTCTACCTAGTTGCTTGATAATCACAGTCCCAGAATTCTTCTATCATTCTTGGGTAATTCCACTGAGACTAATTATTATTATTATTATTATTTTTAAACCTAAGACAAATAGGATGTTCCCTTTAAGAGCCAAAGAATCCTAGAAATCAGACATGATGGGTCCCAAAAGGGTCCCAGAGGAATACAGAAGGTCCTAGATCTACAGAAATGCCTGTTATTAGATGTATCACCCTGAGTTCCTGTCCCCCTCCTTTCTTTGCTCTCACACCAGCCTGAGTGCAAGTGAGTGATGAACACTGCTTTCCCTTATGGTGACCATTCAGTATTATTGGCATTTCCCAATGGCTTGGGCAACCCTCACAGGGTCTATGGCTCAACCTGAGCTGAGAAGAGCTCCTGCCCTGCCCTGCCTGCCTTACAGGCCTCCAGCAGCCTTGGTGTGAACAAAATAACAATGATGACATTTGAACAGTAGCTACTGTCAGTTACTGTGTTGCAGTTATCCAGATCCAGGTATTAAGTGACATTAAGTATAACATTTTGTTCTGATGCTCAAGTATACTCATATCCCTGCATGTACTTAGGAGTTATGGATGGATTTATATGATAGTTATAAAGCTGACAACTTCTCACTGTCTCATGTGCTGTGCACTTAGTGTAAGCCAGCTAAATGAATGTCATTAGCTTTTATCAGAGGAAGACTTGGAGTTCCACCCACAAGCAAGGAAGAGAAACCACAAGAAGACGGGAAAATGTAATATTCTCAATGAGTGATCAGGAAAGTATTTGAGTAACAGAATGGAAGACAATTTTAATTTAATCCAGACACAGGCCTGCTTGATAAACTTACTATGCTAATTTTTTTAAATTTACTTGAACAAACCAATACATTAAACAAATAAAATCTTAACTAAGCATTTTAGATGGATGTCATTGTTTTTCAATTAAAAACACAGTCCAAGACTGAAACAGATTTCTCCCAAAATACACAGCAAAAATGTCAGGAATCATTTTTCAGTATTGACCAACAAAAGCAAAGCCAACATTTTTTCATCATGACACCACAGCAGCATCCCTGGGACGAGTGAGAAGCTCTACTGAAAGCAGAACTTCCCCTCCCACCCTGAGGTCTGCTCCCTGCCAGTGAGCAGGGCTGGCGCCAGATGCTGCAGAAGTCCCTAATAAACAGCAGCTTTGTGTTCTTAAGTGAATCCAAATATATCCTCCTGATTATCATCAAGGAAAAGGCACAAGGAAGAGAACTAAAAACCTTGTCAGTGATACCCAAGTTTGAAAAACATCTTTAAACTGCTTAACTGTGGCAAATTTCAGAAAACACTGTCAGAGATCTATCTTGCATCTCATCATCTGGATGAGGTAATTATAGGGGCAGAGGGAAAACCATCAGCTAGTATAAATTATTTTGCTTTTACAGGATTTTCCATAATTAATGCTGGCTTAGAAGCTTTATCATAAATCTTTCATTGTATTTCAAAGTCACTGCTGAAAGAAATTATTAATTTCTTAATGATAATAACTTCTAATAATTATTTCTTAGCAGTGGAGTAAGCACAATTGCTGCAGGGCAACTCACCAGTTTTGTTGTGCCTCTGAGTGACCTGACTTGCCAGTCTGTGGGTAACCTGTAACAGGTGTTGTTTTTTCTTAAATACTAAATGTTTTTATCTCCTGATCCATCTCTATTTTGTAACAGTCAAAGCAGCACCTGCACTAGAAGCGCAGGATGTGAGACAGTATACTAGAGGCAAAATGAAAAAAACCCAAGGCCACAAGTAGATTTATCTGATAGCAGTTATTTTTAGAAAAACTTCTAAGGCTGATTTTCCTAAACCGGAGGTCAGATGTTTGTTGTACTAAAGCAAAGCTCCCAAAAGAGTGAAGTCAGCATGAGAAAAGCATTCCTTCTGTCAATTACATGAAAGTCAATGCTGCTGTCTGCATAACCCATAACTCAAAAGTTGGAGAGGAGGAGAATATCTGGGTGGTGTTGTATGGGAAAGGGGGAACTCCTCAATATAGGCTTGCTCCATAGGAGAAAGCTTCTGAGTTTGGATATAGTTGGTGACACAAGCCAGTGCAGTTTACCCCTGGGCATGCAGGAATAAAGACTAAAACTACTCTCAGTCAAAGTGCAGGCTTGTTGCTTTACTTGCACTTACATAAGAGCTTTTGCCAATGTAGGAGCATCTGGGGATGGCAGGGAGAAGGAACTCTGCAGACTTGAGATATTCTAGAAACACGTGGTTTTATTGCAAGGGTCGTGTGTAAAAAGGACCTGCTTTCAGCCACCAGCCTCGGCTGAAGGGAAGCCCCAAAGAGAGAGGGAGAGAGAGAATATGAGGTAAGAGAGATCGCAGGGGTAAGGGAAGTAAGGGAGGTAAGAGAGCTAAGAGAAGTAAGAAAAGTAAAAGAGCAAAGATCTTGTTACAATACATTATTCTCCTTTTGTGTTAAATATTCTAATTTACAGTGACCAACTGGTGTGAGATACAAAACCTAGAAACTTTGCATGCAGCCTATGAGAACTACTATATTACCATATCATCCTATATTCTAAACTCTAAAAACTACTTTTCTTATCTACCTTTTCCCTAATACCTTGGCAGGGCTACTCCCTTGAGTCCTTTTTTTTTTCTATCCCTTAACCTATCTTCAGCTAATCACTGTCTTCCTGCCTGCCATAATCACATTTCAAAGCTGGCTTTAATTTCTATTTCACTCACAAGTTTTATATCTTTAGTATTTCTTGCCAGGCAATCATATTTGTAAGCTTTTCCTGTTTCATCTTTCCCAACATGCCAACACAGGTGTATCGGCTGGAGATCACGCCTGTGGCACAGACAGTAGACATCTGTGGCCTGAGCTTGGCCTGAGAAAGAGCTGAGGTTTGTCACTGGTTACTTTCCTGTGGTATCCAACACAGAAGACAGTGCCATTGGAGAAAACCCAAGTGGCAAACTGCAGGGATATGTGCAGCAGCAGCTTCACTACCAGTTTTGCAGATGCACAAGTGCCTGGGGAAATGGAATGACTGTCCCATCGTGGCTGCTGTGATTACTCGTGGTGTGCAATTTTACTGTAATTATCTTGGGAATAACAAGTCACATTACTTCGGGTCTACCCTATGGCCAAGGGACCACTGACCCCTTCCTAAACAAAACAGCTGTGCACAAGGCGTGCACTAACTTGCAGCTGAGCCTGATAAGAGTCTGCAGTGAAGGAAAGCCTTAGAAATTCCTTTGCTGTTTTGGGTTTTCATCAGAAAACACATTATTTCTATGTGAGGGAAATGTTGCTCATTTTTGTTTTAGTTTAAACAGTGGTTTTTGAAAGTCTTGTAAGAAAATAGCCGCTGCTATTTTCTTTTCAAGCAATTCTCTGCTTGATCTGGAACTGATCAGAAGAAAATATTGGACTATAATATTTTAAAATATCTAGGTGAAGAATTAATCTAAAAAAAAAAAAAATTGAGAGAATGCCAAGATCCTACCAGGATGTGTTAGTCTTTCAGGGATCTGTTAATTAATTTCTGTGTGAATGACCATTCTGGATCTTAGAGCAGGAGGAAAGGGTTCTGAGGTAGGTTCAAGAAGTTAGCCTGGAAACAAGCAATTGTTTGAGCTAACAGGCATTTCTGGCTAATGTAAAAAAAAAAAAAAAAAAAGGAGTTGCATTTTGAAGTTCCTGTGAAGGAGCTATTTCAAGACAAATGCAGAGATGATACATCCCTTTACTTTCATTCTGAGGTAAACTCACCAAGATCAACCTTCCTCTCCAAACTCATGAGATGGGTTAATCTCATCATGATCCCCTCTATGGTAAAACAAATGTTATCTTTCCCTTTCCCTGATTTTTTCTCTGGAGGGGTGACAAACATTGTTTACCTTAAAATAAAAATCCACACATGGACATACATGAAGACAAGGCTTACATAGATTTTTGTGCATATGTGACCATCTTAATCCAGAGGGAATATGTTAGGCTCCAATCCAGAGTACATAAATGCTTCCAACAATGATTTTTGTCGTGAGGTTGCAGGTTATGTATGATTTCAGTCTGGTCAGACAAATATTTTAAATACTTGGTGATTTACCTGTTTTCACTAGTTTTCACACTCAAGATTATCAACACTTGGTATTACAACTACGGTTTATAAAGTGTCAAGCTAAACCCACCTCATAAGCCTGTGATCCAGTCAAAACCCAATTATAACTTTAATTACAGCGTGCAAATGAAATTATGCTGCCTGAGTTAAAGGATAACTTTAAAGCAGAAATGACTGAGCGGTTCCCCCTTTCTTAATGAGTTGCTCATGAGTTCTCCCTTTAATCTTTTCGAGGTGCCTGTACTTTGACATCTCATAGAGCAGAATAACGATGGCAGGAACATTTTTGTCAGCTATTGGCTAGGAAGTAATCTTTTGGGTTCTGCATGATTTGACATGGGCTTCAGGGGCACAAGTCAATACACCTTTCTGGAGGAGGAAGGAAAACCTGAACAAACTGTAATACACTGAATACTGTCCTTTTTACACTGAAAATTACTATTAAGTAGTCAAATCCTGTGGTAAAGATGAGGTCTCAGACCATTTGGGAAGTAACTAGGTCCTGAAGACTTTTTATAAACTAGTCCTGATTTCTTGAACAATAATTTTTTATGGTTAAAATGCTCTTTATTGTTGGTTTCAACTGTAGTTTACAGCTGAAATAACAGATGCCTTATATTTGTTGGTTGTGTTTGACTTTTTTTTTTTTTTTTTTTTTTTTGTTTTTTTTTTTGTTTTTTTTTTTGTTTTTTAATCTAAAAGGAGAACATTGAAACTAGTTTCTTGGAAGAGATTAATCAGATTTACATTATCTGATGCTTTTCAACTGAGATCAAGATGCTATTTATACATCCAGAACACATATCTTCTCTCTATTTGGTTATCTTTGTTATCTGCTTTTTTTTTTTTTTCCTTGTATGAAACCTCAGGGCCAGAAAACCTCAGAAATGCTATGGTTGTGTATTTACACCAATTTTCCACCGGGTTTAAGAATGCTTTTTTTGCATAAAAGTTTTAATTATAAAAATGACCTCTTTGGTCTTGCAGCAGCAACTAGTATCTGTAACAGCAAATTCCCAAAGCAGTTTAAATCCTAAAAGCATTTTGATGAACTTAGTCTTTAGATGCTATAGATACAGTCTTACACTGAAGTTGGCAAGTAAAAGCACAGTTGTAAAATAATGCATTAAATATGAAAGGTTTCTGTTAACTAGAAATGCATAATATAGACTGTTCTAGGTGTTTAAGGGAATTATATATAATTGTATCATTTGAAAAAGAGTACAATTATCAGTCTGGTTACAGCAGGGACTAATTTAATTTTAAAAGGAGTTGGATTTTACTTTAAGTGATGTAATGTCAATGAAAAAACATAAAACTAAGGTGCAAAAACATGAGGGTTTTTTTTTGTTTCACTTCAGTAATAATTACAAATGATGTTGTCCAGGATACAGAAATCAGTATATGGCTGATTTATATGGCTGTAGTATATGGCTGATTAGTGATTAGTATATTACATGATTAGTGAAATTCATGTCTTCCATGGTAACAGTTGATTCCTCCAGGGCATTCAGCTTTAAAATACATGTGGAAGATGGTGTGTGCAGTTTGCAATTTGTAGTTGATCTCTGCTGGGCAGACCCGTGTATCTGCAACCTGCACATTGCCAGTTCTGGAGCCCCAGCCACGGCTGCCTTGAGCTTTCCATTGTGCAGATAATTTGCAGCTCTAAGCAGAAACATGAACTTCTTTGTCATGGTTCACTGGCAATTTTATCATTATATTTATACAGCAAGCAGACTGACAACTCAAACTCCTGCAGAAAGTGGCAGGGTACAGATCTGCAGGCATCTTTAAAGGGACAGCTTTGGTTAATTATAATGGAGATTTTTTCTCTAGTTCTAGCTAATTGAAATAACAAGTAGGCATGAAGAAAAACTTATGCAACCATATGGGCAAACCTGATACAATTTCATATCACATGCAAGATTTAAAAGAATACATTATCCTCATGCATGACACTTGGTTATCAAATCTCCAAAGTGTGAAATGAACTGTCTCCATGAAACATTGATGTTTGCACTGATTCTTTGAAATGAAATTTTCTTGAGCTGCAGCATCACTCAACCTCCTATTCTTGCTTGCAGTAGTTTTTAATCCTATGACAAACTTCACTATTCAGAGGTTATGAGACAAATTCAGAGCATTAGGTTAAGAATTATGAAATTAGAAAAAAAGTTTTTTATGTTCTCTATATTACAATTTGGAGCCACTTTCTTAACCTTTTCTTTGCAATGAAAAAAACCAAAAAACAAAACCTTACCAAAATCCTCCCCCCGCATAGTTCTAAAACTCGTGGAATTTTTTTGAAGTGTGACTTTTATAAAGATATCAAACATAGTGAGATTGAAAGCAAAGCATTAGCTTGAAATATGTGTATCATATTTTTGGATCAAAGAGCTGTTAATCAAAAAACCTGTCTGAAATGGTATTTTTTGAAATTGTTGAAATTACTGTTGGAATACCTATATGATGCAGGAAATACCATAATTAACATGAGGATCTGGAAATGTGGTCACAAGGTCACAGAGTAGTGGTTGCTGTCCTTGAAGGTAATGTTCATATTATTCAGGTAGAAAAGATAAAAGTAATCCTCTACTTGGCTCATACCTAACCTTCTAAAGTGGAGAAGGATGGCCTGGAAACTGTGCTTTATTCAGAATGTAATTTTTCAGAGAGACCCCTACACCTTTTAATTTCTATGTGGGAACTCCAAAGTAACATTCCCACAGTAATGGATCCCAGTTTGGAAGATCTGTCTTATGATATCATTGTGCTTTAAAATGCTCAAAAGCTGTAACGGAGCTGTAAATGAGGAGGGACTCGAAAGCAGAAAAGTGGAGAAACAGATGGATTTGTGAGTGAGGCATGTAGAATAGGAGCAGGGATACTGGCTTCTACTATTTTATTAACTGTATACTGTCAGTATATATAACGTATATCTGATTTCTATTCTAAACTGATGGAAGTGCATAGAAGGTATTGTAGAAGGCCTCCTTTGGGCAGTTTTAACAATAAATGAAATATACTTTTTCATGTACAAAGAAAATGCCAGTTTCTCTTCACGGACTCTCAGGAGAATTTATATGACAAACTGTGGTGCAATAGCCTCCAACTCCAGTAATACCTTCCTTGGCAGAGGTGAGCTTAAAGTTCAGGACTTCTAATGCATCTTTGAACTGGTATTGAGTAAGTGAGTTACCAGTATTGAGTAACATTAAATAGTTTTTGGAACAATCTTTTTCAATGTGTGTAGAGAAGTAAAGCAAGCTGTTCTTTATGCACAGATAGTCATTGCAGCCAAACAACAAGAATCAATCATAGTCAGCAGTGCAGCCATCTACCACATTTCACCAAATATTTTTGCAGCTCACAAGCTGTTGGCATCCTGACTTGTACATGGCACTTACTACTGCTCAGGTAGGTGTACAAGAGCCAGGTAAGACATTGTTGATAGAGAAGATCTTGTCAACCCCCAGCTCATAGGAGGCTGCAGTGAGGTGGCAGCTTGTTTAACTGGGTCAGGCTGAGCGAGGTCCTGCCAAGGCTGTGCCAGCCGGGGTTGAGCTCACACGGTCAGCACATCACTGGTTGGGAGCTGGCTTCATGTGGCCAGCATGGTGGCAGCCTGGCTGAATGCTTGGGCTCAGGGGATCTTGAGGAAAGGCCTGAGTGTTTGCAGCTTGGCTGTGGAAAGTCCTCTGCTGGTAATTAAAGCAGATGAATGGGAAAGGAAAAGCTGGAGAGCATCAAACTCGCAATAACCCATTTCAATCTCTTCTGGCTAGTTATCCCCAAATAGCTACAGCTAACATATGACTTACAGCTGCAGCCAAAAACTTCAGGGCTTGGGAAAGCAGGGGTTCTCACAGCTTGCTGTGACAGGAGTCAGACAAGGTATTCAAGAGGAGTCAGGAATTCCTTAACATCCATAATAATGAACATCTGCTCTTCCACACGAACAAACAAGAAATACTGCTCTCTGTAAGGAAGCAGAGATCTTCTCGTACCTTCAAATTTGAGTCTGCTGTCTGCTGCATAGCTGCAAGTTTAAAACATTATTTCTCCCCTGTCCTTTAGAACTGGGGTTCAACTTCTACAGACAGGACCCTTTGCCTGAGCACTGGTTCAATGCAGCGAGGGCCAGGACACGGTGTCCCTCCTATGGAGAAACAGGCTTTGCAAGAGCTCCACTGCTGAAGACAGGCAGCTATCCTACTCACTAACTGCCCAGATACACCTTATGGGTTCACACCCTTTAATCTGTAGCTGGAAAGCTCATCGTACATTTGTGGTTGAGAGCCCTTGCTTGTCCTTTAAACTGAGCTGTGGTTGGGGGGGAGCTGGCTGGGAGGCAGAGTTTCAGACTGTGGCTGACTGTTTTCTCTTGGCCAGCACTTCCGAAGCAAGCCAGAGCATGACCCTGGAAAAGGTATTAGATGAGAGTTTTATGGAAGTTATCTTTCTGTTGACATTTTCCCTTGGTATGTTTGGGCTTTGTGCCTTTAGGCTGAAGTAGACTGCAAAATGGCAAATATCAGAAGCATAAATAAATTCTGGCAGCCTATGATTGTTCTGTTTTGAGATGTCCATACAATGTAAGTGCATACGTAAAATACAGTTACAAAGAAAAGGACTATCATGTGTCCTGCTGTAGAAACCGCTGCTGGGCAAGCCTGAAATGCTCCCTTGCAACAAACCTGTTATTCCTTGGTTTTATGCATGAAGCAGGGAAGAGATGCTGAATGCAGGGCTTAGTAAAGTAAATCCTCGCTGTGTTCTTCATTCATTTAATAATTTGTTTATTCCTTTAGGTATGGGTATCAATGAAGTTCACTAATGCAAAATGATAGATGGAGCACATCTTCATCACTACTTCATAATCCACTGGTATGCACTGCAGCTCCAAAGTTACAGTGAGCTGATAAAGGGAAGTGTAACAAGCCAGATCAGTGAGAAACATTTTTGTAAGTATAACACCACCAAGTAACTTTCCATGCTGTTTGTTTCGAATGTATCTTACCACTGAAAGCAGAAACAGCAAATCACAGTGGGGAAGTAGGAACCAAGTTCAGGAACTACAGTCCGGTAAATGTTGCACCCTATCTCTAACAGAGAATCAATTAAACACCTAGTATTTGCAGACATAAATAATACCCCTGGAGTATTAGGCAACAATCAAAAGCAAAAACATCAAAGTAATCAATGGCCACTAGTGCTAAGTGTTGCATCATATGAACAGAGTATTTTGAATGTGTTTTAGATCCATGTAATCTCAAAACCAGATCTACAGCACTACAAACTTATGATGAATACTGCATGTTCATTAGAAAAAAACCTCAAACATCTTCCTTACCTGCTATTGCTTCCAGACTAGGGATTGCAATAGTGCTGTACGTGCTAATACATTTACAGGACCACGTGTGAACTAAGGTCTCTTCTGCATTTTCCAGGCCTGGCAATCTGTCCATGAAGAAAGAGCCCCACTGTTTAGATACAAAGTAAGGAACTTTGAGCTGATCTCCCTGAAAGAAAAATAAATAAATATGTAAGTTTAACAAAAAGAGGAATCTTTATTTATACACAAGCTTTAGTTTAAGGTGTGTTTTGAGTTTTAGTTTAAAACTCTAGTGTTTTTCTGATTCTCTGGGAAGGCTATATTTTATCTCGGGAGCAATGTGGCTTTAAAATATAAAGACAATAACAATCTTCCCATAAATCCCCAAGTTCCTGTTTATACAATTTATGAATTCCCTAGGACATAAAAAGTGAACTTTCAACGTTTTTTAAACCTTTTCAGAAAATTCCTTCTATTTTCCTTGTTTTTCCGTTTTTGATAGTGCGAATTGCTTGCTGCTCTTCTCTGCTGGAAAGGCTGTGTTACAGCTGGGATCTCCTCTTCCCGGAGGAAAAGGAGCTTCCTGATGCTGGGTGGAGTAACTGCAGAGAATGCATCATACCACCTGTGTTATCTGTTTCTGAGCTCATGAATGAGTGAAAACAGAGCCTCAGAATCTATGAGAGATATTCAGTTGCTTAAAAATTGTGGAATATTAATTTTTTAATGTGTATTTTCAGACAACAACATCTACTCTAAATTATGTTTTAAAGAAAGCATTAAACCAGCATTGGGAAAACTGACTTTTTACCAGTTCATCTTGAAACGAGTTATATACTGCCATGAGCAATCAGAAAAGAATGCCAGGGCACATCTACAGAAAGATGAAAAAATTGGAAAAAAACCCCTACACTATAGAAAATCTGTTAAAGTCATTTGTGAACAATTTAACTTCTCAGACCTGCAGAGAATAGAACAGATACCATACTTTGTGCCTCCAGGTTTGTGAACTTCTGTATTTTATTCTCCATTTAACGCCTCTCTTAACAGTTTTGAGAATCTGCTGGAATCATTTCTGTTTATGACCGAGGCCTGTATCTTTTGATCACAAGGAAGCTGTTGAGGCAGCTAAATAGACCACACTAGTAAACAGAGTGACTCTCTCCATGAGTCTGTGTGTCTGTGTTTTTCCCGACTATAGATGGGGAGAAGTATGATTTCAACAAATGTAGATATTAATTTCTGTCTTCTGATGGAAATAAATTGGACAAAAACCTCTTATATCTTTTGTTTCAAAATTAGCATCTAATTGAAGTCCCAGGCCTTTTTTTTTTTTTTTTTTTTTTTTTTTTTTTTTTTTCTTTGCCTTGTGCAAAGGGACAGTGTGTTACTTTTTTTCCCCCACTAAATCTTATCTTTCCATGCAAATCCCAGGACTTTACATCAGTTATAATTAAATGTAGATGCTCTGATGAATTAAAATACGTTTGCCAGCTGGATGACACATGCAGAAAATTCTTAAGGCTGTTACAGCTGTTCAGGTGATTAATCAAAACAACAACCCCAGTACTGGCCCACATAAGTCTTTGCACAAAAGACTTTGTTTATTGACATGAGGAGAGATGTGAGGGTTCTGCTTTCTGAAGTGGATGGTTAGTTCAGCAGACAATTAAAAACATAACCTGAGAGAAATGAACGGATTTTTGTGGAAGTTTGATTTGAGAGTGGGATTTTCTTCCTTATTAAGGAGGAGGGAGTTAAATTTTGTATTTACAGTCCAAGCCCTTGGTGAAATCAAACCCAGTTAGATATGAGACTTGTCATCAAGTCACCTGGTGCAGAGCTCCCATCATTTTGTTGGCTTATCCCCACATGACAGGGCAGGTCTTGCAGGCTAAATCTCGATTTAAAATCTGGAAAGAGCAGTCAAAACTTTGAGCACATCCCTAGGAAACATCAGACATTGCTCCCCTTTCCATCCCTAACTGACGCCCTGAAGATGTCCTTATCTCACCTGCAGCACATATCACAGCCTGCAATGAAGGACAGACCACACACCTTGAGTCTGTGCATCCCTGAAATGAGGCTAAAGTCTCCTCTTACTATGCCTGCTCACATCCCTGGAAGCACATGCCCAGCAGCAGGGCTGAGGAGCTCTGGAAGATGCATCAGCCACTCCTGCAGTCCCCAGACACAGAATTTGATTTCATAGCAGGACAGTAGATCCTGGGAAGTGCTGGGCAATCCCTCTTTCTCATGCAAATCCCCCAAGCATATGGGTTTGCTCTCAGGCATATTGGTCAGACAGCAGCAGGTCAGATGTTGATTGTGTCAGTTGAGGGTACAAAGCCCCAAAGAAAAGATCTACACTTCAGGGAAGTAGAGATGGTACCAGAAATTCCCAAGTTCCAGGGCCTTCCACAAAGTCAAAATAACTGGATTGCTTACTACCACCTTTGCTTTGCTAACTTTAGACAAATAGGGCCTGTTAACAGAATAAACAGAGTCTGTTAATAGGACCCTCGGGTAACACTGATTTGTCAGCTTACAAATTATCCTTCTAAAATACAAATTAGCAGGGAGCCAAGCTCTGAAGTTTTTCTACATTTGGTAAAGAGATGAAAGAAAGAAAAAAAGATGTAAAGGAGAAAGGAGTGAAAGATCAAGCTGTTAGTATTTTTAAGGCTTTATTTAGATGCAGATTTGCTATTTATGACATCATCTTTGTAGCAATCAGGAGGAATACTGCATCTGATATGGGTGATGGTACTGATGATTGTATGCTTTGTCCCGAAGTAGTAACACAGCACTGACTCTTGATGCCAGAAAAGAATCAATGCTCAAAATACAGTTGTTCTGGTATAACAGTATTTGAGATGTTTCTGTCAGCACAGCTGTACTGACCACAACAACGGGATGTCCCTGAGTCACACACCCATGCTGGGTGTGCAAATGGACCAGCCAGCCATTGATCTGATTTTTTTTGCACAGAACCTGACCTTCTACACATCATGCAAATGTGAAACATTTCACCCATGATTATTGCACCTAAACTACAGCAGGGATCACTATAAGCAAATTTAAAATAAAATGTGCTACACTTCAGGATATTGCCCTAAGAATATTGCTTTAACTCACCAGGCTTCACAACAGCATGTCAGGTTGTTTCTGAAAGTACTGTTAGATTTGTGTAGAAGATAAACAGGAATAAAGAGCCAAAAGGCATAAAGTAAATAGCCTTGTCTATGGTCACACCAAGGGAGTTAATGGAAATTCAGGGGGATAACAGCCCTGACTTCTACAACAAACCAGTCACCAGGCAATATTGTAAAAATTAAGATTTCCCTTCTAACTACAAAATTATCATCTATATCCACCAATTAATTCTTTGATTTCTGGTCCATTCATTCATATAGCCCAAGGTTTTTACACACTGACAGCTCTTCTGTAATAATTTTCCTCGAAATTCTGGGACAAATTCCAGCTTTCCTTTGAGTTTTCATTGATGGAACTGATCACACATTTAAAGAACAGAGTGCAAAACCAAAGCCTCCAGCCAAACAAACCCCCAATTCCGGGAGGGAGGGAAGTCTTGTTTCAACACAATGCCCTGTATTTTTATTCACCCTGCACGCTGCAATTTACTTAGGAGCCAAGTAACTGCATAAATAGTTTTTAGTTTGCTATTCTCTTGCTTATTTGGTTATGACTCACATACTTAAAAGAACTGCAGTTGTTAACATAATTTCCCAGTTATGTGTATCTGGCTTATATCATGCTTTTAATTGAAAGGAAAAGACAAAAAACTGCAAATGAAAATGGAAATCACAAGTCTCCCACTTGGTGTGTGAGGAGGTTGTTTTCTTCCCCTCTCTGTTAGTGACAAAACACAAGTCAAAAAACTAAACCCAGATTTTTGTAATTTCTTCCTGAAAGATGCAATTACCAATTAAAGTAATACTTTATTACTTTAATAGTATTTTGTAAAGAGTGATAGCATTGAGACTTGCATCATGTATTAAGTTTTCAGTCCCTCTCTGCACAAACAGCATGGTGTGGAAAATCTACAGTAGTACTGTATTTTATTGTGAATGAATGCTAAGGCTGATTAAACAGATGAAATCTAATCTGTTTGTGACTAATTTTCCATAAACACCTGACTTTGTACAATCCTTTGAATTGGCTTCTCTACCTTCTTAACCAAAGGGTTAATGGGAGAAGTTCCTTGGGGGAATGAAAATAAAACTCTCATAGGCTTGTAAAGGGAGTCCCTTTGAACTAGTCCTGTTAAGTTAGTGGTGTCCAGTCAACTGCAGAGATATGGATGTGACCTGTTGTTCAGACTCCAGTGAGCAGCATGGTAATGAAATAACACCACTGACCTGCCACGGCCCCCCTGGTTCAGGTTCCTTTAATCAACGCAATTCATTTCTCCCTTGCTTGCTTGCTGTCACTGGAAGCGGATGTAAACGGAACAGGGGTTGTGTGTGGTAGGTGCAATCTCTTATCAAGAATGCTACAGTGTCAGTGAAATGTCAAGCACCTGTCTAAAAGTCTCAATTTGCCTCCTGACAACTGCTGCGATAGAGAAGATGGATCCCGTGAACAGTTGAGCAGAGGTGTTGCAACAAGGGAAAAGCAAATCGTCATCATGGGCTCGGAAACACATCAATCCATTACTCTTTCTTTGTACTCCCAGGAAAAGAACCATTTTCTGTCTTTCTGTTTAAAAATGTGTCCTTCAAAAGCATATATTAAACATGCTTAAGAAACCATGTTGAACAAATCTCCCAGACCTTAAGTTTTATGCAGCAATGCAGCAGAATCTCCAGTCAGAGAATGAACGAGTTAATGGAGGATATTGAGTTATTTCTAAAGCATTAACTATTTAAATCAAATTGTATTAACCCAAAAGTGCTACTAGCTCTTCTTCCCTCACCTCCACTTTCTACTGAGAAACACTTTCTCTTGATAGGATATTGAATTTTTTTAAACTTTGTTTCTATTCTTTCACAACCCAGAAAAAAGCCTAAACTTTAATGATTACATTTCAGTGACTGAAATGTCCTTGTCTGACTTTAGTTTAGAAATCAGGATAGTGGGGGAATAGATGAGATGTGTCTATTAAAAAAAAAACATATAGATATCATATCTATATTGTTTTAGTCCCATTGAAGATGCCCTTTTCTCCATTAAAACCAGGAACTTTTAAAACACTTAGATTAAAAACATACCAAGTATAAATGCACCTCCCAAATCTTTTCTATTGGTAAGTTTACTTTTAATCACAAACAGTAATTACTTAAGAAGAAAAATAAAGTTTAGTGCTTTAAAAAGAAAAAGTGTGAAAAGCATATGTATTTCTCTGCAATTAGAACAAAATGACCTATTTATTTAGTACCATATGAAATGAAGAGACACTCCAAATGGAGAGTGAAGCTTCGCTGTAGTTCCTAGCTACATGGGACATGCTGGAGGTACAATGTTGCCTCATTATCCATCTCAGTGCTGTTTTCTATCCACTTTGCTCTTTGGCAGCAGAGGAAAGGATAAACCATAGTAACTTCTCACTTTCTGTGGGAGAATTAAAGGGTGACAGCAGTGCTAAGGCCCTACTTCCCAACTGTGATCCACCGGAAAATCATATTATTTATCTGAGGTAACTATCAGTAAGTCTGCACTGGGCCAGATTTTGAAGCAGTCTCTCTTATCTGAGCACAGCTGTCACCAAAATAACAACCTGTGAGAGAAGCAGCAAATTAAAAGTTCTTTGTATATAAGGAAAGCACAAGCAAACCATATTTCAGACAGAGAGAAAGCAGCCTTCCAAACAATGTAATAAAAATTCCTCCATGTTTACAGTTGGCCACAACACACAGGGAAACGTCATGAACTCAGCAGAGTTCAGGCGTTGGACTTGTGATAAGTGGACATGAAATCTGTCCTTGTGGGATGGAGGGACCTTGCTAAGGGAGAGCACATACAGGTCCTTTTCTGAGATCTACAGCTTAGCTCCAGATAGAGGTGCTGTGTCACCCATGCATTGCTGAGCTGAGACAGAAAAGCATCCTCCCAGAAGACAAGGAGAATACATCTGTGGGGGATGCTGATGCTGCCAAGCAGGTAAGACAAGCAGGTTCATTCTTAGTGCAGGTGACATGAGGCTTTTCTGTAATTTACTTTATTCTGTTCCAGGAAACATCTGCAGGAACCCTTACCTCGTATTTTCCTTTCTTCTCCAAGGGCTCAGATTCAGCCTTCGCAGGCACTGTACCTTGGTCCCCTAGAAGCTCCTCTAAGATGAAGACAGTTTCCCAGTTGCTATAGTGATGAGCTGGGAAAATATCTGAGTGCATGCTGTCACCAAAATAAACAACCTGTGAGGGAAGAAGAAAATTAGAAAGTTCATTGTATGTGAGGAAAACACAAACAACCTGTATTTCACAAAGAGACAAAAAGAGCCCTAAAATGACCTAATAAAAATTCCTCCGTGTTTATGCTTGGTCAAGACATGCAGAGATCCTATTAATGTCAAGTTTGGGGTTTTATCTTCAACCAGCTCCATAAGGGAAAGGCTGGCCCCACACACCCTCCTTGCTCTCACCCTCCAGGGGCATTGGAAAGGGATGCCTAACTGGAACCAGCAAAAGGAAGTGTGACTTTTTTGGCTGACAGAAATAGCCTGATGGGAAGCAGCAGAAAGCCTACAAAAAAAAAAAAAAAATACATCAAACTGGAACAGGTTTTAGACTACACTGCAAACAAGACAGAATATTCTTCTTGGTGACTCAAAACTCTTCTGTGTCCAGGAAAGAACTTATTCACTATAAAAAATGTTGTTACACCATCTTTAGTGGCATTTTCACCTATCCAGACCTGTACTTAACATATTCCTAGTTTTCACTGATGCCATCTGATATCAATAACTTTAATGAAAGTTCATCTGGTGAACTCTTGACTGAAACAGAGTATTTTCAGAAAGATTTACTCTCACTTGTAACATACCTTGGGATCCAACTTGCCAGTCATTTTCTTCAGTAGATCATAAAGCTGGGTAGCATTACCTTGGGAATACCAACCAGGCTTGTCCAGTGACAGCAGAGCCTCCTGCTCCTCATCATTTTCTGAAATCACCAAGCCAAATTGCATGCTGTTAGTGAGACCAGCCCATCCTCCTGTACTTATGGGACGTGTGGGAGGCTGCTTGTGCACAGCCAGTCTGTTTTGACATTAAATCAGCTCCAGTGTCTGGCTCAAGTTCTGGTACTGACTGTGGATTCAGTCAAGGTGTTTGGTGGCTGAGGGCAGTCAGACATTTGTGAGAAAAAAAGCAGCTGAGCCTTGTGTGCACCAACTACAGAAGACCTAAGGAATCAAATTCATGGACTTTGCCACCCAAACACTGCAGCAGGAGGTCACACAGACCAGACTGATGGAGCTGCTACAAATGAAGGTGAAAACATGAGATATAACAGACAGTAAAAGACAGCATGTACCTTGCCATGCATAAAATGACCCACTGTTTTTAAACACTGGCACAAACCCAACAAAACAGACTGAAGTAGCTCCTAAGGGTGTTCATCAGCCTTAGATCAGCACAAACAATGAGCAGTTCCAGTTATCATCCAGTTTTGAAGAAATGATGAGTGGACAACAACCCCAATGTTGCTGCTGGTGGTGTAATACACATTGACATGCATCCACTCTGGCAGTGTCAGCAAATTAGAGAAATCACTAGAAACTGAAACTCCCTGGTTATCACCCAAGTCTGCCACAGGTTTTGTCTCTGGCTCCAAAGCAGAGATCTGTCCCAGCATCCATGTAACCTTGTTGCTTTTTCAAATCCATGTGCTATTGCCAGATGCACTCCTTTTAGCTTCTTGCTGGAGCCAAAATAGTAGTCTCAATGAACCGATAAACTATGATTTAATCAGAAATATTAATATTAATGTCTTTTGTCTATTGAACTGGTGAAACAAAAGGTTGATTTTGTATTTATTCTCAATCTAGCATGTCTTAATTTTATGCTAGAGAAAGCACAGTAAGTACAGCACAGTACTTAGATCTGACTTAGGTATAATATCAGAACTTCAGTTTTTCTCTTGCTTCATAGAATTTTTCAAAGTACTTAAAATGTTAGGAGAAAGATGAAAAGAGCAATGTCTACCTTGTTAGAGACTGTTGAAAGCTGAAATGCAAATTTTGAAGAATGGTGAAATGCTAAGACAGCTTTACCTAAGAGCACTGAAGATGCACATGGTTCAATACATGCATCTTGGAAAGAAATTAAAAAAGAAGCACAAAGAGGGAAATGGGTATGTGGAGAGAGGAATGAAAGCATTCTTTAATATTATGAATCTACAAATTTGAAGAAACAGACAAAACAATTCCATATTAAGGGTGTTTCATAAACTAGGAAAAAACAAGGAAATTCAAAGTTGACATTAACAATTCATGTAGAACTTGTGTGGAAATGCCTTTTCCTTTGTTCTTCTTCAGGAATCTAACAATAATTACAATAATAATAAATATGATAGCATCCATTAAAAAAATAAAAATCTTCATTTCCTGACTATTAAAACCTTTGATCAAACAACTTCTGAGTGAACATAAATTGTCAAAACAGTAAATTTATTTAATCTTCTTTGTATTTTTAGACATATTTGGATGGTTGGCTGAACAAGTAGACACAATCATCAAATGACATGGACATAGAAACATATGAAAACAACTCTTTTGAGATGCTATAAAGTTTTTTTTTAAATTTGTGAAGATTTGTATATCTATCATTGTCTCTCCATTCAGCCAGTCAGGAAAATAGTGGAGAAAAATGGAGATTTTATGTGAGACTTTTTTCAGAATAACGACATTCATTTGCAAATAGAAGCCCTATGTATTACAGCAGCTTCAGGAGGCTCCAGCAAAGAGCAAAACCCTGCTTGCTACTTCTATGGAATGGCATGAGGGGAAGTCCTGACTGCAACAATTCACTGTAATTACAAGGTAGAAGACCTCTCACTCTGTGGGAGCTATTACTGTCACCCCTAGCAATGGGATTAATCTCACTTAACTCAAGGCATCCGGAATTCAGGTTTCTAATTCACAGTTACAATCTGAACTAGCTGACCAGGAACCTGTGGTAGGCAAATGACAGTGCCACAAGCATTTTCTAGGGGTCCCAGCTCTGGAGAAGGAAAGGATTTAATTAAGTTAGAAACTTTGCTTTTAGGCAATGAAATAAAGGGAAAGTAATTTCCCCTTTAGAAGGAGGCAGCAAACAGCACTCAGATGTCTAGTTCATTATGGGAACACTTCAAATTTGGAAGGAGCTTCATAAATTTGAGGAATTAGGAAAGGCTCTTTAAAATATTTGAGTTGTAGGGTCATAGGGATAACATCTGTGAATAGACAAACCTTGCCTTGAATCATCCCATGTGGGGTGACTGTGTCAATTTTATTACTGTAATCTGGAGTGGAAGGAAATGGATAGTGTTCCAGTTGCAGTAAGTCATTAATGAGAACAGTTTGTTAATTTGCTTACATTTGTCCAGTGGTAAAATACAGCTAAGAAAATTATTCTTCAGCCTTTTAAGGCTTTTTGTAGAAGTTCTGCCACATAAAAATTGATACTCAACAATTTAAAAACCCATCAGTGACACCAGTGGCTCTGGCCTTGTATCCTTCAGATGGTAGCTACATAACAGTACTGAAGAAATCTTCAAATTTCCTGCAAAAATGCAGCGCAAATGTGATTATGGTAGTTCTTAATAGATATTCTAAGATGAACACTAGCTACTCTCAGTCAAGAGGAAAACTGCTGCTGACCTTCTTTCCACTTTGCTGTTATTGATTCTTAAAAGTTCATTTAAAGGTCAGAAATGCTATAAATATTTGTCCAGCAGGAAGCAACATACATAGGCGGCGATGCTTTAGGTCTTATAAGCTAGGAAAAGGAGATGTCCTGACAATTTCAAACAGACTGGATAACCAAAAAGAATTTCTCTGATGATTTAGAGTGACTTGCCTCCTTCTGAAGCCTCACGTAACATTGCAATCCAGTTTCTTGGCTGCAGACTGAAAACATGCCACGTCAGGAAATGTAAAGGTAGCGAGCAAGTAAAATTAAAATAATTAAACCCAGAAAATCATTCTGTTAAAACACTTGCCCAAAACTAACTGTGATTCAGAGCAGTCTTCCTGGGGGGAAGTTACTGTTCCTTTTTAAAAACAACAACGAAAGCTTGACTCATGCTGGGGCAATAATAACATTGCTGGGATGACAATTTCCATATAGCTTTGTTTTTTCCATACAACTGGGAAATGGTTTCTGATTCAGAAATTTACTTTCATCATCAATAAAAGATAAGGTTTTTCAGATTAACCAATTCACTAATAAGACTCAATATCCTTTTTTTTTTGTGAGAATTTTCTTGCCTACCTTTAAATGTTCATTGCAGCTTTAAAACAGAGCCTGAGGAACATCTGGTTTCATTCTGAATGATTATGCAAAAAGTAATCAGTGAAGCTTATTCTCATTTAAATGACAACTGATGGTAATTTACTTTGGCAAAGAGTCACTTTTTGGGAAAGACTTTGCACAGCTTGCTTAGTGCCATCTGCTCTGTGTCCTCTTAGGGGTTATACCTGCTGAGATGCAAAGGGTCTGAACCTGGGGATCTGTCCCCAGCCTAGCTGGTGTTTACTGTTAGACCCCAGGCCATGGGATAGACTCTTGGTTGGGAAGCATGAAGTTAAGAGAGAAGCTGAAGTGAGGGCAAATTTATGCTTCAATACCCTGAGCCACACCTACACCCAGGTTAATGTTCATCACCATCCCTGAGGCACCATCCTGTGCTGCTCCTCCAGCTGGACACCCTGCAGTGAATGTTGGTTACACACTGGGGCCAGGACCTGCTAGTGACTCACCAGAGAGCCTGAGAACAGCTCACATCAACTTGACTGGGCAGATACCAGGGAAAGAAAGCAATCCCAAGTGCCCAGAGGCCCTGCCAGCCAAAAGTGTGCTGGATTTAACTACAATGTGCACACAGCTCACCTATAGGCTGTCCTTCTGCCTTTCCCTGGACAGCCTTAACCCCTTTCCTCAGAGACCTAGTTACTGGTATTTTTCTTTTCCTCTTTGAGCTGTGCAGAAGAATGAAAAACATGTGTCAGCTCTGTCACTGCTCCTGCCTCGTCTTGCCCACAAGCAGGCTCTGGTGAGCTCCCTCCACCTGCAGGCACTCATGAAGATGGGCTCATGTGTTCAGCAACAGCAGCTCTGGTTACCAACATGGGGGTTACAGTAAAACAAGTCTATTCTATGGTCCACAACTATCACACTGATAGGCCTCTCTGCAATTTAAAATAATGGCATTTCAGACCCTCAGTGCATTAATATAAAAAGTGCCGTTATGTTTCACACTCACTTGCAAACAGTCTAGTTCTGGATAGCATTTTGATCTCACTTAAGACAAACTCCTTTCCAAAACAGAAATCAGAGCAGGAAAATGCATCATTGTATAAGGACAAAGGGACCTGCACAGGTGGGTTCTTCCAATTTGTAAAGGTATAACAAGATGGGATGACATAAATTGTAGAGTTTTCCTGCAGGCATGTTCTCCAGGAAGAAAGCAAGAACTAACAAGATTCCTGGAGGTAAAACTTCAGACCCTATAGGCACCCCTCTTAGAGTATCACCCAAAACTCCTGTGTATAGATCAATCAACTTTGCTGTGTGGCTTCCAGGATAAACTCAGGTATTAGTGTGTGTTTTGCCATCCCTGAATTACTGGGCCCTGAAAGCAGCTGTGAGATCCATCTGCCTTTGCATCAGCACTTGCCAGTCTCCTGTCTGACTGCAGGGAAATAATAAAGAACAAATTATTCCCTTAACATGATGTGCTGAAATGAAAGGTTAAGGCTTCCCAAACTGACGTGATTTTGGCCATGTTGTGGGTTTTTGGTTTGCTTGTTTGTTCTTTTTCCCCCAGAAATAGCCCGAAGATCACCTCCCCTTCTTGCCTTTGCATCATCTTGCCTTTTTTGGGGTGGCTTATGGTTGGTGAGATGGAGTCTGAACTAATGAAAGTAAGAATTAAGTTTTGAAAGCTGGAACATGATTTAAAAATTTACATAGGCAGTGATACACCTTTCTTATGCTTAGCAATCCCAGCATATGTTTGTTTGATCATACAGAGGACTAAATACAGTAAGCTGGCAATGCTCTGGAGGAACACCACAGATAAAGCTGAGGAAAAAATACAGATATCACACTGTGAAAAAAAACCAAGCAAACTATTTCATTATAATTTCTAAGTACTGTTTATCATATTACTAACAATTACTTCTCTCAGGAAGGATTTCTGTCCTTCCGCTATTTTGTAAGGCCTGGTAAGATCAAAGTACAAAATAGTGTATTTTCAAATTGCTCTGGGCATATATAAAAAAACCACAGAATCCTTTGAGCAGAATTTTTTTTAAAAAAGAGGTTTTATTTTTTTAGTTTTACCAAAACCTTTTACACTTTTATTAAAATCTGCCTTACTGCTTAAATTGTGCCATGAAACAGGCTATGCAGAGATAAGATTGAAGCTTTACTTGTTTGCAAGAAAATCAGTAGTTCCTTTAGAGACGTCAGCAAGTAAGCTTCTCTGAAGTTTAACTTGTTTATAAGAGAATCAGTCATGTTTTTAGAGATGGCAGCAAATAAGTTTCTCTAGAAGGTTTTGATTGTTGCATTACAGGAACTGAAAATAACAGCTCCCTACAGATTAAGTAATTTGTTTTCAAAACTGCCAAAGCATTAACTTTCTGCCTTCCCAGGAACAGCCTGGCTAACAAAGCCTTTCTGTTTGAAACACTGATATGATGAAATTCTAGCAAGGCCATTTTTTTCTCAAAAAAGAAAAATCACTTTTTGGAAAATGATTCTTCTACATGTTCATTTTTAATTGTAGTTCATGTGCAAATTTGGCAAGGGTTTTTCCATAATTTTATTTAATTGCATTTATAAATAAGAAAACTTCTACTGTGCAAGGGTAAGGGGGACAGAAATATGTAATTTCACTTCTTCATTGCACATATTCTGTAAGGGATTTTTGTTCTGTTTTTTTAAATTGGGATCATGGAAAGGTACAAAATAATATGAAAAGAAAGAAATTCCCTCTCTAGAGCAGTTTTATTCTGGATCTCATTAGTTTTGTAAAAAGATCCAGATCCAGATTTCTTATATGTAAGAAATTTCTTATTAGAAGTTAAGAAAAATAACCATGTTAAAATAAGTACCATAGTTGTCCTAGAGATCCTTGTATAATTATGGAGAGAGAGAGCTTTTCCGGAAACCGTTTCCAATTAAAATAAGTTAGGAAAGGTAGGTAATTGAGGAAAAAAACCCCTGACATAAACATTCCAGGAATATACAGTTCAGTTCAAACACCTGCCCATAGCTGTTCTTACCAGAGTGTACATGAGGTGGAAGCAGAAGACAGAGGTAAACAGAGAAGATGAGATGAGGGCCATCAGACAGTTCTGACCTAACCTGTCATTTCAGAAAAATGTCTCAATTTCTCAATTAAAATCCAAGTGAGACACACAAAGCATCTTAGCACTGTGTAGTCTGTAGTCTTCCAGTTTATCCGAACCTATTAACTTTCTCTAATAATACCTCCTGAAATAAGGCATATGAAATTTGCTCTTGGACCATACTTTTCCCCACTGAAAATTGACACTGAAGTGTAATGGGAAAGAACTCCCTGCCATATTTACCTTGGCCTTCAATTTAAAAAAAACAAACCCAAGGACAAAAAAAGAACAAAAGTTCTTTAATCCTCAGTTACAGAAAAACTAAGATCTTTTTCTCTATTTCTTAATACTACAGATATAAAATATATATCAAAACTAGAATAGACAAATTGATTATGAAGAAATGTATCCCTACAAGCAATGTAGGGATCCTGCTGCAAAGGCCCTTAGCTCTTCATTTTTTCAATTCCCTAAAATATGTTATTTCAAAGGGAATAATGATTGTGTAGGAGACATGTGCATGCATAGTTATTGCACATACTGATTTATCCAAAATACACAATAGACATTTTCATTAACTTTTATATGAAAACTATTTATACAACTAGGTTGATTTATGATTTATAAGTAGTTCCATTCATTTTTTTTATTTTACTACACTATCTCAAATCCCTACTTTAATTTTACCGACTTACTCTGTCTGAAGTTCCAGTTTCAAATATTGTCTGAATATAATATTCTGCCCCCCTCTGAAGGGGGGCAGTTTTATATCAGCCTTTAAGGACCAACTTAAGATTTAAGATTCCAAATGTAGAAAAATAAATTTGGGAATTAAAAATAAATAAACAGATAAACAAACCCACACAACTCTCTGCCTGTTAGTAACTGTACAAATATAACTGCAGATAGTGGATATTAAAGACTTGCTCAGCTTTAGTAATTAAAAAGAACCTCAGCCAAACCCAGAAAGAAAACTGGATGCCTTAGAATACTCTTTCTTTTTCTCTGGAAATACAAACTAACATCTGAGGCCACTGAGAGAGGGGTTCTGGCTTCTGTTGACCGAAGAATTCTTTTTATCTCATGGTAGCAGAGAAGCATTTCATTACACATGTAAAATAATCATACTGATATCAGATCTATTTGAATATGCCTGTAAGGGAAGACACTACCTCAGCATTGTTTCATATATGTATTAAATAGTGAGTATTATTATAGGTTATTTATAATACTTGGCACTTCAAGTAACAATCAATGAAAAAATATTTAATTAGAATATAATGGTATTAAATAGTTAAGGACCATTTTCTCTTAGAAAATACAGTAACTGCCACTAATAGTTAAAAGTCATAGAAATGAAAGAATATGAAACATACCCACAATCACACTGGGTGGTTTTGTTCAGTAGCAAATGCACTTTTTTCCTGATGTATTTTCTGCCTTATATTTTGTTTCCCTTTGCTTAAGCTAATGTGCAAGAGACACCAAAGGAGTTTGGGGAGGATATGACTTTAGACTCTCCCCTTGGAGTCATATCTCTGTTCATGTATCATCAGTGAATCCCAATGGTGATTTTGCTATTTTTTTTTTTGCAATGAGGATGACTTTATTACAGTCTCTACTGCATTTTATGTTATTACTATTTCTTCTAGATAAAAAACATTGCAAAAGAAGGGAAGGAGAAGGTGTGAGCATACAGTGGAAGACAGATGCAACAACAAGGTCAGTCTTGAAGTCTGGGGACAATTTTGTGGCCTTGTGGATCACAGACATGGATGAATGCAAAGGAGGGGCAAAGAGTATGACAGGGTTAGAACAACTGGCAGAGACTTAAGAAGCTGTTTAAGGTCTGCTAAGGAGCCAGGTGTGTCAGGTAACACCACGATGAAAATCAACATGAAGCCTTGTTTCTGTAGGATCTGTTGAGATACGGTACAACTTCATAGTTAATAAACAAAATGAAAAAAAAAAAATTAGGAAATGAATGTTCTAACAAACAGGAAGAGTTCTTATGTGTGAAAGAGTCACTGTAAATCTGAGAACAATGCGATTGGGCTGGAGATGCCAAGTAAAAATTGAAACTATTCCTTTCTGGCAAAGTATATTTAGCTATCCTTTGAAGGGAAGACCAACACAAAAGATTTGTAGTAATGAGTCTTCTGAAGAAGTAAAAGATAAATGATTCCTCTGACACTTCCTAAGGCACATGGAGGACAGGGAGATGATTCCAGACAGTCAGCATGGCTCCACCAAGGGAAAATCCTGTCTGACCAACCTAGTGGCTTTCTGTAATGGAGTAACTGCAACAGTGTATAAGGGAAAAGGTACAAATGTCATTTATCTGGACTCCTGTAAGGCCTTTGACACGGTGCCCCCCAACATCCTTCTCTCCTGAGACCTCACCTGGAGTACAGCATCCAGCTCTGGGGTTTTCAGCACAGGAAGGACACACAGATTTATTGGATTGAGTCCAGAGGAAGGCTACAAAGTTGATCAGGGGGATGGAGCACCTCTTCTATGAAGAAAGGCTGAGAGAACTGTGATTGTTCAGCCTGGAGAAGAGAAGGCTTTGGGGTGACCTAACTGTGGCCTTGAAGGAAACTTACAGGAAAGATGGGGCAAGAATATTTACAAGTACATGTAGCGACAGGACAGTGGGAAATAGGCTTAAATTGAGAGCAGCTTTAGATTAGATATTAGAAAAAAAATCTTTATTGTGAGGGTGGTGATGGACTGGAACAGGTTGCCCAGGGAAGTTGTGAATGCCCCTTCCCTGGAGGTATCCAAGGCCATGTTGGATGGGGCTTGGAGCAACCTGGTCTAATTGAAGTTGTCCATGTCCACTGCAGGGGGGTTGGAACTACATGATCTGTAATGATCCTCAAGGTCCCCTTCTAACCCAAAGGTAATCTATGATTACCTTTTCAGTTCCTTATCTGTGCATTTTGCATGGTTTGCAAAACCACTTGGGTGTTTAAATGAAAATGTGCTTTATCTTGTTTTTCAGAACCAAGCGCATTGTGCCAGATCTCTCTATGCAGGAATTTCACAGATAAAATCTCTTGTTACTATTATTCCAGAAAAAATAATAGTCTTGGAACATTCAGCCTTAGTCTGGTGGTATCAAAGAGGCAGCTGGAATCAGTGGACAGTCATAATGTATGAAGTGGTTTTACAGGAGATAAGAATCAAGTTATAATGAACATGTTTGCTAATGAAGAGAAAAAGTCCCGGGCTTGCTAACTCTACCTAGAAAAACATGCAGCATACATATTGAAGTTTAAGACATCTGGAGCTCAATGTGAATACTAAAGACAGATTGAAGAACAAAGACGGTGAGGAAGAAGATGGTACATCACTTTTGGTTTTGAGCTTTCAGGTTGCAAAAACTTACTCCTTTTGGAACATTAACCACAGAGGACTTAGGCTCACCTAAACAATGCAGTGTCCCACAATCACTTACCAGCCAAGAAATGTCCATTTTTGTATTCTCTGACCTATTATTTCCCTGTACTTGGTGGGAGAGGCAGAGCAGCTCCTGAACAAGGTGACTCTCTACACACTCAACATCTACTCCATGTGTGATAAATCCACATCTGCTGTTTGTTGCACATCTCCTCTGCTACTTACCACTTTGCAGTTCTCCTGGGTGCTTCATAACATTGGGTAAGCTGCAGTATTTAGAAACTGAGAAATTGAGGCAGAGATCAGCTATCATATCAAACTGAAGCAGATCTTAGCCCAGGCTTTGGTTATGATTCCTCCACATGTTCTCAGCTCATTTCTAGGGCTCCTTTCACTACTTGCTTCCAATAGCAGATCTGCAGTACAAAAAGCAAAATGTGCTTTCTGCAAAAAACAGTTCCACAGACTAACCTTAATAAAAGCTTGACATTTTGGAGAACACACAAGAGAACTCTAAAGCTCCTTAATCAAAACCAGCACATACAGATTCATGGAAACTATGCTGAAGGGAAGCTTTCTGCACCAGTTGCCAGCTCTTGCTCTGCTAGGAATATACCATACACAATTTTATTTTTGCTTTACTACAAATTGCGTCAATTTCAATTTCCAAATTGGTTATGAATCAAATCACAAGGTAACTATTTATGGGGTTGTCTAATCATCTACTTCTTTTGAATTCTATAGATGAAAACAATTACATGGAGAATAAAGATGAACAAAACCTCATGTAGAATAAGGATGAATAAAACTTCTTACTCCTATCACATATCGTTTACGCACATGTTATATAAGTCAAACAATGCTTTTTGCCCTGCAAAGTCATACTGGTAAGTCCCTCATTTCACAGGTAACTTTTTTTCCTTCCAGGAATTCTGTTTGGATTTTGACATCATTATAAGAACTATAATGTGAAGTTATTTCTCACAGGTTTGCACTAAATGCTAGTGGACCAGTAAAGTTTACAAACTTGTACTGATCCATCCCTCAGGCATCCCATAAGGGTCTGTGCCACTTCTGCAAGACCTTTGGGTTCCGTGGGGCTCTTGATCAGCACTGCAGGTTTGTAATTAGCAATAAGCACACCTCAGCTGGGATTCAGACCCAGGTGTAGAAACACAATGTGAAGGCTCTACAACAGGCAGCACAGCACTGGGTCAATGGACCAATGTCTTCTGTGCAGTATAGGCAATGCTGGTTGGGCACTCCGTGGACCAGGTCTGCTGGCTCTTCATTGCCTGCAGTGTGGGGCGGCTGACGAAAAATGATAGACAGCCAGAGCAGTTTCTACACACTTTCTGTAGTGGTTTCTGTATCTGTTACTGGTACTTCATTGTTTCAAAACAGACCTCTGATGTTTGACATTTGGCAGCCCCTTCACAACGTAATTCTGAGTCAATTTTTTGTTTCAGGGAGCGTGGTAGTCACCACTCAGACTTTTCTCCTGAATGGCCAGTAGGGGGCTGTGTTTTGTGTTTTGGATTGTGCTGAGCACAGTGACGAAAAGAGAAATATTTTGTTACTGCTGAACTTACACAGAGTCAAGGCCTTTTCTGTTTTTAGTACTTCCATGCTGGCAAGGCCAGTTGGAGGTGCCATAGGAGTTTGGGAGGAGACACAGCTGGGACAGGTGACCTCAACTGACCAAAGGGATATTCCAGACCATATAACATCATGCCTAGTATATAAAATGAGGGAAGGAAGAAGGAAGGGAGACACAGAGTGATGGTATATGCCTTCTCAAGTCACTGCTATGTGTGATGGGACCCTGCTGCTCTGGGGATGGCTGAACATCTGCCTGCCCATGGGAAGCTGTGATTGTTTTGTTTTGCTTCCACTATTAAACTGTCTTTAGATCAACCCACGAGTTTTCTGCCTTTTACCCTCTGATTCTCTCTCCAATCCTGCTGGTGGAGAAGTGAGTGAGTGGCTTGGCTGCTGGCTGAGCTGAAAGCATGACAGTGAGAGGCTTGCAACTCCATTAAAAAAAATAGCTTCTTAAAATGATCCATTTCTCTGATATAGGTTTGGCAAGAAAAAAAAACAGGTTTTGAATAAGCTACCAAGGGTGTAACATCCTACTTAGAAACAGCAGTAGAGTCTGGTAACAATCTACATAAATTTATAAGCTTTCCAGTGGAACATTTATTATTCCACAGACAAAATAAAATGTATCTGTTTAACCATCTAATAATAAAATTGTACAAAACAAATCAAATGGAAGTATGTATTCTCTTAATGCCAGAACAGCTGTTGAGTTGTGCATGGTGTTCACCTCCCTAGTGTTCCTTTCAGTCTTTTGAAATTTTTAATTTAGTTCTTCCCCCGCCCAGTCATGGACACTCTTGATGGACACTCTTGTAAGTGCAGGGAAACAGAACAAAGGTAAAAAGACATTCATAACCATAATTCCACCCTTCTAGTCTACAATTGTGGGTAGTGAATCAAATAATCTATATAAAATTGCTAGACATTCTTTAGTATTTCTATGGAAACATAAACATGAGAACTCAAGGTATTATTTCAGAATGGGTGCTACTAACTGCTACAAACCTGTTGGTGTTATGAGCACCATGCTCTAACCAGCTGAGCTAATCTCAGGGCTAAAAAGAGTAGGCTTGGCAAGCCTTGCTCATGTATGGAAATGTGCATTTGCTTTTGTCTTCTATACAGTACTGGGTCTCCACATTCAGTGTAAAATCTGCCATAAATCCCAAGCATTTTAATGCATCATATATTATTATCATACCATATTTGTAGCCTAAGTTGAGTGCTCACTGCTTTGCTTATAAATCTTGTTTGTTTTTCTTTGAGAATATGAAGGAAAAAAATCATCTCCTCTTAATAACATTTTGATGTCTTGGAGAAGAATTCCCTTAAGTCAGATAATCTGTTTCCTGAGCAGTGTTTTGTCTGGAATACAAAGTGGACATTTAGGCATCTTGGCTTTGGTTTTGAAAACACAGGCTATGGCAATTTATGTTCTGTGGGCATCCACCGACAGGAGAGGATTGGGTTGACAGGTCCTTAGCTCATTCTGCTGTAAAAAGAAGCTGCATTTTTTTGATTAATTTGGTTTCCTAAGCGTGGCAATTTCCCTGCCTTATCTCTCTGGTACAGTCCAGATCAGACTGTACTACAGTTCTACCCTCTACTAGCATCTTGAAATAAAAGACAATAAAGAAACAAGACCAGAAGGTGATCACAAAACTATGACTGAGGATTTTCTGTAGATGTTGACTTTTAATGACCTCCTAATCACATGGTGTGTGTGCTTAAAGGCATTTGACATGCTTCTCTATGAAGGAAGTTTCTTTCATTAAAATGAAACATAAACAAGGCCTGAACCACTATTGCACAATTTGATTAATTTCAGTATAGAACACATAAAGTTCATGGGTCCAATTCCTTGAAACTATAAAGGATATATAAATGAACCATAGAAATTAAATCTAGCACAATTAATTGAAATAATGTCAATTTTTCCATTATGCTGAATCTTTAAAAAGGGCTAAAAGGCTTTTCACAGTCAAGACTGAGGAGTCCTTATTTAAACTCAGTTTACACTTCTTCACTGCTTCTGGATTAAGTCATTAGATGTCTTAAGTGAATATGCATATCTGCCAGAGATACAGTTCAGAGAAGGTCATTCAATATCTTGGTTCCTTAGCTCAAATAGAAAAGCCAGTGCTTTTGTTTTTCTACCATTTGTTTATCTGGTCTGCCCGTGGGCTCCCTGAAGACGAAAACTGACTCTTATCACATCCTTGCACAATACCTTAAAGAAAAGGGGGTTGAGCTTTATCCTTCAAGACCTTGAATATAACATGATATAATCAATAGCTAGGATTGTGTAGTAGTGTCACTGTAGGAGTTACTGTAACTCCTTCTGAAAATGAAAATATACTCTATATACACAAAAAGTTCTGTTTCGGAGTACTTGGCAATTCTGCTAAATGTGTTTTCCAGTTTTAACAAAAGGAATATTGTAGATACCATGCTTTTGAAAGCAGCAGTTTTAACTTTCTTTGAACTAGCTTTCTGTAATATTCTTATCAGCTCTGTGCCAAACACACTAGTTAATATCAAAGATAATCAGCTGAAGCAACCCCTGCTGTCTTTATGTAGAAGCAAGTTGCAGTTTTTCACTGTTCTGATTTTTGGATGAATAACTTCTTATTCCTTTTATCCTCTGAGGTACTTTGAACACTATGCAAACATATAAAGACCTTGGTCTGACACATTTACTGTAAGTCTTTTTCTTATAAAGGATGGGCATAGGAGAATGCATCCACAGCTCAGCATTCATCTCAATACTCAGCAACAAAGATATGCCTTACTTCAAACACTGCTAAATTTTTTTCTTAAAAAAAATTAAATAGACAAGGAGTTGTTTATGAACAATAATGGAAATAATGGTGACTATCTTCCTATGATGTGGGGTCATGCTGTTGCAATCACTGAATGTCTATTAGGGTGCAGAGTCTCAGGGGTGATTTTCCAGTAGCTGGGTCATTTGTAGCTAGGCACAAATGGATGGATATTCAGACACCGAATCAAGAGGAAGTTTATACTGCAGCCTTTCTCTGTGTTGGCAGTGATAGGCCCATCTTTTCCTTTCCAGCCTGCTGAGGCCTGTAATATCTCTGAGAATGCTAGGCCAGACTCAAATGTGATTGAAATTGCAGTACTGATAGAGGTTTGCAGTAGAGGATGGGTGGAAATTCCTACCCACATATACCATGAGATTGCATAATCCTCAATGCTTAGGCAAACAGAGTAAATGTTAAAGAATTAGCCTGTGTCCTGGTAGCTCTTCTGGCTAATATGGTTGAGCCAAAGGAGCTCAAGGAGGAGCACCAAATCCAATTTCCATCGGCCAGTTCAGCAGATAACCAGGTACCTCCCATGGTCAGTTTCAGGCATCAGCTGAAATCCCAGCCCTTGGCCTATGCTCCAGGTTTAAAGTGAATTGCTGTAGCCAGGCCAACACAGTGCCCTCCTGGTAGAAGCAGAGCTTTGCTGCTCAACCTCCAGCTTCTGAGATGCTGTAAAATGCCTGAGTGAACCCATCATTTGTATAAATAAATTTGTATAAACGATGTGATGACAATCTGGCCTCACAGCACTTCTGAAGCAAGTACAAGTAAAGCCCATTCAAAAAATAACCCCAAACAAACAGAACAAAACACTTTCATTCCACTCCTCTTCCTAAGAAATGGAATGGCTTCCCAGCTCAGATTTCCAAAAAGAATGTGCTGTAAGGGACAGTCATTCTTTGGCTTCCACATGGTCTGACTACTACAGAGTGACAACTTGAAGAACTTACACCAGTTTAACCATGTCACTGTAATACTGAATACACACACTATCAGTGCAAATTGCAGTGTCCCTTGCATTTCACAAAAGGTTTATAAATGATACACTGTCAATCAGTAATCAATTGTGCATTTTCAATTCCTAATTCATTATCTCTGTAATGGAACAAAATTGTACAAAGCATTTGTTTTTATGAGGCAAAGACCATCAAATATGGTGCACGAGGACTTTGAAAATTATCAGAAAGAACGAAGCCTGTGACTTTAACAAAAACTTTGCAAAAGAATGTGAGCACATGCTGGCCCAAATTTATTCTGCTTTTCACACCTGTTTTAAATGCTTTCACACGGAACTTCTTACTGAACACGTAAAACCCAAAATCCAAACTGTTACCATCTACTAAGACTATGTTTATCAAAAATGAAATAAAATTTAACTGTAAGAATAACACATCAGGCCTGTTAAAAGATTCCCCTTTTACATATCCCACAGCATAATTACAAACACTGATGACATGACAGGAAATGATCACCTCTATTCTCAAATGATTCCCAAAGTATTGATTTTAAGCTACACACAGGTCCTATCTAGGAAACCCTAAAAAGATTAACTGCTAAATTCTTTTGATTACAAGGTAACGTCTGTTGATTTTTAAAATGTTTGTCTACAAGACATAAATATTATCAGGAAACCAGAAGTCTCTGAGACAGCTGTTTACACTGTTAGAAAAAACCAAAAACAACTGTGGAGTGGCTGATATCTTTGCAAAGGCAGTATACAAAGGGGAATAGTTTTAGACTAAGATCATTAAAAAAAAGGATAGGAGGTGAAACAGTCATCCAAGAAGCCTTATATTGTGGATCTTTTGAAACAATCTCTGAGCTTCTCCAGTGGATTATGAATATTTGTATGAAAACAAACCCTGTTATATGAGATGATATTTCCTTACATGTGTCTCCCACTGTCAGCCCTACCAGCCTGCCCTAGCCTGCTTTTCAGAAAGTAGAGTCAGACATTGATCATGCTGCGAAAGAGGGTGTCACCTGAAAGAAGCATCTTTATAACGTGCTTCCATGATCCTTATAGTTTTTCATAATAAAAATAAAAAAAATAGGTTCTATCACTGAATATGAAGATCTGTCAATATAACCATCCATACTAGCCAGTTGCTTTAAAAGGAACTCCTTTTTCTCCAGAAGTCATGGATAAAATGAAAATCGCTGGCTGAGGCTAAAGTAGGGAATTATTTCTCAGTGGTGGCTTGGGTACAGAACAAGTTACTTTATCCCTTTCAACAGTGGACCTCCTACTGCCAGCTTATTACAGAACCTGTTTGTGATATTAGAGCAGTAAGAGACTCTTGATCTTAGCATCATGATCCTCTGAGGTACAAAAAGATCTAGTTTTGAAAACTACAGTACAAAATATCATTACTTGTTAGTTATAATCCTTTTTGTTTCCTAAATAGCTGGAAAGCACATGAAAAACAGTGCCAATACACTGTAAAGAATCGCTAAACAGCATTTCCCTTAAAAAGAGTAGCTTTTATGGCTTTTAAGGGCCATATGGCACTGTGGGATGTTACAACAATACATAGGCATCTTCTTGTAGAAGAGATGTGGGAAATGGTTGTAGACTTGATAGCTCTTGAATAACGCAGTGTGCAGCCAGTGCAACCTTTACACACTGCTCTCCCACAAGCTCCCAGCAAAAATGCATTATGATGTGGCCTCATGTTATAGAATATATCCACACAGACTGATAAGAAGAGGCACCATCTCCATAAGAATGGCAACAAGCACAACTGCATTAAATAAAGGAGTCTCCCCGAGCCACTGGAGGAAAAGATTACACAGGTGCCATTTGCTGGTACTGTTGTTATTCTGCTTGTACCTCCTAAGAGATGTGAGATGAGCCCTTTGTGGGCTTCCCTGCAAAAGGCTTCCTGAGCTCTGAGACCCCTGGGAGGACAGTGCTGCATGCATTGCTGTGGCTGGAGGGCCAGCTGGGAGCCCCAGTCAGCCCAGTACATGGGTTCATAATTTTAAGCTATGTTTGACACATTAGCCTTATTGCAAAAGTCCTCCTTGAAGGAACAAGGAGGTCAAAAAAGCAAAGACCTGAAATTCAGAGAACCCCATCAGTGTGAAATCCCTTTCCTCTGTAAGTTTCCATGTACTGCTCTACTCTTACTCTACCTCCTCCTATGCTTCCCCTTCCCACCACCAGGTTCCCCAACCCATCTCTGATATAGTCAAACCCAGCTGTTCACAAAAGATGGCAAAAGAAAACTCAAGTATCAGAAATGGGATCATTGCCTCCTGAAGTCTTGCAGTCCCTAATAACAAAATATAGTCTTCAGTCCAGAGGTATGGTGTTTTATATCCTGTCTCCTTATTTTTCTTGTCTAATTGGTCCTTTTGGCTTATAGAATATTTTTATATTTTCAGAAGGGTGGTGAAGAATGAATGAAGGAGGAAAAAGGGTGGTGAAGAATGAATGGAGGAGGAAAAAAGCTTATGGACAGAACTGTTAAAATGGCAATTACCAGAAAATCATAAAAATTAGAGGACTGAAAGTTTCTTAAATGGGAAGCTAAATTCTGTAGAAAAGGCACCTTAAGATGGACAGAAATTCAAGTTCAGGAACAAGACAGACAACCTGGAAGTGTAACTGAAAACAGGCTTTGAAATGTGGCATTCACTGGTACTCCATCTATAAATATATACACTCTATCTATGCAGATACATACACATGCACATGAGGCTATACAGAAGTTTTTAAGTGTGTGTTTTAAACTCAGACACTGATCAGTCAGCAATAAATTTTCAATTTATGGTTAAAAAATCCCCAAACCTGATTAGAAAAGACAGCTGTGCCTGAGCTGAAAATAAAGGATACATAAGCCTTCTTTAAGACCAAGCAGACTTCCCTGTGAATAGAGACTTAGAGAAGGCTTCCAGGGAATTAACGGTTATCTTTAGCATTTCAATTATAATTTTGGATTGTAAAAGATATATTTGGCAATGATCAGGACTGGCAGTCAGGCTAGTAATTTGATATGCATTAAAAAGTGAGGTGATAAAAGGAAAGCTCTGTTGTCAAATGTTACAGAAATCTTCATGTATTGCAGATTATCATATAATTCACAACTGTATTTTCTATTTATACTCCTTCAAGCCCTTCACGGAATGAGAAATTATTTTAAGCTGGATGTAGCTGTTGAAAGCAAAGAAAATCCTTCCTTGTCAACATAGGATTTATGCAAACATTTTCAACCTGATCCTTAGGTCCTGCAGGCTCAAGATATTATTAGTACTTTCAAGAATCATGAGAAGAATTTCCCTATGTAAAAGAAAGTACAACCTTGTGAATGACAAGTAATTTATGGAGTATTCATATTATGATAGCGAAGTCTGGGGGTATTTTTATGTACAGCACTGTTCTTGCAAAATATATCCTTTGCTACATAAGTTACCTCTAATTATAAAAACCGTTTTGCCAGGTCAAAATAAGTATAGCTGTCCTAAAATCTGTAAAGATACATATAAGCTGTTCCTCCACTTAACAGAATGGTACAGTTAAAGACAATTATGCAAAATTAAATAAATAATTATTGTGCTTTTCAGTGTCCCAGTCACACAAATTTTTAGGCTTTTGAACAGTGTTTTAGTTGCTTTAAGTGATACACATCTTGAAAACAAAAATGAAATAGTGATGCAATTTTAATTGAGCAATTAAAATAATTTTTCATGGTTTCTAAATGGATTAGCTCTAAAATTACTTGTCTACTGAAAAAAACACTTTTTCAGAGCTGTTACCCAATATCACATTTCCAGACAATGCTTCCTTTGTCAGCTTGTCCTGATTCTCATTCTACTACAAATGCCTACTGAACACAATTGCCTTTTGAACTCACTCACTGAAAAGGATTTATCCTTCTCTTTAGTAAACTTCAAAAAGTAAACTTCAAAACCCTTCCTTTAGTAAATCTGCAGCAGAAGTCCTGTTATAGATAAATACATTTAGCTCCAGTACACAATGCAACACTTGGGATATTTGAAATTAAGAACACATTCCGTATTTTGTGCCTTATCCTTAAGTCCATTTATAACACAATAAAATATGGTATCATTAGGAATTTATTGCAGCTCAGACCTACTAATGCTTGGAAGAATATGGCTGAAACTCAGACCTGGAGAAATGGGTAAAAATGGTAAGCAATTACTTCAGTTCATTTTCTACAACACATTTCTTCTAGAACAAGGTTTTTTTCCCTAAATTACCTTAGCAAAAGTTTGATTTCTGTGCTTAAAGAAAATATTTACTATGATGTTCACCTATAGATTTACTTTTTCAAAGGAAAAATATGGAAGTTTTCTATCCCTGATTTGCAGCACAGTGGCCAAACTCTTCTGTAGTCTGTAGTGCCAACAGGAAGAAAGAAACTAGAAACTGAAATTTTGAATTTTCAGTGGTTCTGATATGAAAGAAAGCCTTAAAAAAATTCTGAAAACTGGAAAACTGCTCCCTGCCAATGTATTAGAAGCTCCATTGTATACTGTTTCAGCTGCTGTGAGGAACACAGAGGTAGGGCAGCAAAATAAACATTATAGAAATGTATTATTATTTCAGGCATATTCTCTTATAAATGCTCCTACTTTTATAGTTTAAACTTCATGTACTCTTAAACAAACTCTATGGTACTTTGAAACATGTCTCTAAAAACCTGTCCTAGGTGTATAAGTCTTTGCTTTCAATGTTGTCGTTGGTCTTTCAGAAGAAACCAGTTACTGTCATTCGAATACAAACATATTAAGAAAAAAAATACCTCCCAGGTTAGTAGTTTCAACAAATTATTTATCTGATGATTATTTTAGTTATGTTTGTGTCCCTTTTCTATTTTGATAGTGAAGTGTCTGGAACAGAAACTACATTTATTTTGCATTAAAAAGATATTAATGTAATGAGTGATTGACTGACATATGAGCCCCTTTGCATTATCAAGATATAAACTGAATGAAAACCACTAAGTCAGTAACAGGACTCCAGATAATGCTGTTCCTGTTTGAAAACAGAGAAAGAAGCAGCTTCACAAAAATTGGTCCTTACAGTGTAATGTGGTGATTATGCCAATGCTACATATTATCAATGGAGAGAGCAACTTGGTCTTCCCCCTCTATTCTGCCCTCTTTTGCAGAAACTCCCCTATCTTATTGAAGTATCTTTGAGCTTTTTGGCTGTCTATTAAATTTACTGAAACTGTCCAAGAGGTCCAAAAGTTGCTGGCTGGATTACTGACAGAGGGACACAGCAGGATTTCCTCAGGAAGTCAGGCTAATCAGATTGTTTAAAAGGAATCCAAAATGAATCAGATTTTATTTTCAATTTGCCTTATATGAAACTAAATCAAATGGTTACAGAATTAAGTCTTTTTCACCCTTTATGATTTTACTGTCCTCTCTTCTTTCATAGAAATAGTTTCCATTTCCCTTCTGAGACTACTTTTTTCTCAAGTTGTCAACTTGGCAACTATTTGAACTAATCCTTTAAAAATCACACCTAAGATACTTATTTTCCTATATAAATACGTGAAACATTAAAATGTAGTTTCAATATGTATTTTTGCTGCTTGTTTATGTTTTACTGTAAAAGTTCCAGATGCAAAATTTCTTTTGGGCTGGAACACTGACTTTCTTGTCATAAAATGACAAACTATGGTTCAGTATATGCTGACTTTAGTTATTTTAGCTATAAGATTAATTTTCAGGTAGCTTAATCATAAAAGGATTTACCAAAATATGGAAAAAGTGTCTTCAGCAATGTTACATTGGTATTTGTAGTTCAATGAACACTGCTCTTATAAACCTCCTGTGTTACAACCTTAATTACCTAATGGACAACATTGCCAAGTGTTTCAGATTGTTTTAATTAAATTGAGTACAGGGGCACTTCCTTTTCACCTACTCTGTCATTATTTAGCCAAAGTAAACACACTTAATGCTGTCAGATTTCCATTATAAATTCATTCCTTCAGCTTTACAATTTTATTTGTACAGTTCTCTGAATTTCCTTTAAATTCTTTAAATATTTCCACTTTGCTTTTTCCAGAACTAAATTTCATTTTCTGAGCATGACCCTGTGAGCACAATAAAGACAGAAATTCTTTTTCATTAGTGATGCAATATCTGAGCCCTAATTGTAATTTTAATTACTATCACAGCCTTTTAATTGTCTTCAACACTGTAATTTTTAATTTCTCAGTGCTCCTCAGTATTAACAGAATTTTAGTCCATTTCCCACCCCACTGCCAGTGTTCAGTATGCTTTTTTCCCTTCTTTTTAAATTTTTTTCCTTTTCTTTCTTTCTTCTTTTTTTTCCCCATAGAGAGATAGAAGCAAATGAGAAGGGACTTACAGCTGCAACTTACCAAGAGTTCGGAAAGGTCTTTGGTTTGGTGTATGGGAAAAGAAGCCAGGTTTCAAAGCATTTGTGATCAAAATGTCAAAATACTCTTCAAAATCATTCCTAGAAAGTAAAGTAAACATAATTAGCTAAACTAAAAAATTAGTTAAAATGTCTTGAAATATTATTTTAAGACTAAAGAAAATATCAGAGTATTTCTTTAAGGCACTTGCTTCTGCCACTTTTTTTCCAATGCTTGTTCAATGTCACTATTATTATTCTTTTCCTGAGGTTGTCAAAAGAGACTCAAGCTCAGAGTGTTTGAGTGAGTCATCTGTGGGAACACTCATTATTTGTAAAAAGATGTTCCCTGATCTCAGGAGAACATGTAAGAGATGACATATTTTCAATCTGAGATGGCAACATGTGCATAGACATGGACAGAAAGTTGTAAATGAGGGATTTTCTTTTCAAAGAAGAATACCTGAGGTGATGAGGTAGGAAGTAACTAAAGGCACTTAAATACAAGTGCTTATATTGTTGGTATCCATACTGAAGGTATACACAGGCCTAAGATGCTCTTGGCAGACAAAAGAGATCTAATCTAATGAAAATTAGAGTGTAATTTCACATATTCCAAAATTGAAGCACCATTTTGATAGCTGAACTCCCTCTTCAGACTCCATCAGCTGCTCTCACTACATCCCTGCTGGTTACAGGGAGGCTGGAAACATGACTGCAAATAAACAGCCACCAGCTTCAAGTCTTCATCTGCCAGCTGAATCCCGCAATTAAATTCAGATTTTTGAAGATCATTACGTCCATATACAGATTGTTATCTGAGCTGTGGAAATCCCATAAGTTTAAATGGGTTTGAACGTCTCTGCATGGTATATAAGAAAACATTCCTCATCTATGATGTACTTTATTTTATTAGAAATATTTCATTGCTTAGGTGACTTCATTGCCTACAGCATCCAAAAAATGATGGATACTCTTGCATGGAACAAAGAAATCACAGATGGCAAGTCCAGGATGGACAGAAGCACTGAAATGCTATCAACAGTAGAGGAAGCTTGCTGCAAGTAAACCAGTTAACTATATTACTTTCAAATAATTCATGATCTTCCATGGGACTGAGACATCTTGTCAAAAACTAAATGCTCTCCCTATGAGAGACAGCTTTTGGGTTGTGCTCAAAATTACATTCCAGCCCTAAAATAAAAGTTTTTTAAAGTTCCTTTCTCTAATGAAATTTTACCTTTGTCTAACTTTTCTCCACTTGTGACCCTATGTAAACCTTTGCCTTTTAAAAAGAACCAGTATCCAATATTACAATGGTGTATTTTTAATACATCTTCCATTTTTGAATTTCATACTGTACAATTTTGGGCTTCTCAGTATCATATTGATTAACTGAAAGGAGTAGGAATAGAAATTAATAAAGGACTATGTAAGTGCAATTTGTAAGTCTTGATATCAAGAATAAATTGCCGTGTTGATGTCAAGAATAAAAACCAGTTAGCCTGGTCAAATGAAGTTAAGGGCAGAGATAATTGGTGTGAACCTAAATTATAATCCAGTACAGCAAAAAGCATCACAGGTATGTAGAGTCTTTTTGTCTGATATGAGAGGCATGGAACAAACAAAACCAACAAAAAGTTTAGACTTTCAGGAAAATAACCCCTTTTCACTAAAGTCTAGTGGACAGTGGAGTATGCAGTTCTCCAAAAGCTACTTGGAAGCAGGAATCGCTGGAAAATATGATTGTAACAAATACTGTAGAACATCCTATGCTTTTTGGAAAGAGAGAGTGATGTAGTATCCTTCTAGTAGGATATCCTTTTTGGTGTTTTGAAAGGCAACTGATTGTTTCTCATATCTTGCTTACTGTCTTCCAGCAGAATTTCTACAGCTACCTTGAACAGCTGAACACTATTCACCGAGGAACAGAAAGCCAAAATCATTATATGTGGCCAAGAATTTACTTTTATACCAAATTTTCATTTAGGAAATAACTAGACAGATTTACACAGAAGAGTTAATTCAAAGGCATCCTGCTCATAAAGGAGAATTGTTTTTTGTCAGAAGGCAGATTTGCCCCTCAAACAAGGAAGTATAATGTTCATGCAAAGCAGCGAGAATTGGCACAGTCGATGCTTCATTTTAGCATTTAGTCTAGAGAGTATGAAAGGGTAGTGATACTGGCAGGACTGGTTTTGGAAGGTAGCTCTGTCTTTTACCTTTCCCATGGTTTTCTTAGTGTTGCTGTATTCATTCTGCTGTTCCCTTGGCATATCCTGATAGCCAAGGTAGGCTCATATTGAACTACTTTATTTCTTTGATGAATAATAAATTAATAGTCTCACTCTGTCACCCACCTCACTATTTGCATCACTGATTAATTTCCTTTTCTTCTAGGTGATAGTTCTGTTGCATATCACTGATTTTGACTTGACCAGTCATGTTCTTAACATTATGCTAAATACAGCTGTTGTGATCAGCAACTACAATCTCAACCAGTGGCCAAGTGCAACGAACTGCCTGTTTTATCTTTTCTGCTGTGATGAAGCCCATTTCTCATGCACAGCCATCTTTCGGAAACCACTAATGGGAAAAAGTATTGGTAAGATTCTCCTGCAGATTTACTGCTAGGAGATGCAAAAGTACTACTAGTTGCATTCACTGCTGGAGAAGCAAGAAAGGAAGTGGCTCAAATAAGACAATCTAGCAAACGTTTACAATAAAATTAGGAATCAGATGGTGTATCGGATATTGGCCTGGAAGATAATTCCCTGGCATCTTCAATCCTATCATGATGCCTCAAAAAGGATGCAGGTTATAAGTGTGCTATGAGTCAGATACAGCTCACAGATGGACTACTTTTCTCAAGTACCATGTAATACTCTACCAGAGAGGGGCCCAGCAGAAAACTTGGAACGAAATGATTCACCATACATAAACAAAACTCAAATTAGCTTCCAATAAGTCAGGCTTATCTCCAGTTGCTGTTCAGCAGATATAACTTGAAATGGACTTTGCACTTACCCAAGAACATGTTCACACAGAAGCCTGCAGTAGTCACTGTGAGAACTGGTAATTAACAGCAGAATCTTCCCAGCATTCTTCAGTTGTTTCAGCCACTTTTTTACAGACTCAGGACATCTTCGTAAATATTTGTCTGGATGATTTTTCACTTCTGGGAAATACATCCCACAGTCTTCTAAAAAAATTAAACCATAATTATGTTATCCAGTCCTGCTCACAAACCACTTAATCCACACAACAAATATCCTTTTATGTGCAAACAACACAATTAAAATAAAGCAAAGCAAAGTTTAAATTTTTCTCTGGGCTGTAACATAATATGACCAAAACCCCCAATCAAACCAAGAGGATTCACTGTAGCAAAAATAAGTTTGCATGACTTTTCTTTTTTATTGTGGTATTTTCATAATTATTTTGTTTGATGTTCTTTGCCTCATAATAGTTAATAGCAAAGAAATTTCAGATTATAGTTTCATGCAGGAAATAATTATTTCTTTTTGCCTTTGCTCAATTTTTGGATACTCAGTTTGTGATTGTAAAATGAGCTAAATGTTTAGAAAGTAGTAAGGGCCTAAAATTCCAAACAACACCTGTTCACTTACTTCTGACACTTTACATTAGCATTGACTGAGCAGTAACACCCGTTTTATTATTTTTGCATTTTTTCTCAAGTAGCACTTCATCTATGAAAAGTTGATAAACTGGCAAAGACTCGTCAAATTCCAAATACTCCTAGTATTTGGAATACGAGGAGCAGATACAAAAACCTGCCCTGTTCCAATTTGAGCTTCAATAATGTTCTTTTTGCCAAATAAAACAGCAATAGAATTTTGCAAATACACTTGGAATGTATGATTTTTAAAAGTGTGCAACAACACTAACTTGGCAGTAAAAGTTACCTATTCATTAAAGTCACCAATAAATATTCATCTTGTTATAACTCATAGCTGCTTTACCAAGATGTCAAATTAACATTAAATTTCCCTACATATTTCCCCTGTGCTCAAACCCTCTGTAACAAAACTGTCAAGTTAGTTAAAGGTTTAAAAAGAAATATAATAATTGTAGAGACAGAAATGATACCAAGTATTTGGCTCTCAGTCTGTGTTATAGTATAATGAACATCATCATAGATTATTTTTCTTCCAGCACTTGTTCTATATGCAACTGTCTGTGGTCAACTTTGCTGAATGATTTAATAAATCCCAGACATTACTTAGCCTTCTGGTATGTGAGTAATGCTGTTCCCAATTTGAAAAAATATGATTTAAACCACTTGAACTTTAGCTATTTAATGGAAGAGAACATGCCCATTTGAAACAGTAGTATCAAAGAAAGACTGAAAGATGCTGGGTGCTAAACATAACACCACTCCATACACTACACACTCAAACATCTACAGATGGCAGGGAACAAAAGTCTTTCAAAAGAAGTTTCAAATTGGCTGTTATCCCTGGAACCAGACAGAAAGGAAAATGTATTATTCTGTACTACAGCTTGAAAGATATCTTCTAAAAAAGTGGACTGCTATATCTGAGGACAGTCTCAAACAAAAACTCCCAGCTCACAACCAGGCCGCTCTTCCAGTTCTTTGCTGTATTAAGGTCAGGCTGTGTAAGTGTCTCCCAGGGGAATGTGAGCCTGTTCTGCAGATGGCATTATGGGATGCCATGACATTTGCCTTGAGAGCTAGCCAAGAACAATGATATTTTTAATTAAACAAAGCAGATTTATGAAAGGTTTCCTGTAGTGTTTTTCCTCCTTCTTTCCTGAGGCATGAATATTGTTTGGGATAAGCAACAGAGTTTCTAGGAGCAGAAACTGCATTTTTTTCCTCCATATTATAACTAGCAATAATATTTCATACGTTACACTACAGCAATTTTTTTTTTTTTTGGTGTTTTGGAAAGTGCACAACATTAGATGAGAAGGAGAGGGGACGGACAAACAAAACAGGCCTGGGATTAGCTCCCATAGGTTCAAACAGTTAAAATAAAGATGGCAAAGTTCATTTATATAACCAGTGACCTATCACTCTTATCACTCTCAGACAAAAAGATCTGTTTTACTCCTGATCATTCTTTGTTTTTCTATTCTTTGAAATGCTTTCCACTCTCTGAGACCATTATTTGATATGCAATTTAAAGCCTTTGAGTTAATCAAAACTGTCTTATTTTTCCATAATCCGTACAGTATCTTCTACATGACAAATCTGTTATATTTGGCCTTTGAGTTACATCTGGAAAAGGTCAACAACTCTGGGTTCAACACATGAGCTGAAAGAGAGTCTTATTCTAGCTCTCTATCTAGACCCTGAAGCCCAGCTGTCAATTGCAGACAAGCAATGAATCAGTTCTTGACACTGGGATCTGAAATTTGCCTCTGGGCTGTTTGCCATATCAGGCAGAGGCAGCTCAGAAGAACCTCATTAAAGCATACTCTACTGTAATTAGGCCAGCACGGCCCAGGAAAGCAGAGTTTGCCTTAATTCCTAACATACTATTGCATCTGGTGAAGACAGTTTGGTAGAATACAAACTCATACCTGTAAATGAGTTTAACCACCAAAGCTTGCAAGATTTGATTGAAAGCCAAATAAAAAAAAAGCCAAAAAACTTGCTCATTAACTCAGAGCAGGAGCCAATTTGGAGGAATATAGCAGAGCCACAGGCACCTTGTTGGCAGAAAGAATTGTGGAAGCTTTAACATGTGATGGAGAAATAGCATTGTGTCAAGCCTTCAAAATCAAATGGAATGATTTTCTAATGACAAATGAAGTCTTCATTCCCACTATGGCATTCATTTCTCTATGTTTTTCTAAAGCAAACAAACAATAAAAATGAGAAGAAAACTCTATTAAGGAAAGCACAAGTGAGAAATCAGAAAATAAATAATTTTATCAGAGTCAACAAAGGAAAGCAAAAATGAGTTAACAGAAACAAGTGATTATGCCATAATAACTGTCATACAGCTCCATTCTTGAAAAACAAAGAAATAATTAATCAGAGTAATACTGTTCTGGAGAAATAAGAAATTTCTCTAGCCTGTAAAACCTCCCTGATAATGCTTATGGGCTATCCAAATCGGAAAATAGTCTTAAAAATGGAAATATCAGCAAACTTTAGGAAAGTTTTGTTGGTCCACAAATTCAGTATATTGAAGTGGGGGATTTGCAGTCACTGCCAGATCCAACTGATAGTTTATTATCTGTACACTGCCTAAAATAAAATCTCTAATTTTTTTTTCTCTCTGTTTTATGAATATCACTTAACATACAGCTATATAGACATTGATATTATTACATTGATGTATTAATACACACCCATAAATCAGTGAAAGCAAAACATTTCACAAAACAACTGTCTCAACTTTCACCTCAAATTCTCTGTTGTTTTCAGTTACTTTCAAGCATACCAAAACCTTCATTAGTAACCTCTGTCTCTTTGACAGTGAGAACACTTACACAAAATACAAAGAAGTATTTCATAGAAGAAAATTGAAACAAGGAGACTGTTATCAACACAACAATAAACATATTTACCTCCTGTGATTTCATGAGAAAATTTAATGATGTGGAGCAGGAAAGTGAATATCAAAGCATTTTATCAAAACATTGGAATGTATCATGTATATTTTACCATGGAACAAATGCAATTTTTTTTGATGCTCATTCTTGTTAATTAACAACTTGGAGTTTATCTTAAATCTCTGAATGACTAGAATAGCAAATTGGCAACTACCCTCTGTAGGGATTTATAATAATCGTCCAAATACACTTTTGGAAAAAATTATTGCCTCTGCAGGCCACCAAGTATCCCTTCAGAAAAAAAATACATACTTTTTAAGATGAAGATAGAAATAGAAATAATTAAAAAGAATTGTCTAGAACCACCACATATCAAGGTCATGCCAGAACCTCTTATCACACCAACACCCTGGTGTATTTTCAAAGCAGTATCATTTCCTCTATCTATATCATCAGAGGCGCCCTTTAAGTGCAATTTGAAGTTTGTTTTTCCTTTCTCTGATATTTTAATCTGAAATTTAATCTGAATTTTAATCTGACATTTATCTGACATTGTCTTGACTTTGAGTTTAACTGTGTGTAACAGAGTTGTGTAACAAGTGTGATGGGAATTATGTAGCTGGAAATGCTGGAAATGCAGAACCCCAGACCATACTCAGAGAGGGGCTGTACAATGCTGGTCATGTCTTCCAGCGCAGATAATAATCCAGTCTTTAAGACAATGGCCTCCTCTACTACAGTCACAAAATTACTTTATTGAAGTATGCAGTTTGGTATTCTAATACAATACCCGTATTTGTGGAAAAAAAAAAAAAAATCATGGATTTCTCTTGTGCTCTGCATTACACTGCTTCTCCCTGGCAGGGTCAGTTCACACTCACTGGCTCTCCTTTGGAGTCAATGTCTGTAAATCTGCACTGCAGTTTTCATCCCTTAACTGCTATTTGGATTATAAAGTGGGCAAATGTTCAAGAAGCACCTTTCTGGAAAGGTTTTAGTCCAGAACTAAAACACAGCAAAAGTGAATTTCTTAGTATTGTCACTGCTTCTAAGGGGCACCTACTTGATTAAATTAAAAATAATTTATCTGCTATTTATACAATTTAGCTAAGCAGAGAAGTATGAGGCTAAAAAATCTCTAGAATTCAGCCAAGAAAAATAAACTTTATACTGCCAATTTGTAGCTTGTATTTAGTGGCTTTAACAACTAACGATCTCTTACAATGAAAGTAGTATTTGAGAATGTGACTTTTCTCTCTTTTAAATTCAGTATGATAGCTTAGCTATTTATACCTGTAGTCAAATTCTCTGCAGCTCTGCCATGAGAAAGAACTTATAGTTTTTCCCTTTGTCTTAATGCTGGTTTGCAGGTAACAGTTATTAATTTGATTAACAGAGTGGAGCTGCAATAAATGTTACAATCAGCAATGATACAGACAACTATATTCATTGTACATTCCTATCCACTGTAGCCTTATAGCACTTCAGGTTTTTAGAGTGAACAGGGATACTTCTTTGACCATTTTTGCTGCCTTCTTCTCCTATCTAAATAAAATAATCTAACAAATATAATGAGCATCCAACAGAAACACAAGAAAAGTATCTTCATCACAGAGGATTCTGCAAAAGAAACTGAATTTCATCTAATGAGAGCAAGTAAAGGAGAAAGGGGGTGATGGTTAAAATTACATCAGGCAAGTTGTCTTTTACTGTCTTTCATCTAAGCTGAAGTGTGTGTTCTGGTAGGAGCAGCAGAAGCAAAATGAGAGACAGAGGGAAGGAAATGTTAACATAAAGCAAGATAAGAAGAAGGGTGACACAGGAATTACTGGACAAAATATGATTACATTCTGGAGGTCTGGGATGAGGCAGATATGAGGAACAGGGAACAGCAGGAAGAAATAAATTATCTTCTCCTTCCCACAGGAGATAAAAACTTTTAAAAACAGAATTAAAGGATGACAGTCCTGGAAGATAGGAGGTTAGTACGAGGCAAATGTCATAAGTTCAAAAATGCAGAGTGACAGATATCAAATATTTTGAGCTTTTTTCTGCAATTGTCTCAATCCTTTAGAAAGACTGAGAAAGTCTTTGGAAAAACTCTGCCATTTCTTAAATTTGTAAATTTTACAAATCTCCCCTGGTCACACTCTTCTGTAATGTCTTATTTTCTGATAGGCTTCTCTGAGTTCTTCTCCCTACTCCATTCCTGTGGTATTTGTTGCTTGCAGTTTTCCACTGCCCATCAGACTGTTCTTGAAGTGTGCATGTGGCATCTGTATGCAATGTTATGTACGAAGGAAAGTAAGTCTGCTTACAGCTCTTGGTCCATCTGTACCCATTTGGAAAGTGTGCAGTTGTAGACCCAGAGGCTGGAATTAACATCATTTGTTGTCAGTGCACAGTGTCTTGGGAGACAAAAAAGGATTATTTCTTGTTTTAAGAAAAAATATTGTTTTTCTTCAATATAAGTATATATGTACCTCTGTTTGTGTAATTGTGTGTACATGTACAAATATAAGAGGTAGATGATGCTTCTGCTTCCAGGAAAAACATTTCTGAGAACTTAAACTTCTCTCTTACTGCAAGAAGTGTCTCAAAGTAGCTGATCCATTCAAAGCTTTGAAAAGAGTTTCATCTGTTCCCCAGAGCTATTTTAATTTGAGATCTCAGAAAGAGGGATTACCTGTAATGTCTTCTTGGTGGAGCAGGACAGCTGAGTAGGATTTTTAGTTTATCAGCAACTGTAGTCTGTGTCATTGTAAGACATCTATCTACTGTATTTTATTTCTTCATTATGCATTTCATTTCTACACCAAGCATAAAAGCACATTTTACACAAGCCAATGGACTCAAGTAACCATCATCAGATTCATAAATAAAATGTTACTTGAATATTTTACTTCCTGCCAAATTAAGACTGCATTAGCACGCTGAACAGATCCCATTTCCCACCTACTTAGCTTCATTCAGTTGAACAAAACAATTTCCTCCTTCCATCCTAAATTGTTTTGCAGTTTTTTTAGGATGTCTTTACCAGGGGATGTATTTTAAAGGTATGTGAATTGACAACATTTTAACAGGTATCTAAGTATGTTAAATTTGTTGAGAAAGCAGGTGTTGAGCACAAATAGTTGTAATGTACATAGAAGAAAAATCTCAAATATACTTCTATGGCAAGTTTGTATGACAAATATGTGTACAAGGATCAGTAACTTCAGCAGTCTAAGTATGGGTGAAGATGGAGATTTCCAGAATTTTTATGGTAATTTCTCACTGATAGGTTGTCTTCCTGTAAACATCAATACGATGGCAATACTCATATGACAAATGTTCCATGTAAATCTTTAAGAGGAAGAAAAAATGTGGGTTGTCTTGCCTTGAGCAATCACTATGCCGCCTTTCAGTCTTTTACTTCCAAGTATACGTAAGTGTGTTGCATGAATCCCATCAGAAGATATTCTTGACAATGGAACAAAGCAGATCTTTCCACCTGCAGATTATTCACTTTAATTGTTCACACAGTGCAGTAGGGAGGATCTGGAGAATCAGACTAATTTAACTGAATGTTTGTCCAGAAAGGATAGTCACCTCTGTATGAGTTTAGTGTTCAGCCCATGGGTTGTGATAGTGTCATCAGAAATGGATTGGTTTCATACAGTTTGATAAATCTGGTCTGTTACACTACAAACTAGCATAGTAAAGCACGGAAGTGAATTATTTTGAGAAATAAATAATTTCCTCTAAAATACAGCAACAGATCCTGTCCTACCTCCAAAGTACATCCTTCCTGCTTTGTAGTACACTGGGAAAACACTGCTATAAATAAATATAAATACATATTGAAATGTATTATATATATGGTATGCATTATATATATGTCTATGATATGTATGATGTATATGATATGCATTATATTGATATGTATATACATATTGATATGAATATTAACATAAAACCAGAAAGAAAAGGAAAAAAACAAGGAAAGAAAGAAATTCTGTCTCCAAGATCTGTGTATATAAAACTGTGGAAGGTCATTCAAACTACCTACATCAAGGCAACTTTGTACAAGTGTCATGTGTCAGCAGTCATGGTGAAGTCAGGCTGCAGACTTTGCCACATACATGTGCTTCTCATAACTTTTTTTATTTGTGTTACCCTTTTCTAAAGGAAGGGATTTGCAAGCTTGGGATGAGATGAGGCAGCGACTGCAGAGTGGGGCTAACTCTGTCTGTGGGAGCAGTTAAATCAGCCATTTGGAGATACCAGTAAGAACAGAAAACATATGAAAATAGCCTGCATTTCTCTTTAAGTGTCCATGGACCTCTGTAAGAAGTAGGAACAGCACTACATGGAAAAGCCACGCCAGGTCTGGCTGTGGTATTGCACTCCTAAGGAGTCTTGACCACTCTGCATCCAGGACACTGCTGATATGGTGGGAGATGAGGCAGAGCTAACAAGCAGGAGGGTGAAGATTAGGAGCAGATAGAATGGAGTTCTTCCAGATATGGTGGGTAATGTCAGGAACTAGTACTTTTTAAGCTTGCTTGAAAAGATTTTGGGGAAAAGTTGCTAAAAAGCTATGTTTTCAAGAAATGATACAGTCTCACCTTGAAGCTGACTTTGGTCAGGGCCAGTCCTTAGACCTTGCACAGCCTTGAGGTTCTGGGCTGTCCACAAAAGGTCTTTGGTTCTACCCCCTGCTACACAGCTAAGAGATGTCAGAGCAGTCATAGCTTCTAAGTTAGGCATCAGGATTTCCCTTTAAATATAGCTAAAGGTTCTGTGCTGCTGCTGACAGCCCTTGTCATGGGAACCTCACCTCAGAAAGGAGGGAGAGTAATGGTTCCTGCCTTATAATATTAAGCCAGAAGAAACAACATCTGCTCTTAACTTCCTTAGGAAAATTTCTAGTCAATCAGACCCTTTTTTGTTGGAGACCTATCTTTAGCTACCAAAGCATTTTAAATTTTGCAGTAAATTTCTCATAGGCCACAGGAGTAGAAAATAAGTAGAAGAGGAAATGACCCATGAAATATTTGCAGAGGTGATGTTTTGTGTGTGTTCTGCTAAAATGTTTCCTTTAGTGTATTAAGTGTTTATATAGCACTGCAGCCGCTATTAATCCAAGGAGTCATGTTTTTCCTAGCCCACCATGGACCCTTACCTTATGGTCACCCCCTTGAAATAAATCAAGGTGAGCACAGAGTTGTCATCACTGGAAAATAGCTTACTATTTTAGAAAATGAGATCTATTTCTGCCTGACCAGAGCTGGATGTTGCTAAAAATACCGAGAATGTTAATGTTACTTGGGACGTAAACTTCTCTAACAGATACACAGGCAAAAGAGGCTCATGAAGGATCAGCTGATCCTGTAGTTCAACTGGTAATATGTGATCAGTTCAAAACTCAAGAGCTTGCATTGGGATCACATTGTGATCATAAAAATTCCTACTTTTCTGAGAACACAGGAAGAAAAGTTTTTTTCTTTAATTTGATTGGACATCCTAAAATACGTTCCCTATTTATAAGTGTATTATTGTGATGGTTTAAGTGCACAATTATTAATAGAATGCAACCATTCCTCTCTTCTGTCTCATTTTCTTTTTTTTTTTTTTTTCCATTTTTGTTTCATTTGTATATACAGGAGCAGCTTGAAAGATACTGTTTTGTAAGCAGCTACTCATATATCTGGCACGTAAGCTAATCTTTAGCTACAACAAGCTATTTACCTCTCATGTTTATGACTACCCTGTCACAAAGTTACCAGTCATGTGCTTTCTGTGATCTAATTATTTTTATAACTTAAAAGTAATGTTCAACAATAACTACTCCTTCTGTAGGTGATGATAACCTGCTGTTATGCTTACTGTCACTTTTTAATACATAAAATGAAAGCCTCACTCTTCTTTTCTGGGCTCTCACCCTTGCTATCCTGTTAATACAGCTCTCAAATCACACACATACCAAATGCTTTTCATTGTTCTTGCCTATAGAGCTGCATAAATCTGGCTGCAGAAGTATATTTTCAGTCCCTGTGTATTAAATAAGTATTGACAGGAAGATGTACCAAGAAGGGCCGCCAGGATAAGACTCAAAGAGCTTAAATGACAAGGAGCCAGGGTACATTCATACTGTGCAGTGAAATGCAGTATAAAGGCACTCATTGATCTCTAAAAAGCCGGCACAGCTGGAGGAAGCAGAGCCTCCACATGTGCGTATTTGTTCTCCATCTCAATAGTCCAGCCGCCCGGCACTGAAAAGAGAGAGAGCAACTTCCCTGAGCAGGAGCTCATCCTTCCCGGTCCATCGGTCGGGTGGTGCCATCTAGCGAGGCGGGACCGGCACCGGCACTGTCCTCACCTCAAAGCACCGATATCGAGACTATCAAGAACCGTCACACCATGGCTGTCGGGAGCACAGATCCCTGCTATTTTTTTTTTTTTTTTTTTTTTTTTTCCTCCCTTTTCTCTGGTTATTGAAACTTTCTTAAATTTCTAGACAAAACTTTTAAAAGACGGAACAGAACTGAAGCGTGCAGTTCCGCAGCCACGAATGGCAGTGGTCCTCAAACAGCAAGTGCCAGAGGTCAGGGCGTGGGTGTGGGGGGAATGCATCATGGAAAATACTGGGTGATTTGACAGCTTAAACATAAATCCAAGATGGAAATAATACAGTCTTCAAATATGTAGAAAGCTCATGCTTGGGGCAAAAAAATTAAAAAAAAAACCCAAAAAGGAATAGTCTGTCCTCTGAGACCAAGGTCAATGAGTCAAGAAGCAATAATCATACCCTTCTGTAAACCTAGGTTAGAAATTTTAAGAAGGTTTCTGATTTGAGTGGTACTGATGCACTGGAAAAGCTGCCAAGGAGGTTGTATGATCTTTGTCAGTGCAGGTATTTAAAAAGAAGCTAGAAAGCTACATGTTAGGAACACCTAACCCACCTTTCTGGCAGTGGTGTGCTGAATGCAAGTTACTTTCTACAGTTCTTTAAAGTACTGTGATTACATATTACCAATGAATATACACTCCCACCTCCATCTGTTGCTTTAATGAGTGATGCTAATGTTCACGTTTATCAGTGTGATATGGATAATGGCACTTGTGGTCACATCAGAAAAAATTACTATAGGCAGTGAGAGGAAAGAATTCAGCAAAGAGCAGCAGGACAGCTCTGTTAATCACAGTTTTTTCTAAACTGAACAAGAAGTCTGAGTCTTATCCAATCAAAAGAGATACAGACTGCTGACTTCATGCTACTTTCATTGCAGACCATCCCTTTCCCATTTGTACCAGGTCATTTGCCACCGGAAGGCTGAGAGAGGAGCACTCCCTAATACCATTTCCATGTGCACAAAGACTCCATTATTTATGGTCAAGAGATTAGCTTGAGAACAAAGAAAAAAAGCTGCTTTCCAGAAATTTAACAAGATGTACAGCCTCCATTAGGAATGCTTAAAAAAATGGCACAACTAAATGAAATTATTTTTTGCAAAGCCAGTGTGTTGAGTTCATCACTCTCTTATGGAGAATGGAAAAGAAGAAATTAGTTAAAATTATATCTAAAGCACTGAAAAGGTCAATGCTGGTCAAGCTCTCAGCAAGAATTTTGGAGTTTAGAGTACAGACAAATTTATAACTAATATAACCAATATAATTAATATAACTAATATAACTATTTAGAAGTTATGAAGAAAAAAATTCTGGGTGCTCTGTGATCCTGTATTCTTATCTCTCCTGGTTTGATTCTTTATCTGTTTTAACATTATCCAAACAACACATCAAACAGATGAGAACTCTTGGCTTTCTGAGGCCATTTTTGTATGGATCTCTGCAGCTATTAGCAGGAAACCTGGAAATTAAAGGCAATTTATATATTTGATAGAAAATAATAGAATTGTAGAATGGTTTAGGTTGGAAGGGACCTTAAAGATCATGTAGTTCCAAATATCCCTCAAAATATTTAAGTGACTATAGAGTATCTCTTACATTTACAGTGCATTATTTACAGAGTGTATCCTAAAATGCTGCTACTGTTTCTGCTAATGCAAGTTTTACAGCACTCAGTGTTTCAGGTTTCTTGCAGTGGCTGGCAGACCTGGCCATGGGTGGCTGGGAACCCGCCCTGCTCATTACAGCAGTGGGCACTCCTGGGCACACTGCTCTCCTGGGTGTGTAGGCTGTGGAGCAGGAGGGTTTCTGTGTGTCTCCACCACCAACAGCCCTGCTCCAATTTTCTTGCTCTTTCACTACAATCTCAGTTATACAGTTTGATGGGAAAAAGCAGAAAGCAAGTGCCTGGTTACCACTCGAACCCTTGCTAGGCTGCAAGGAAGGAAGTCCTGCCAGTCAAATTCCACTTACATGGGGCTTAGCCAAACAGGATGGAGTATTTATGAAAGCAAAGACTGCTTGAACAATTCGTATTTGTAAATTTAAAATATTTGTAGAGGCAGTTTCCACAGAGCAACAAAAGTCTTCCCTGAATATTTATGAGGAAACCAGATGACACACAAACAGCTCTTGTTTTCCAGATTGTGGGACTGGTTATTAAGTTTCAAGAAAACAGACATACAAGGAGACCCACTTTTCCTTTAGTCTTTAAATTACCATTACTGCCAAAACCAATGACATATGCACACCATGTTTGCATTCAGCACCTCACATTCTGAAAAATGAGACAACATTCTCATTCATTTTTTTGGAACTGACACCTGAACATTAATGTCACATTCTTGTGTTAATATCATTTCTTGTATGAGTTTTCTTTTATTACTACCTTTCTGCTGGAAGAAATGAATTGAATATGGAAATGTCTCTAGAATGAATGCTGGTTTTAGACAGTTTATAGTGATATAGGACACAAAATATGTTTTTTTTTTTTCATTAAAACATTCCTATCAAGACCAATGTTAAATTAAATCAGCAACAGTGACTACAACCCAGCTGCTTTTCAAAAGGGATTTCTCTGCTGTACAAGGACTCAAGATAAGCAAAAAGAAAGACAAGTAGAGTAATATTTTGTTTTTCCTTTTTAAGTGCAAGTTTTTAGGCATTAGAAACCATTTGAGTGTCAAAGACATAACTCTGTCTGACAATAGCATAACAGATATATGCCTGAGAGATATATTCTCTCAAGAATTTGCTCATATCTGTATTCATTGCTAAAAATTGCTATAAAAAAAATCCAATTTGTACATATTACACACATGCAGGTAAGATGTATTTGCAGAGAAAGATAAATACACTTAAATGGAAAATACCATATTACTATGATAGTTCTAAGTTTATGGGCTAGTAGATAAAATAAAACAGTAACTATACTTAAAGAAACTTTAAATGATACATAAAGACTTCAAGAATCTTTAGACAAAGGACTATAAATCTTATGTGCTCATTTTTAATTGTTAGGCATTTGAATTACTTATGACTTTTTCCACATGTACAATAATTCTTCTATAGAAATGCATTATTACAAAGTATGAATACAGCATCACATGCTGTTATGAAAAGAAAAATACAGAGAGTTTATAATAAGAGTTTTCTTGGCATTTTTATTAAATCTCATGCTCTTTCATGATTACCTCACCAGAAACATTGTGGTAATAAAATTCCTTCTTGGTTGGTAGTTGACCATAGGTAACTGTGTACCACAGTAAGATGTTTTATAGCTTGATAGAAGTATGCCTCTTAAGGATTTGTTCATAGTCCCATGACAAAATTCACACTGACTTCAGTAGCATAAGGGTTTACAAGGATCTTAGTCTCCTCAGCAGAAGAGACTGAGCATCAGCTAATAGCATTTTATTCACTCAAAAGACACAAGCAGATTTTGCTCCTGCTCCTGCTCTTGTTTTAATTTCTGTTGCAGATGATTACAAGAGATCAAATAAGCAAATCTAAGCATCTGGCAGACGAGAACTTGTACCTGCTTTCTTTAGTCCCTCATTTAGGCAAGTGTTTTATTTCACTGTGGGGACAGTTTCATGTACACATATACAATCAGTCACTCCATCTCACCTGACAGGCAGTAACTTTTTACGCCATTTGCAAGCTCAGCAACATGCCCAATGGAACATGCCAATCTAAAAACACCTTTCACAATGCTCACCTGGGAGGTTTAAACTCTTCCTTTCCAGCTTGTTTAAAATATTTTTCGCTTGAGCCAAACAAAATGGATATAAAGAAGACTGCAGGAGTCCTAGACTGGGAAAAGTATTCTGGCTTATTAAGTGCAAAAAGCTAAAACAAACAGGTGGCAGCATTTCCCCACAGTGTAGTAAGAAGCTTGTCTGAGTGACTTACGGTCTTAGGCATGCAAGAAACATTTCAATTGCTATGTACAAATTTTGCCTACATGATACGTGCCTCATATTTTGTCCAGCCAATCTTATTTGAGTTGTAAGAACATGTCCAAATTCTAATACAGCAGAACTGGGAATGACTTAAATCATTAAACCATGATTGGCATGCTTACATACCATTTTTTCTTCTAGCTTGACAACTACAAATAGCTTTACATTATATATATATATTTAAAAAGTGCTTTCTACATAAAGCTTCCAAAATTAGACAAGTTATTTTCCTTTTATCCATAAAACTTAGGGAACTAAATGAAATATTTTAGTAAAATGAAAGGATTATATATATGGAAGATGGCATTCCGACCAAGATGGGAAGGTATGTGTGTGGCTCTTTGTATTCACTGCAATCACACTTGAGTGTTTCTACAAACAAAATCTTTATTTCTTTTAAAGTAAGATACAGTAATTTTTTAATAATAATTTTACAGATTACAGATGCCCTCATCACTATAATCTAATTAAATTGTAACTCTGGATTTAAAAGTCACCGAGCACTGGCTCTGCTGAAACACCAGAGGGAGCAAGTTTCACAGAGGCCCGAATGCTTTTATTGAAAACTCCTGGCTACTGTGTTTCATCATTTAGGAGGATACAAAACAATTTAGTCAGATCACCAGGAATGGCTGGGAATGTGCCCTTCAATGCAAAGCCCTTCAACTTGTGATGAAATGTGTAACAAGGAACCGCAAACAGCAGAAAAAGTGAGGATGTGCATCATTTGGGCACTTGCAGGTTTTTATTCACAAAGCTGAAAAATCTTCTGCTATTCACTATTGGAGGAAAAAGTAGTAGCTTTGATGCATTTGCCTAATAAAGATTATTTTGGTACTGATTGTTTTTTAAAAAATTGGCTCACACTCCTCCTTCACAGCACAAATAACAGACTCAGTTGTGACAGACCCCTCTAAAAGACTAAAAAAAGAACAATAGATACGATCAAAGTCAAATCCACCATGCAGTGAACTGAGTTACTTGGAAAAACCACATTCTCTTGTCCTTCACTAGGGACTAAACTAAGCAGGGCTCAAAGAAAAGCCCCAAATCAGTTGTCTTTCTGATAATTCACATCTGAAAAAACTAGACCAGACTCAAAAGTGACATTGTTGCTGAGTCTTAAGGAGACTGAAACTTTTCAGCTGCTCTTAAGGACTGATCAAATGGCAATGTATGCCTGCATTGTTAATTCAGTGATAAAAATCCTTTTACGTCATTACACTGGACCCAGTTTGGTCAGAAGAGAGATCCCAAGGGATTTTTTTTCACAGCTGATACTCTGTTGGTGGTGCCCTGCTCCTGAGGGACCTCTAAGGTCAGGAATAGTCTTTACACTATGATTAGTGCAATTTCTCCGTATAAAGAATTTTTCAGTCTTAGTCCTTCCTACTCTCTCCAGTGGTGCTTGGTCTGAACCTCTAGCAAATCATTCTGTGTACACAGAATGCACAGGAAGGGCTGTTTCAAACCCAGGAAAAGTTTTGGTGGTTTTGATGTCTGCTTTCAATCTAAGAACAATGACTTTCAGAAAAGAGGGATGAGGAGGAGGAGGAGAAAGTCATAGAACTAAGCCAGGGAAGTGGAGGGAGAAGGAGAAAAAGAGCAGAGTGAGTAGGGTTTCTGGCCAGGGAGCAGCAACAGCAGCCGAAAGCAGAATTCACATCAGGTATTTTTGGAGCTGGTCTGATTGGTACTGTTGTAGCAAACCAGTGCACATTTCTTTCACTCCAAATACATCATGATCCCATAGGAGAAAGGCATCCCAAGGATTTGGTCACCACAATTACTATAAGAAACAAAGATCTGGGTGCAAGGAACAAGCAAAAAGAATGCCTAACCAACAGTATTTCACAATATACCCTCTAGCTGTATTTCAGTAAGTTAAAAGTCTGTCAAACAAAAAAAGTATCAGAGAATGCTTTATTGCCCCTGACCACCTTTGGGCAGCATTAGGAGGATTTCTAATGCCTAAAAAAAAAAGTATTTTCCTGCTTCTAAAGTACAGGATGAAAAAAAGGAAAACTATCACAGTGAACTTTTAAAGACTGGAGAGTATATGTGAAATAAGAAAATATAACTCTGATTCCGCAAACTCCACAGAAAGTTTTCCCCTTCTTCTGGTAAGCACTGTAATTAGGGAGTTTGTACTTCACCTGACCTTAATGGATAAACTTACTAGCTGTTGGATCACTTCACTCGTCCTTTCTAAGCTCCAAGAAGGAGGTTGTCTGGCACCTCAGCAGGCTACTGAGATCCAGCAGTGCTGTCGCTGCCTCCTGACTTGAAACAATCCCTTCCAGCCCTCTCACATACCACACGGGTCTCATAGTTCAATCTTCTAGCTTCTGGAGACCACAAAATATTTGGCAGTGCAAGAGATCTATGATTTTTCCTGTTTGGTTTTGCTCAGAGCTCTGTAAGGCAAACATTTGGTACAAAGGCACAGGAGACTTCAGGGAGTTCATCAGTGTTCTCCCCTTGCATTTTGGTTTCTGTCTCTGTCCATGCAGGCAGCTGGCATCCTTCAGCCATTTGCAAGTTAGTTTGCCTCTGAAATACACACTAGTGCCACATACTGGCTTTCATGCTGGAGGATGGATGCATGCCATATGGCCAGTGACTGGATATATTTCACACTGTTTTCAAATCTACCAGCAAGACAGTTTAAAACACCTTCTAAGATTGATGTAAGTTACCAGAGTGATAATTCTGTGTTCAAGTAGTTATCTGGCTTCCTGACAGATTTATTTGATTCTTATAATTCTCAAAAAATAGCACATGATCATGTATAATTTCTTTAAAAGTTTTGTCAGAAAATCAGTTACAACATTAAAAACCGCACACAAAACATATATTTCTTTTCATCTTCAGGCCTTTCCTAAGTACTTTGATTTTTTTCAACTTCTTTTTAAAAAGAAACTGATCTTTTTTTCCTAAACTTCGATAGCAGTTACAAAGTAGCTGGCACTGCACAGAGTTAGATGAAGTATTTCATCAGTATTCCTTCTTTTACATCCTCATTAAAAAGTAGTACAATAATAACACTATACATCCAATTTCAAACAACTTCATACATTTTATCTTAAGAATTCAGTTTTAAATTCAGCAAGAAAACTTACATTTAGCAGGCAAGTTTTTATTTAGGAAATCTCACCTTTTGACTTATAAAGCAGTTTTAGTAACTTCAAGCCAGGTAAATGCAAAAATAAATGTACATTAAAATATCGATTTGATAGAAAAGATGTATGCAAATGATGTAAATTTTTTTTGTTTAGGAGGGGAGCTGTGTATATCAATTAACTTTTCTCTACCAGTTTTCCTGCTTTATTAATGCAGAGACTGAGGCAGATCCTGGTGGGTGATTCAGAACAAGAATTTAATGCAGGGGCTAACTCTGTAGAGGGAACATCACAGAAAGCTTATTGCTAATGTTTTACTGGCAGTTGATTGCTTCTACTTGGGCTTAATAATTAGCAAACTGAAGTGCACTGAAAAAATAGAAGTTTTAAAATCCAAGCAAGTCACCTTTTAAGTTACTCCTTTCCATGCATCCCAAGAAACCCTGAAACAATCCACTGACAAAACTTAACCAATGACAACAGAAAATATTTTCCAGTTCATGAGGTCAGGAGTAAGTTGCTGGTGATCAAACAAACATTTCATTTTTAGTTTGTGGAACCTAGTAAGTGCATTTTTTCTTTAGTGGTTTTCTTTTCCAGAACTGGGAAGTACTGGTTTCCTTCTCTCTCTTGCTTATGACTAAGATGCAGTGCTATGCTACGCTGGCCAGAGGCAGGGAGACAAGAAGAATGTGTGTCTTCTCTCATAGAGATTTTTTTCTCTAGACAATTTTAATGTGGCTTGAAAGCAAGTCCTGTCCAGGTCAGCTTTAATAAGAAAGAGAATTCTCACCAAGGATTGCGGTTCCCCTCAAGACTTCATTTAAATCATTTGGGAGCACAAATATAAATTCCATTAACAGCTTGCTATATTTTAGATTTTAAAACCAAAGCCTTAGTGTGCTTTGTAACACAGATGAATAGCTAGGATATTGAGAATATTACTAGATTTTTAAATTAATGAAAACTACACCAGCAAATGTAATTGAAATATTGTTTGAATCACAAAGGGGTACTAAAGACTCAATATGTCTACTTTTTCTTGATTCCTTTTTTAGAGAAATATAGAACTAAAAATGAATAAATCAAGCACTAACAATCTTGTTTTATTAAAATAATTTCTTTTTAATTACAATGAGAACGCCCCCTTTTTGCTATTCCTGCCAGGCACCAGAAAACTTTACTTAGCTTTCCTCAGAGGAAGAGAGCACTACTGCAGTTGCAATACCTTTGTCATCCTAACACCTTCACTAGGTGGTTTATTATCACTACCTCTTTATTCTCCTGGGAATAAGCAGGTAAGTTCACATAAGTGTAGTGGCATAAAATCTAAGCTCCATGGACAATTATATCAGATCTGTCCTCTGGCAGCTCACCCAATATAAGAAAAATTTGCAGCAAGTCAGGTGTGGACATAATCACTTTTTTTTTTTCCACATTTCCCAAAGCTCACCACAATAAGCTCTTTATGCTGACATTATGACTTCCTGCTGGTTTTATGCTAAATGCAGATCAAATACCTGAGGCTTTATAAAGCTGAAGTGATGGGAGCCTCAAGCAAAGTCTGCTGGGACAAAGTTAACCTTGATGATATTTTTGGAGAGAAATCTTACCAGGACCCTACACCAGTGCTTTTTCTCATGTGATGTTCTGCTTGAGGCCTTAGGAGCCTTAAGCCAGCACCAGTTCACCAATGAATGTGAGCACACACATTGAGGTCCAGCATAAATGAAAATATTTGAAGATGTTCATACTTGGACACTGGAGATGTTTCTAAATGCTCCCTTCCTTCTACAGTTGTTCACCATTACACCAGGTTTGGAATATCTACAATGTTCTACTAACTGCAAACACTGTTTCTGTGAAAGCTTTGCTTTTGAGTTTCCATACGGATTACCCCAATTTCTTTCCCATTGCTGTGGGAATGTTTGCAGGTGCAAGTGGAATGCTGGCAAAATCCTGAAACTGTAGGAGATCACAGAGAAGAGCAGTGCTGGGAATTCCTGTCTGCCCCAAGTTTTGCAGGGCAGATTTTCATTGCATTTACCCCAATGCCATGAAAAAGAGCCCGAACCTCCCAAAGCAGTTAATGCCAGCACTGAGGGGTCCTGTCCAGGACTGGTACTAAACAGGAGCTCTCCCCCAAGTTACACACACAGTCACAGCTACATAATGTACAGCTACACTGTAATTGCTGTGTAAGCAAAGGGAGAATAAGAGCTTTTTCTCTGGGACATGGAAATTTCCCAGCTCTGCAAGATGAGGACAGGACTTCATCATGAATCACTGCTTTGGTAAAAACCTAGTCTAGTAAAAGGACAATCCTTAAGGATGAGAATCACCCCACCTAAGGCTGGCAATCCCTAAATCTGTGCAGGATGGCAAGGCTTCTTTTATAGTTGATGGAGAAAAATGGGTGTCTCTAGCATGTTGCTCTTCCCACTTGAGTGTACACAGATGTCTAAAATAGACCATGTGAGTCACACGCTACAAATGCTCGTTTCTTCCCTTTGCTTCAGAAAAGGAATCTAGACAACAAATGCCTAATTGTCAATGTCCAATGTCCAGTGTCCAGCTGCATGAAAGCCAGTCTGGCTAAAAGGATGTGATTTGTTCAGCTGGGTTAATTAAATATGAACAACTCTAAAACAGGACAAGCAGCAATGATTCAAATTAATAGGACTGATGAATACCAAAGGACAAGAGGCATAAGATTGTCTGAAAATAAATTATATACTTTTCTATCCTCTTCCTCCTCTCTTTCATGAAAGATGAACATTGACTATGTAGATAAAAAGGACATGCTCCAAATCTTGACTGTCTTCTGCAAAGATCCATAATCTGGGGAAAATGAGATGTCTTAGCTTGAATACAGCCAGTGTCAGAGGGTATGGTGATAAAAGAAACCCTTGACCTAACATTTTTGCTAAACAAAATTATGTGGGCTTACTCCTTTTACTTGCCTTCACTCTTCTCACTAAACTTTGCACTATGCCTTTTATTGCAAATTCTGCAAATAATTATCTTTTAGATAAAATTAAAATATCTTTAAGATCAGGTTAAACTGAATTTGAAAAAAACATTTCAGAGTAACTGGGTGGTCCAAGTCCTAAACATCAGGTTATCAACAATAGCTGTTTCTGCTTCATTCCATAACCTGGATTAAGAAACTGGTGATGTCTCATTGGCATGCAAAACCTTTTGCAGACAGCAAACAGTGCAGTATATTCCCAATGGAGCACATAACAGCCTCCTTTAACATTTGCAAAAGAGAATATTGGCTTCTCTACTTCATTAGTAACTTTCCAAAACCTCATTGACTAAACATTTGAACAAACTAGGTAAATAATTATCTTTCTCTCCAGTTGATACAGAAGTAAAAATATGTAGCCAACAGTCATAGATGGTGAGGTATTTTAATTTCATAAGAAAATATTCAGTTGTGATGGTCTTTGTAACCATACTGTACTCCCTTATTTATTGAATTAGGTTGCTTGGATCATGCTCCAGTCAGTTACGAAAAATAAAATGAAGGAGCTTCAGTCCAAAATGGCATTAATCAATTGAATTTCTCTTTTCCAGTAAAGCAATTGGATCAACACGATGGCATTTCAAAACACTTCTAAATGTAGACAGCCAAAGGCCCCATGTAATGGGAGAAGAACATGCACTACTGTGGGGCGTGTTTTCACAGGCATTTACTCTTTTTTCCTTTCCACATCCATTTGGAGAACCTAGAGCACAATAATTCTGTGATTGTTACTGTGCAATGTGATGCCACTGCAGTATTATCTTACATTTCCTTTGCAAAATGTCTTTTAGTCTATTACTTTCTAATGACTTAAAACAGTAATTTCACATATTAGTTTTTTGTAAAAGTTGCCCAGTCACTAAGATGAAGGACTTTTTCTTCCCACTCAAGAAACGACAGTCACTGGAAACAAGCTTTGACTAACCAGAAGCTCTCTCAGAAATGTGCAAGTAATATAAGCTTATTTTTACTATTAAAAGTACATAGGTATTTATTTTACCAGGAAAATAAACTACTTGACAGAGAGGACATACTTTAAACCAACTTTTCAAGAGCTCCCTTGAGATTATTGGTCCTCTCAGACAAAAAAAAGAAAAAAAGGTAAAAAAACCCACTGATGAAGGACACCTGAATTTCTTTGTATCAAATATTCAAGTATTTAGTGGAACTTGCATCTCAATGAAAATGACATGCCTTTATATCATGTCTCCAGATCCAAATGGGCAGATAACAATATCTGAAAAAGCAGAAAGTCTAAAATGACTGGATACAAAGAAATAATTTAAAATGGCAAAATTAATTACTCCTTGAAGAAAAAAAAATCCAAGAAAATACTAACAACTTTTTTACCTACCAGGGAATAAAAGCATCTCTAGCAAAGTAGTTGAAATACCACAGAAGAAATCAATGTGACTTCCAAATTAAATGAAGACTTCAGTGAAGTCTATGTGCGAGGCGAGTTTATGTCCATAATCACAGTCAAGGAACAAGCGAAGTTGAAACAGCTTAATGCACTTGAGTCTACTTGCAAGCTCCCTTTTATCTCAGAATTCTGAAAAATGGCCATAAAATTAATACCAGACTCAACACAAAGATTTTTAATGAAGATGTTACTTAGGCAGAGCTACAAAAAATGCTCAAGTCATAACAGGATTTGTGCCAACACTGGAGAATAAAAAATGAGTCAAAATTTTTTATCCTTTCACACCTCAGGCTCCATGTTAATCATATAACGAAATTTGAAGGGAAGAATAATTAAGGGCTTGACGGTAAATGGACAATAGAATAAAATGTAACATGGCTTTACAAAAGGTAGGTCATGTCAGACCAGCCTGATTTTTTCCTTTGATAAGATACCTGATTTTCCAGACAAAAGAACTGCACAGCGAGATTAGATTTTATCTGAACTTCAGCAGAACATTTGGTAAGGTGTCACAATGGAGATTACTTGATAAACTGGAAAAAAGAAAGTTAGAAAAAGACTGTGAAGGTACTGAATAAAGTGACTGTTGCAGAGGAAATGCCAATGAATTGTGCTGAAAGGGAAGCCACTGGGCTAAAAGAGATTACTCCAGCAGAGCTTCTTCTGAAGCAGTCTTGATATTAGTTTTATTTATAATTTTACTTTTGTGATTTCACCCCTAAAATAAGAATGAATACAATAAGTTTAGAAAAAAAAAAAAAAAAGAAAAAGAAGCACTGACAGGGAGAAAAACACCATGCAATGGAAAAAAAATGGAGCAGAATATTAAACATGGATGGAAGTACAAAGTACAGTACCCTCCAGCTGGAACAGGAATTCAACTCATCCAAGCCATCTAAAAACTTTGTAACTTCCCACTTCTTTGTATAATCAATAGAAAGATGTGAAGAAATCCACTGATATTTTATATTATCTACTTTAGACCCAAGTCTAAATAGGATGAATGGAGATTCTCTGGAGATTCTTCTACCTTTCTATAGTCTTTCTATATAAGCAAAATTTGGAAGTCTTCCTTAGATGCCTAACTTAAAAAAAAAAAAAAAAAAATATCTCCCCAAGGACAATTGATAATTTACTTTTCAGTAGTGCATCAGTCAGAAATCAGGTAAAGAGAAAAACATTCAAGTTTCTTTTCTGACCCAGGACTCAATAAAACACAAATAACTTCTTCAGACATACTACACAAGATAAATTCAACTGAAGCAGCAAAGAGTTAATGCAAGTTTAAAAATACTAGTGGAAGGTCATTTGAGTCAGTATCTGGCTGTCCATATTCTGCAAGAGTCTTTCAGAACACAGCTTATCTTGCAAGGAAACATTGCAAGAGCAAGAACTATACGAAAAGTTAAATGCCTCATTAGACCTCCCTCTCACAAGGGAGAAGGACAGTTTAATCTTAAACCCCACAACAGCAGCAGGTTAGGAACTTGCCATGAACAGATTTAGGCTGGAAACTTCCTCAAACATGACAACAGTGAGGGTGTGGGAATGCCTTCCAGAAGAGCTACTGAAGGCCAGAAACCCGAAGTGTTTTAAGTGACTTGGACTGTTTTATGAAATAATTATATGATGCAGGGCCTGAGAAGAAGAGGTATGCCAGAAGAATCTTGCTAGCTTTATTTTGGCTTGAAAGAAGACCCCAAAAGCTAAATTCCTAAGTATAATTTGGAAATGGGCTGAAATTCCCTGAGGATCTTTATTTTATACTTTAACAGCACCAAAAAGACATCTTCCAAGCTCTTAAAATATTTTCCAGTGTATCCTAGCGTATTTATACAGGTTTTCAAAGGGAAATGGCAGATTTGTCAATTCTGACGACAGTAACAGAACCAAATCTCTGAATTCAAAGCTAACATTCCTTTTTATAGGGGTATTTTAATCTATTCATATAAAATACTTGGTTGTTGGTTTTATTTATTGATTTATCTATTTATTTATTTTTTAAAGAAAGAAACAAAGAGTGATTTGAACAATATAAATGAGATAACTTTTTCATTTGGTCAGACCAAGCAGATGGACTTTTTATTAAAGAGCTTTTTTCACTTTTTTTTTCCTGGAGCTTTTCTGATACATACAGATTCCTAAATAAAGTAAATAATTAGTGAAATAATATATCATAATTAAAATAAGCATTATGACTTGATTTTGTTTCAGTAACCTTTGCAATTTCATATAAAATAGGAGTTTTAAAGTTTGTTATGAGATACAGCTACTTAATTTCTGATGTCTGTGGAGAGGTTGAGAAGCTGGCTGAGAAATGGGAAAAAGATAAAAGACACAATAACTTTCAGAAAAGACACAATGGCTCTCAGAACTAGAAGCTAGGACAAGGCCAGCATGAGGATGAGGGAGAGGAACTGAGATCATGAGAAAGAGGAGTTAAATGCTACAAGGTGATACAAACTGTTGCAATATGCTGATATAACATGAAGTAAACTATTGTATAGTCACTACCAATTAGGAGCTTAGCTTTTGCAATATGTATGAGCTAATTAAGCAAAGTATATAACTCAAGATTGTACTTAAATAAACTGAGTTCTGCTGATGACCAACTGGTGTCTGCGTCTCCCTTCTCCAACAAATGGCGCCCGAACAGGGACCCAAACAGGGACCTGAATCTGAAGCTGCCTCTCGTCTCGATTAAAAGAAAAAGGGGGAGCACGTCTGCCTGCACCTGGCGAAAGAAGAGCTTCCGCGCCCCTGGCGAAAGAAGAGCTTCCAAAAGAAGAGCTTCCGCGCCCCTGGCGAAAGAAGAGCTTCCAAAAGAAGAGCTTCCGCGCCCCGGTGCTCACATCGGTGAGGCTGGTAGAGAAACGGCGAAAGAAGAGCTTCCGCGCTCTGGTGCACGTCTGCCACGGTTGGAGAAGTAGGGTTGGGGCCTGATGCAACCGGGTCGGCGTTAAACGAGGAAGGGATAACGCCCTCAGGAGCCATATAGGTGGTCCTGAGCCATACGTGCTGCCGAAGCCGGAGAGTTGCAACAGCGCTGACGACATAATGGACAGGCAAGCAGCATATGATTTATTTATGACAGGGTTAAAGAAACGGGGGGTCAAGGATGTAAGGAAAGACCTCCCGGGGTTGTTAGAATGGGGATGTGCTAAAGGCTACTTTGTTAACCCACATTCAGTACATGAGCTTTCTGAATGGCGAAAATTTAGAAATAAGATATGGGAAGCAAGTTTAAATGATGATAAAACAGCCAAGAAGTTAGGGAAACAGTGGCGGGCAGTACATAATGCTCTGCTGCAACACCAAGTAGAAAAACAAGCAGCTCAGCAGGCAGTAGCAGCCCAGGGAATGAATCTGATATATTCATCAGAGTCAGACTTTCCCTTGCCTCCTGGATGTACAACAGTACATCTGCCTCCAGAGCAAATAGGTGCCACCAGAGAGAACACGGTTGTTGGGGTATTTCTAAGCTTGTGTTTACACCCCACCAACTTTTGTTATTTCAAGCTCGCTAGCAAGCCCTAGCACAGGAGTCAGTTGCCACACAGAGACAACCTGAGAATCCTCTACATGGAGTTACCTTAGATGAATTGCTAAGAATAAGCAATTGAATAAGAACAGAGGGACAGGCTCTGTTAGGACCAGAAAAATGTTGAGAAGTCCTAAAGCTCACTAGAGCTGCTATGAATAAGGTAAAAGATCCACATAGAACCCCTATATATATGAGAATAAAACAAGGTAGAGAAAAACCATTAGGCAAATTTGTAGATCAACTAGTAGAGGGAATAGAAAAAGCTAGAGTGCCACTCTAGATGCAAGGAGCTATGTTAAAACAGTGTATACTCCAAAATGAGTTTCAGGCTACAAAAACCTAGTTAACACCTTGAGAGCTAATTGGTCTGTAGAAGAGGCTCTAGAGAAAGCAGTATCTGTGCCCTCTGGGCCTCAGGCATTTATTGTCGAGGCTATTAAAGGGCTAAGTGAAACACTTCAGAAACAGGCAGAGAGTAGTCAGGCTCAAGTTTTTGCTGCTCTTGCTCCACTCCAAGCTGCTGTCACCGCAAGTCAGCCGAAGCGAGGCAGAGAAGACCGAAGAAAGTGCTACCGTTGTGGAGCAATAGGTCACTTTTGCCGAGAGTGTCCTGCAAGTGGAGTATGGTGTCAGAAGTGTCGCTCTGATACCCATAACACAGGAGCCTGTCGGAGAAAATCGGGAAACGGCAAGACCAGCGCGCCATCCAGCCGCCGCGCCGGGACACAAATAGCAGCTGTACAGCAGCCAGCGACCTGCACCCCGCCACCTCCAGAGGCCTCAGCCTGAACTTGAAAGCCACAGTGGACATATCTATTAAGGACAATTGCACTGTGCCAATTCCCACTGGAGTAAAGGGACCAGTAACCTATCAGAGACAGTCGGTTCCTGCTTTACTTTTGGGACGATCTTCTACTTTTTTAAAAAGGATTGGACATTACTGTGGGATTTATTGATGCTGATTTCACAAGCGAGATTTGTATTTTAGCACAGACACTGTATCCTCCAGTGCTCACTCCAGCTGACACCCGGATAGCTTAATTGTTACCATTTTCGACCTTGGCTCCGGAACATCGCTCGGAAACACAAAGAGGATACTATGGTTTTGACTCTACAGGAGGATCAGCATTCTTAACACTGGACCTGCTGAAGTACAATATATTGGTTGAGGTCACATGTGTGTGCTTACAGCCACAGGTCCTGTGTGGATTCCCAGCTGCTGGACACAAGCAGTGAATGACAGCACCCAGCAGTCCAGCAGAACGAGAGCGGCATCGCCTGCTCCTGATCCTTCAGCCTGTGATAGCTCAGCTCCAGCCAGTGTGGCCTAATCCTCTTGTAGTAGAAAATAAAACTGATGTACTAACATTGTTACATGAACTACAAAGCACCCGACTACGATTAATTAAGAGTTCTAACTGTCTGCACTGCGACAAGCCTAACTGTAGTGCTTGGGTAAAAATATATTGTGGGGCTTGTTGCAAACAGTGGTGGGTCTTTCAACAGCAGCTTGCACAGCCATGGTGCCCACGCTGCTCCTTTTATTGGCATCGTTATAATTGGCAGACAGCCATAAAAAAATTATACAGGGTGCAGTACTGTGCCACAAGCAGTAAACCTTGTTCAAGATTTAGGTTAAAGAGATAGGCTGGAATTGGTATTTTTAATAGAAAAAGAGGTGTGTCGCCTGTTGGCACAAAAGGCTACTCTCATATTGCAGACAACCTGCAAATATGGGGTGGGGATACCTCATATGCATCAGGTGGATCCTACTGATTGGGATATGTGTTGTCGCCGCTGGGCTCACAGAGCTACCAAAAACAGACAAAAGGCAAAACATGTGGGTCACTTGGGTTAATCAATCTGGTCAGGATAATTTGTGTTTATCACCTGCCACGCCTTCCAATCCATTTCGCACTTGTCTAAAACAAGAATGTGCGAGGGAAGCGTGGAAAAGTTACGTTTCTCACTGGCAAAATAAGACAACAGCACAACGGGAATATTGCTCTTGGTTTGCTGAAATCATTCAGCAAAGCAGTACTTTTCGTCGTAACCCTCTCCCGCCTATTGATTTGGCTATATGGCTCGGGAAATGCTATCTTCTTGGAGCCCTTGTTCAGCAATTAAAGAAAAAGGGTGAGAATAAGGGAGAGGAGAAAGACATTCGGGTATTAGAATGGTTACAGCCACCCCTACAACAATGTAAAACTGTTTTTCAAAAATCAGAAATGTTGGCAGTCCTTATCCATAAAGGCAGACAGCGTGCACGACAGATTACAGAGAATGAACCAGGCACTATTCTGTTGCCAATAGCTCGAGATATACTGCAATGGTACATTGAAAATCATGAGAAGGTGGGCCTTGCTCTGCTGGGAGGAGGGGCCACGGTTGTGACAACGGTAAAGTGGCCCCCACCCTTGCGATAGGTGGGAAAACAACAGTGGCTGAGCAAACCTCTGCGGAGTGAACAGCCCATCCCGGAAACAATCACAGTTTTACAGATGCTGGGAAAAGGTCACAAAAAGCTGCTATTACATGGCAGCAGGGAAATGAATGGCAAGAAGTAATATTGCCTGCTGAAGAGGGGGATTCTTTACAAACTTTTTCGAATTTGTTACTTGTGCTTTGATCGGTACCGCAGGGAGACACCCGTTACTGCACTAGAAAAAGATACAGGGCCTCCCACCCACTTGGCAAGCCAGCTGTTTGAGTCTCCGGAACAAAGAATAATAGCCGGAGTACGCTGAAAGATAAAGCATCACGCTGCACGCTTGCTTGCTGCTGCACGCTCAAATATTTGTGCTACATGCTGTGGTAAAACAGTAAGTGTCCCCAGAGAGTGGGTAATTCCAGAAGATGACTGGGATGATCTTTGTGCTCGTTTTGCTAAGATGGGGCATAAATCTAAAAAGAGAGGCAAACGCAATGCCTCCAATATGAGAAAATGCTAATGTGTGGGTTACTTGGGCAAATGCAACCAAGACTAATGTTTTTTGTCTGTCATTAGCCAGTGTCTCACAGCCTTTCAAAACCTGCCTGATAGAGTTACCCCTTAATCTTACTAATCCAAAGGACAAAGGATTGTTTAGCAAATACAGTAAATTTGCATGTTGGGCCATAAAGCAGACAAATGCTACTACAGAGGTCATATCAGCACTCACTCAGGACGTAAACAGCCTGAGACACACGGTTCTTGAAAACAAAGCCACTATTGACTTCCTTCTTCTTGCTCAAAGACACAAGTACTCTGAGTTCAAAAAGATGTGTTGCTTTAATTTATCCGATCATAGCCAATCAATACATGCACAACTGGACTGGCTAAAAAGGCACACGACAGAGGTTAAGCTTTCACAAAATCCCCTAGATGATTGGCTAACCCAGACTTTTGGTCTAACACTATGGCTAACTCAGCCTTTGAAAGAAGGGCTACGATTTTTGCTTATAATTTGAATTGTGAAGGTATGTGTTATATGAATTTGTCTGATCACTCACAATCAATTCATAAACAAATTCAAAAGCTTCAGGAGTTGACACAACACCTACAAGTTAGCAATGGATGGGATATTTTAGATTGGCTAAAAGGCTTAGGACTGTCAGGATGGTTACGTTCATTACTCATGTTTGGACTATTGTGTTTAGCTGTGCTTATAATGATAGTTGTTTGCATTCCATGCTTTTGTTCGTGTATACAACAAGTGATGAAACAGACAATGACTAAAATGTGGCATAACACACTGTTGGCACAAAGAGAAAACGGGAAAAATATGGAAAATTTAATTGAAGAATGGTTAGAAGAAAAAGGCCACAGTCGAATAGATTTAATAGCGATGTAAGTTTGCAAATTCACCTCGGACAGACGAGTCCCAAGGATCCAGGACTCGTCTCCTGAAATCTGCAGGTCGGTGATCAGGAAACCTCCGGGCTGAATTTGAGAACACCTGCATTGTGTTGTGAGTAGAACAGACAGTTATGTGTTAACCACAAAAATATAAAAGTTTGGCTTCCAACAGTGCCTATGATGATAATAGCTGATAATCAATGATGAGCTATGATTTTTGTTTCTGATTTTAATTGTCATTCTATGTGTACTCAGTCTTTAATGCTAGTAATTCTTAAAAGAAAAAGGGGGAATTGTGGAGAGGTTGAGAAGCTGGCTGAGAAATGGGAAAAAGATAAAAGACACAATAACTTTCAGAAAAGACACAATGGCTCTCAGAACTAGAAGCTAGGACAAGGCCAGCATGAGGATGAGGGAGAGGAACTGAGATCATGAGAAAGAGGAGTTAAATGCTACAAGGTGATACAAACTGTTGCAATATGCTGATATAACATGAAGTAAACTATTGTATAGTCACTACCAATTAGGAGCTTAGCTTTTGCAATATGTATGAGCTAATTAAGCAAAGTATATAACTCAAGATTGTACTTAAATAAACTGAGTTCTGCTGATGACCAACTGGTGTCTGCGTCTCCCTTCTCCAACAGATGTCCTTACACAATTTTGAAAGAGAGTTTGAAAGGTTTCATAGAAAAGTATTTTTTTACACAGACACCCAATGGTTTTGTAGCATGTACAGTTTAAATCACCATAGTGTATGTAAAGAGTCAATGACTGTGAATAATCAGATTTTATTTCTTCCCCTAGAAACTGAAATCTCACTTTGTCATTTTGCCATATGCCAGTCACAATTTCAGTACTATCAAATATCTGAGGACTGAATCTATTCTTCTCTTATAAATGTATCTTCTTGTAGTGTAGATCTGGGGAAACATATGCTGAAACAAGCATTTAATGACAAAAATATTGGAACTATAAAATAAATGTATATAAAAAAGACAACTCTTTAATTCCCAACCTTACATTACCTCACTAAAGAAAAAGCAGACAGTTAAAAAAAAGTTACCAATAATACATTACACTTGATACATCACCTGTTCTTTCATGCATCTTTGAAAAGTCCTTTGAAGCAAATATACATTCTCTTGAATTTATAAAGGAAATGGAAAAATGAAAAGTTTAAATGGATAATAAAAAATCGTGCTTACTCAAATAAGCTTTCCACAAAAGCAAAAATACAGGTAGAAATCAAGATGTCACTTGATTTCTCCATGCTGTCATAACAAAGAAAAAAAGCCCATCAAACCCAGGATTATCAATTAAATTATTCACAGGCTATGCTCATCTTAGAACTAATTATTTTAGCTGTATTGTTCTATAAACTATTCAGCATGGTCATAAAGAAAATAATCTGTTGATTTCTGTCTTTATCACGGATCTTGCTTGCCCTGTGTTGAGATGCAGTAATAAGTAGTCAGAGATATATGGATGCTGCAGGGACAACCTGCTCTAACTGTAGCCTGAAGCCTTGCTCTCATGCTATAATGGTCTCTCAATTCCCACAACAGTATTTTAACGAACTTAATTACATTGGTGATTGTAAAACTGCTTTGAAATTCCCCAAAGGTCTTCAGTTTACCCTGTGACATGCACACACAAGCTACCCTTTTGTGCTCACACAGACTCCATACGTGTTTTCTTAGAAACTCAGGCTAAACATTTAAAGATGGGAGGATAGAGCTCACATGAATCGTCCAGGATTCCTTTGCCAATCTCAAAAGGTGCCAAGGATCAGTATAATTTATATAATCTAAAGCTAGAATAGTGAAATTGTGATCTAAAGCTAGAATTGTATAGAAATGCGGTATCTGCATACGATGATAAAGAAGGGCAAAGATTTCAAAGAAGGGCAGAGTAGCAGGCAGAAGTTCCCTGAAAAATCGTGTGCAAGAAGCACTCTCAGAGATCAATACACATCAATTTACTATTTTGCAACTGGAATGTTTTTCCACACTGCATATTAAATAATAACAACAAAAATGTATCATGTGAACATGGTACTGATTGAAGAGGAAACAACTGATTTTAGAATGAACTTGCTGTATTCCTTTATGTGAAGCAACAGAATAGTTTTTTCATTTTGAAGACTTAAAGATACTATATTAGGGGCAAGCTTATTCAAAACAAACAACTACTTACAGTCAGCCTTCACTGCTGGGTCTCTCTTTGTCATTAGCTATATTAAGTGTATCTTGAATAGACAAATTCTCTTAAAATAGAGCTGATGTGGACCTATATCAGAATATTCTGAGTTGGAAGGGACCCATGAGGATCACAAGTCCAACTCGTAAATGAATGGCCCATGCAGGGATCAAATGCACAACCTTGGTGTAATTAGCACCAAACAAACTGAGCTACTCTCAGGTTAAATGATGCATGTCAAACCCTGGCTGTAACATGCTAAGTGAATATGGGTTTATGACTAATTTTTGAAGAAAAACCGTACATTTTCTAGGAGAGCAGGAAATCATTGCAAGTGTCAATGAGTTCACATTCAGGAAAAAATATAGTTTGCATATTTTAAAAAAATATATAGGAAAATAGAGACTAAACTATACATGCCATTATTATCTCATTCCTGTCTGCCTACCTGCCTATATTTTCTAATTAGTTTCACAATGCTTCAATATCATGTGGTAGGTTACTCAAATGCTTCAAGCCTTAGCTTTAAATCTCTTTATCATTGACAAAATAAGTTTCGAGCTTTGTGTGCCTTTCTTTCTTCTTGCTTATCTATCTGTATTCCTATGGAGAGTCTCACTGAAATTTCTAGGTTTCTTATGAATGCCAATGTATTTATTTTTCAAACTTGCCAAGGGCTTTAGGGGAGTCTGGCTGGTAACAGGCACTGGGACCCTTGAAATAGAAGTATTTCTTGCCATGGTTGTGAAATACTCAGCAGCCTGATCAAGAAATGCACAGATTCTTCTGAGATAACAATCTTTCTCTTCCAGCTCTTGTACATTTTTCTGAACATCTCTTAAAAGCTTTTAAAACTTACAAGTTCCAGTCTGATATTTCCTTATCCAAGTGCTTTCATTAAGCAAAGCAGGCAGTCAGAAACATTTTGCAGTATCATTCCCTCTTTGTAAACTTTGCTATGTGTAGCTTTTATCATTATCAAATTGGGAATGATGAAAGGCAATGCTCGCACCAACCCAATAGTGTATTTCTTTTATTTCATTCTTTTCAGGTATGTGTTGTATATTCTTTCCTTCCTAACCACAAGACTGTCCCCTGACCCTGGATCTGTTTATTTTTTCAGGATTTATTTTTATTTTTTTTTTTTCATGGCACAAAGAATTAAAAACCTGCATAGGCCAAGCTAAAGTCTGGGATCAAGCTAAGCATTTTAAGTTCTAGGACTGTCTAATGACCTAAAATATTTTCTCAAGCTATAATTTATTATGCATTTATAGCTTGGTGCTTGTTTGAAGGGAGATGGTTGTATGCAAAGGAAGCAAGAATGTAGTTAAGGGAGGATTATATCTGCTGGATGAATGGAATTGCAGACTTCAAGCATATGGATGAAAGAAGTGTCAATTAAGTACAGGAAGTTGAGGAGAAAATTGCAACCAGAGCTTTAGAGAGACCACAAGTTTTTCTACTTTTGAAGAAACACCCAGTTCTCTTTCCCGCAGAACAGAACATTAAATAATATTTATTAAGATGTCATTTCAACTTCTGTGCAAAAATAGACTCTTTCTCCACTGAAACAATGAAGGTATAAACCCAAGAATATTTGCATCATGATTCAGAAGTTTAGAAAATCAGTATCATTTTGGCCTTTTTTGAGATGTTAGAAATAAATGTTAACCTTGGTATAATGTTACTGCAAAATATAAAGAACTGAATTTTGCTGTAAACAGTAAGAAGTTGTAAATGTTATTTTCTCAAAATAACTATAAAAGATAGTGTGAAATGACTTACTGAATAAAACACAGGGCAAAGAGGCAATTATTTGATAGTTTTGGATATACAGATTTTTCTCTCTATTTTATAGAAGGAGATCCAGAAGACATATGGGTAATTTCTAAAAAAGACCAAATCTCTATTGAAGTTAGTCTACTGAAAAATATTTAAGCATTTGAATAAAACACCATCTACTCAAAATAATTACTATAGCTAAAATAAATACAGATGATGGCATGATGGCAAGGGTGAAAGACAAAATGAGGTTCCTCAAAGGGCATTCATTTCTGAAAAATGTTCTAGAGGTTGTCTGGCTAATCTATTATATGGTGGTAGAAATAGGCATGATGCAAAATATAATTAATGAAGCAAACTTGAAACAAAATAAGTTCTTAAGCAAGAGCAACAACAACCACTGGCACCTAAAAATCATATTATTAAGAATTCTTTTTATAATATAAATCCATAAAATTTATATAACAGCACAAGCTGCCTCCTGGTGTTAAAGTGCTCTGGTTTTACACTACAGCAACAATCTACAATACATGCTTCTGAAATTTGCATTATGGATTTAGGTAATAAAATTCTTCAAAGATTCCATTCTTCTTATGCATTTTCTATCCTCACATAGCGCTGCTGTGCCAGTAGGATTACATAATTCACTATTCTTGCCTATAAATTCAATGCAAATCTCCTTGAAGCATAAAGAGGACTTTGTCTGCAAGTTTGTGCCCCAGTGGAGAAGCAGCCACAGCTGTAAGCAGTGAGCTTCTCAGTTCTCAGCTCCCTTGGTAGACTGGCGAGGAAAGTCTCCCAAGACTACAAATCTTACATTGAAGTAGGGTGACAATTTGTAAGAAACAGACATAAGACAGTGGGACAAGGAAAACATGAAAGGAGAGGGGGAAAAGCAATGATTTACTGCAAAGGAATGATGGTTTATCCTGTCCTTATACAAGCCATATTAACTACTCAGCAGTGCTGGGTCAAAGGCCAAGTAAAAGTGCATTCAACTCAAAAAAAATTCAGAACAGACATAAACTGAATTCAGAATCATATACACAGAAATTATTTTATGGAAATCCATAGTTTGTCCACTCCTAATTTCCATCTTTCCCAATACTCCTGCAACACTTACCACTCTGGACTGTAGATACTGCAGTTCTAAACTGTGAAATTAAAGGGATGCATTAAGGAAGTTCAGATACATGCCAAATAAATACAAGAGAGGAAATGTAACTTTCATTATAAGATTTATCATAAAAATAAAGGCATGCATCCTTTAAATAAAGCAAACATCTGAGGCTGAAGTTCCAAAAAACTGATCTTATATTCCTTCCTCTTAATATGTCAGGTTGACTACCTTATTTCCATATTTTTTTTACATCTCACATATACTTTGCACACAAATCTATTAATATTGGTTTTCTTATGACTATCAACACTACCACCCATTAAGGCATCCCAGAGTTTTAAAAATATTTATGAACATTCATCAAATTCCTAAGAGATACTGATATTTTGCTATTCCCATCTTACAAAAATCCCAGTTCATTGAGGGGATGCTGTGGAACAAATATCCACTAATTCTGGCTGCCCCTTTCCCTGACATTTTTACTGTTTTCCAAACTTCCTAATAAAGAGAAATCTCATTGATGGGTACTACAACCTTTTGTTCTTCCCTACCACATGTCAAGCCCTTGGTCCATGAACGATGATAAAAGGTACAGCAAGAAATGAAGGATCACCTGGAAAGAGAGTGCCTTGTGAAAACCTTGTGCCTCTAAATGTGGAGAAGTTCTGCAGTTTAGGAAAAACTTCTCTCTCCTGAACTTGGTGTCAAAAATTCCATAGAAATGAACGGGATCACTGCCCCCAGAGCAGCAATGCCCTAAACATGGGTGTTCCCACTTAGTCTTCTCTACGGCACTAAACTAAAAATTACAGTTAAATGTGAGTTTTAGGTTTGGAGTTATAACTGACTTGCAATTTGAATGAAGTTAATGTTATCTCAGAACCTGGCTCATCCTTAGAGTGGACAGACTCAAACTGAACTAAATCAGGCAGATTAGCAGCTTTCAAGGAATTCACTCCATGTAGCAAGAGGATCAAAAAGTGCAGACAAAACTACTCTTGTGAATTTGGCTACTTGCCAAAAAGAACCAGTAGGAAAAAGTATTTCCCATATTGTTATAGATAAATTCCAAGGCCATAGAGCTGACTAAAATTTTGATGCCTAAAATATGAAGTATTTTGCATTAAGTTTTGAAAAATGGTTTGAAATATCTCTGAAGCTAAGGTGCAGGGAACATGACAGTTGTCTATATACATTAACAGAAGTACATACCTTTTCTGACATTGCATTTTGAAACAACAAAACAATGCCACACATGCCATGTCATAGTTGCCTGTCTCACATCAGAGAAATATTGAAATGAAACAGTGACTGTGAAAGAAGATGAATCTGCCTCAGCCAAGAGATATGATGACAATTAATATCCTGCACTGTCATCTTCAAGATTTGTACTTTTCTCCTGTTTTTTTTTCTCCCAAAGGCTATGGTAGTAAATAAGTTTACTCCAAAGGCAAGGTTTTCATCCTTTGATAACAAAGAACTGTTTAGGCTAAATGAAGTAAAGTATCAACATAAGAGATTTTATATGAACTTAAAAAAGCACAGCATAGTCATCTTTGAAAGTCAGGTACAGGATTATCATAGCCATCAAACCAGTGTTCAGAAGAAGGAATTTTCAAATCATCCAATTTTAATACCAGAACTAATAAATTCAGAAGTGGTAATAAAAAAGAGGAAAATATCTTGATTTGAGATTACTCTCTTGGATTCCAGGAAACACTAATACTTTAGACTTACCCTCACTCCTTAATATGGAAAAAAATCACAGGTATTGCTACTTGATTTTTACATTAACAGAAGCAAAGAAATGGATGACAGACATGAAGGCATTTGTATAAGATCTTCCAGGAAGCTTGTTTCCCCTTTCTGAAATCTGAGTTTTGCTACAAGAATATGAATAGACTGAAAAACTCAGGAAAATGCTGCAACTTTTTCTCATAACAAGGAATTTTTATTAGTTACAGAACATAAAGGAATTTGTTCTCTACTCTCAAAAAAAGCTCACCCTATTAGAGAGACATGTCAAATGAATTTCATGCTCCTCTTTAACACAGATAAATGAGAACATGGAGGTTAAACAAGTGAAAATCCCCAATCCCCTTCCACCTCTCATATGCAGTCATTTTCTGCTAGGAAACAAAAAAATTATTCCCTCCTGGAAGTGAATCAAAAGGCAGACCCATCAGTCAGTAGCCAGTATATGATTCAGCTCAGCTTTTCAATAAGTTAGAAAGTCCAAAAGTCACCAAAAAACAGTTTTTGAATGAGAGGATTGCTTCCTTCTAACTCCTATGAATTGCCTGCTGAGCACTCCTGTGAATCACGCCTGCTGCAAGAGGAGCACATCTGAGTTAAGAAAGCAGGGATTTGCGGTGACAGCTGGCAAGCAGACACTCCCTCTATCGAGGGACAGCTTTCATTCAACTAAAAGGTAGGACAAACACCAATTCCTGTAGCTGGACACCAGAAAGAAATTAGATCAGTGATTAAAATACATAGCAATTACAACTCTCTTTTCAACCATAGAGTTTTCTATAAAAAGAAAAATGTTGATTATAAATGCTTAATAAAATATGCTGATTTTTGCTTATATTTTATAATTATACCAGCAAACATTAAATAATTGAGAAATAAACACTATAGCAATTTGGAAAAAGACATTCAATTCAAGTCTTGGAAAATGATACAAAAGGTTAAAATAGCACTAAGTTTTCCACTTATGTTAAATTCAGTGCTTGAATTGAAGAATGATTTAGCTGAGCCTTCAAATGCCTTAAATATTCCTCCATGCAATGTACACAATCAGAAAACTATTTCTGCTGTAACTCACATTTCCAAGGCGATGTATTTTGAATAGGGATTTTGTCCTACTTGATAAATCAATTGAAAAAATATACTACTTGGATCCCAAATTAATAATATAATAGATTTTTACTAGTCTGATCATTTAACAAATTACTAACAATGACATTTCCTGTATGTTCAAAAGACTTCTGTTTAAAATATTCCAAAGCAGCTTTGTAACACTTAGAGTAGCAATAGGCAAAACCACGTGACCTTTACAAAAAAGTCTGAGCTGCACAAAAGCAGCGAAATTTAGATTGAAAACAAATACTTAATTTTCTTTCATCTGCTTTGATACCTGCTCTTCTTGTTTAAATACATTGGAAATGTATCTGCATGAAAAAGTGTAAGAATAGAGGTACAAAAATGATCATCTTTATTTGGGGGAAGCAGCTTATCACAGCTTTAAAACTGAGGCTACATTACAACCTGTCTCTAACTTTTTTCCTTTAAACAAGATTTGAGCAGACATCTTACGTTAAAATTGGGGTTTTTTTCCTTTTTTTAAGGGGAGAGAATACTTCAGGTATTTTTCACGGTCTGTACAGTGATTTTTAATGAATAAATTCTATTCCATAATACTATTTTAAATTTAGGCTCTCAACAGCCAGTTGTGTTTGCCTTATTTTACTTAAATTTTAAAATTTGAAAATTGTTCTTTGAAGTGACAAAAATTAACCTTCGATGAATATTCCAGATGACACTTACCATGCCAACTATGATTGCTGCAATCTATGGACACAGCTAAACTGTAATATTTTCAAAGTACTGACATCAATAAAGTAAAAATCCTCTTATCAGAGAGTTACTGTATTATATATTAATAGAGAGGGGCCCAGATTTGGCATAGGAAGCCACCAGTACAACTTCTTTTGTGCCTTATCTTACAGCTCATATTTTAAATTGCAATTATGGGCTTATCTTTGCCAAACACCTTCTTCATACATGAAATTAAATAATGCACAGTGATAACTCAGAAGAATTAGCTTGCTCAGTATTAACAAGTGTACTTCACACCTAAGCTCCTTGCAGATGATTTTATTTTTTACTGTGTTGTATCTGTAGTGTATTTACTTAAAAACATTTGACCCAGTTGTACTATAGCTTTCGTTATCAGAGGTTCTCAGATGTACCTTATTCTCATGCAGGAACTTACACACCAGGACACACATAAATCAACATGCCCCAAAACACATCTGTAAAAGAATAAAAGCTGTCACACCTACAGCTCTCAGTTATGGTTTGTAGGCTTTCTATGTAGGAGGAGTGAGGACAGAATACCAATGTTGGGTTTGATTGTTAACTTTGCAATCTAAGGAAAATCAGAATCATAAAGCTATTTGATTTTGGTTTGATAAAATAAGTCCCCGAAATTTAAAATATAGGGCTTTACGAAGGCAAAAAGTCAGGGCAAAAATATTTCAAATCCATGCATATGTCGGGCGAGGAAAACTGCCTCTGGTACCAGAAGCTGATGTTGGCTTGGTCCATTTTGCTGCAGAGCCTCCCATCTCTCCAGTCTTCCTCCCAAAAACTTCTCTCTCCAAAAGCCTCTGGCTTTAAATCTTTTGTTCTAGTTCCTCACAAATCTAATCTTCCCAATCCCAGAGTACCAATGCTTTGTCTCTGAAAGCTCCACTCTCCAAACCCACTCACTTTTCTCACTTGACATCCAGTTACTTTCCAACCCTTTTGGAACAGACCAGAATCCAGCAGACTAGACTAAACTAGTTCAGCTGGAAGGGACTTAAAATGATCATCCAGTCCACTGCTTTATCACTTCAGATCTGAACAAAAGTTAAAGCATGTTATTAAGGGCATTGTCCATATGCCTCTTAAAAACTGACAGGTTTGGGACACTGACCATCTTTCTAGGAAGCTCATTCCAGTACTTGACTAACTTAGTAAAATACGTTCTAACGTTAAGTCTGCATCTCCCCTGAGGTGTTACCATCAAATTCTCTCCCACAGAAGCTTGTGGCATCCAAGTTCCCACCCAAAATTATTCTTTCCCCCATCCACTCCTTCCAACTCCACACTGCACCTTAAATCTGCACACACCAAACCCCACCTTTCACCAGACAGGTCTTGTAGCCCATGGCACTGGAATTACTCAACATTGCTCAATATGCTCACTGCTTTTTGAGTTTTCACTTCTGTATAACAAACTAAAACCACTAAGAACACTTTCAGAAAGTGATCAACATTTCTGAAGTTAGGCATGTCCCTAAACTTAGTTGGGCTGATTTAGCGCTAAAAACTGAAGACTTGTGCTTCATAAAAGCCAATTAATAGTCTTTTTTCCAGACACTTGCAGTCGTATTGATAATACTAGTTCTGAAACAGCTCGTAACTTCTTTGAGGAGGTCTGTTCAATGAGGTCATCACACATTCCAGCATGTTCTTAGAAACTCCTCAGTTATGAGGTGGAGGACCCAAGTGTCTGCTACAGGTAATCATCACCTGCAAAGATCTGCACAGTGACCATGAGCCCTACCCCCCTCACTTATCCTCACAGACCATATCAACAGGAGCAGTACTAAAATCAAAGAAAGCTGGACAGCACCCCAAAGAAAACGTCTTTCCTTTATGCCTAATTTGGTTTTGTCTTCACATAGCATTAAGAATTTAAAAGAACTAACTTTTAAACACATTTTGCATATTAAGCAGCCAAACATATTTTTAAATGTGACACAAAAATTTTTATTTGTGCAGAAGACCTAAGCAGTTGTTACAAAGCAAAGTCTTCCTTCATTTTAAAACAGATACACCATGAATCCTTAAGATTCAAGCCTTTGTGGTTGGTAAAAGAGATTAGCATGGCTTACCATGAAAATTCATAGTTCTGCCACTTAAAAGCAGCTTGGAAGAAGAAATTATGCATTTTGATAGCTGTGCCTTAAATTACTTTCTGACAAAAAAAACACAGAAGAATATCCTTAATAATATAAGATACAGTGAGAGAGGAATGTACTGGACAATATTGTTTCTCCTAAACATAGTGTTGATTGAGCATTATTTTCCCATAATAGACAGTTACTGAATACAATTTTCAAAGATTCAGCATATCTTCCATTGGTAGCCTAAAGGATCTCCAAAGTGTATGAGGGATAAATGAGTCAAAACTTCATATTTTCATTTATATTTCTATTCTGCCAGGACCTGTCTCATTTACAGTGCACTACAACTTCGAACTATACTCTCAACTTACTTCATACTATTATATGAGGATATAACGAATAAAGTCTTCTAATACATTTATGGAATGGATTGATACAGTAAAACTAACTTTATATGGAGCTATGTTTAGGAATCACCAAATTAACATCAGTCTTTTACATGACAACATTTTTCATTAAAGTGCTTGCTATCCGGTGTCCGTGTATCTTTTTTTTTACAGCCTCTCTTCAAACTTGGTGACTTTCTGCAAGCATATGGGAAATTGCAGACCTCTAGCCTTTTCCTTGTTACACCAAGGAAGAAACATATCACAGTGACAATGTTGGGCAAAATAGAAAACATCTAGACCTCAAGCTAAGAATGTCTGCCTTTTCCAAAGACAAGCTTTAAACCTGTACCAAGTGATACATTAGGACATAATCTTTTAAGACTCAGGCTATAATTAGGTAGCAATTCTGGGGAGGTAGTAACTCACAAGTACCACTGCTCACAGGTTCCTGCCCCAGCATCAAAGGATATATGGGTTCTTTTAATAAAAGATATATGGATTTTTTGAATAAGAGAGGTTGTCACCCCCCCATAACGTAGCAAAATAAGTGAAAGAAAAAATACTCTACACAGTGGATTTTTTTTAACAATAGAATAGGCCAGGGAGAGCAAAACTGCAAGCCATGATCAAGTCTTAGGCACTCAGAATCAAAATGAGCATAAAGTAATGAAGTTTTATTCTAGATAATAGCCTAGTGTTTATTAGGAAGTGCAGTAGGCAGTGCTTGCAGTCAATGTGCTTGCGACATTACCTTGAGTAGCATTGTCTAGTTATTTTTAGGATGGTCACCCAGATGGGTGGCATTAAGGATGTCGTAACCCTCTGTTGGCCGCTCTGCAGATGGCAGTGTATGTGCAAATATAATACACAGCAATTGGCAGGTGCTCTTAATTTGGGGTTTGGATGAAGAGAGATTCATAGCTTATTCTGTTCTCAAAATGGGCAGTGAGAAAGAATCAGACCCCATTTCATGAAACAGAAGAAAACAATGAGCCATTAGGTCAAGGTTTTCTAAATATAATCTACGTAACTGAAATAAGACTATTACAACCTTGTTAGTGTATTAGCACTTCAGTTACCCAAGTGTCAGATTCCTTTCAAAATGCTGCAAAGGAAAAGACACAATGCTGAAGTTAATTAAGCTGGTTTGCTCTTCTGGTAGAAAAATTGTCCCAATGCTCAAAATCAAAGACATGAAAAATGCTTGACTTCTTCCTGTAACACACACATCTCTTCATTCTTGTTTTCCAGTAAGAAACAGTTTGAAATTAACTAGCCTTTACAAATCTGAACCAGACCAGTTTGATTTCCTGTAGAACATCACATTTTAACTCAAGATGTCTCAAACTACTAAGTAATCCAAAGTTTTCAAATGAGTGCACTGATATAATCAATCTTTTAAAGTCATGGAAGATAAATCGTCACACAGCTCATTTTCAGGACTTCAGTTTACTTTTAACCACACGAGGCAATAAATGTCTCTGTGTCATATACAAGGTGCAGGTTTAAAAAAAAGCAAACAAATTTGTGTTCATGGCTAGAGTCAAAGACCTGAATTAAAAATATGAACTGTGGAGTATTCTAAGTGATTTATGGACCTGTTCCTCTGCTCACTCTTTCAACTTAATGCTGATGGAACATCTTTCAGTTTTCTAGAATGGAAAAAAATGAAACCAGTAAAAAGGTTTGGTTCGTTTTAGCTATCTCAGCTAAAGCATATCCCAGAAGAACCTGATAACTGCCACACATGGTGGAAAGAAATGAGGAGAACACAGGAGGGAGACTAAAGGACGGACAGAGTTAGGACAGAGAAGCTGAACCCTTGGCAGCAAGCTGCCAAGTAGATGAGCTCAACTGTGAAACTCTGGCTTTGCCCATAAAGATAATTAATTACTCTCATAATTGCACATTTGCCATGGACTACTAAGCGCATATATACACACCTTGCTGTTTTGATGCAAGATAATTCATTACATGGTGTGTTGCAGACTTAAAGCACAGAAATAGGGGGATGACAATCAGCGTTGTGATTTGGGCTTTTATCCACATGTGGCTTATCCTTCTGCCTCCAAATTACTTTGAATTAACAGACTACAGTAGCACATATTACACATAAAATGTTAACCTCCAAGTACCTACTCTTGGAAGCACACATAAACCATTCCAATGATTCTAACACTTCGTGAGGGGGAGAAAATTTAGGGTTACTGAATAAGAAAGAAATACATATCTTGCAGAAATGTAGGAGGTATAAAAACATGGATTTGATAAAAGTGCTGTGTAGCCTCTGGGAAATTATTCAAAGTCATTCCTTGAAAATAAGAGACAGATGTCAAAATTGGAAAAAAGTTCTCTTCCTGGCATTTTAGATGTTAAGGTTAACTTTTGCAAAAATGCCTTTTAGTGTTACAAATTTCTTAGCTTTTTCCAGTCATTTCTTAGGCTAAATATTATCTTGAAAATTATTAAATTAGGAAGCAGCATTACATTACAAAGAAAAAGGGATGGAACACTTTTAAAATATGGAAAGTAACTAGAAAATGCTGCATATGCTGAAGATATTATCTCCCTTGGCTTCTGTTCTTTTCTTATAAATTAGGGGTTTTTTTGTGAAACAAGTGACACTACTACAATTTAAACTGTGAGCCCCCTTTTCCTAGGAACCAGGCTAGTCCTACTCACAAGAATAGTCACTGGGGAAAAAAGGGCAAGAACCTGGTATTGCAGTAAGCAAAGGATAAATCTATATTCATTCTCTCTTGTCCCATGTAGATGACCTATTCTGTGCTAGACTGAGCACTTATATATGAAATTGTAGGCTGAGTTATTAAGAGTAACCATAATGTTGTACCTGTGGGAATTGCTCAGAGACACCTTTGGTTTTAAATAGAAATATTAGAATGGATTTAGCACACAGGTATGTATTATTTTTACTTTTTACAAACACTTTTTCCTTTAAGAGAGGAGTCCGGAGGCAGGAAGATAAACCCTGTTGTGTTTGTCCTCTGTGCTGACCTAGTATGAACACACCTCTGTTCATTTGTCTTACTATAATGCGAAAGTATAATGCAAAGGAAGGTAAGGAATATATTTTATGATGAATATGAATAGATAAATGCTACTGGACAGTGCTGAAGCTCCCTTGATATGATGGCTGGGGTGTGCTGTCATAAGCAAAACCTCTTTTCAACCATGAAGACCTTTGTACAACTGAAATAAGGACAGTAAGTTGGACATAAGGTGTTGAAAAGGTCACACAGAGAAACTGTAGTGTTAGGCTGAGCCAACTTAAAGCAAAATTTCGTATCAGTCATCATGTCTCACAAATACATTGCTCTTCTGATTCTGGAAAAGAGTTAATGCTTCTGCTTTCATCAAAACATAAAGTCTGTTGTCCATTGCACATAAACCTGACAGTTAATACCAATGGAAAGTAGGGGCAAACTTCGCATATTTGTAACAACAGTGTGAAAGTGCTCAGCATACCATTCCAACAAGGTGCTATTTTCATTCTATGCAGACAAATGGATTACCAAAGATATGTCTGTTTCCATTTTTCAATCTAGCAGGCACAAACAGACAAAGTAATAATTACATATGAAATTATGTGATACCATTGAGAAAAATCCTTACATATGGAAAATGAGAAAAAAACCCGTAGATTTTATAAAAAGGCTGCAATGAACTACGTTGCTGATACAAATTATAATCTGGAAAAAATTAGGAAAACCAGAAGGAAAACAGATTAACAAGAGATGAAAAGGACATAACGGTGACAAAGACAGATAAAACGATAAACAGTGCAACTGTTTTATTTGGTTTTCAACACAATGCCTTGTTTCTTTTTATGACGTGCCTTGTGAAAATCATACTTTTCCATATTTCATCACATAATTTTTAAACTTTTAGGTCAAAACTCAAAATACAATGATAAAGATACCAATCAAATTATAAATTAAAAGCTATTTGCAGATCAGTTGAGCTGCAATTATTTATGGACTCAGTTCTCAGGCAAACAAAAGCAAAACAACTCATTCCAGCTGCAGGAAAACCAGGCTAAATTTGAACAACTGTTAATAATGTCAACATTTTCTCCATCCTCAGCATTAATATGAATTTTGCATTTTTTCAAACTGCTAAATAAACAAAACACATCTCTAGATAAGAAGATTATGATTCCTTTGAAGTCTACAAATAACCAACATCTGCTAATGTTATACTGCATTCTCAGGCAGGGAAAAGTACGCTTTCTCTACCACAGAAAGCAGTTCTATATTTGAATGCTTGGAGTTCAAATAAATAAGTAGTATTGTTCCTCTTTGGCCACTTTCAAATGTTTTAACAGACTTTTCAACTAACTTGGCACTGCCTGCCTCTCATACCACGTCTGCCTAAAGGTCCTGTAGCCAAAGTAAACACCTTGTGTTTAACTAGCAAAGGCCAGTTTGAAAAGAGAAATTTACTAGTTGACCATAAGTTGGAATGGCTAAATCAGTGATGGGAAAATATTTCTTAGTCTTCTGTCACCTTTTCCAGGTCGAAGGTTGCCCTCCTGTCTCTTTTCACTATAAATACACATACACACATACATATGTGCAAAATTTAATTTGTTTTTAATAAAAGAAAATGAAGAACATAGGAAATTTAGCCACAAAATTTACAGTCTTTCAAAGTAACATTTGGGAAAGAAAAGGTTTTCAGGAAAAAACATATTAAAGTTTTTCTAACAAAAGTATTTTGGCATAAAAAGTCATTTTAAAAAAGAATCTCGTATTTTAAAACATTATCGAGATTGCTTTCCATTTGTGTGGGACAGGGGGAATTTACAGAGGAATATAATGACATTTCTCAATAGTTCACTTCATCAGCCTTATCAATTTTATCTCCATCCACATAAAAACAACAAAATCTCGCATATAACTGCTCCTGTTGCTCTTTCAAGGTACAACAGCTCATTTCTCACATTGCATTAGCAGCATTGTAAATTAGTAATTTACATTTCCTTTAGGCTAATTTGGAAGATTTAACTAATCCATGATAGGGTAAAAATTATGAATAGATGAACTGGAAATCAACAGATTGAACTAGTATTTAGTTGCAGCAGCACTAAACAATTTGGACACTTTTTTTTTTTTTTTTTTTTTTTTTTTTTTTTTTTTTTTTTTTTTTTTTTTATCATTGCCTACTTTGGGCAAATCCACTGAATTAAGTCAGGTAAGTATGAAGCACCAAGCTGTAGTCAATAAATATCAAATCTGTGATTGGTCCTCAAACAAGGCACTCTTATAGTGTTTTCTGATCCTTCATATCTTTTTTTACATATAACTACACCAATTTATCTAACTGCAATACCCAGAGAAAGTTAAAAAGTCTACAGGAACTGGTAGCTTGGATTTATTTTTTAAAAGCAATTCTCATCAAATTCACTTTTAAGTCCCACAATTTGTCTTTTAAACTATCTCTGGTAGATGCTACTACTTCTCTTAACCCATGTTTGGAGGTTCCTCCTGCCATAAATCGGCCCCAAAATAATGCTTCTATCAGGACATCATCAAACATTTTTCAAACATAAGCTAAACTATCTCCTGTCCCTCTTGATCTTCTTTATGGAGGGAAAAAAAGCACCATCACACTAACCAAAAAGATAATTTTTTGTATTATATGAGCAGTCTGTGCACTTCTATGAGGCTGTTTGTGTGCTGTAAGCAGAACCTGTTTAGCTGAATCAGCAATTAAAAGCATGAGTCAGCTTTTGAGCTAAAGAAGGTGGCTCTTACACTATTATCTGCACTAGCCTTTTTAGGAGACAAAGACTAATACTACCTAATGTTACTTACACAAATATTTAGCTTTTTGCATTGTCTACTGTTTAAAGCAGGTCTTTTGATACACCTACATTTCCAGAATACTAATACAAACGACATCTGTTTAAACTGAGCAAAGACAACAGCTCTGGAGTTCTTTGTGGGAATGAGGCTGTGTAGTCTTTTTTTGTTATTGTTATGTTTTTGTTCTCTTTCTTCTTTTCTGTAATTTTATGTGAATCAGAGATTATGGATAGGGTAATTTTATATGTTACCTTGAGGTATAAGGTTAAGGTAAAATCTCTCAATACAACGGAAGTGTTTATGTTCTATATAGAAGGGGACCTTTAATACATAAGTACTCATCCTCTTTTCAGTCTACTATTTGCAAAAACAGCAGTTTCTCTGATTTCTCAGAAAAAAAGTATTCCATATATAAGTTTAACTGCAACAGATGTTCTCTGCTAAATGGAAAATATCTGCTTTTCCAATGGGTGTGGAAGGATTTATCTTTCACTTTCTTTAATATCACTCAATCACTGAGTGAAGTTCTAGGAACGCACTGTAACAGACACCAAAGCTGTTCTCTCTGGATCCATTGCTTCATAGAACAGTCCCATAATTGGTTCTGCATACTTGTTACAAACCTGACCATTTGTCACATACTAACTGCCATATTTTGTAGTTCAGAAGGAAGAAGTGCTGTTCAAAATTATAAGCACACACAATAGGATTTCCAGCCTCCTCACCCATCTAGGTCCAAAGCCACTTTCCCCACAGCATCCAACTAAAAGCTGCTGCGTGGAAGAGGCTCCTGCCAAATCCTAGTTTTGTGTGCTCTGGCATTTTGATGGAAATAGTTTGGTGTAAAAAAAAAAAGAAAAGTCTTTCCCTTTTCCAGTCATGTTCTTTTTCCACTCTCCTTGTATTTTGCAACAGTACAACTATTTCTTCTTGCTGTAATTTGATAATTTATTTTTAAGTGACCAGAACTGGCAGTTCTACACAATCTATTGCATGCAGCAATGGTATCTATGCAGGCAGGTGCAACCAGACTTTGCTTATACTTGGTCTGGCTGCACACAAAGCTGCATTAGCATGGACATCCTCTTGCTAACACATGTATTGTGTTTCACCACTCTAGACAGTCACACAGCTTTCAGTAAAGGCCTGCTTCACATCCAGTTGGCCTCTGCAGGATTGCAAAAGTCTGTTGCCAGCTGTATAAACACGTCCAATGTGCTCAGAGGCTCAAATATAAAAAAAGCAGAATTTGCTTAGTGTAGCTGGGAGAGGCATGATATATGCTGAGGAGCACCTTTCTGTAAAGCTGCAGCTTCTAGACAAAAGACAAGCTCCCAAGAACCCCAATGCAACAGATCTTCATGGGGTCAACTAGACATTAGCATTGGAAGATGTAATGCAGGACTTGTGAAGAGTTAATAAATGACAGTCAGAGGAAAAGTACAACCTGCTACCACAGACACAAATAGAAATTGGCATCTCAAATTTACTTGTGTACATTTGGCAAGTCACAGAAAGGGTTTTATACCCACTCTTCTGGTCAACAAAAAAGGAGCTGCTTTGCTGTCTCTCAGCAGGACTTGCCAGATGCAAGTTCAGTCATGCATCTGTCAACAGAAACATTCTGAAGAGCTTCACGTAGGTCATGTAGGCTTTGGGCCTGCCACATTTCCTTTGTTGATTCATATTTGCAGTCACAGCCTTATTTCTACTTTAGCCTTTCCTGTTTAAAGTTATTTTCTATCTTGAAAGATATACTTCAGACTAATTTAGCAGACTACCTCAACAGAAAACCTTTGACAAGGGTAGGACTTTTGTCAATACGGATGAGTTAGGATCCAACAGACTCTACTTACAGAAGCAGGGGACCAGTCCAGACATTTGCTCTGGTGAACAGCACAGTCTGTCATTCTGCTCCCCATCATTTCCAAAGGAGATGAATGCTGTTCTGATGCATAACATATGAATTAATTGAGCTCTATACATAAAAGCATCAATTAATACTTCTCAAAATATAATTACAGTGTTTAAAACTGCTTTGGAAAATAGGAAATTAAAGACACTTGAAAAAGTAAAGATTTTCATGCACCTAAGGGTAAAGTCTTGAGAACGGTTCAAGGAATATTCCTCCTCTGATAAGGAAATAATGCTTCTCTTTCTTTTGAATTTGCAGACAAATATATTAAATAGAATTTTTTCAAAGCTTTTCTATAGCTTACCTAATTCTGATAGATATCTCTTGGATGTCGATTAGTATAAAAGTTGAACTTTTAAGTCAAGAACTAGTTCAAATCAGAGATTGGAAAAAAATGGGTTACACATTTTTTATGCAATTTCATAATTTTATCTGGATAATTTTTACATTACTTTCCAAAAACTAATTAGTATTTTGTAAAGACAATGTATGATTTTTATGTATGGCTTGAAAATTGTGTTGGAATTAAATTCTGAAATTAGGTGATACTAGATAATTTTTTATCTCCATATATACAAAAGATGTCTCATTGAAAAAGCATATTTTTAGACTTTATTTAAGTCTGTTACCCAATTAGTGTGCGTATAATACATTTTACGCATATATATGCATGAATATTTTCATAGGAACTTATATGCTGTATCTGAAAGGCAGAATATATAATATATCCATAACATATCCAAACAAGGAGGAAGATGACAGGATAAGAAATTGATCAAGAGAAAAAGAAAGATAAAAATAGAACCATTGAACTGAGAGAGAAAAAGATGTTCTCAAAATATGAAACTAAGACAAATCAAGTTCTTTTGAAGGTGTAGGAGAAACTGTGTCTGTAGTAGCTATGTATGACAGTTCCTGATGCTTGGATTCTCCCAAATAAAAACAAGTTAATTAGCTCCTTATATGCTAAAACGATATTGCACAACACTCCAATGAAGACAAAAAAACCCCAAAAACAAACCACAAAAAAACCCCAAAACAAAACAAAAAACAAACAAAAACAAACAAACAAACAAACAAACAAACAAAAAACTCAACAAACAACCAGACAAGAACAAAAAGAAAAATAAAGGAAAAAAAGAGAGATGAAAAAGAAACTCCTGACAAACAAATGAAAGATGTGATAACAAAGAGACTTCTCCTCTGTGGTGTGAAGCAGGATCAGGAGCAGTTTGTGAAGTAACCAGAGGAACCTAGAGCTACAGAAAAGCTAGGATAGAATCTTATGTCTTTGAAGATATGCTCTGGGTAGAAACAGAAGCTACTGGACAAGCTTCTTTGGCTTGTATTATGACAGTAGGAATGAATTATTGTAATGATCCAGTTTGGCTTTAGACACTGAAAATATTTAAAATTACATTTTGCTCAAGGGAGAATAAGCTGTAGACACATGTCAAGACTCCAGAGAATTATTGGGAAACCTGGTGGTGATTTCTGAGATAGAAAGAAGACTCTTCCTCAAGAGTCTCAAAGAGTTTAAATAAATTTGAAGAAAACAAGTATTGAGCAACTACAAGAAGGAACTTGAAATGAGTGGCATATCATAAAAATATCCATATTTGTTCCTTGCTGGAAAAAGCTTCTTTTAAGTTCATAGACACAAACAAAAGAGAAGTGCCCTGAATTCCAAACCTGACCTGATGGAATGGACAGTATTCCTGAGCTGTCACCACAGCAGGATTTCATCACCAGCCTGAGTTTCTCTGCAGCTTCTTGGAGCTAAGAGCCAAGAAGCAGGGTTTTCATTTTGCACCTATACATATAAAATGAATGGGAAATTTGAAGCTTATTTTTTATTCAGCACCTCCAGGCTAGGACTCAAAATCAGACGATCTTCAATTCTGATGAATTAAAAATATGGTATTTGTGATGAGACAGATTGAAAATTCTGCTCTTGGACAGCATGACAGAAATTATAACAACAAAATTAGAAAATCCTAAGCCTTCACCAAGAGTAGGTGGTGATTCTGCCTGAATATAGGAATATATTTTAAACTGAGTCAATGGACAGACTACCAGTTTTGGTGGTCTAATACTAAATACAGAGTTTTGTATATAGTGCTTTTTGAAGAGAAGTAAAATATGACCTTAATTATGTTCTAGCTAAATTTTTCTATTTAAAAGCAGTGATTCTATGTCAACATGATTGGAGAAGTTGCAGTAAGAACATTTTGTACAATGCAGCAGTTTCTTGCTACCTAAAGACTGTTCTAGCCAGCTTCAAAAATGTATTTCCTTTTCTGTTTTGGCCTTACTTTTCAAAAAAGGGCTCACCCTACTTATGCTGCTTGGCTCCATGGAACCCCTGCTTGATAATGCATGAGCAGCAATTACCCCCATCCACACCATGGTGAATGGTATAGGTGGAACACAATATTAAGCAGAGAGCAAAGCTGAAGATATGGAAATTGGAAAGAAATGCATAGAAAGAAAATCACTGAGATAAGCCTTAAGTTCTATATATATCGCTTGCATGTTTTATGTAGGAAACGTGCAGTGTTCACATTTCTAGTTACAAGCTAAATGTCTTCTCCCTTTACACTCACTTCCATGACCCAGAGAGTCTTCAGGAGAAGAAATCCTTCAGCTCTAAAAGGAGCAAAAACACATCCTGATGTGGTATTGGAAAGAGGACAGCCTGAAAGTAACACAGATTTCCTTTGTCGTTTACCATTTTAGTTTACCGTTTTGCCTTTTGGCAAACTTTGGCAATTTTCAAGAGTGACAGCTCAGAAAAAAAATAGCAGTAATTGCAGTAAATGGAAAGGAGGCAGTTCTTAAAATGTATAATTTTAATATTAATTATATTCTATTAGCCCCCCACCCCAAACTACAAACCTACTACCCAACATCATGCTGAAGTCCAAAGAAATAAAACCAATCACTCTGCCTTCCACTGCCTAAGTGTTCTAAATAAGAACTATAATAGGAATTTAATCAGCTGTACGATCTTATAATACTCCATCAATGAAGGTACTTACAACTGCATTTTAAGAAGGTTTGACTAAAATGTGGACAGCACCTGGCCTGATCTAGTCCTTTCGGCTGGTTCTGCCTACAAGTAGTGGACACCATTCATCATCATCATCCACTAAGTGAGAGATGCAGAGAGATGCTGGCATTACAGAGCATTCAGTACTGAATAATAATGCATATAATAAGTACATAAATAATGAACATAATCAGACATTTACAAATGGATTTCTAACTGACGGTATATTGAGTGCCAGAATACATCAGTCAGTCACTGGAGAAAACCATGAATTCTTCTTATTATAGTTTTATCTCCAGTCTCATCTGGAGGATGAGGCAGTTAGTTGCCTCTATAAAAGTGGCATTCAGAGGATGCCTCACCTAGGATGAGGCTAGCTGGGGCATGGCCTTCAATGTCACACTTCCTAAACAGTGTGACATCATGTGAGTACTTCTAACACCTTCAAAACTTAAGCCAAAATCTGTGGTGATTAGCAAGGCAGCAGTTTCTATAGGAATCAGTTTTACTGATGAGAGACAGCACTCTTTGCAACAGCCACAACTATTCAAATCTCTTTCAGTGTTATATTTTCCACTATATATAGTCCTTTGGCATGCAATGCTCCTGTCATGAGGACACTAAGAAAAGCTGGAGGTCTGTGTAATCATGACAATCCTTAGTACCTGCCTAACCACAATATCCAGAATGAAACAAAGTGCAGGGAGAAAAAAAAACCCTTAAAGAGCCCTAAAAATAATCAAATACGCACACATGTATGATTTAAAAATCGAATCCTTTCTCTGTACTTCCATGTTGTGATGACCAACCAGTTTCAGAAAGCATCGTCATGGGATGCACTCCAAAAGATATATTGATATTCTTAAAAGTATTTATAGTCCTCTACAGGTTATTCTGATATATACTGGAGGGTAACAATAACAGTCCAATTAGCTCCAAACCACAGAGAATGCAGAAAGTTTTTCTAAATTTTTTGTCAGTTAAAATGACAATAACTGAAATTCATTCTGAAAATGTTCAGAGCGAACATTCTGCTCTAGACTAAGAATAACAAATGACAGACCTTGGGAAAACAGAATTAAAAAAAAAACCCCAGTTCTTATGGACTTTGTCATTATTTTTCATACAAAAAAAAAAAATAAAAAAAAATTCCACTGTTCTTCAGAAAGAGCCAAGAACATTGCAGTACTCATGTTTAAAAGGTTCTCCAAATGAAAACTTAATAAGTATCTAAGATGAAAAAGGAAAGAAACGCCTTTGGGAAGAGATGACAAGCCTGAAGCTAGTTTAGTTGTGAGTTTCAACTTTTCCAAAGCAGTAGTTTCTTACTCCTAGCATCTGTTTGGCAAGAGGATCTCAGAGGGATTCAGTTACCAATGAGAGAGACAACATAGCGGTAACAAGTGATCATGCTTTAAATTACAGTACTATAAAGGACATATGAAACACCTATATTTCTGTGGTTTTTTTCCTTGGGAAGATTTCATTTTAATTTATGGCAACTGAGTGTTCATACACAAATTTCAATACCAGTTTTTGTAGATCAAACAACTTTTAATAACAGCGTGAAATAATATGTCTTTAAAAATAAAAAGCAAAGACTGAAAGTTGTTTTCTTAAAAAAATCCATGATGAATTGTAAAAGCATAAGAGAAAAGAGTTTAAACATTCAAATAATTATCTGATGTTATAACAGGAAATATATAATTCATCTTTAGTGTGAATTGTGAGGTTTCATCAGCATAAGGTTTTCAAATAAAACGCTGACTGACTCAACATCTCCTTCATGCAATAACTGCAACTTCTTATACCTCATGCTTTTGCTTTTTCAAAAACATTTGTTTAAAACTGTTTGTTCACCCTTTAATAAAAACATCAGGAAAAAAGTCTCCACCCAAGTCCTGTACATATCTCTTGCCAAGCAGCTACAAGGCACTCTTTCCAAAAGTCTGGAATTTGGGACATAGTGGTACAATGTGCAAAATATCCAATCTGCTACCACCACAAAATTTTATTTAATTATTAAAAAATTCTGATTTGCACAAAAAAGGCTTGTTAGAGTTTAGCAGCTAAATGCCCCTAAGAGCTTATCTACACCTTCAGGGTCAAGATCTCACACCTACTTGCTTAAGGGACCACTCTCCAAAAGACTGTGTTTCTTTTGGAAGAGGCAGTGGTAGAGTACAATCATATTTACTTTGTCTTCCTAGCACAAGAACAGAAACTTGAGATGCTTCCTATGTGCCTTCCAGGCATGTGGCATAAATGCAGAAGTCAAGGAAAAATGCTGTGCTGTAGGGGTACAGGGAGCTGATTAAGCTTTGGTGGGCCATAAGCTCGACTGCAGAAACTCAGAATCTGTTGTTAGACTCTGCTTATAAATTTATTTTTTTATTTTATTTTTTTATAGGGCATATATGTCCTTGAAGAAACATCAGAGGCCTGACCCACATTTGCATAAACCAGTGTCAAAAATGGAATATTTTACTTCACAGGCCACTGTGCAGTCACCTGAAATGTAATTAGATGCCACCAGGCCTTGATTATAAGCTGACAGTTGAGACTTGGACAGCCTACAGTCCTTTCCTGGACATTAGTATAACTTGGGAAAAAACCCCATGTTTTATTTCAAGTAGACATTTTAGATGTAGGCCATAAAATAACTCCAAACACAAAATGTAGTCTTGCTGATCATGACTTTTTTGCAGTTGTAGGCAAGTATGCAAACCAACTTCTCCCAGCTACTAGACACAAGAAATCACCTGCATCTGAGAGGTCATACTTGTCCTTCAGGTGACTTAGGAATGAAGGATTATAAGAAGCATTATAACAATTTGGGAGAGAGGCTTTTGCCAGAAGTTTGAACATCATGAGGCAGTTTTCCGTCAGAATAGCTGAATTGTAGTGCATCCTCCACTATCATTCCACAGAAAAACGGTTTAAAAAGACTGGAATTTTAACTTGCTCTCTATTCTTCAATCTGCCAAGTCTCAACTGAGACATGTCCTTTACATCTATGGCTATTTTTGATTTTTCTTTGTCAAAAGACCAAGATCCTATGTTCACAAGAGACCATTTAGCCCTAACTGTGAGATTCATAGGTAGCGTCACTGTGACAGCTTCTAATCAAAGTCTATGGAAACTTCAGATTGTTTTCTTAGAGAATACAAATTTTTACAGTGAGATCTTTCTCTGCTTCTAAAAGATGATCCAGATGATCGAGTAGAAGTTTCAACATTCCAAATCAGTTTTAGAAATAACATGACAAAACTGTGTCCATTATTCTAATTAAATTTATAAAATAGATCTTGCTTTGTCAATGCAAAAGTTCATCTTATCTTTATTTGGCATTTTTAATCTCTAGAAACAGGTAAAGGTAGTAAAATTATCCTATATCAGTATTAGTTTGTAAGGTTGACCAGAGATTATTTCACATATCAAATAAATTCTGCTCATGCTCCTGCCAGCCCAGTTTTCCAACAGTGTTGGCACTCCCTATGTGACTGGCCTAAATATATCTTCTCTTAAAGTACCTGCAAGCTATTGGTGCACAAACAAACAAAACCCCCTGTTCTAAACGACTTGAGTGTCTCAGGGATACAGCACTGCAGGAAAACCTCAGAGGGAAAAGTCTGCCATAGTTCATGTAAACATCCTGTGGTCATCAGCACAGTCAAAGGTGGAATCCAACTCTGAAACCCAATACAATTTATGTACACAGGACATACCAGAAAAGATCTGGATTTAGACAGGTATAAAAAGGAAACAGGAGAAAAATATTCTACTATTTCAATTTTACTTTTACTTACTAATATGTAGGTAAGCAAATACATCCCACCACAGGTCTATAGACACAGAAGGTCTATTTTCTGAAACAATAAGCTCTCTCTGAATGACCTAACATGTGTTCTTGGTGAGCTAATATTTCAACAGACAAACAGTGTTATGTTTATGTCCTAAAATAAGGAGAATGTTTCAAGATTCTCAGTTTTATTTAAAAATATTTCAAACTGGTAAATGAAAGGGTTTAAATGAAAAAATCGAATTCTAAATCTCATTCTTGAAACTTCTACTGAATTTGTAGATGGATCTTCTGTACATAACGCTTCTTTTTGAATCTACTACATCTAAATCTAATACTGAAGTCTGTTGTTGGAAAAATGTGAAGTACCTTTAAGAAAAAAGAGAAAGCTAGCATGCAGAATGAGACTGCAAATATGCAAATATAAAGATAAAACCTTGCCTTGTTTCTAGTGCAGAAAGGGATAACCAAATACTAACTGGGTAAGCATGCAATGGCAATAGAACATTGAATTGAATGTACCAGATTTAATGTTAAATTATGTGATGACACTAGCATAGATACCATATCAAGTAACAGCATTCATTTTAGCCACAGCTTCCCAGATTCCACACTTATTTTTGGTTGAAAACTGATTTAGAGCAACTCTTATTTTCTATTGTTAAAAAGTCTTCCCTGTAACCATCATATGACACTTTTCCCCACTGCACACCAATACTTACAGTAGCTCTCAGACTGGAATCTACAACTTTTTGGAGGACAAATCCAAATGTTTGAAACAAGAATTTTCTAAGAGAGATGTTGCATGAGATAATCATATAATTCAGAGTCCACATCACAAATTTGGACTATGTGACATGGATAAATGAGTGTTTCCCTCCTTAGCCCATTTCCTATCCTCAGTTTTACTTTGTATGCAGCAGAATTTCACTAGTGTAATATCTGTGATTTGTGGAGATCACCGTCAATGGGTGCAGAAGTCACCTCACCTCCAGCAGGAGTCTAATTTTCCATTTTGTTTTTTCACCATTTAGTACAGTCGCAGCAGGGACAGCAAGTATCACCACTGGAAACAGCATGAAGTTTGGTCAGGTTGTGTGTCATGAGTTTAGGAGGCCCTATCTTTCCTGGTATCTACGTATGTTTTTGTATCAGTAGTTTGGAAAGTGTCCATCTGCTTCACATATGAGTCTCTTTATATAACTCTCTTTTGGTCCTCAAAGCTTTGAATGCAAAAGCCTACTAGTAAAGTTCATTAAAAAAATCACCCCTCATATTCATGTGATTTTCCTCCTATGGAGGAAGATGTCCTACAAGAGACATTGAAACTTGTGATTTGAGTCAGGTAATACAGCAAATGTCACCTATAAAATTTTGTAGTCCTTAATAGCCTTTTCTGTAATAATAAAAGCTGACTCTGCATTAGCACCTTATTAAAAGCAAGTAATTACGACTATCCTTTGTGACATATAATGCTTGTAAAAATTAAATTTCAGCTACTGAAATGAAAACTAGTCTATTAATAATCATCAGGAACATTGAGGTTTCATGGACACAAGCTTATTTTGCATGAGATAGTATAAAAAATTATACAGAATCATAGAATTGTTTAGATTTCAAAAGACTTTAGGATCATCAAGTCCAACCATATTTCTAAGCACCACATCTAGAAGTCTTTCAGATACCTCCAGGAATGGTTTTGGGAGCATCTGTGGATGGCAGGGAGAAGGAACTCTGCAGACTTGAGATATTCTAGAAACACGTGGTTTTATTGCAACGGTCGTGGGTAAAGAGGGCCTGCCTTCAGCCACCAGCCTCAGCTGAAGGGAAGCCCCAAAGAGAGAGGGAGAGAGAGAGGGGGTAGGAGATAAGGGAGGTAAAAAAGCTAAGAGGGGTAAGAGAAGTAAGAGTAAGAGCGGTAAGAGTAAGAGAGAGAGGACCTTGTTACAATACATTGTATCTCCTTTTGTGTTGAATATTCTAATTTACAGTGACCAAACTTTGCATGTAGCCTATGAGAACAACTATATTACCATATCATCCTATATTCTAAACTCTAAAGACTACTTTTCTACTTTTTCCCTGACGTCTTGGCAGAGTGGAGAGGGGCTACATTCTTGGGTCCTTTTGTTTTCTGTCCTTCCACCTATCTCCAGGTAATCACCGTCTTCCTGCCTGCCATGATCACATCTCAAAGCTGGCTTTCATTTCTATTTCACTCACAGGTTTTACATCTCTAGTATTTCTTACTAGGCAAGCATATTCACAAGCCCTTCCTGTCTCATTTCTCAACAAATGGTGATTCCACCACTTCCCTTGGCAGCCTGTTCCAATGCTTGACAACCCTTTTGGTGAAAAAAAATGTCCTAATATCCAATCTAACACTTTCCTGGTGGAACGTGAGGCTGTCTCCTCTTGTATCACTCTCTACTTATGAAAAGACACTGGAACCCACTCTAATTTCTTTCAAGTAGTTGTAGAGAGAAATAAGGCCTGAGACTCTTTTCTACAAGACTAAACAACTCCAGCTTCCTCAACTACTCCTCACAGGACTTGTACCCACCACAGGCTCATGCACCCACCAAAAGACCTTTTTAAAATATCAATTTAAATAAATTTAAACAAAACAGCAATATTTAAAATGCCAGAGTTAATAAAACAAACAAATCCCTTATTTTTAAAATGAACTCAGACATCTTTTTATTTGTTCTGGTTGTAAAAGTCTGGATTTCCCCCTTTGGCACCTGTTTTTAAACATGGAAGTTTAAAAACAACTCTGTGCCAATTGTCCAAACCACAGCAGGTAGTATAGTCAATGAATGAGACTATTCAGCAGGCTGACTACATGCTCCAGTGGGTACACTTGAAAAAGCAGCTCAGTTACACCTATTTTTGACCAACTATTTGGAAGATTCTCCTAATTATGGGATACCAAAGGAAGCTGCATGAACTTTTTCACCTTTGGGAAAGTAGAAGTGGTTCCCACTCTTTTTTTCCATGGTTTCTACTTTATTCACTGTGGTTCAGGGCATTCTGACAGAAACTTTGAGTCCAGCAAGCACAGAGTTAGAGAAAGATATTAAATAATCTAATAAAAATCACAAAAAATAGAGCATGAATTTAAAAAATGAATAAAAATAGTCCTCACTGGGAAAATATGACTCCTTAGCATATTTATGTCTCTATGTTCTTTTTAAACAAGAACATCAAGTACTTACTAAAATAGAAAGAAGACTAGCAGTAATTTTTGAAGACTAGTAATCTATTTAATGTATTTAAAAATAATTTAAAACATACTGTGAAATGACACAGATCTACAGAAAATAACCCTCCATATTCCATCACTCCCAGGAAAGTCTGATTGATTTTAATCTGAATCAAATTCTTAAAGAAAAGCTTCATAGGCCATTGTATTGACACAACTGGGAGTGCAATTAACATCAACCAGAAGGTTGAAAATGAGCATCTTCAGCTAGAATGATCTGGAAACGTCTTTATCTGGTTGTGTTTAAGTAGCTTCAGAAAGAGTTTTGTGAAACTCCCTTGTCCAAATCCAGACCAAGATCTTTGCATTTACTCAGGCTACTCAGTGACTAGGCTCTCGGAAATTTTATTTTCCTGAACTGTGCAACAAGTTAACTAAATACTTCCACTCTTCCTCTCCATGCAAGTCCTGCCATCAGCTGCATGTTTGCACTTTTACGCAGAACTAGTGAAAATACAAAACTTTATATAATTAAACACATATACTTAATTAGAAAAGCATTTGTGAAAGAAAGAATGAATATTTAATACACAAACCCAGCTTTGTGTTTTCAGTATCTTGAAACTGATTGGTTTTCAATTAAAATACTTGATAGGAGTTTCAAAATAATTCATTTAAATAATATTTGTTGGTTTTACTTTCAGGAGCAAGAGAGGGAGAAATAAAAATGAGGGAGGAATAAGATCAGGCCAACAAGATACCCAAGGAGAACATCTTTTCTAACACCAGTACTTCTGTTTGGTATCTTTTACTCAGTTACCAGAAATTCTCTAAAATGGGTGAAGATTGTCTTATGTTTAAAGAAGCCTAGTGAACATGGTGATAAACAATGTAGTGCTGTTAGAAAGCAATAATCAATAATACTATCTGTTTCAGAGGACTGTTTCATCAAGAATTCATGTCAGTCTCAAAGCTTTCTCTATAAGCTATGTGGAACACATCTCTTGAGGTTTCAACATGGTTATTCAGTCTCCCTGCAAGTTAACTCAGCCAGAATACAACTATAAATATTTAACTGGGTGTCATCTATTTAAATATACTGCTATACTAAATAGAGCTCTTGTGATCAAGTTACTTGAGCTAAAGAGAACAAACTGGTCAGCAGTCAGCTTTGCAGCGCCAGAAAAAATACAGACCATCTTTCCATTACTACTTGAAAGGAGGACATTTACTCAACCACAATTACAAGTGTTAAAAGAGTGTAAGGACTCCATAAAAAGAGTACAACAGGACTGTTGGAGTAACAGAGTTTGTTTTAGTTTGTTTAAAGAGAATTTTTCATTGTAACTCAAAATATGGATATAGATAAGGCTGCACAGCCCTGCACATTACCTCAACAAGTCTCTTAATTAAAAAAGATGACATGCATTCTGAAACTGAAAAAAATCTTATTTTTCAATTAGCAAAGTAAATATTTCTTCCACCAAGATGTTTTCTAGTCCTGTGCACTCCATGCAGATAGTGTTGGAGTAGAAAATACCCTCCATGTAAATAGAATGTTACAATAAATACAAAACAAAACGAACAGCATCCAAACAAACACCCAGATTTCCCACAGCTATCGAGTTAACAAATTTTCCCATTTCCTATTCCTTCATGTCCATTTGACTGTGGGCAATAAAAAGCTGAAATCCCTCTGTATTAGTTTGGCCCGTCAGGTTTAGTAGGACACACTTTGTTGCTTCACACTTCCATTGAGGGCTTACCTGGCTGCTATTGTGGGAACATGAGAACATTCTTCACCACTGTGTGACAGAAAGGGATAGAGGACAGCTTTAAACCATGGAGTTGGCATGATTTAGGAGTTTCCAAAGTGCTGTAAAGCATACCACAAACTAGGAAATCCAATTTTTCCTTTAATTTCATGGCAGGCTTTCAAACTTCTTGTGGAAACTCTTAAACACCTTTCTTTGAAAACTTTAAATTGGAGACTGGAGAATTTCTTCACCAGAGATGGTACTAGATGCTGTTAGAGTCCTTTGCTGTCAGAGTCCTTTCCAAAACTACCACATGTTTTGGGTACAAGCATTTTAACAGAAGAAAACTTGTCACAGATTAGGACATTCTTCAAAGTTACTTCATGCAGGTAAGAAAACTGGACCTGAGCCAGAAGCTGCAAAAGCACTGTGTGCTGATGTTGACGGTGTTTTGATTTTATATTGTCAATAACAAATTACTCCCCATTTTTCAGTCTACTTTTAAAATTAAAGGAAAAATCTCCCACCAACACATTCTTAACTTTTTCTTCTCTACTGAGATTACTTAACCAAATAAAGGGAGTAAACAGCCCTCCACAGACCAGGTTCCTTGAGTACTGTTATTTACCATAAACAGTAACCGTAATCCATAACAGCAATTTTAAGAAAAGAAGTCAGGATTATGACTAAAGGGCAATTGATTAAAAAAAAGACAAATTACAAGTTAAAGCTGTGAGTTATTACTTTCAGAGAACTCTGTTATTTGAAGCTCATGGTTTGTGCTTAGATGGTGGAAAACTTAAGATCTCATACTCCAAGTCAAAACAAGAAATATATTCACACTGAGAATCCTCAGCATCAGGAACATAACTGGCCAGTTCCCGGCTACTGCAAGGACCTAGCACAACCTTTTCTGGAGTTTTGCTTCTCAGCTTGCCGGTGTTTGTTTTTTTGTTGTTGTTTTTTTGTGGGTTTTTTTTTTTTTTTTTTTTTTTTTTTTTTTTTTTTTTTTGGTTTTTTTTGGTTTTTTTTTTTTTTTTTTGGTTTTTTTTTTTGTTTTTTGGTTGGTTGTTTAAGGCACATGACAGAGAGTGGTTTATTGTTTTATTACAATTTATGTCTAATTAAGATGTTTCAGGCTTCTTCCTTGTAAGCAGTTGCTTATTGTGGGACTCAAGTCACTTTGTGAGTATCTCGCAGGGTTGTGGTGAAAGTCAGTTCCCATTTCCCAAATCATGGTGTCACTTCCATGTTACACGTGTTTCTGCTGACTCTGTGGGAGTAAGAGACTGAAGCAAAAAGGGGTTTTGGAAAGCATGCGTAAGTGCATGCTTTCCAGCAACATTCAACAACAATCTGAACACCCAATCAGCAAATCTGATGAAATACTGCAGAATGCTGCAGATGGCACTGGAGGCTTTGACTTCAGTACCACTCATGTGGTCTATTGAGACTCTTTGGACTCTTTTTTATTGCAGTTAAGTTTAGGACTTAACCTATTGCATCGCCATAATGTGACAACCTTTAAATGTAAGATGCAGCCAGTACACTACTAAAAATAAAGTTCTGAAGTAGCAGAATGGATCAAATTTTATTCTTGACTATTACATTTGTGGGGAGGAGGGAGTGAAGACACCTTCATTTGTAAGCAACAACAACCTTCTAAATGTGTAACTATAAAACAAAAGCATCTGAAGGTTTGTATTTTGAAAACAGCTTTGCAAATAACCTTTCTAGTTTACAATGTGCTGTTACTGTAAATAGATATAGACAAGTGTGTCCGTTGCACATATTTTTGCAAGAGCAAACACATACCACAGCACACCTTTCATATGCACACTTAGCACTAAATGCATGTTAGCGCTCCACCAATATGAAAGAGAAAACATATTAAAGCAGTGAATTCAAATTCTACCTCAATCTCCCACACCCACAAAAAACAAAACCTCAAGCCAAAGAAGTGGCATAAGATAGCACAATAGGGTGGAGCTCAGGTTAATCACAAGGACAACAGCTTTGCCTGTATATACCTTTTGACCCCACAATCATCCCTATTTATGCAGAGACACATAGAGATTATTCACCTTCCCGCCCAGAGGGAGCCAAGGCAGGAAGCGAGGCTGCTGGGCAAATATCAGTGTAAATTATTGGTGCTTTTGTAACATAAGTGTGCCTGCTTTGGGGGTATTTATGAATTAAGCAAGAAATTAGCACAAAACTGTGTGTGCATGAAACTGTTGCTTGCTGTTCTTAACCAAATATTGTCAAATTAGCAACAACCACACTTCCCACTAAGGACTGTATATTTAAATGCTTTAAAAAATCAAAAGCTATTTTTGGATTTATACAAACCAAAAAAGGGGCTGTAGCTGTGTTTTTTCAAGGAGCAAAAAAACTTTATGCCCATATATTTGCTACCTCTGAAAATGGATGACTGGATTCTCATTTGAGTTTATAGAGACTAATTTTTTAAATAAAGCACCTTGAGAAGTTACACAAACAAACCTGAGGACAGAGTTTCTTCCTCTGAAAGACTAAAAGAAACTGAAAACATATGTGGGGAGTAGAAATGCCATCTCAGATATGCAAACTCTTTGAAAATCACTGACCAGGTCAGGCATGCAAGCTTAATGGAGAAAGCAGGTTTTAGTCTGAAGACCCCTGAAGCAAAAAAGGGTTATTTACAAAAACAGTACAACAATAGTGTTGTTTAGAGGATGGCTAGGAAGAAGAATAGAAGAAAAGAACTGTTCAACAATACATTGAATAAATTATTGCACCAGTTTAAGTTAAAACATTAATCCAGTCCTCTAGTAAGCAAAGGTCTTAGCACAATTGGAAGCAGAACAGACTTGATGGTCCACTGGTCCCTTTCAGTACAGTAACTTGTGTTCTAGGATATTTGCCATAATACATAAAAGCCAAAAAAGCTGAAGAGTGTGGAATTAAACAAAGACATGGAGCAGGTAAAATTCAGCCCACGTTAACCTGCCATTCCACAGGATAGCCACAGTGTTCAGGGCCACCAGCTCAGTTTTTTGATTGGAACAGTAACAGGTGTTCCTTCTGTACCTATCACGCATGAGAATTGACAGTAATACACATTATTTATTAGTACTCCTATAACTCCTACAAAACTGAATACCATATATGAATATCAAAGAAATCTTCAATTGGCAAAAGAGTTTTAATACACAGATAATTTATATGTAGGTATTTTTTCTTAAAGCAAAATGCACTGGATATTGAATTCTACAGTTTCATCCTTAATCAGAAAAGATGTTTCTTGTCTTTTACTTTGACCTTCAGTTTTATATGATTATTCAGAGTCACAAAGAATTCAAAGACTGAGAGCTACTGCCTATGTAGTACTGAACTTCAATAAAGTGGTGTTGTATCACTGTAAGATTTACTAAAAAAAAAAAAAAAAAAAAAAAAAAAAAAAAAAAAAAAAAAGTTGCAATCTGTGGGTACAGTCCATGAAGCAAGACTGGTTTAACAAAATCTCTTAAGAGCTAAAACCATAACCAGGTTTGATCCACCAACACTAAAACTAGCATTGTTTAAATTTACTAAACTGAAACCCCCAAACATCACCCTGTATTAGTTAACACTTGCAAAACTAAACAGTGTGAATTTCAGTACATTTGATACAACCAGACACAAAGAAGTTCTCATTTTGTGAGGTGAACTCGCATTTCAAGATTTCATAATACAGAAACATTACTTGCATGATATGTGTAGTAGTATACCTCGAACACCAAAATAGAAGTATAGAGATATAAGATGAAGATAATCTCCTAAAATAACTGCTTAAAAGTAATCAAGTTCTCTGACAACTCCTTTATTAACATCTTAATTGATTTGAAGGTCTTTACTTGTATCCCAGGGAATAATTGCTCACATAAGTAATCTCTAGTTACTCACATAAATGGTCTGTACAAACTTTAGTGGGGTTATTCCTGAAAGTATCAGCTCACCAAACTTCAAAATGTATAGGTCTTTCCTTAAAACATTTAAAGAAATATTTAAATGAACACTTGGAATTACTAACCTTACTTACTAATTCATGACTTTTCCCAATGTTACCTGTATCAATTCTAAAATCAAAGGGCTTTAAAAATAAAATAAAATTTTAGAAAAAAACAAGCTATGAGCAATTCAATCTCATAAACAATAAGAAAGCCAAGAACATAATGAGGGGGAAAAAAAAGCCCCTTAAGAGAATCTAGGATGACTGCCCAAAATAGCTCTCCCCCACCCCTAAAAAACACACTTATACACACACAGGTAATTACTGCTTACCGATTTTGGGGGAGGAGCTTATGTCCAGCAGTCACCCAACTAAGGGGAAAACCAGATAAATACTCAAGGGTGGCACTTGAAATCATCAGCTTCTGCTCACTCACCAGTGGCAGAAGAACTCCTCAGCAGAGGAGGATTCACTCCTCTACCACTCAGCATTGGAGCTCCACAACATTTTGGTATGTCACGATTTCATTCTATTCTCTTTGGTTTTGAAGGTAACTTCTTCAGGATGCTTGTTTTCTGTCTGAGGAGGGAAGAGGGCTGATATTTAAGGGCCAGTGATAGCATCCTTACTGCTACCAGGGCTCTTGGTAGGGCTACAGGTAAAAACCAGGTTTCAACCTTGGTGAGATTTTTGCCACTGATGCTGAAGGAACCAGGACTTCATTCTTCATTTGCTATAGCATTAGAGAGGCAGTAAGATCATGGAAGTGTTTATGTATTTTCACTGAAAACTTCTCTTAAGGAGTTTTGCTATATAGAACTCCTGAACTTACTTTTGGGGTCTAGTTAAAATAATCTCTGTTTTTGAATGCTGTTGTCTTGAATAGGCTGCCATCCAATCAAAATTATTCTTTTCCTAAGAGTGAGACTATTGCTTCTAATCTATCTGTACAACAGATCCATCATTCAAAGTGATGGCAATGCTGATTCCCCTTTTCTTAGAGAATTATTCAAAACTAGTGAAAGCAGATGGAAGTAAGCACAAAATAATGTTACTTTTAATACCAATAATTTAAGAAAACTCATCTATTCATGCTCCAAAACCAGAGCTTTTCTTTACAACAAACTTTCTCTACTTTTTAAACAACAGGTTTGGAAACATGCATTTACAAATATCTTTACTGCTGCTGTTTTGTCTGAATATTGTCCATGGTGGTGATGGATATTTTTCTGAGCGATACCAGAAGCAATCCAGCATCAAGGGGCCACATTTTCTACCATACAACGTAAAAAGTCAAGGTAAGTTTACTATTTTTTTCATGATGAACTAACACAATTATTCCTAGAGGTTCACTACATGACTAAAAGCTCTTTGCTTATACTAATGGTATTCAAATTTCACTAACAGTTTTGGTTTGTTGAAAAAAATTTATCACTTGAGAAAGAATTTACAGTGGCTCTGAAGTTGCCTCCTGCTGACAAAAACGCACATCTGTCAGAAAAATGTTTTACCAGAATGCTTCAATAGTGGAAGGAACACAACATGAATGTATATATAATGATGTACAACATGCTAATTATCTTCAAATTTCTTGATTCAGCTCTGGGGTTTCTAGCAACAGGCCTGTCACCTACAACCTACCTTCATTCAGGAAGAACTTTTCTATATTTTGCATGTTAGCTGTACTCACAACAGACCTTAGGTGTGAATTTAAATATGTATATGATACACATGGGCAAATGAAGACCCATTGAAAGCCTAGAAAGACAAAATAAAATTATATGTAGTTGTAAAAATGTGCCATAAACTTCTATATAGTTTTTAATGAGTGATTTAAACTTATGCTTTAATTGTCAGGTCAAGCACATACTAATATAACAATTCTAGTTTTAGTATATTTTAAAAACCCTCTTCATTGCATAAATCAGTCTTATGGCAGCTTGGATAGGCAATACATAACTGCAATGCTTCATTGTTTCATCTTATTTCTGGTTATCCTCTCTGTCCCTTCAGGTCAAACAGGTGGCTATCCCTAGTGCTCAAAACTATTTGAGTTCTCTTTTATTTTTCCATGCTTAGGCATTGAAACATGTTTTTTAAAAAACTTGAACTCAAAGCTTCTGATCCATAATGACTATTTAAAATTGTCATAACTAAAATTAAGAGAAGTGGACCTTCCTTGTAAGCATCCTACCTTAACCCTTGAGAATAGCATTATTTTCTTTCACACATCATCGGGCTATTCAAAACAGCTTTCTTTTTTTGCTGTAATCCATCCACTTTCAGCTGTAGTAATCACACTTCAGTGGAAATGAGGAAACTGAATGAGGGGCTCAGAAAACAGCATTAGCAAATAAGCTTCTCTTTACCAGAAAAGGGACATGGGCAAATCTGAAGAGCAGAATTGCTCCTTGAGGCATTGCATCCATATTAGCTTCATTCAGGGGGTTTTGATTCAGAATAGCTCTGCAGACAGATCCTATGGACTGTCTGATCATGAGCAGCACACATCAAGCTCAAAGAGACTCTGGTCTCATACCAGCTGGCATCAGCACTGGCCCCATACCAACAAGCTCCAACCCACATGCTCTAAGAATCTCTGCAGTAAGAAACAAGTGAGAGCAGCATGGCTGGGAACCTTACCCGCAAAATATTCCCCTGGGCTGTACCAAAATGCTGTCATAGTTTCCTCTCTAGTCTTCAGGACAAGGACTTCCTGGAATCCTAGCACTCCCAGATAAAATTTAGGTACATGTACATAAAACAGCTACTCTGAGGACTTACTAACTAGAATTCTCACTGAGTTAAATGCTGCATTTCCTCCCCCTTCTTCATTAGCTTTTTATTGTGTTTCTCCATGACTTTATTCAGAATAACTTACATATTAATACTATTTTTAAGTGAAGTATAATATTTACTTGGCAGTCCTCTAGTATACTTCCCTTCTTCTCATTGTCATAGTGGTTCTTCTTTCCCCCTCTACAGAAAACATTTGGGAAGGGATAAACCAGTAACAAATGAAGCAAGAATCAGGGTAGACAGAAAATGGTGTGGAAGGGGGAAATTAATTGTCTTGAACTAAGTTTTCACTTTATTTATGAATACAGAATCTAATGTGAGTGAAAATCCATATTTAGAATGAGAATGATTATATCAAAACCTGAGAAGTATAAAATGCACTCGATTTAGGAAATGTAAAGAAGACAATATACTAGACCTCAACAGCAGGAATAGCCTACAGTCTTACAAACATGTGAATCCAGTCATTCAAAAGTGCTTGACAAATTTTGATTTGGTGAGCAAGCTTTGAAATGGAGGATTGTTATTCCTGAGTCTGGAAAACAAGCATCCTATAGAGAGGTTTTAGAAAAATTTAAAGAGGGAAGACTGCTGGAGATTGTCACTTCTAATCTCAGATGATCTCAGAAGAATAAAACAGGAATCTACAGAACCAAATCAATCCAGCTTTTGTCTAGCTGTTGAGTTATTCCATTTGCAAGTAGTTCATGTAGCAATGGCAAGCTTTTTATTATAGCTTACTTTTCCAATTTGATCACAAAACATTGATTTCTACAGATATAGCCACCAAAAAATTATCTTTTTGCTTTGTACAGTTTTGTCAAAAAGCAGTCTGGAACCAAAATTTCAGTCTAAATCCAAACTGTTGACTCAGGACAACATAAAACAGATCACACAACTTCTGTTGCCAACCAAAGCCTATTAAAGCTTCATTTAGTTTGGTGAAATTGTTTAAAAAATCTTGGTCTTGACAGCACTCCAGAACATAATTTTTTAATCAGTATCTCTTTGGCTTGAAGTATTTGAAAAGCCCAAGCTGAAAACAGTAATTGAATGAGGTCTCACAAGTCAGCAATGTTTAAATAAGCCATTACTGCTACATATTTAATTCAATACATGTATGGGATTTGATTGCACTAGAGAATGCAAACCAATTTTGCATCAAGGTATGTGCTGAGACATGTAAAAGAGTAGCCAATCAATACTTTAATATTCTTGGTATAAATTCTACTTCATTAATGGATTTAGCAGTCTTTTCCTCAGAGGAATAACTATTGCTTTTAGACAGCACAATTAAAACTATAATTTTAATCTAAAAGCAGCAGAACTTTGGAACTATACAGCTCACAGGAAATTTCTATAACAACATGAGTGCTGACAATGCCTTTAACATCTTAGGCAAAATTGGCAGGACCCACCACTCTGTGAACCTAGGACTGATATTTGCATCTAAAATGTGGTAAAAGTAATAAGGAGATACACTCTGAGCTAAAGTCTGATGCCATCTGCCACAAAAAAAAAAAAAGAAAATAATATATCACAAATAAATCACACACCATGCTTGTTTTCTAAGTGTAGAATTTTAATAGCTTATCTGCATTTTCATGGCCTTAAGAAGGATGAGATATGAAAATGTGCAAAATAAGTTGATACACATTTGTGCTGATTTTATGCATCAGCAGAAAAGAAAATGCACTCTCTGCATTATCTAGATAAGAATAATTTCCCTGTCAATAGGGGAAGAAGGCAACCTTCCACATCAAATAACAAACCAAAATCAAATGTATTTCATACGCACACCACTATTATTTAAAAAAACCCAATATGTAGAATAGTTTCCTCTTTCACCTCACTTTTGTTCAGCAAGACTAGCCACATATCAGAAAATGCAGTTTATTATCTAAGAGACAGCCAAATAGTCACTGTATAAACTTTCATGTATATATATATATATATATATGTAATACATACACTGGTCTTTTTGTGAGAGACTGAAAGGAAAAATTGTAGCTGATGTAATTGTTGATCAATTGACAATATTTTCTAGATAAGCATTCAGTAGAATGTGTCGCCAATATAAAAAACCAAATCCAGGCTCTTTTTGCATCCCTCAATTTTTTATTTTTAAAATGACTTTTCAAATTAACTTCCATCACAGATATGCCATTTTGTTCTATAATACTGCCAGTTGTTGCAAACTGCTGAAGTAGTCTCACAGTATCTGTGTTAAACTTGTATGTGAAGTCCAACAAATCAGCATGCTAATTACAACATAAAGCTGCAGGCTCCTCCAAAGCACATGTGAAACTAAGCAGTGAGCTTGCTTATGTCTTCCTCTGTGACGTTTGGTTAAGTGGCTCCACCTGCTGTTTTAGTAACTAAGAAAATGAAGTAGTATTTAAAAATCCCATAACAGTGCTGGAATTCTGACAACAGTAAAATGAATTATCAGTTGTGACCTTGCCACTGTGTGAAATTTTTATGACAGAAAAAAGTCTTTCAGACAATATCTGAAAATGTAACATTCATGTATTTACAAAAGAACCAGTGCCATGGGCCACTTTTGAAAGTAGGGGGAAGGGAAGAACAAAATTCTCACTACTTAAATGTAGCACCAAGTTGTTTCCAAAAAGCTGCTGCACCTGCACAGACTGCCTTCTATCATTTCATTCATCAAGTCTGATGACCTGCTAAATCTCTTACCTGTCTGTTGTATTTTTTTCCTTACTTAATAGTCTGCATCTATTTGCACAGTATTTTTTAAGCTCTCTGATGACTTCGAATATATTGAAGCAAAAAAAAAAAAATAATTCTAGAGGTCTTATATCTCACATTTCCAACAAATCTGCACTTGTTACTTGTAAGGGCTGTGAAACACTTTTACTCTGAATGTCGGGTTCTCAGTGACCAACACAGCAGCTGAAACTTGACTTCTGTGAGGCTGAAGCTAAGTTAACCCTTCATGCATTTTTACCACCATGCTGTACTGCCTGCAAATATTGTAGATGCCCTGGTTGATCTGGTTTCCTCTCTCTCACAGGTGTGCAGCAGGTAAGGGGGGAACAAGGACCCCCTGGTCCCCCAGGGCCCACTGGACCAAGAGGACAACCAGGTCCTGCAGGAAAGCCAGGGTTTGGAAGCCCGGGTCCCCAGGGCCCCCCAGGTCCCCCAGGACCACCTGGGTTCTCTGCGGTTGGCAAGCCAGGAGTGCCAGGTCTACCAGGAAAGCCGGGAGCAAGAGGACTAAACGGCGAGAAAGGAGAACCTGGACCTGTCGGACTCCCAGGAGCCAGAGGGCCACAAGGGCCGCCCGGCAGCCCCGGCCCCGCAGGACTGACCGTCCCTGGCAAACCAGGACCACAAGGCCCACCAGGAGCCCAGGGGCCAAGGGGACCCCCTGGTGAGAAAGGAGAGCCAGGTATCCCAGGTATAAATGGACAAAAGGGAGAAAATGGATTCGGAATTCCAGGCCGCCCAGGTGGCAGGGGTCTCCCAGGCCCTCAGGGACCCCGGGGCCCCCCCGGTCCTGCTGGGATAGGGAAGCCTGGCGAAAGCGGCCTGCCAGGTCAGCCAGGTCTGAAAGGGGACCGAGGTTTTCCAGGTGCACCTGGAGCAGTTGGTCTCCCAGGCCCCCAGGGCCTCCCAGGTGAACCTGGAGAAGCTGGCATTGGCAAGCCTGGGCCCATGGGACCACCAGGAGCAGCAGGTATCCCCGGAGCCAAGGGACATCCTGGACCTGCAGGCTTGCCTGGATCCCCGGGACTCCCAGGTTTTGGAAAGCCAGGATTACCAGGGATGAAGGGACACAGAGGGCCTGAAGGTCCTCCTGGCCTTCCAGGACCTAAAGGAGACCAAGGTCCCGCAGGTGCGCCAGGAGAACCAGGGCCAGTCGGACCACCGGGGAGCATGGGCCCTCACGGACTCAAAGGTTTGCCGGGTGAAAATGGCCTGCCCGGGCCCAAAGGGGACATGGGGCCTGCAGGCCACCCGGGATTCCCAGGGGCCAAGGGGGAAAGAGGCCTGCCAGGATTAGAGGGAAAGCCGGGATACCCAGGTGAGCAGGGTCTCGCTGGTCCTAAGGGACACGCAGGTCTCCCAGGTCCAAAGGGCGACTCGGGCCCCGCTGGGCTACCGGGGCTGCCCGGCCCGATGGGCCCACAAGGAGCCAAGGGAGTGCCAGGGACCAACGGTGAGCCAGGCCCCAGAGGGCCTTCAGGAATACCCGGGATCAGAGGGCCCATTGGCCCCCCTGGCCTGCCAGGAGCCCCTGGTGCAAAGGGTGAGCCGGGAGCACCGGGACTGCCGGGCCCAGCGGGCATTTCCACAAAAGGCTTAAGTGGACCCATGGGACCCCCGGGACCCCCTGGGCCTAAAGGCAGCAATGGTGAGCCTGGCCTGCCTGGCCCCCCAGGTCCTCCTGGTCCCCCCGGCCAAGCTGGAATCCCACAGATGCCCGAAGGCTATGTTAAAGCAGGAGAGTCTCGGGATATATCAGGGATGTCTTTCATAAAAGGAGGAGTAAACCAAGCTCTGACAGGGATGCCGGTGTCTGCTTTCAGTGCCATCCTCTCAAAAGCCTACCCTGCAGCAACAGTCCCCATCAAATTTGACAAAATCTTGTACAACAGGCAGCAACACTATGACCCCAGAACAGGAATCTTCACTTGCAGGACCCCTGGACTGTACTATTTCTCCTACCATGTACATGCAAAAGGAACAAACGTTTGGGTTGCACTCTACAAAAATGGTTCCCCAATTATGTACACCTATGATGAGTACAAGAAAGGATACCTTGACCAGGCTTCTGGCAGTGCTGTCATCGACCTCATGGAGAATGACCAAGTATGGCTCCAACTGCCCAATTCAGAATCTAATGGTCTCTACTCCTCTGACTATGTTCACTCTTCTTTCTCAGGTTTTTTGTTTGCTCACATCTAATGTCCCACTTACCCTGTCCTGACACACTCTCCTTCAGACCATTTTAACCACCTACTGATCTGATTCATCCTTAGCAGGTTATGCAACTTCAACGTTGCAACAGGAATGGAGGAGGGAATGAGAAAGTAGAAGAGAGTGGTTCAAACCTAGTAGAATAATATTGTATGTTTTTAGAGAATTGTCATTAAAAAATTTGTTTCGAATGATGATTAATTGTCTGATGAATGCAACATTAAAATTTTATGACTTAATATAATGCACCAGTCTCTGTCCTTCTTTTTTTTAAAAGGAAAATCAGAATTTCTAACCATCACACCTCATAACACAATAAAGGATGCTTGATCATACTTCACTATACTTCAATTAACCGAAGGCATTTTATTCCAAGTAAATGGTCCCAAATATACCACTGTCACCCCAACAGCTGGACAATACACTTCATCAACCTTCTGCATCCAGCTTCATCCTTAAGCTATCCAACAGGAGACAAGAACAATAACTCTAATAGAGTGCACATCATAATCATAGTTTAATTTAGTTCTACTGTTCTTATTAATTAATAACTACCTTGGAGCAAGGTAGATTTACAGATTATTACATGTTAATGAAGATCTAGTTTCACAATATGAAAAAGCAACCAGATTTGAAGCCTCGAAATCCACTAGGCTTTGTTTAATGCACATTAATGCAGCAAACTAGTTCAATATTTTTAAATCTCCTAACATTCTGTAATATTCAGGGTACTATAAAACAACACTGACCAAATCCAAACCTTAAAAACATATCTTCACAAGCATGCAGGCACTTACAAACACAGAACAGCTTTACCACCCCTAAACTGGAGATAATCCTTGCCCTGATTTTTCCTGAACAGTTCGTTCCTTTAAAACACAATAGTGTGAGGAATATATTTTACTTATTTGGTAAATTTATCAGATGATGGCAGTAATTAGCCAGTAGACATAATCATATCTACCATACAAACATCTCACAAAAACTAGTCATTTCATCAATTTGTTCTGCTACTATGAAAGGTTAGCTTATTAATTATGAAACCTTAACAGTTTGATCACACATTTCTTCCAGTGACAGTTACCTTTCATGTGTTTTAAAAGTATCATATATATCAAAACTTTATGAATCCTTAAAACTATAGTTAGCTGCTTCTTTTTTTTTTTTTAACAGAAGCCTTTAATCACTTGGACTGAAAGTATGTAGGCCTATGTTTAAAATTTTTGTGATATTACCATTTCTTCATGAAAGCAGAACTTGAGGCTTGTTATGTTGTGTACATTTGAAATCAGCAATATCCTAAATACTTGAAAATCACCAGGATTAATAAAAAAGCTAGGATACCTTTTGCTTGATGGTTGGCCCATCATTAGCAAAACTATATAATGTTATGGAAATTATAAAGACCTATCATGAAAGTAACTTGAATTTTTTTTCTTCCTCTTTTTAAGTGTTGCTGGATAAGGAAACCTTTGGTTTAGGCTGTAATTCAGTAAAACAATAAATGAACATTAGTTCAACAGCACTTCCCAATATTTAAACATAGCATGTCCTGCTGCCTACTCACTCTACCAACTTGGAACTTTTGTTTCAGAAACAAAAGTTCCGAGGAACTGGATTTGGGAGCTGGAAAACATGACTAAGTAGTAGGCTTCTGATAATTACATATGAAATATATGCTAAAGCACATGCTGGAAATTGTTGGAGATGCTTGGTGCTCAGCAGCTCAGGACCACATTGCCCTGTGATTCCAATTAATTTAGAAGAAACTGGGCCCAGGCAGTATTTCTGAAAGCAAAGTTCACTTACCCTTATCATTTATCCAGCCAGCCAGCCACCCAGCCAGCCACTTTAAAGCAGGTTTTGTCCTTTATGTCTTTGTTCCTTGAACATGTGGGACTTCAAATATATCTACAGCCTGGAACCTCATGCCTGGCTGTTTAAAGTCTTTTTATAATTGCTCAGATGGTAAGTCACTAAGAAAGCAAGTCTTAAAACTGAAAAGCTAGAGATGATACAGCAAATTGTGGCAAAAGCACAACTTATACTTTGATTTTAGCTTTGGATTTTCAGTTTAGAGGGGATCATGAGAAGATCTGTAAGATTTTTAAGTTTGCTTTTGAATATTTCCTCCACAAGAAGATCAGCAATCTATCTTAAGATAAAGGCCTTCCAAAAGCACTATTTCTTCTGGATCTTGGATATTAAAGGAAAGAAAATCCAACATGGTTTTCAAACGAAAACTTTAGAGCTTGTAACAGCATAAAATCACTTCCAAAGAAATATTGAAATTTTTGAAGCCTGACGTGATCAAAAATATGAAGCACCTAAACAATCCCTTCTGTATTTAGTTGGAAAGCACAGCAAAGAAATGTAGCAAATTTACTTTTCACTTGCTTCTTTGGTGTAGTTATCACAATTAAGACAAATAAAGATATCTCATCACTGCTACATCACCATTAGGAACTACTAATATTTTGCACAATTTTTGGAAGATTGTTTTTCTTTTGGCCAGAAAAGCCAAATCTTTGCTTTTTGTTTCTTATATCTGAATTCACATATTAAAGATAAAACATACATAACACAGACATCTAGATTTATTATCGTTTGCAAAGACCATAAACTTGCAATGAAAAACAAGTATCCCAACAAGCCCTGTTATGGGCAATTTATGAAGTCTGCTGCCATATCAGCCACAATTTTTTACTTCTAAAATTAAATATAAACTTATAAACCGATTTTTATAAATATTTTAATAAATATTACAAACATAGAATTTTAACTATATAGGCACAGATGCTACAATTTTCAGAAGTGTAAGAAAAATTACAGGGAAAGGCATGTCTTCAGGAGAGAAAAAGTAGCCTTTAAGATAAGAAATTTTACAAAATTCTGTTTTAAGAAATTGTATCTGGCAACATTTCCCCAAAAAAGCTATTGATTTTTCTGTCCAAAAAAATAATGAAATTTGAAATTTTTCATGAGGAAAATTATACAATTATGCAGTACCTCGAGCTCTTATTAGTCCTCTGAAGAGCATACTTTGTTTCCATAATACATCCACATAGCTTAATAGTGTAAAATACATTGCCTCATGATGTTTTCTTTAAAATTGCTATTTACTACTATCTATAAAATAGCCATTAAGTCCAACACAGTCAAGGTAATGTTAATCAGCTCATAGTCACAAAATATTCTAGTAATAAGAATAAAGTATTGAGAACAAAAATGGATTCTCAAGTAATGTAATGCTCAGCTGGGGTATCAATTGCAGAGAGCTCTCTTGCAGGTATTACTAGGTAAGGAATGACCACATTGCAAATATCTGTGTTCATTGCTGTCTGGCACCATGCTTTTCTGATAGTATTGTTCCATAGATTTTCCTTTTTTTTTTTTTTTTTTTTTTTTTTTTTTTTTTTTTTTTTAGCTATTTTTGTGTTATTTTTCACAACAGAATGTCTTAAATAACACTGGACTATTTGGGAGCCCCCTTACTTTCCTTGTGCAAGCCCCAGCTCTTCATTTCTTTAAAAGGAGAAGAGTGGGTTAATATCCTTCATCAAGCTGAGTCAAGACAATCATGCCTATCTGAAAGAGCCATCCAAAAAAAATATCATAGGGCAATTATCTAAGGCAATTACCATAGCTAAGACAATGAAAAGCAAAATCCATCAGACACCTGATTATGATCAAAAAAAATCTTGTGAAAAAGAGAAGGAACATAGAGACACAAGGGCATACTGACAACAAATCAAAGTGAACTGCAAACACTCAGTGGATTTCAAGAAATAAAGTGGTCAGTCGTTCTGCTCCGCCACTGACAATGGCACCGCTAAGACGGCGTTTGGAGTTGGGAACTTTGCGTCCCCTCAACTGACCACTTGATAAGTTTGCTCTTGAAATTTTACCTTGTCTAACTGGTAAAATTAATTAAAAAGTAATGAGCACTGCTTTTCTTTGAAGGGTTAAACCCCCTCTACAAGATATGGAGTTAAGTCAAAAGGCTGTATAGTTTTCAGGCCTGATTCTGAGCTGTGAAAGGCACTGGAGCTTCCTGGTATGTATAAACTGGGATCCAGGTTTGAGAGTTTCCTCCGGAAGTTATGTGAGATGTGAAATTGAGAAAAATAAATCACTTTGTCAGCAGTGATAGAAGATTAGTACCCTTATTCTTGTATCACAGAGAGACCTGAAGCAAAAAGACATGCTCCATGGGAATATCACTGGTAAGTGATAAAGGAAAAAATTATGTCTGGTTCTTCTGACTCTGTTCAGTGCTTTAGCTACTGCACCATGTTATTAAATGGAAATAAAACCACTGTGAAGCCTTTCAAAGTGATGCACGACAGAGTATATCACTTTCTTGTATTTAAGAATAATAATACTAATCTTAAATACAAGAAAGTAACATACTTAAATAATAATATTTAATAAAGCATATAACTTGTATTGTTTCACTTCTGATATTACAGAGCTTCATCCAATAGAACTTGTTCCTGTCAGTTATTACACTTCCCTTTATTTTCAACAGTCTTATGCTCTGACAGAAGCTATAAAGGATTAAGTTATATCACAAATTTTGTTTGCAGATTCTAGATTAACATATGGAAATAGGTACCTGATTGATAGGTATAAGCATAAATGTCCAAGTGTACACACAAGCAGACATTGATGCATAAAACCGAGAAACTGAGCAATTACTTGTATGGCTTCAAAGTTTAAACTAACTTTTTTTTTTTTTTTTTAATCTAATTAATTTCCAAAGAACACTTTTAAAAAATATTCCTTTTGCTGCATGATCCACACCTTCTAAAAAAGAACCCTCGCAGTTTGAAGAAAATAATTAACAAAAATTCTAAAAAAATTATTACAATCGATTAGGGTTGATTTTTGTATCAGCAGAAAATAAAGGACACATTTATTTTGTGCATGAATGAGTTTCTAGGGCAATTCATAACTACCAATCACACTCTAAGCTCCAATGGAAACACAGTAACAACAAGAAACAAAGATACTTGGGAATATCTTGCTGTTTTTTATCATTTGCATCCTGGTACCGATTTCCACTTTTTCTTGGAATCTCTCTGAAACAATTTTGCCAATTACATTTGAAAGGAATACAGCAAGTGGGACAGCAGAGGTGAACAAAAAGTGTGTTAAGAAGGTGCAGACTACATCTGTGTCTAGTGAATGTTGCATCAACCAAGGTAATTCTAACAGTAGTTCAGAATTCAGAACTGAGCTGCATGTAAACGTTTTACAAGAAATATTGGTAAAAATAATTTCAATTAACTGTGTGCACACACAAAGGTTAGCCTATATTATCAACTTACTATTTTATATGACTGCTAGTAACACTGTAGTTACCTCTGTGAAGGAAGGAAAATAATTTCTTGCTGAACAGTAGCCAAGATGTTTTCCCATTCTAATTTATATTACAGTATTATAATGTTGGTTTTGGGTGGAGAAACACTGTGATTAAAAAATGGTCCTCTGCAAATGTTAGGAAGTTCAAAATCTCTTTATTGTGTCAATACTACATGAGGAATTCTAATCAAAACTAGAGCTATAAAGAAAATCATAAAATATTAGTTAGTACTCAAATTTCTTTCCCCAATTAATTTCTGATTTTATATATCATTACAAGATCATAAGGAATAGATTCAAAATACAGTTCAAAGATGTCCACATTACCATATCAATCAATCATTTTGCCTTCTAAAATAAGTTGAAATAGCAATAAAAAATTGAAATATTGAGTGAAACAGCATATCAGAAATGTTATTAAAGATATCAAAGCAGTGAAATTAAACAGAAATAGTTATGGTAAAAATGTTTAATTCAAGGGAAAAAAAAGTGTTTACTATACAACTATTTATAAACTTGAAAAGTTAAAGCTATGCTGAGTAGCCTGCAGTGTACTTGCAAACATATTTGATCTGACAAGAACATGTAATATTTTCAGCTGTTATAGTGAGTCTTCAGTGAACCCACTTACCTTTAAAAGCAGATATTTTATAATTATGCTGGATAGCAGCCACCATGTCCTTCCAGAAGTCATATTTTTTCTGACCATCATGCTGTAAGTGTCAAAAGGAACCTAGTCATTATACAAAGTATCAGCTATTACAAGCTTTCATATTGAAACAGTGACAGAAATGCCATGAATTAACAAAATTATATGGAGTAAGAGTCTTAAGACAGGACATCAGGATTCAGTAGTACTCAGATTAACTTTAGGTAACTGCAGACAAGTTATGTCCCTCTTAGAGAGTTACAATGGGAGGAGGAAGGGAAAAGGAGAAATACTTAATATTTGTGAACAACTCTACAGCAAAAAGGGGCATCAGATAGAACAGCAACTTACAGAATGAGCATCCCATTCCACTGACATTTGGGAAAAAGAAGTGCCTAGAGCTGCAGATACTGTATTTAATTAGCATGTTGACATTTTCCACAGCCTGGCATTAGTATCACCTTCCACCTTAAGAACTGGCAAATCCCTTTGCTATAATTTAGAGGTAATGCCCTTCTGCCAAGAACCTTAACCCAAACATGGTATAAAATACTCATCCAGAAGAAGCCTGGCTGAGCAGCACTTCATGGCATTGTGCTCTGAAGACTGCCAAACCTCCTGGCAGAAGGACAGAGGAAGGTGATCCACGACTGTGAGCAGTCTCTTGCCATTCCTAGAAAGCTTCCCAAGCATAGCTGAGCTGACTTCAGCTTCCCCTTCAGCCTCTCACATGGGAGAGAAAAACCTCAACCAGCTGAGGACCACAGCACTCTAAAACACCACAAATTTTAGTAGTGATGAATGAAACAGATGCAGTTACACAGTTAACCAGTACTACAGAGCAGACGATTAGCTACAGAGCCTGTAAGAGGTGCTCAGTTACACAGTAACTTGGCAGCAGTAAAGCAGGTGGTATACTCTTCGAGTTTATGTGTCATGGAAAGTATTTCTGTAATGCTGTTACAGGCCTTCCACATCCACATTAGGATAAATTTCAAGGCAACTGTTAGCAGTTTCAGGGCACTGCTGCCCTCTGTGTATTGATATCTGCACTGATACACAAATAATGAGCCATTTTGTAAGCATGAAGTGTTTTATAGAGAGGATAACACTCAGAAAGTGAAAAAAGCTCCAAACCCAAACCCTGATCACTGCTAAACAAAACCCAAAAACATATAGCTTATATATACTAAAGTAAACTGCTATTTTAGGCCAAACCTGCCATGGAGGCTTCCAGAGAACAGCCTGCCTTTATTTTCACAATCGCAAGTCACACAAACAAGGTCTTTTGTGCACAACTGACAAGCACACTTTGCTTATCATCTATCAGCTCCACAGGTTAAGAGCAGGAAAGATATGGTGCTGTGGCTTTCAGAAGTTTTTTTTTAATCCATTCCTATAGCAAACTGCCACAGAAATACGTAAAGAGCTAATAAAGAGAAAAGGTTTCATATGTCAGCTTTAGCTATCCAAGGATGCTAACAAAGGGTGATTATTCAAAGCCATGTGCAGGAGATACTAGGGACCATCTGTCTAGTGTCAATGCAAGTAGCCTAAGCTAGCACTCTTCTAAAGACAGACAGATTCAACTGTCTTCTCCCCTCACACTCCATGTGGCTGATTTAGTCCTTAGTTTAGCGTTTTGGGTTTTTTTACTTGTTTCTCTTAAAAAAAAAATAAAAATCAGTAAACTGAACCAAAAGTTCTTCAGAGTGCTGTTTTGAGGACAGATGGATACTAGTTTAAAACTGGGTGCACTTCCTTCAAAACATTTGAACTCAGAGGAGACTAAAATAACTTAAACCAATTACTTGCAAATTTCAGCCATTGCCTACAAGATGTAAAGGAAACTGACCAAAAAGCATAGAGAAAACTGTATGCATGGCCATCCAGCCCACCATGATTTTGGTGTGATTACAAAATACGATTTTATTAGCTGAACCATCAAGACAAAGCAATATTTTGTTTAGCTTATCATTGTGAAGATCAAAACCACTAAGAAGCTCCTATGGTTTGTCTGAAAACACATAAGAGTTCTGGCTCTAGACACGGCAAAAACAGACACATTTTTAACAGTGCAGGGTAGTCCATCATCCAACTCAAGTCTAAACCAATTTTGAATCCAACCTTAGATAAGCCAGTTTTAGCTAATTCTTCATGCAGCACTTGGACTTAGGCAGCAATCTACTCAGCATGCTATTTTGGAGTGAAGGCTAAAGCAGCAAGCCACCTAAATTCCAGGGAGACCCCAGATACTCATCTCACAGCTTGGACTTTCACTCTGCAGACAAGGTTAAGTATTGACAATTTGCAGACTTGCAGCACTTTGGTACCTCTGGCCAGAAGATTGCCTCAGTAATCTACCAACACAGTTACTCTATGAGAAGAACCCTCTCCTATCTCCAGCTGCATGCAAGATAAACATTCAAGCCTTTTTTTGCACAACAAAACAATTATCACCAAATTTCAAAGGTAGAATTTAGGACATTCTAGCTATCTAAAAAGCACTGAAAAAGGCTCAAGCAATTGTATTTTCCACCTTAACATTTTAATTTACTGTTTAGCAGAGGAAAAAAAAAGATACTATGCCAGAGGTGTATTTATATCTGTGTATACAGATCAATATATTTAGGACAAAAACAAGCTTTAAAAAGAATGAAATGAAGCTTCACTCTTTAACAACTTGCAAATTAGCAAATTGTGTAGTTCACAATACTTTCAGAAAACCTATACTATATTTGTTTCAAGTACCATCAAGCATAAGTAAAGGAGACTTTAAGAACTACATTGCGCATACCTCAGAGTAAACTTGAGGAAACAGCACATTTCCATTAGTATCCTAGTTATTTGTGCCCTCTGGTGGAAGTACTTTTATTTTGAACATGCCATGCAGCTCACAATTATCTTCAGAGTCAACTTTAATACATTAAGTTGAACATGGAATAGTCCAAATGAGAAACAGACCTTGATGCTGTTCAATATCCAATTTGTATGTATTTAATAATGCATGCAAGAGATATGGTGGTGGAAGAAAAAGATAATGCAATACATAATTTTCAAACAATCCAGTTCTTACCTGATCTAAGCTGTCCACAACCCTTGCACACAAGAGAGCTCCTGGCAGGTCAAAATAATTATCATACAAATAGTATTTAGCTGGAAAAAAATAATTTAAAAAATATACTTTAAACACCCCTGTATTGTATGCTTTAATCACAAATAAAAATTACATTTACATAATAATATAAACTCCCATTTGGATTTTACTGTATAAGCATTATCTGTTTCCCAGTCTTTGTTAACAAAGACTAACTTCCAATTCTCATAACTGGCAACTAAAAGTTGTTTACCTATATGAGAGCAGTGAGATTTTAATAAGATATTTTAAGATTCTAAAAGCCTAGGTGAAAGAAAAGGAGGAGAACCGTGAGTTTTAATTCAGGACAGTATCTTTCAACTCTTGCAAAATATCTATTTCCCTAGCAGTGAAAACACAAGAGAAGTGTTTAAGAAGTTCAGAGACATTTGGACAGGTCCGACACAGTCATGCCCTTTGCACACACATGCAAAGTGTCTCTGCCCATGGGGAATTGTGCTCACATTATTACAGCAGTCCCCAAAACAGAACTGTAATCAGGAGGGTGCAAATGTCCCCCCAGACTATGATCATGCTCAACAACTCTCTCCAAGGAGTGAAACGACTTAACCAGCGACGATGTTTATTCTTGAGTATACCTGTGCTCTTAGGTATACTCAAGAATAAGTCAGCAAAACAGAGATTAACATTCATAAAAGAGACCAAGTGCATGTTTCAGTGAAAAAGAAAAGCAGATTTCCTATATGACCAAAGGAAACCTCTTTCTTCCTCCATTTTGCAAAAGATTAACTGCAGTTTAGAATAAGCATTGCATTTGCAGTCAGCAAAATCTCAAGGAAAGTATCTCCATTACATAACAAAATGCACCTTAAGTGAGGACTTCCTGTGTGTTACTCTCAACGGCCAAGATGAAAGTAAAACAGAGAGGAAATACAGAGCAAGAATGCAAACCTAGCCACAGCTCCTTCAAAGTGATTCCTATCTTAAACACAGGAACTTCAAATGCAAGGGGAGAAGTTTTGTTTCTAGACCTGCTTTGCTCTTTGCACCTAGACCTCCAGTAACAGAACTGGTGGCATTAAGTCAACAATTAAGAAAAATTTAAGATTTGTCCTAAATGAGAAAGGATATCAGTCAGCAGGTATTGAGCAATTGTGCATCACTTGTTCCTCTTGGGTGCTGAGGCTCTGTCTCCTTATCATTACAAAAATTATTAGTAGTATTTTTAGCAGTATATTTATTATTGTAACATCTCATTTCAATTATAAATTGTTTTCAACCTGTGAGATCTACCATTGTTTCTGATTCTCCTGCCACTGAGCCTTGGCAGGGCAGGAATGAATGAGCAGCTCTGTGGTCCTCAGTTGCTGACTTGGGTTAAATCATGATACTGGTTGTATCAGTCTACTTCACTAAGAGACAGTGTGCCCACCACTATAACAAAACATGTTTATAATGTCAGCTCATTTGTCTTACCATAAAATAAATACCATGAAATAAATTAAAGTGAATTCTAGTACTAGAAGTTAAAAACACATAAAAACCAAGCCTTCCCCAATACATTTACCTGTTCCAGTAATTTCTAGTTCAAGTATTTTTACAAATATGTGTTAAGAACTAACAGTAAGAGGCAGAGAAGGGACCAGAGAAATTTCAAAGAAGAGGACGTGCTGAAGTATAGCTACCTGTGCGTGAGACCATTCCACTGACTGTATTAAAATGCTTCCACTCCTTCCTTCCATAGATCTCCAGGATCTCTTCAAATGTCATGCTCTTTGTACCATGGCTTGCTCTATTCAAGGCATTAAGTTGTTTATAAAAAACCAAAACAAAACAGAAAAGGGTTGAAAACATCCAAATTACTACTTGTGTAAAGTAACACACACTGCAACTGAATTACAGTGCATGCAAGCTGATCAAAGCTGACTCTCTCTATAGCTTAGAAGTTTCCCAGGACTTACTAAGCTTTTATCATCTACATTCTAGTTCTCAATAAAGGCCTTACTACACAAAGGTTTGGTTGGCTGGGGGCACAGCTGCTGTGCCTCACCTGCTAACACAACCACTCTGTATTGCTCGAATGTTTTCAATTGTGTGAGGACACTCGCTATACTTGAGCTATCAATATACAGTGCACAATAAAGCACAGCACAGAAAGCCTATACATCATTCTGAAACCTGGTAACATTCACAGAATGCAGGGCAGAACGATGGAAAAGTGCTAGTTTGAGCCCTGCAAGCAGCTTTTTAATACATAAGTACACAAAAGCCTTTTTAGGCACTAAAAATTAACTACTTGGACCATCAAATTGGGTCCCATTTTTAAGCAAATGTAGGCAATGCCAGGAGAGGTAACTGTACCACTCTTCCCCTTAATGAGGTATACCCTATAATCTCAATTTCTGCACTTAGTACTCCAAAATTCATGCTATTAAATGAATTTTGGGATACACAGCAATGACTCAAAAGTATTTCTTTCTTCTTTTAATGAGATTCTGATTTTCCTTAGCATCTTCAAGCTCCTTCTCCCACATGCTATCAGAATAAAAAAAAAAAAAAAAAAAAGAAAGAAAAAAAAGAAGAAAAAAAAAGGTAGAGCCCATCTTGCATTCTAAATAACATAGATCTTCATTCTGGAACAAAATTAGGGAGAAATAGGACTAGGATTGATGTACATTTACTTTTCAGATTTTTTTAAATTCAAAATAGCAGTCTTGTATATTAAAAAAAAATAAGAAGGAAAAAAAGAACTAAATATTTACTGAAAGTGATGACTGAAAGCCAAACAACTTTTAGGTGGAAATCCCCCAGAATTCTGAAAATGAATGTGTCAGTTTCTGTGGTTAATTTATCTCAGACTATTTAAATGGTATGTTCTAAATTTGCAGAATTTTGAATGTCTGTGGCACAAAGACAATAATCATTCCAGTTATTAGTGTTAGTCATTAGTACTGCCTCCTAAGCCAGGTTACTCTCAATCCACAGAAAAACCTTACCCTGGATTTTGGCAGAACTGGACAAAGAGTACATTTGTAGCCATCAAAAAAAAATGAATTCACTTTCAAGATCAGTGTGTCCTCAGAGTCTCAGATTTTATTAAAAATGAGATATTATTTACTACCAGCTAACATCAAAACATTACCAAATATTCCATATGTAACATTAAGAGAAACTGAGTACCACATTACCAAAGATTATTTAAACTTTTACATCTAACAAATGAATGCATCCCAAAATAAGTGTTTTAAATATTTATAAAATCGAGAGACGGCATTTAGGAAGGGGATAAAATGTTAGCATATTTAACAATACAACTTATATTTAGCAATATGGATTTATTGTCAATAGTACCTTAAAACTGTTCCATCTTCTGCAAGTTTCAGGAAGTTTCCTTCTTCAATGTCCAACACCAAGCCTTTGCAACTAAGAATAAATTAATTTTAAGGAAGAAACAAAAAATTAATGCTTTCAGAGGACTGTCATCTATCAGCTACATCTATGCAGCTACAGAATCTATGGTGCTTCTGTAGCTGTGATGCTACAGAAAACCAAACAAGTCACAACCCTCCAAATACTTCCATGTTTGAACAATGCTCTCTATAAGAAAGTGCACTTTATTACAATGAGGACTAGATTTTCCTTACATAGCAAAATCCTACTAAATAAACCCAGTTCCATGTCCAGTAAACTTACAGACTGTTATGTTGGTTAGAGGTTTAAGGTCCAAACATATAAAACTAAGAAATGTGGTACTTTAGTCACTTCTATTATTTTTTTTCTTTTGTGGCAACTCCTTTAGTTATTTCTCAACTGATTACACCAGTTATTACAGAAAAGAGGGGTAGAACATCAAACTCAATAAGCTAAGAACACATGAAGCAGAAGTATTGCCATGTTAGTCAGCTAACAAGGGGAAGAGTTGACAGCATTGGAGACACTTGGCAAGAGTTTCTAATTCTCCCTAATAAATCTTTATCTTCCAGATAATAGAATCTACATTTGCTTAGGTTCTTTGAAAAATTAATTTCGAGTTCAGTGGTTAGAATACAAATGAATAAATGAGACTGAGGAAGTAATGACACCTTCATCCTCTATGAGGCACCCAAAGGAAAGAATATATGCCATGAAGGCAGCAGGCAGATGCCCACCTTTCATGAATGACTCCTGGGCAAGAAGCAATGACACACTTGCTACTAGCACTGTGGACTTGCAGGTCCACGTTAATGAACCTTCTGCTTCAGTAAGAGACCAAACCCAAGATATCCAGAGCTGAACAAAGGATTTCTTGCATCATAGGCCTCAAATTATGATAAACAGATACATTGTTTCTAGATACAACTTCTCATGGAAGTTGAAATCAATCTTCTTGGAAACTGTCCAGTTAAATATTGGCTTGTAAAAATAATTACACAACAATGCACACATTATTAAAAAAAAAAAAATCCACGTGTTTCTCCTAAAAATACCTACTGATTACCTGGCATTCAAGTCTCCACACCCATGGCCTAGATAATAATCCTATAAAGTTAAAAGGTCAAGAATCAACTTCCTGCTCAGAGGCCACTAAGTTCAGAGCAGAAACTTGGGTTTGCATCATTTTGGGTTTGCGTCTTTTTCATCACAGTGTTGTGCCTGATGTGCCACCCAAGGGCTACCTCCTGGAATGTCACCTTTCCGCAGTTTCTCAGAAGGCTGTTGGGATAAATCTACCTTACACAAACAAAACAACATCTGTTGATATAAAAATTACTAAAATCTGATGGTGAGTGTTGAAAAGAATGTGGAAGACAAAGACAATACATAAAATAAGAGAGTAAGACTAAAAGATTTGTGTCCAGACAGCTGGAAGCATTGACAAAGCAAGCTTAGATGCTCAGTTCTCTGAAATACATTAGAAGTATGTCATGACAAATACTTCTTAGAACAAGTATTTAAAACTGTAATTTTGGATTTATCCACTGAACTGGACAATCATAACATCAACTACCTAAATAAATGAAGCTGTGTTCTCAGATTTGTAAAAGTAACAGCACAAAGGAATGACATTATTTTCAATGTACTCACCAGAAGTCTAAGTTGTCTGGAGATAGAGTGAGCAAATCTTCATCATATCCCTTCTCCGTTACCAGATACTGGGCGAAACTATCATATATTAGCTACAAATGAAAAAATACATGTATTATTTTATCAATTAAGTGAGATAAAAGACACTGCTTTCTTGAAAAGTGGCAAGATGTGAGTGTTAGTGGCTCCTTAGCGAAATCAAACCATGAAGCTAGGGGTCCTGTCCCACTGTCTCCATCGGGAAACAGCACCTGAATTTATTTCTGTCATGGCTGGAAAACACGGGTTCTGGTGGAATGTGTCCAGCACAACCCAGATTACAACATTCTACTTTACAGTCCCTGTGCTTCAAGACTGTTGGGAAATCAAGATGGTAAACGCTTAAAGTATTATTTACTTTATTCGCTATTATTTCCCCTTCCACAATATTTTTTTGCCTTTTTTTTTTTTTTTTTTAATTTTAAATGTTATGGTTACTGAGAATCAACAAGCAGCTTCCAAACCAATAAACATTTATCCTTAGGGACATTTTAAAATAATTTGAAGGAATTTATTTTGAAGAAAATAGGCAACTACTGAACAAATGGTTATTATTTCTAAATTCAAATGGCCTCGCACAACACTCAGCAATTTATTAATATACTGTGCTGGTAAAGTTTTACAAAAAGCTCTTTACAAAACATGGAGATGCTGCCATGTCCTTAAAGACCATCCGAAAACAGTAATTGCTCCATTTTTCTCGTGGTTCTTTCATTAAACCTGTTCCCTGGCCTTTCTTCTTTAATTACAACAGATGCTCTTGAGATTACTATGAATAAGGTCTGAGAAAGACAAATACGAAAGCCCATGCTGAAATAGTAAGAAGTAACTACATCTTCAGCTGGGCCTGCCAGCCTTTTAAAGTATTTCACATTTCCAAGAGATAAGGAGGCATGCAGTGGGTATGTGTCAGTCTGCCTCTGTCTCCTGAGAGAAGATGAAGAGCATACCAAGTTTAGTAAAAATTTTGGGATTTTTTTTTTCTCCATTTTGTTCACTGGTTGGTTAGCATTTTTAAAAAACTCTTATAGTTATCAATTGCCTTCGTCAGACAGACTTTGTATCTGCAAGAACGTGGTTGTATAGGACAAGAATATGGAAGGTAAGCCTAGTGTTACAGTTTCCACCTCGAGATTTAAGAGCTCATACATTTTATTGTTACTGTTGAACCTCTTTTGTAAGCAAGATGCTTCTCCACTTAAGTTCCCACACAGCTCAGGGAAGCAAGGCACTTTTTCATCTCAGGATGCACTGCCTATTAATAAACGGGACAGCTCATTAACATTTGTTTCTATACCAAATTCTGAAATCATCTGGCAATTAGCGTGGGAGTCCTGTGCAGTGCAAAATGTACTGTAAGTGAAGGAGGAAAAGAAAGGGGGAGACTGAGATACCGTGAGCATCTGCGGCACTAGACAGTTCCAGAACAGAGTCCTGACATCAACAGAGAAGGACGAGTCAATGTAAGATTACCGGGGAGTTTAAAAACGAAAGTGACAAGGGCGGGAACGCACAGCACATGCGGCAGATCCTGTGCGAAAGAGACCACAGGGCTAAGTCAAGAGGTGCCGCATCCCTCCAAACTCGGCGTTTTATTATAAACACCAGAAAGTTCGCAAAGGTCTCCTGTCCAGAGCGCTGCGGGCTCCTCGCTCTGCAGCATCTCCGCATTTAGCGGGCGGGCTCTGCCCTTTCCTCAGCGCCGCTACGGCCAGGAGAGAAGAACCATTTCCAAGGAAGGAGACATGGCTGTCCCCTCCGCTCGGGCAGAGAGAGGCCTGCTGAGGAAGCGCCCGGCGAGAGATGCACTTGCGTTTCTCTCACCTCCCCTGGACGCCTGCCGGGCCCGGGCTGGCTGTCCCCGCCGAGGGGCGCGGGCCCCGCTCCCGGGCGCGCTGCCTGTGCCGGGGGATGCGGGGGATGCGGGGGATGCGGGGGATGCGGGGCCCTCCCGCGGCCGCGCCGCCCGCACTCACCCGGGCGCTCTGCGGGAGCTGGTATCGGCAGAGCGTGTGGTCCAGGTCGAAGCCCACCACGTCGCACTCGGCCAGAGAAAAGTGCTGCTGCATCGCCGAGCCGGCGCCGCCGCCGCAGGCGGGCAGAGGAGGAGGAGGAGGAGAAAGAGGCGGGAGGAGGAAGGAGCGCGGGCGGCGCTTCCTGCGGAGCCGAGCCGTGCCGGGCCGAGCCGGGCAGAGCCGAGCGGGGCCCCGCGACACCCTGGCCCGCCCCGGCCCGGCGGGACCGCCCTCCCCTCACCTGCGGCACGGCCCCTCGGCCGGCCCGGGGATGGGGGGGCGGGCACAGGGGGATGGCCGGGGGCGTGTCCCAGCGCTCCGGTTCGAATAACACGCTTCCCGCCGCGGCTTTGTGTGCCTGGGAGCGGGCGTGGGGATGAGGGCTCCCGCTCGAATGGCGAACAGGAGTCTCCGGGGCGTGCTGGGAGGGCCTGTGAGCAGGCGGGGACAGGAGTCAGCCTTGGTAGTGACAGGAGAGCCGGGGCCGCACCGCAGGGGCCCTACCGGGAACAATTAGCATGTGTAAGTAGAAGAACACCACTTACTACTTCATTGTGCACCCCCCGTACGGTTGCGATGGCACCAGGCTGTGTGCAGCAGTCGACTCGCTGGAGTCACCCAGAGGGACCTGGCAGGCTTGAGAGGTGGGACTGTGCAAACCTCATGGAGTTCAACAGGGCCAAGTGCAAGGCCCTGCACCTGGGTCAGGACAATCCCAAGCACAAGTCCAGGCTGGACAGAGAGCAGCCCTGAGGAGAAGGACCTGGGGGGTGTTGGTGGAGGAGAAGCTCAACATGACCCGGCAATGTGCCCTTCAGCCCAGAAAGCCAACTGTGTCCGGGATGCATCAAAAGAAGTGTGGGCAGCAGAGTGAGGGAGGGGATTCTTCCCGTCTGCTCTGCTCCTGTTATGTCCAGCTCTGGGACCACCACCATAAGAAAGATGTGCACCTGCTGGGGTGAGTCTTAAGGAGGCTCACAAAGATAATCAGAGGACTGGAGCACTTCTCTTATGAAGACAGGCTGAGAGAGCTGGGGTTGTTCAGCCTAGAGAAGAGAGGGCTTCAGAGAAATCTTAGAGCAGCCTTCCAGTACCTAAAGGAACTTACAGGAAGGCTGGAGAGGGGTTTTCTACAAAGGCAAATAATGATTGGACGAGGGCTTTAAACTGAGGCTAGGTTTGGATTAGATGTAAGGAAGAAATTCTTTCCTATGAGAGGGTGATGAAGCACTAAAACAGGTTTCCCAAAGAAGTTGAGGATGTCACATCCCATGAATAGTTGAAGGTTAGGTTGGATGGGGCCCCAAGCAGCCTAGTGGAAGGTGTCCTTGTTCATGGCAGGAGGGTTGGAACCCAATGATCCTAAAGGTCACCTCCAAGGCAAACCATTTTATGATTATATGTATCATAAGTCCCTGCAGGGTATACTGTATACAGTAAACCACACTATGCTGTGCATTTGGCTGTGGAAAAAACAAAATTCCCTAGGTAATTCCATAGCTACCTTAATTTATTGACAGTTTTGATAATCAGAAAAAAAGAGAATAACATTAAGAACAATACAGTCTGTGTCCAGAATACATAAGCAAATGAGCTTTTGATAGGTATCTGCTGATTAAATAATGCTGTGGTGCAATTAGAAAGAAAGTGCTGTCTGAGAGAAAGTAGTGTATTTGGAAAAAAGCAAACAGATGAGAGTTGCACTGAGGTAGTCTTGTTCTCAGTGGTTAAACTTGAATATAGCTAAGGCTGAACTCAGGATGCTAAAACAACGGGGCTTGACAACCCTGTTTGAAGGACCTCCTTATTCTTCAATTATTCTCTCAGTAGACCAATGACACCATCAAAACTGTGTTGATTCATAAAACATGAAAAATTCTAGTTCAATATATTATAAATAAATATATTTTCTTTTAAAATTCTTGTGTGGCTATAAATAGAATGGTATAAAAGATACTTGAATTGAGAGCAATTGTTAAAAAAACTTTTAATACAAGTCATCTTTTCCAGTGTTGCCTAGCTGTGCACACCTCTAAGTGCTATGCTTTGTAGATGGATAAGTTGGAGTTCATAACCATAGCAGTGTGCAGCAGTAATTTTCATTATATCAAATTATGATTTGAGTTTTGCAGGATGACTCAAAGATACTTTGGTATTATAGAGAAAAATGCTTTTGAAAATACATTCAAATAGTAAGTAGATACAATTTTCTTATATATTAAGAGATATAATGTACTTATATATTAAGATTCAGTTTGCTGTGTTCAGGTAGACACAGATGAGAGAAATTTAATAGCATGACCTCTCACATGCATTTAAAAGTTCCACAGAGAAATTCAGTATCAGATTAGGAAATGGATTAGACAGGAAAATATATATATTCCTAGAAACTAGGAATAAAATTCAAAAATGCTAGTCTTAGGACAAGATGAGCATTTAAGGTGTCAGAGCAAGCTAGAAATGGATTGCATAATTTTACCAAAGCCCATTGTAGAGCAGCTTCTTTCAATGGTTCTCAGAATCTCCCACAGACATTAATATACTTTCTAATGCTGCTGTATATGTATATATATACATACCATATATTATATACTCACATCGTATATATGTATACACACCATAAATTGTGTAAATAATGATACATACATATATTTTAGACAAATGTCAAACAAATACATATATGCCCAAATACATGAAAATTAACATGTGTGAAACCTGAGCATACAAAAAAGGTACATCCAAGACCTCACACACAAGAGGTATAGTAACTATGGTGGAGGACATGAGGCAGCAGCCTGGGAACTCAGAGCACAAGACAATTTACCTTCCTAAAGCTGCTCACTTCGGAAAACACAGAGCAAATTCCTATCCCACTGAAGTTGATGGCCACAATTTTGATTGACTTCAGAAGATCCAAAGGGTCACCCACAGTTAGTATTTCATGCTATTCTCATATAAAGTTTGTCTGCCTTGCAGATTATATCAGTACAGCTATCTTATTCCAGTTACTTTTTTTTTCTCCTGAAAAGAATTTGGGTAAGTTCCAAAATAGTGTTTAGGTTATGGCATTTAAAAGGTATAATTTTTCTTGCCTTGCCAATAAAGTATTTTATACAAAATCTCACAAAAAAAAAAAAAAAAAAAAAGCAGCTTCACACACTGAAATATTAAAACATCTGAGTTGATATTGAAAATTATGTATTCATTGACAGAATCATAGGATGGTTTGGGTTAAAAGATCATCTAGTCCAACCCTCTGGTCACTGTGTTTAATGTAATCTTGAACATCCAGATTTTGTGAATGCTGCACAATTACATTGATAGTAATGACAAGCTACTGTAGAATTTACAATGCAGAAGAACTAATCATACTTATCTTAAACCACTTTGTGTAGGGAACAATATTCTCCTGTGGAGGGATTCAGCAAGTTAAATTTCAGGTACATGAAGCTGAAGATTAAATCAGAAATTTGACAACAAGAAATAGAGAAAATACTAATGAAAAAAACTGGTTTTCAGTTCTGGGAAAAGAGAAGATAAATGAGGGAATAACACTTTATCTTCAGTATTTGCAGCACAAGCCTGATAATAGTCTTGGCAGTCTACTTTCAGCACGTATACACCACATTTTATTTCTTTTTCTTTTATCTTAGAGAGCGTTTTTACCTTTCAGATGAATTCTTTAAATATACTGACATCCCATTCTAGGCCTTTCTCAGAAAGGAGCTGCCTTTAATGAAAATCCTCTGCAAAACCTGAAGTACCTTAATGTATTTACAGCACTCTTTGAGCCCTATCCTTCAGGTTTCATGGCACCATGACTCAGAGATGTCCACATAACTGAGGTTGAACTGTTGGGCTATCAGGTCCTAACTGAATTTCTTTTAGGTTGCCCCATGGTTAATTTATACATCACAATAATTTCTTTTGTATTGTAAATATGTGGTAATTGGAAAATTGGAAAAGTCACAAATCCTGTCCTAGGAGGGGAAATTTCTGCCTGGTCACTCTGTAGGAGATAGATTTGCTTGTGGTGTGGCACTCCTGAAGACCAGCATCCTCAGACTGGGGCTGCAAGGCTGCCTGGAGGAACATTCCCTCTCCCGATGCACAGACATCTATGGAGCCAGCAGGAGAGGCCAGTGGCTTCTGCACACCCTCAGCACCCTAATGTTTAGCAACCTGCTGGAAACGTGTGAATCGGCAATTTGATGTGTCAAAGCCTTTTAGAAATATGGAAGAGGAGCATTTTGGTTCTCATCGTGCCTCATCATTCCTGATTTCCATGCAGAACAGGCCCCCTAGCACCAGGCAGCTTTAGAGCACAAGAGCGTACTAACGTGCCCTGGACAGCAAAAGGGACATGACTGAGTGCGGTAACATGCATAAAAGCATGAGAACAGTGTCAAAATCCTCGCTGTCACACAGAAGTTGAAGGCCTCTGAGCAAGACAGGTAGTGCAGCTCCTCGCTTTCTTTGTCCTTAAGAGGGCAGCAGTACAATACATTGGAGCATCCCTCTGAGTTAGCTGAGAACCGTCTGCGCCTTAGTCTATTTCACTTCCCTTAAACTTCATGTCTCTTGTCTTTAGACTGTGTGAGTTGACTTTGTCCCAACTATGCAGCTATAACCCTTTGTCTACTTTGGCAAGGATTATAAGGCTTCTTAGTTAAAAAAAAAAAAAAAAAAAAAAAAAAGAAAAAAAAAAAAGGGAGGGGCCCTCATTGTTGCAGAAGAGTATGCAATAATGATATGTGAAAATAAGAATTTGAACACAGATCATTTTCATTTTAGACAAGGAAGACCTTCTTACGCAGTAGTAAGGTCAGAACATTCTAGATTTTTCTCTGTTATTTTTTAAAAACAAATTAAAATACTTTTGGAGTAACATTTGTCAAACCAAAAAGTGTTGAGTTTTTGGTTTTTAAATATATTTTATTTTATCGTTCTGCTAAGAGGTGAGTGTCAGGTTTGCACTTGATTTAGCTTTTAACCCATGAAGTTGTTCAGTGCACAGAACACCTCACAGCCTAGCATCCCCACCCTGAAGCGTCCTATGATGCTTCAATGGGATTCTTCCTCCATTTTAACAGAATTGTTGGGTTTGGTTCCTTGATTTTAGGTTTAGGACACTAAGAAGGAAACATTTATTTAGGAACCATCACCAGAATAAGCTCAGGATATACAGAAGTAAGGCTATGACTTATTACAGGGTGATACTTTGGGAGACAGAGGTCTATCAACACTAATTTATTTTTAGGGTAAGCTTTATATCTGCTAGACAGTGAAATCTGTCAAGAATATATTTTCTTTGAAAAACAGTCTCTAGCACTTACTATTTCTTTAGCAGACTTTTAAATGTTGAACAAAGTACGATATAATCTTCAAGGCATCCCTCTGTGGTACACAGGATACCTTGTTACTAGGTAGAGAAGCTTGGTGAATATACTTTAGTATTGACCAGGATTTAAGATTCAATTAAATTCCAGTGATTTCAGAAGTTTTACTGTTTATTAGGTTTTTTAGGTGCCTTTTTATATGGTATGAAATATGGACACATCAACTTTCTAGTGTAATTACACACATAAAATTTATTGTGTCCTGCTGCAATTAGAACATTTGATTATATCTGGCACCTCAGTACTATATTCCTTCCCTACATTCTAATTCACCAGCATAGAAATGAGACTCAGGATACTAAAGAGACAAGATTCCCAAAACTAAACCCAATAGTTCATCAAAAGGTTAAACAGACAGTAATCCATTAGGTGCTCAGAGTCTCTCAAAAGCCTTCTTACTGTCCTTATCATCTCTCTCAGATCTTGTAATCTACCTTAGGCTGTTCCCACACAACATGAAAGAAGGAAATGAAAATCAATTTTTTTGTCAGAATGATTAATAACCAAGACTGATTGCTGGACCCTTAGTGAATATATATTTTAAAACTTTGCATAGTTGTTTAAAGGTACTTTGAAAGATTTTTCTTTTTGACCTGGATGAATGTTATGTTTAGTCAAAAGAAATTGCACTAGAAATACGGACTTTTGGGGAAGCTATATTTCCAAAGTAGACCTTTTTGTATTTAATAGTGAGAGAACAGTGCAGTTTCTATGATCTATGGGACACTGCCTTATTTTTCCTATTTTTGTTCTTTTCTTTTGTTTTCTTGGTTTTTTTTGGACCTACTGTTATTTTATGCTTACAATGTTAAACATAAAATACAGAGGACTACTCAGTTCTTAGTCCTCATTTCCCATTCATTTGTGGTGTATTCAAGAACAGATAATTTAAATGGCTTCAATTTCTTCGTAAATAAAACAGGAATATGTCTAATTCAGACATTCTGAAGATTTCTGAGTTGTCCAAGTAGGTTACAGGCTTACATTACAAGCCTGACATTTGCTGGTTATTGCATTAAAAAAAAATAAATCTAGTGTATTCCAATACCAGTCTGCACAAAAGAACAGGGCTATTGAACAGACACAACTGGGAAATGCCACAACTATAACACTGCAGACTTGAGGATAAGAGAACTAGAGAAGACTTAACAACAGCCATCTTCTGCCCTGGGGCAGGATCAATCCGGCTACAAACATCCTTAAAAGTCAATTGTCTACTTTAAAAGTATCCCTTTGAAAGAGCCACTGAGGCAATTTCTTCCAGTGTTTAATAGTCCTTATATGCAGAACACAGAGTTTGCACCCTCCCTTCGTTTCAAAACAAAGTCTCTGTTGCTCTAATGCGTCTTTTTTTCTTGTGTTGTGTGCTATTCCTAGTAGATGTGAGAACCACATCATTATGCACCTTCCATCTATTTCAAGGCTGCTACTGTGTTTTCCCACAGACTCCTTCTGTTTAATTGTTTAAGTTCCTTCCTTAAAGGCTGAGGGGGTTTGCGCCTGCTTATCTTTGATTCTCAATCTGGTTGATATTCATTAATCACTCCATTATCAAATTGGTCATTATTAAATTTTCTCTAATGCAGGGCCAAAAACTGGGCATGTTGCTCTAGTTTTGGTCTTACTAGGACTGAGTACAGAAAAATTTAACCCACTGTAACATTACACAGAAGTCTGTTTTCAAACTAACATACAAGTTACTAAATTAATTACAATCCTTACCATGTTAGGATTTTAAAGATCAAATTTTATCCTATTGCTATGATGAGTAGAGAGATCAATTTTTTCCTTCTTTAACTATAAACTTTCTTTCTTAAGGAGCATTTGATCTTCTATTCAATACATACTTTTTTCTATATGTGTTCACTGCTGATTATAATGAGTGATATTCCTTGGGGCTGCAATAACAAAAAGCTAATATTAATGCTTATAAATCTGAAATACAAGAGCCTATTTTGAATATAAATTATATTTGATATTTACTGTTCTGCTTCTGCCTCTAGAGGGTGTCTAGTAGTGGTCTGATGGAAGGATAAAAAAAAAGTATGCTGCATTTTGATAAGATGGAGGTGATGTAGGGGAATGTATACTAAGCATGAGGAAGAGTCCGTCATGCTGATATAAGTGTTTAAATATCTGTACTCAGTTTCTTTGTATGTCAGTGAAGCAGATCAAAGCAACATCTTCTGTTTTTAGGAAAACCATATGTCTGCATTTAGCTACTTTCATGTTCTTGACAGGGAGAGAGGCTTCTGATAAGGTTTAAAGCTGTGGAAGCAAAGACAAAGGAATATGAATTTGGGAAAAAAATCAGAGAAAGAAGGTGAATTATTTTGTCTACAACAACATAATTCTGCATCAGAAGTCCTTACTGAAAGTGAGTGTCACCAAAGCTGCTGGCTTCCTATCCCTTTTCCCTGTGTTTATAAGGATCATGTCTTGCCTGTTGGGTAATGCTTTGTACAGCATCTCGTGCAGCTGTGAAAGACATGCAGCAGAAAGAAAAGAGGAGGTAGGAAACTATACAGAAATTTTCTACATCTCTAGAGGGAGAGAAGAATACTGAAATAAAAGGAAAGGAAGAACAGTAAGAAGATGAATATTTGCAAGACAAGTTGCATCTGTTTGTGAAACTTTGGATTTTGAACACATAGAAACAGGTCAGACTGATGCTGAAACACAGTAAAGAAATAACTTCATATACAACATTTTTACTTTTACAGGAAAACTATTCTAAATATAAGTCGAAAACTGATTAAAAAATTATGATACCTAAACTAGGGGTAAAAAGGTAATCCTACTCTCAGTTAAACCAGTGACTATCTTGTTACTTCTTCATAGTAAGACAAATGTGATTTTAAGACCTTTAATGCTGGATCAAATATAGAAATTAGTCATCCAAGTATTGATATTTGTTGACCCTCAGATTGTATCTATATATCTGAAGATGGGTAGGTAAGATAATGGTTTTTAAATCAGTTGTGCCCTTGGCCATGGCTACACTATGGTGTTTAAGATTTTAGTTTCCAGAGTTTAACATGTACCCTGGCTGCTACTTACTAACATAATTTTGAAGTATACCCCAGCATTATAGCTTTCTTTCTGCCTATCCTTTCCTTTTCATAGGGAAAATATGTAAGTGCACATCCTTGCACTGATGTTGCTGTGGGGCACTTTCAGTTCCCTTTCCTCTGGCTTGTAAAGAATTTTGGGTACTGTTCTTTATATGGCATCTCACTGTGAAAGGCAGAAACATCAGAAAGAAAACAAGAAGTAGAAAACTATTTAGAAAATATACAAGGAGAGAGGGACACCTAGTCAGGAAGGTGGATAGACCATGCACAGGATTCGTAGAAACTGATTACAGAACTAGTCCTTTTCCTATGGAGAGATTTTAGCTATATAAAATCCTAATGCATGCACAATTCATGGAAATAAGTTGTGTTTAAATACGATCTAGCAGGAAGAATAAAAATAAGACGGAATAGAGAGGTAGGTGCTGATCTCTTGTTTTTGAGATCCAGTAACAGGGCGTGTAGAAATGGTTCAAAGTTGCATCAGGGGAGGTTCCAGCTGGATGTTAGGAAGCATTTCTTTACTGAGAGGGTGGTCAAACACTGGAATGTCTTCCTAGAGAGATAGTTGGCACTCCAAACATGTCAGTGTTTAGGAAGTGTTTGGGCAATGTCCGTTAAAACATGCTTTAACTTTTGGCCAGTCCTGAAGTGGTCAGGCAGATGATCATTACAGGTCACCTCCAGCTGAAGTGTTCTGCTCTGCTCTGTTCTATTCTAAAACTAACAGCTAGTTTTCCTCCTGGTTTTACATGTCATATTTCAGTAATCTAAAGTAATTAATAAGACGTGTTCCTTTATATGGTATATCAATATATTCTAATAGTAAATTTCACCTCTCTGTGAGATGCTGCCTTTTTGAGGTACACGTCAAAAGGTGAAGGTCAGGAGAGAGTGCTGGTTTTATTTTTGGAGAAAAACCCAAGCACTTTCACTCACAGATGAAACAATGAGTACAGTACTTTGACAGACTGCTCCTTTTTATTCATCTCTCTTTGGACTTCTTTGCTTCTTTTGATGCAATTCCAACTTAAGATAAAAATGGTAAATCATGTTCACAAGTCATCTATGTCGTAGCATGCAGAGTTTGATAGAGTTATGTGAGAAATGATCTTGACCCATCATAAAATCTTCATAAATATATACACTTTCTAAATTTAAAAACTACTTATAACAGGGTCAGGTTTGGAATACATTTTCTTAAAAGAATGGCAAAGTCATGTTTGCTGATAATTCTTCGTCATCCAACTTGCCGTATTTCTTCCCACACAGAGATAAATTTGATTAGAAGTATTTTTCATGCCTTAGAGAGCTATAGCTCTTTGATTTTATTCAGAGGCTGCTTCAGAGAAAGCAAATTAAGTTACAATTTTTAACACTGTGGACTGTATATCATTTAGAATAATGTACAGTGAAATGAAAAATAATGGTTGAGGTCTGATCCCATTGCAGATAATGGCAAAACTCACATTAAGTTTGAGCAGAGTGGGATCTGTTTGTTTGAACAAATAGAGGAAGTCTCTATTCTGTCAAGCCTTGACAGAACCTTATTCCTCTCTGTTAATTTGTTGTCAGATGGAGTGTGTTTCAGGCCCAAATTTGGCTAATAAATAAGCAAACGTCATCACCAAAGCACTTGAAAGTATACTTTTAATGTTTTCTAGAGTAGAGATGGATTACTGGATCAGCCTTATGGAAATAAATAGCCAGAGTTTTCTCATTACAAATGCAAAAAAGATTTCAAGTTGGAAAATGCAGAATCAAGTATAACACTATGTTTTTGTGGATTTATGGTATAAGATAATAGACAAAACCAGGAAAGTGATTAATCAATAAGAGTAAACAATTTTGTCAAGGGCAAAATTATGCACATAACTTATTTTTACTGAAAAACATGGCAACTTGCAAATTAGAGAAACAAAATGGAAGTGCTGATTAAAAGGAATATAAAAAAGCTACAAAGTGGTAGTAATGTGTTCCATTTTAATGTGCAAATGGAAAGAGATATAGCTGAAAAGACAGCTGTAATAAAAAGAAATCACTCTGCTTTATTTCAGCTTGTTACCTTAAAAAAACTATGCAACTTTAAAATGGTTAAGAACATTCTTAAGAACAGATTCAAAGCAATATGTTTTTGGCTTTCCACTAATTTCTTTACCTTTTTAAAGATCACATTATTTGAATATTTTACTTTGCTGAAAGGTTTGACTTGCTTTGTCATAATGCATTATGAAGTTTTTCTAAACACGGTAATAATGTCAAATATTTAAACTAACATACATTAAATACAGCAGTATAGCTTCTGGCTTGAAAAAGATTATACAGTATGGAAAGTGATGCTACAGGCATCATAGATTATTTAATTACAATTCTTGTATTTATAGCTTAATTTCTCATTTCCCTACATGGAGTTTTTTCCCTTTACAGAATTCAACGCAATTATGAAGGAAAATGTTAGTTTCTGTTGTGATCTCATTAAGAAAAGCCACTGTCCTTTTCAATTTCCAATTTAAACTGACTCATATTTCATAACAAAACTATTCATGGATTTTGCCTTGGAATATTTTTTTTTACCCCAGCAGAGCACTGTTCAGAATGCAATTCTTCTCTGCATGACGTAGGGGAATAGTTTCATACACCACGTATCATCAATACTGAAGACTGAGTCTCAGTGATGTTCACTCCTTGTCTCTGAAATATGAACCAGCATATTTATGTGTTGAAGGAGGGTACATTTTTTCTGAAACTCCCAAATTTTTATGTAATTATGCCAATAGTTCCACACAGAGCACATACAAATGAATAATTATAGGAAATGTCTGTAATGCAAACTCATACAAAATAATTTTGAAGGCGTGGAACAGAAATAGAACTTATATCAAAACAGTATTGTGGATTCAAATCTTATCTGTACTTATTTTATACAACTTAGTCTGATACTTTAATTCATGCAGAACAGGACCTGATTCTAAGATCAATTAATGTCAGTGTTGCAGATTAGATTTGTACTAAGTTTACTAAAGGATGTAATGTTAACACATTATTCTTCTGTCCATCAGTCAACTAAAAGAAGTATGTTTCAACACCATGTTTAAACATGATTGTTTTGTAGAATAAGGCCTAAGGGATATTGACTCTAAGTTAATTAGAATTTGATTTAATGGATTTAGAGGACTTCAAATTAATCCTTTAAGCAGGCATAAGGTTCCTTGCAAGAGTCTTACTTACACTGGACTTTAAAGGCAATACATAGAGTATAAAAAGTAACTTCAGATATCTGTCATCCTCAAACCTATAGCATCAGTGTGCACTCTTTTCTTTATAGAACAAGGAAATACACATGAAAAACAATTACCTAGCTTGAAGGGGGAAGGTACTTCTTGATTGAATAGATTTGCTCTCTTTTCTAAAGTTTAAGTTTATGTAGTCCTGTCAGACACAGCTTTTAAATGATCAATCTTTGTTTCAAGGTGTTGCATATTTTAAGAAATTACTTGCAATATTACTGTTTGGCTTTTTTTATAACATAGGGACCAGAATATTAAATTTCAGTATTCATACTGTAAATGTGCCATTCTGGTTATAATAAATTCATCTTTCTTGCTAGCTAGCACTGGCTGCAAGAATGAGGTGAGATCCTTGTATCCTTCTTAAAGCACTTTTGCCAGTAAAATGAATCAATATCTCTGATTAAATCTTTTACAGTCACATTACCTCCAGTAGCTTATTTTTTTTAACAATTTCTGCTCTGATATTCAGACTCCAAAACAAATTAAATAAAGATACAGAAGACCAAAGAGCAATGCAGAACTGTTTGGCCTCCTTTTGCAAAAAAAGGAAAAAATAGTGGTATGCAAGACAAAAGAAATAAGTTAAACCAAGGAATAGGTAATGCAAAGATTATTCTATTAAATTATTTGTAATACGAATGCAGAGGACTTGGACAACAGTTTACATTGAAAAGCCCCTGATTACACATGATTACCCTCATTTGTTCCAAACTGGGAATATGAAAATCAGGATTATGGGACTTATCAGATTTTATTCTTTTCTGTAAAAGAATAGCAAGAACATTTTTATTACATGCTAATTTTTTTTTCTTGCCTGTGATAAAATTATATAGTCTCTAAACCATTAAGAGTACTTCTTTATTTTCAGAAATGTAGTGAATCCTCAATAAAGTCACCAGGATGGGAGCAAAGACAAGGGTCTTGCAGAAGCTGCTGCGGTGTGGCCACCACAGCTCACTTACTGTCCTGACCCACATGGGATAGGAAATCTGTTCAATGGTTCTAAATAACTCCAATCTTCCCTCTTTTTGAGATGTCTTTTAAATCTGATTAATGAATTTAATGGCTATTTGTTAAAGTCTGCTTGGTTAATACATAGTACTGGTCCTGAAGATAAAGATGAGAAGAATCTGATTTAGAGTTATTGATCACTTCCAGAAAAAGTCTTTCTGTTCTTCTAAAGCCAAGCAGGGACACAAATTGAGGGAGAAGATGAATTTAATATCTCAGCTCTTTGAGATAAGGTAGTCATATACACAATTATTTGTAGGTTTAAGCCCTGTTGTATCTACAGTCATAAATACTTATCTGGTCTCAGTGAATGCAGTGTAATTTCTAATGTGTTTGTATGTTTATTCCTGTGTGTTAAAGGTGGGACTTGATCCTGAAAATGATTGTGCATTGTACAGCTTGATTCTGAATGATGCAAATGGCTTTTTTGTCATGTTGAGACTACTCTGGGAAGTTTACAAAGCTTTGCCAAATTATGTTCAAGTTGCCAGAACCAAAAACCATTACAGGAAAAGTCAATGAAATATGCAAACTGAAAATTGCCAGATTACTTAGTAGTAGTTTCTAATACTCTCTGCTTTCAGTAAATGTAGATAATTCTTTAAATAAGACTAATGAAAGTAGTTTTTTTATCAATACAGGCTTTTCTTTCCTTTGTACAGTGTTATTAACACCAAGGAAAAGTAAATATCCTTTGGATATCTGTGTTCTTACTATTATGTGGTAATAATTGCTGGTGAAAAATCATCTCCAGTGGTGCTTCAGAAACTAAATAAGATTATTATAATCTGCAAAATCAGCATACCTTTTTTATAATTTTATAAAGATGATGAGGTTAACGATGACTCAATGTGTATGATACTTCCTCCTTTATTTAATTTCTTTTGCAGCATTGCAGAAGTGTGTGTAAGCAGTTCCCCATTCCTCTTCAGTGGAGATGCACCTGATATTAACATTATCACTTTCAATTGATGCAGGGGGCAAATGGGCAACTGGATAACTGAATCAGTATTATTCCAACAGCTGTTTATTGTCTACATTACATGGCAGATACAGATTCTAGGTCTACTGTCCATGTGGGCACACATCTGAGTTGGCTAGGCTGCTGCTTCATGAGGCAGGCACACATCCTTCAGGACATCCAATTGGTCAAGTGTTCATCATCACGTTGTGCTTCCCCTATCTAGGGTTCACATTTTTTGCAGACTGTTTCTCAGGCTCTCTTCTTATTTTTGATCCTGTTGTTTTCTCAGCAACTTTGATGAATTCCTGAGAGCTCTAATCAAAACTGCTGGTTGTTTGATAATATTGCTCATAACCAGTTTGGCTGGTGTATCAGAATGGCCTCTTATACAGTGCTACAAATGGAGGTATCTTTTAGTCATCCCACTGTCCCTATTTCATCAGTAGCCTTTTGCCTCTGCCACTGGTCTCCTCATTCAAGTGATTGAGAGACATGGTGAAAGCAATGGTGACTTTCATTTCTGTTATTTAAGTTGTTTTCTTTCTAGTAAAATAAAACCGCAGAAGTCAGCAACTCTAAATGGAGCTGAGAGATGTGTAATTGGTTTGGGAAAACAGCACCAAATTTCTAACAAAAAAAAAAAAAAAAAAAAAAAAAAAAAGGGACTTGGGTTTTTTAATCATCAGGAAGTTATAGGTCTGTGTGTGACAATAAATAGACTCTGATCTGTAAGAGTTTCTATCTTACTGAAATGCTACCACTGTGTGCAGACAGGCTATCGCTGTATCTTCTGTGCTTCCTGCTCCAGCCATTCTGTGGCTGTGGCTGAGGTGATTTCCGGGAGTTACCAAGGTTGGGTTGCACTGCCAACACTTCAGCCTGCTTTGCCACAGGAGTATCCAGACACCCATGCTTGGTCTGTATGCTGGATTAGAGATGCTTTAGAAATGGGAATACACTGGTCGATGCAGTGTCATTGGTTACATGGTGACTGGACAAACAACCATTATTTTTTATATAGGTTGATTTAACTAGCCAGCCACCTAGAGAAATGGTTTTTGGCTGGTGCCTTGGTTTCCTTAAAATGCAGAATAAGGAATGCCTTAAAATATACTGCTTTATTGCTGTAAGCCATATTTGATTTTCCTTGTAAAAAGTTCCCATCCCAGCTGAATAAAAAGAAAAAAAAAAGAAAAAAAAAAAAAAAAAAAGCCAGAGGGTTGGTTTGTGGGGCCTGTACTTGGCAGGGAATGTGCCCGGGTGTGAGTGAGGGCCAGAGCCACAGGTGCACTCCCAGTGAGGGCATCTGCCAGTCTCAGGCGAGCAAAGACTTCCCACTGTGAGCCAAATCCAGTAGAAACCAGGAAACAAAAAGAAATATTCATTCAAGCTATCCACGTCAGACTGCTGAGGAAGCAGACAGGTCAGTTTGGTTAATCATTGCCAAGACAGACATTCACCACTGATCATATGACCAGACCACATCTGAGATAAGGAAGCACCCATCCCGAACAGAAGGAATGGAAAAGCCTCCCTTATTTACATGTTCTGGCTTTATTGTTTTGCGTAACAGAGGAGGCTCCACACTTTGCTGTTGTTCTCAGAGCTCAGCCCAGCACAGCTGTTGTGTTGCTTTCCTGTTCTGAAGAGGAAGTGAAAAATTCCCTCCACACGTGTGCTGGCACTTGAATGCTTAGGTTTCACTCCCTGATTGGGAGCTGTCTGTAATGAGCTCTCTGTGGGACCCAGAGAGGAGCTTCCAGCTGTGCCAGGAGTTGTTTCATTTTGTGCCAAAGGAGAAGCAGAAGAAGAAGTCCACAAAAAGCTAAGATGTGGATGGTGCAAAAATTGGTCTAAGGGTCTTGCAACCAGGAAAAGCAAGAGAAAAACAGAAGCAGAGGAAGCAACAAAGAATCAGGATGGGAAACTTCTGCCAGAAGCACTTTCCCTGTTTGGAGCCTTACCTTCCCTGCTTATTTAGGAGAGATGGTGAGCAGGAAGACAAAGGAGGCCAGGTCTTTGCCAACCTTGCTGTGGTAAAACCCGACCTCCAGGCAGGACAGAAGGACTTAGAGGGTAAGACAGAAGAGAAACCTTTACCTCCACTGCCTGGCCAGCACCTAGCAAACATTTGCAACTTTGTGGCTCTGTTTGACTACGACGCTCGCACTGAGGACGACTTGAGCTTCCGAGCTGGGGAAAAGCTGCAAGTGCTGAGTGCATCCCATGAGGGGTGGTGGTATGCCAAACTCCTCCTGCCAGAGGGGTCAGTCTGTCCTGGCCGCAAGCTCATGGGCTACATCCCTGCCAACTACATAGCTGCTGACCAGAGCATTGAAGCTGAGCTGTGAGTAACCCACGTTGTGTGAAATGAGACTCTTTTCTGTTATGTTAAATGTATTGGCACAGGAGGTCACAGCCTTTTCTCTTGCTTTTTCTTCTTTCTCCCTGCCTCACTCAACCTCCAGTGGTCCTAGAGGTGGTAGCACTAGTTGGCACATGCAAGGAAAAGACGTGGTCATAGAAAGATGAGTGTGGAGGGCCGAGTGTTGAGGGGTTTTATTTTGTTTTAAATAATTTCCTCCTGTGATATACAGTAGTCAGTTGTTTAAAAATCATCTGGGAAGATCAAGTTGGTTACTGCTGTGATAGTTCATTTTTTTTATTTGTATGAGACTAAATGGGTATCATCTGATACCCAGACAGTAGAAATACATGACCCCTCTCCTGTATAGAGTTCAGCTTTACGAGCTGCAAAGTTACCAATTAATCAGTTAAAGCAATCTACCTTTACACCTTTTCATCTTCTTCCAAATGATGGGTGAGTCCCTAACAGATAAGTTTCTAATGGTTTCTTCTAGACTATGTACATCTATTCTGGAGGCAGATCTCTGCTCTCAGGACAAAATTAACTGCAGCAAGTACTGCAAAGGGCAAAAGTGGAGATAACAACCAAGTACCGATAAAGTAGTTAAACTTTCACAGAGTTTAATTATCCATCCCATCTTCTTTCCCTTCAGAGCATGCCAGATCTTATGAAATATTCTGAAATTGATCAGGAGTCAGAACCAGTTACTTGGCTCCCTAGTGATGATGAGTAAGGTCTGAATCAGCCTGGGCTGCACAGTTAGTTCTGTGTGTTGAAGTCAGAGGCAATGTTTGCTGAAGCAGGTCTGACTGCAGTTCCAGAGGTATGTTTTGGCAAAAATTATCACTGTGTAAAGAAATCCCACAAGTGACATTCATTATTAGTCTCAGAATGAATGCTGACTTTAGAGGGATGGTGATACAGCCTTTTAGTTAAATCTCATTTGGACCTGAAACATATCTTTGACCTGATCTGCCCACTATACTTCCACAGGCTAGGAAAATTGGTTCAAATATGATTATGCCAGTCTTTTATCAGTTGCAGGATTTTTGCTAGAGGCATTTTAGGACAAGTCTAAGATTAATCTCTAACCTGAAGACTTTAATTTCCAGAGTCTGACGAGCTGTTTCTATTTCTGTATTCAAGAAGACAACATTTTTGATGGTCACATTCAAAAAAATTCTTCCAACTGGAGAAATTAATCTGCAGGGAAGGCATTTTTCTGCATTACTAGATAAATGGTGGTAGGCTCTAATTTAGCTCAACTTGGCCTTTGCTCTCTTTCAAGAGCTAGTTTTCTTAGATATCGTTATATTTCTTCATGCTGTTAATATTTTGAAAGTAATTTTTTCTCAGTTACGTCTTTATGTCTTAAGCTCCTAATGTCCTTACCTTTCTATATCTAGAGCTTCAAATGCAAAGTTAAGTTTGCCAAAGTGTATTGTTGTGTAACCTCTGGTTTTTACTTGTTACTGAATCAATTTTGTAGTTTTTTACTTTTTTTATATACCTTTCTCCCTTTATAGTAAAGACTAAGTTACAAGAAAACATTTTTCTCTGTAGAATGTTAGAACACTGGAGAGGAAAAAAGGGAGAGTTTTTCCAGCTCTCAGATGAAGTAATTTCTCCAAAATGAGCTTTTTATTTCACAGCAAAATTAATGTGGCTTAAACAGGTTTTCTTTTCTCTGATTTCTTTCTAAGTCACTTGGCTTTAGTGATCTTCATATATATACAAGCCTGTCTGCTGCCAGCTCACACACATACAAGAGTAGACTAACTGAGGTTAGAAAGGACCTCTGCAGGACATTTGAAGAGTCATCCCAATTCAAACATGGCCAAAATAAAACTAGACCTCTTTGTTTTGTTGGGCATTTCCTGTAGAGCTCTTCATCCTCACAGTGAGGATTTTTATTTCCTTGTATCAAAGTGGAAGATGCCTTGCTACAATTTCCTCCAAGAATTCCCTTTCATCCACCCTCTGTAGTTTACACCTCTGTTATCCTAGTGAAATAGTAAGGACAAGAGTAATGATGGTGTAAAGAACTACCCTTTGTTTTCCCTGAAGTAAAGATTGCCATTAGAAAAAAGGTTGTTCTAGTGTCTCTATAATTAAAATTCAAAGATTAAATAATTTTCTTTACCCCAATCTAAGTTTATCTTCTCTTTCTCTCTTTTGGTTTTAATTTCCTTTGGTGTTGGCCAATTTTTCATGGCCATGATATAGACATTTGTGGAAATACGCAGTTTCTAAAGCATCCTGTATGGCAGTCCTTTATAGTCCCAGCATAGAACTGAAAAAGAATGGAAGACTCACAATCTTGTGTTCACCTGCCAAAATGCACATTTACTATATATTTGCAGTGTGTTTTTTATGCTTGCAATATTTGCCAGGCATGGTTGATCGACAGTCTTTGACTTAATTGAATACACATTTTGTAGCACCAGCCAGCTTCTGTGCATCTGCAGAGACAACAGGAATTTTATTTCTGGATTGCATCTCCATCTTAATAGACAAGGAAACACTGATTATCCTGTTCTGAGAAACAGACTTAATTAATGGTGTGACTCTTAGAAAGCTTGGGAAGAAAACCAGACTGATCACATTCTTTAGCAGTTGATTTCCGCATGTTTGTGTAGAAACTATTTTAAAAATTGCATTCATATGCATGCATGGCTACTCCATAAAGTCACTGAAACAAGGGAATAGAGGGTCATGAAAGTTTCTGTAATGAGAGATGACAGGGCCATTCTATAAGTTTAGCCAATAGATGCTTGAGAGCTGCTTGCAGAGTAGTGAAATTTCTTTTGCTTCTAATTTCAGTTTTGCCTGTGACTTTCAAGAGTATTAACAAGCAAATGTATCCAGTCCTCTTTTATCAACATATCGACATGGGCTTTATTATAGAGACAGTTAGAGATCAGATAGTCCATCTGGATCTATGTTGTCAGTTGGTAACAGTAATGCTGGGTCATTGCTTGTTCTCAGCAAGTGCTGCAGAAGACTAGTTTGTCCCTTTGCTGAAGTGTCTGTGAATTTTTATCAGGGAGAAAGGCATGCTTTTTTTCACTTTTCCTTGGTAAGAAAGAGAATTAAGTAAAGGAAGAAGGAAAGTGAGCAACTTATTTAGATAACAATTTTTCTTCTGGGATGTCTCTGACTGGCCAGTGTGAGTGAGGTAGAGCTGATAAGGTGGATCAATATATGGGGGAAAGGGCAGAAAGGATTTGCAATATCTCATCTGGGAAAAACAAAAAAAATAAACACTATTCATAGCAAAGGCAATTTTCAGGTATCCTTGGCCATCGGAACTGAGAAAGAATGAGATTTCTTTACTGTGTTGCTCTCTTCAGGCCAAAGGTTATTGGTAGAAATTGTATGATACAATTGAAGGGGGCATTTTTATATTATATTTCGCTAGTATATTATATAATAGAACTAAATTATATCAAAAGTCAAACACTTCTTATTTGTGCATGATTTCTTGTTAAGAAAAAAACATCATTTTGCTTCCTTCCTTTGGCTTGAGTGATCTCTTTGTAGGTGGATGACTTGGATGAAATTAGCAACATACTGTGTGAACAGGGAGAAAAAAAGGTAAATCCATGGCTTGAGTTCTGTCTGCTGCAACATTTCAGTCCAAACATGTGCTGCACAAAATGAAATGCATCCAAGAAGCGCACACCTGCTACAATGAAGTCTGTTTTGGACAGACGTAGGAAACAAGGCCCTTCATTTTTATATTTACCAGTAAAGCATCTTCTCGTTGCTGACCCTTCTAGCACCTGCAGTACTTCTTATATCAAAAACAACCTGTCAGGTGGAGAGATTGTGAAGGAATTGTGTTTAGTGTTTCTGGACCCAGGTGTGTTCTCCTAGCCCCACCTGGGGTAGGTGGGACAAGGCAGTTGGGGAGTGGAAGCATTAATCTGGCAAACCATAGTCACATAATGAACTTCATCATCATGATAAAAATAAATCTGGTATCATGAAAACATGATTTTGAATAATATCTGACCAAAAGCAGACACAAACTATGCTAATGATAAATTAGCAACTGTAAGAGCACTTGGTGCTTTTCTTCTCTCTGTCCCAGAGGTAGCAGTCAAAACCATGAGCCAGATAGATTTTTCATTTCTAAGGTAGTTTGAATGAGGTTGTATTTTCTGCATCCCATGAATTTGGAATGCTTTTCTTTCTGTGTTTAGACATATAACACTTAGAAAAAGGAAAACAAAAAACATTATTGGGGATAGAATCACATAATTTAATTCGCACATCCAACAAAGGATGATCAGAAAGAACAACTTGACAAATACCAAATTCTGAATTGAAAGATAGATCTTCTTGGCAAAGAGTGTGACCTTCCTGTCTCTGTGCTCTTTTTCTGTGTCTGTTTATTCTGCACTACAAACAGGAACCATAGTAACACATTCACCTGCTCTTGTTTTATTACTGCCAGTTGTTTAAACTAAACAAGAAAATGACATAGTGCAAATTGTTCTGGCTGAAAAATATAGCCCAGCTCTACAGTTAATTTTAATGAAGCAAAAATAAAACACCTCACTGCTGAAGTGACGTGAATTCTGGTTTTGATAGAGGAAACATAGAATGTATTTAGAGGGGGTTCTTGCCTGCCATCCCGATGGATCTGTTGGCTGTTTATTGAAAGACAACTTACAATCATAAAATCATGGAATCACTGAGGTTGAAAAAGATCTCTAAGATAATCAAGTCCAACCATTAAGTCAGCACCACTGTGTTTGCCATTGGCCCCAAGAGCCACATCCATATACCTTTTGAACACTTCCAGGCATGATGATTCTACCAGTTCCCCAGGAAGCTTATTCCAGTGCTTGACAATCCTTTTCATTAAGACATTTTTTAAAATAACCAATCCCCTTACTTGGCACAACTTTTCCTCTCTTCCTGTCATTTGTTATCTGGAAGAGACTCACCCCCACCTCACAACAACCTCCTTCCAGGTAGTTAGAGAGAGCAATGAGATCCCCTCTGAGCCCTTTTTTCTCTAGACTAAACAACCCCAGCTCTCTCAGCTGCTCTTTTTCCTTGTGCTCCAGACCCTTCCTCAGCTCCATTGCCCTTCTCTGGACATGCTCCAGTACCTCACTGTCCTTCTTGTAGTGAGAGAAACTGAACACAGGACGCACCAGTGCCGAGCACAGAGGGACAATCTCTGCCCTGGTCCTGCTGGCCGCACTATTGCTGATACAGGGTGCCACTGGCCATCATTCATTCCATGGGTTCATGCCAGCATTATTGACACAGGACTGCTGTGCTGAGGGAAGCAAATTCATACAAATTCCTAGTAGATTAGGTCAAAAGAAGATCATAGCAATTACTTTTAACTTTTGTCAGTTTCGAAAATATTTCTTATCTCTTATATCTTAGGTAGGTATTTCCCAGCTGGTGGAAACTGAGCCCTAGACCTAATCAATGAAACCTCACTAGTCAATTCTGCAGTGAGCTTTTAAAGCAACCTTTTGGAAGCAGAAGTGTCTTGTAGGTCACTTTTGTCAATCTCCATAATTCCTTCACCTTTTTTACCTGACTCAGCTCTAACTATTTCACACATTGACTGAGTCTCAGTTGCTATAAGTGAAAAGTAAAGCTTTCTGGCTGATTTGTTTTAGACTTCCTGCAAAGTGACGATTTTGATGTTCTTTTGGTTCATGTGGGTCATTTTTCACAGTGGTATTTACAGTCAAAATGTGTAGAGGTTTTTTAAAAGTAAAACTTTAGATTCTACTGAATCCTTCAGAAAACTGAATGTAATCCACTGTGGTTTCTGTGTGCTCCCTCTTGCTCTCATAGTTCTTTATTCTGTCACAGTACAAACTCCAGAGGACACCACCTGAATCACCACTAACCCTTGTACTGAAATGAACTTGTAAAAATTGTTCATTGCTAACATGACTAACAAAGTACTAGTAGGTTGGTTGTGCATTCTCAGAACCTGCTAAGTACAAAAGTCATTCTTACATATTTTTTGGTAGAAAAGGTCTCTATCACCAAAATATGTATTTTGTATAAAACATTGAAAAGCCTATATGTGAAATTCCTTCCTTTCTTTCAATTGATATACTTTATCTATGGGGGTTTTTTTGTGTGTATGTACATGTGTACACACACACACCCCATAGAGAAATTTTATAAGACTGATGCTTTTAAGATCATGCGATACAGCCTTGTGAGATGAGGTGTGTATTACAAAGCTAGATCATGTGGGTTTTTTTTGGTTTTTTTTTTTTTTTTTTTTTTTTTTTTTTTTTTGGTTTTTGTTTTGTTTTGTTTTGTTTTGTTTTGTTTTGTTTTTTTACTTGGGAGTGCCTTTCTTAAATTTAAACAGTACTGCAAGAGCACCATTTAATAATTATTTTAACTTCTTTAATGATGGTTAAGCATTCCAGTGCTGTCTTCAAGCACATATCAAACTTGGAGTTAATTTCTGCTTATTTTTTAAATATTCAAAGACTATACTGAACACAAAAGGAAATGGTTTATCAAACTGTAAAATGGCAATTTTTTTTCAAGTGCCAGTACTATTTTTACATCCATGTCGATATCCATGTCCAGAACACGTGTCTGTGCTCAGAAAAGTGGAAGGAGTTATGGCATTGTAGATGAGCAGTTCATGAAAACTTGTCTAATTAAGGTCACCTATTTTCTGGCAATGTGGTCTTCTAACTATATATGACTTTGTCTACTCAAATTCTGAAAAATTAAGAAATTTCATCCTATCTTGTCTTTATTCAAAATTAGTGTATTATATTATTTTATAATCAACAGCTACTAGTTTTCATTACCATATTATGAAGAATATGGAACTGAATCACGTGAACACCGAAGAAAATGTCCTTAAAACACATCCTGCAAACACAGCCAGTTAGCTTTCCCTAAGGCTTGGTGGCCTTTACAGTGTTATTTAGAGGAAAAAAACCCAACAAACGCCACATACTGATCATGACAACAGTCCTGTTTGGTGGGGTTTTTTCCGACTCAGTAGGAATAAGCATCGTGCATGCTAGCAGGGATTAGTTGTGTTTGTATAATGCTGTTGGCAAAAACATTCTCCAGGTATTGTACAATGTTTCCCCAATAGCTGTCTTTGATGGCTCTCTGCCCAGGACAATACAGAGCTGTACAGAGCAGAGTGATCTCTGAGCAGGTTTAGAACCGAGAAGTAGTAACCAACAGTTCGGCCAGGCTAAGAAGTCCTAAAGCTGGGCTCATTTTATACAAACTAGGTCAGGTACCTCTGTGAAGAATTATTTTGTCACATGTGAAAAGCACTGTTGGTTATAGAAGGCTTTCTTTGTGTAAGTTTCTATCTGTACTGAAGAGATTAAGGTAGAAAAATATAAGAGATACCCTACAAGGTCAAACCAATGGCTCCCTCTAGCCCTGTTGCTTTCAGAAAGGATTTTATGAAAAGGGCACAAGCCCATCTACTTTCTTTGGTCTCTTACCTTTGTACTTCACCACAGGCTGGAACTGTTGTATAAGCAAAGTCAAGGGTACATCACTGCCATGTCTAATTATGGACCTATTGTCAAGTCAGCTTAGCAAAACCATAGGTGTTGACATGTTGACACTGCACAGTTCTTTATTTCTGTCAGTGGGCAAAGACCAAGCTATTAGGACAAAGAAAGACCTCCACAAAAAACTCTCATCTTTGCAGAAAGTTTTATATTTCCAAACAAGTGTTTGCTTTTTTTTTTTTCCCCTAGGTCGTTGATTGTTTAGTCATGAGTGACACAAAGAAAAAACATGTTGAAAATAAATAGGCACAAAAGGAAATGGTAGCACTGCACAGGTCCCTGTGACATTCAGGGACTGGTCCTTTACAGATCTCACCTATCTGCCCCATCTACACTAATGCCTCTAAGTCAACCCAGGCTGCAGGCATCAGTGACTTTACCCTCACAGATTTATCCATCAATTAATTTTGCTCCCTACCAAAGATGTAGTGCTAAACCCAGGATAAGTCCTGTTATTATCCTAAAGACATTATGTTCCAACATGAAGCTATAGCAGACATTGCAAAGATTTTGATATTCAGCAGACTTCTGGTGGCATAGTTTAGATGACAAAATTTACCTGCACTTTAATTAAAATAGAGGTTAGTAGAGAAAATGATTTGTCAGACTGAGATGCTTTTCTGTAGTAAAATGTTTTTTTCTTTTTCAAGCTAAGTAAGCAAGGTATGCATAGCAGAGAAAGAATATAATTTATTGGATGATATTTAAAAAAGGACAAAAGTTTACTACATATTTACTCCTTGTAAGAGGAAAAGTCAATTTTCAGTTATTTTTAAACAATACTATATAGGATATATTTGAAGGCCCTTCTTGTGTTAAAACTTTAAAAATAAGGGATTAAACTTATTTTCATAAGAAATTTGTCCTTCATCAGTATTTTCTTAAATGTTGACATTCAGGTTTTCAACTCATATCTGTGCAAAGAAAACCATTAATATTATAGGAAATTAGAATGGAAATTTACATCTTTGCAGTTTTCAGTTCTCCAGACAGACCTAGAAATCATCTGTAAAAAGCTTTTCAGAAGATCAAATAAAATATTGATCATGAAAAAGTATTATTCTTCTCTATCACTTAAACGACATAGAAATACATACTTTTTTTTTTTTTTTTTTCATGCTGGTACACTAACCTTAATCAATAAAAACTGGAAAAACAAAGCAGTGATTTAAGTGATAGCTCCATAAAAGATTGCACTAATTGACATTCCACTACTTCTGTGCAGAGTACTCTATAATACTTTACATTATAAATTTATCTGCAGTAATGTCAGTAAGAATTTTTCCTTAGCTTTCTCTCACTAAATTAGCTAAATTTCTAGCTTAATTAACATTTTTTCCCTGTATTTATAGCATCAAAAATTTTGCAGCACAGCTTTTTAAGCCTCAGTGCAAAAGAAGAGAAGAAATCTAAGACTCACATGTGGAAATGAATATGTACCATGAATTTCAAAAATGTTGAGAACTCACCAACCTCAGTTTTTGTTTTGAAATTACTGATCTTTTCGGTTAATGGAAGTCTCTGTCAGGGAATATGAAAGGAGTCTTTGCTTCTCTAAGGGTGTGTAGTGAAGGGAACCACACACAAGAACAAGGAGACAAACCTGAGGAGCACACAAGGAGGGTGGTTGTTGCTTCGCGTATCTGTCTCTCAGGTCAGCTCAGCGTCAGCTGGGCCACCCTGCTAGCTCTGATACGCCCAACAGTACCTTTGCGTGGGTCTTTGGCTCCGCAGTGCTTTTGCCTTAGCTGTCTCGGCCGTGGTTCGAAAGAGGGGACACTCCGGAGGCTCAGGGAGAAAGGTTTTATTCGGGTGACTCAGGGGCAGCCCCTGGTTCCAGGCCTGTGCCTCTGGGGAGTGACCCCGGGCCTCGGTTACAGGGGGTTTTTGTTCCCCCAAAATCTCAGGGGTGGATACAGGTTACAAGACCAATCACACAAAGCCAGGTGGGTAAGGTCAAAATGCAATACACAACATTAACAAATCAGGTGAATTTGGGATGTGGTCCTGTGAGACCCACCAATCCCTATCAGACACCTCTCCTGAAGGTTTTGGGGTCTGGGGGTATGATGGACATGTGGGGGAGAAATACAATGGGATGGGGGAAAATACAATAGGATGATCGAAACCCAGGGCAGAGGATTAGAGTTGTCTTGGCAACTCTTATCAACCTCTGATAAGCACAATCCAAGACAGGAACTTTACCAGGCTAGGGTTAAAGTCCAAATCACATCAAACCTACAACTAAGAAACTTATGATACCAGTCCAGCACCCCCACAGGTGGTGGTGATGAGGAGGAGCTGCTCAGTTGCACTGACAGAGAAGGGTATGTGGGGTGTGGGAACATTTCTTCTTCAGGATTGTTTGAGGACCTTGCCAACAAGGAAGGGGAGGGAAACAAACACATGGACACCAAACTTGACAAGTTAATGTTAACAACAGCAATAACCAGAAATAAACTCAGTCACAGTAGCTGATAAGCTATCAGGAAATGACAAGCAAACTCAGACTATGCAGATGTTAAGAATGTAAACCTGGGGCTTCAATACATTATGTGAATGTATGAATGAAAATTTTCTTGTCTATTTGAGTTTCCCATGGTGTTAAATCATTGTGTTCTCTGTACCGTGCTAACATTAGGGCTACCTCAAGATTTCCACTTTGTTCCTTGGTTATGAACAGCAGTGTTATTGCTACTTTTACAATATATTATGTCAGTATAGGAGTACAAATGTATACAGGTACTACTAGCATTTTTGCAAGATTTTACAATGCTATTTGGAAGACTCTATGCAGCAGAAATAGGGTCTCAAGAATGTATTTTAAGTTTGGTGATTTAAAAAGATGAATCTATGGCTATATTTCACACCCCAAATCCTAAAGCAATGGATGTTAAAGACAGTGATAGCCTTTCATTGACTCCAAATGCAAGTAGTTTCAGAATAAGCTTTAAATGCATTGGAACCCTTATTAAGGTGCAAAACTACAATAGAGAACAAACTTAACAATTGACTTCAATCTCTTAAATAGGACTTGTGTAACTAGAACATAACAAAAAGCAATATCATGTCACTCTTACCTACTGTTTATTTTCTCATATAAAAGAACTTCAGAGCAGATTAAATAATATAACCTGCAGATGACTAATATAGTGGAGAATAAATACAAATGTTAAAATTAATTACACAATAATGAAGCAGGGACTCACAAATTGAGATGTATTTATGGATATTTCCACAAATTAATCCTATCAGATTGTAATTTGGTTGCTATTGTGCTCACCCATTATTGGGTGAGCTATGCTAAATTACAGAGCTCATGCACTTGGCCTTGTAATAGTATTCCTACAGGAGAAACAGTCACTTCCAGTCATTACTGAGTGCAAGAGTAGCCAAAGGTGCGATGGTTTGTCATCCTGCAGCAGACTCAGAGCAAATCAATTTCCATGTTTGCAGCATGGTCAGCTGCCATTATCAACTACTGAAAAATGAATGTAGTATTATTTGTAATCCCTTACAACACAATCAGTTGACAGTACGGTCATGGCCCACCGTGTCCTTGCGGGAAAGGTTTACACATGACGTGTCACAGATTTTTAGACTAATGCACAAGTAATCTTGGTGTTTATGTTTACAAGACAGCAAATTTGTTTTAGACTGGAAGAGGAAATGCCTGTTGTTGTGGTGGGCTTAAACCTACTTACTCACTGTTGAATTTTCCCTTACCTAAACAATCCCACACAGTTACTTTGCTTTAAAGCCTGTGAAACCCTGACAGGCGCTTTATTTAGGGCCCTTTATTTAGGGCACAGCTCATTACTTATTATACTAAGAACAATGGTGTAATAAAAACCAAAGATATTTCTTGGACCAAAACAGACTTTAGGGGCTCAGAGTCCTTTTTGACGCATCTGTTGCCCTCTTGACATGGGAAAATAATCTCCTGCAGTTTTATCTCTGCCCCAGTGATTTGTTAGTGGAACCTGGGGCTTCTTTTGGGTCTGAGATACATGTAAGTCTGCCAGGGGAGGTGGGAGTTTTACATTTGCAGCCATTGAGACTGTGTGGAGTAAGCTACTGTTCAGTGTTACAGGCAAATTGTCAGTGATTAGTGAATAGAAACCATCTGCTTTTAGAGGCACTACACAATGAAGGTGTGGTGAATCTGCTCCTTTGGACTAGAAGTATAAAGACTTTTTTTCTGGCCATAACCTGCAAATTCCCATCTTGCTACAAAGAAATGGTCACAAAAGTAATGCCTAATTTTGGTGGTAGGCTCATAGACATTCAGTCCCCAAAATATTACCTCTGTTTATTGAAGTGCTATGTTTTCAATATTATGGTATTTAAGCATCTATGCATATTGTAAACTCCAGCAAGGTAGTGGCTATAATATATTAGAAACTTAGAAATTTTTAAATTGCCTTGTTTTACCCCTTTTATGTGAGTGAACATATTATTATTATCAAATAAGTATGGGACGAGAGAAAGGAAAAATGTCTCCTTTCTTCTGGAAGAAAGAAGCAGAGAGGTTTCTCAAGAGTCCTTCATTTTAGCTTTGTATGGAATCAAAATATGCCCTGAAATAATGTGAGCAGTATTGCGTGTTCAGATAATGTAGTTACTTCTGAAGAAAATTAAAAGAAAAAAAAAAAAGGGTTATATTTTGTTAGAACTTCCATTTGAAAATAAAAACAAAAAACCCTTTAAGTTTCAAAATTATTCAAATTGACTTCTTTCCCAAATTTACTATAAAATTTTGTTTAGAAAATAGATGGAGAAGTATAATTTAATTCTCTTTCCCTTTTTGCTTCTATGCCTCATCTCATATCTCCTCTTATATTCTACCATCTCACCAATAAAACTCTCTGAAGTCTAACATAAATTTAGTGTTTCTGGAAAAACACCAACCAGTCAGCTATATCTGCTGACAAGAACACTAGGAAAACATTATCCAAAAGCCAAGAACAAAATGGGATCTGTTATTTTCCAAAACTGTATTTCACACTGTAATGGTTATTCAAAGAAAAATCGCAATGTTGATCTCAAAATGTGGAAAATACAGCAAAACTTAGAGCATGTTGCTACAGACAGTCACTTTCAAACATACAGACAGACTTGTAGCAACATAAACTAGTGTTGTTCTGTTGCTTTGATAGATTTCTGCTGCTTATATAATGTACAAATGAGCCTTTTTTTAAATGCAACTATTTTATACACGTCTATTCACATGTTCTATGTTTTTCTCTGTGGAGGCGAAAACAAACTTATTCCACCCACTGAGAAAAGACTCAGAAGCTCCAAGTCCCACACACAATGCACACACAATAATCTTCATTTTAGTTTGTGATAAGTTATTCAACAGGATACAATACAGGAGCAATATACATGACTCAGTTCTTCCCGTATGAAGCAAACTCATTGTACTTGCCAAAGGTTAAGTGTTATGCCTGACATAACCGTTCCTGAAAACCTGAATTTCTGGTTTCACTTGGAGGGAATTTGATTCTAATTGTGGTAAATAAGTAGTCAGAACTGTGCTGAGTCACTATACATGAACAGTTTTTTTTTTTTTAATTTCAAGTCCAAGTCAGGTACTTTCTGCAGTGTGTTAAGATCTCAGATGATTTACTTAGTTAGACAGGGAAGGGTGTTGTCACATAAACGTTTTTTAACAACCTCCCCCGACTCAATTTTGCTGATGGTATTTTTGTGAATGAGGTTTAAAGCAATGACTTCCAGACAATAAATATATGTGATGAAAACTAATGTCAAACTATTCTTTTGGCAAGTACAAAAATGAGTGGTGTGATAAAATAAGAAAGTGAAAGAGAAAAGATCTGTATAGAGCAATCCTCACAGTGAGAGTTAGTCTGTGAAATTGTTTCAAGAGATGTTCTGTGAAATTATTTTCCCAAGTAGGACTGAAATGGCCGCCAAAGGCCAGGCTCCCTGTGGGAGTAGGGTAAGATGAAAACCAGCATTTGCTGAGCAGTGCAGCAGCTCAGCAGCAGGCTATAGCCCTTGGGCACTGAATGCAGTCTTCAGATTTGTCTTTCTTTCCTCACCATTGCCTACTAACTCTGACTTTCTTCTCTCAATTCATCCACTTGCTAGTATTCTGTGGTCCTCTCAGCTTTGAACTTTTACTCTCCTGTTGTCTCCTTTCCTCCTGCAATGTCCTATGACTTCCTTTACCATCAGCTTTAAATTCCTTCCTCTTAAATTTTATCCTTCCATGCACCTTTCAGTATCTGATAATTAATGACAGTGAAAGACAGAATTAAAAATTATCCCAGGCATGCCTGCAGAAAGAAGTAAGGAGGAAAGGCTCTGCCTGAAACCCAATCTAAGGTTTTCTGGATTCTGCCCGATTAAAGTCTACAAGCCCAAGAGAAATCCCCGACATTTCACTTTGTACATTCTTATGCCAGTTATGGGAAGGTTTGTGTTTTTAAAAATGCTCTTGAAAGGAATCTTCCTGGCAAGTCTTCATCTTCATGGTTTAGCTAGACTAAAGATTTTTCTGGTTTTAGTTGGTTTTATCTCTTATGTTTTGGGGATTTTTTGTTTTGTTTTGTGAGGGGTTTTTATTTATTTTGTGGGGTATTCTTTTGTTTGTTTCATTTGTTTGTTTTGCTTTGGTTTTTTTCCCCTGGAAACTGTCGTCAGGTTCACTGTAGACTATACTGGAAAAATTGATGCAGCCAGCACTCATCTCCCACTCTCTCCATGCACACACCTCTTCATTTGTAAAGCACATTTTTTTCTTAATTATGTTATATCTGGAAGGCTTTCATCTATGCAGTGATATTTCCTAAGTTTTTGAAAAATCACCTCTTCATTAGTCTTATAATTAAAACAACCTAATATTTTCTATCAGAAGAGCTTGTTTAGCTGCTTTTAATATTTTCAGACTTTACCTGATTGGGTGTGAATTTTCCAGGATTGATACCAGGCACAGGTGAGGCACAGGCTGCCACTTTCTCTGTCTGAAAGCAAAAAATGTGGCTCAGAACAATACAAGAAATCTTTTGTTCATGTGTGTTGGAGAAAAGACTTGATATTTAGTAGGGAAGATTGCTGCACTAAAGTGTGTGCTTTTTTTTGCTATCTAAGAAAAGTTTGCTTCAAATAACCAAAATTGAAAATACAGTTGGACTTCATATGTAGTAACTGAACATATTCATTAAAATTTGAAAGTTGCATTCTCCATTTCTGATATTTTGGGAAAACCCAAAAGTGCTTGGAGTCTTCCAGTCAACATAGAGAGGACTTGCTGGTGGCTCCCTTGGTAAACTTCTGCCCCTGTTTCTGCACTATTCTTTACCCACAGCAGACTGCAAACCTGGCATGGATTAAAAGCTGGTTCAGCAGCCCTCTTTGTCCTGCGTGGATGACAGCAGTGAGGAGTGGTGCACACAAGGCTGTTCAGGTTTCCATGTGCTGAGTAAGGGCAGTGGTCACAGGGTGCTCATATGATGAAAATAAATAAGACCCTGGAGGATGTCTCTGTCTCTTTCTCTGTCTCTTTAACTTTCCACGCATCTCTCCTTTTCTGCTGAGGGTTAGCGTCTTTTGCTGTCCAAATAAACCACTACATACTGCAAAATGTTAAATTACCTGGAAGGCAGGCCCTGGACTTTTCAAGTTGGACATCCAAAATTAGTAGAAAATACTAATAGTATTTTCATATTGCCCTAGTCCCTTTCTGGGCTGTCTCTCTGCTGCAGAAAGTATATTACAAGGAAAAGAGCCACAAAAAGAATTTAATGAATGTTTATAAAGCATTTGGATATTACAGTTGTGAACATTGTAATAGAGGCTGCTAGGAAAGAAGCCATTCATGTAATTTTGTAACTGGCATTGAGAGCAGATGCTAAACAATGTAAATTGTTTAAAACAGTTAATGAACTCTATCTATGCAATGACAAAACAAAATAGAGGGTAACTGTTTAGTGAGCAGCATTCATTTTAACACTGTAGGGAGCACTGGATATGACCATGTAATTGAAGATGATATCACAGTGGATCTTTTGAAAATGGCTAAGTGGATGTCATGAAAGCAATATTAATATTGTCATCTGCTTACTTTGAAGTACTTGAGTGTGTAGTTACAGCTTTCTATGACAGTAGATTTTGAGGAATTTAAAATGCAAACTTCATATGCTTTTGGAGCTTTTCTATATTTGTTTTAGCTCTTACACAAGCTTTCTTCATTCCAGAAGAAACTGGGATTTATGTGATTTCAGTATAGATAGTATCTGGGGGGGTTTTGTCCTCACCCAAGAGTTTTGCTCTAAATGCACTGATTCTCTGCTTTTCTCAGTCAAACAAACTTATTCTTCACAGCCTAGTACTACAGACACAGTTAACACACTTGAGTTATCTGGAGGGCCACATAACCTTTTTGCCAGCACCATTTGTTCCCTAATAGAGACTTCTGGTTGAGAACTACAGGAATCTCAGCAAACCTCTCAGCTGTTGACATTTAGCAGTCTTGTGAGACTTACCCTAACATGAGAAAGTAAATCCCAGTTGTAAGCACTTATGAAAAGTGAAAAGCAAGATGCCCTTATGCTGCAAAGTGCTGATCCAGGATAGGATTATGCTGTTCATTTTAACATCTTCAGAAATTTTTGAAAATAAATGTTATGTGACTGATTTGCTGTTCGCATACTGTTATTTCTCCATGTTATTTTTCAGCATTTTTTGTCCCCTTTCCTCCCTCTTCATTCCTGTTTTACTGATCACAGCTTCTATATGTGGTTGTATCTTACTGCTGACTCAACCCTCAGGATTTTTGCTTTTAATTGAACATTAACAAAATTATGAGTATGTCACGGACTTCTACTTTTAGCCTTATTTTACCTCCAGTGTCCTGAAACTTGAATGGAAAACTGAAATAATCCCTCCATATCCCAGTTATAACTACTTATTAAAGGAAATTTAGTGATTTTCAGATATGACATTGTGGAACTAATTCTGACTTTTCTCCTGTACATATTAAATGTAAATAATGGTAGAGCATAAAAGGGGAAACTGGTAAACCTTAAAGGAGACAGGTGAAAAACTTCCACATGGTTTTCTGTGCTAGTTTTCAGTGGTAATTACAAAAGAACATTGAGAGATCTGCTGAGATTTCCAAGAAAGTTAAAGATTGCAGATGTTATTTCAGGGTTAATGTTTAGCTTGGTCGTGAACATCTTACCCATGTCCCAAAGGGGGATGCTGACAGAATCTTTAAACATAAATTTAGAGGTTCTGTTGGAATACAGTTGCAAAGGAGCTGCCCTAGGAGTGACATGTTCAAAGAAATATTTTGTCTTGCCCATGAGCGGGGTGCTTTGGCTAAGGCTCAGCACACACCTTGTGTTAAGAGTCAGGATTAAGCATGTTAGGGATTTAGGAGAGACCAAGAAGAGAGGTTGAATGTAAATGGGGCTTTGACATTTAGATGGAGATCAGCAGCTCATTGCACCCTGGAGGACAGAAGGCTTCTCAAGGGAAGGCAGTGATGGAGCCAAGTAGCACTGCCAACTTTCCTTGAACTCGTGACTCTGTTTTTGCTGAAACTGGGCTGAATAGGTAGGCAGGAATGAGTGTAAGGTAATGTAATCTCTGTTTCTTAAAAAAAATGCCCTGCAAGCATAACCACCAGTATTCAGCTAGATGAAGATTTCCTTTACTGGAAGAAGGTCTTTAGAGGTCCCGGCAGTGATGCTGTCACAGTTAGGGAACATGCCATGAGAAAATCTGCTATGAGCCATGACGTGATATAGTGATGATAAACATGTTAGTGGAGCTGATGGCCAGAACAGATGTGATTGCTACGCTCTTAATAACCACAACAAATCTCACTGGTATTCCAGTATTTAGCATCATCTGCCACAGGTGAGGACTGTATTTGTTATGGACCTATACAAAGGTTTTTCTGGCTCCAAAGTCGCCCTATTTGGGGTGGCCAAAATGACCTGGGACTACCCTGTAATTTTTAATGAACATATTCCTGATAGCTATGAATAATGATGTAAACAAGAGATTCAGAAGAAGCTGTTAGAAACAGTCCCCAAAGAACAGATCTGGTATCTTACACTTACAAGGGAGTTGGGGTGTTGGATGCAGTGTTGGCCAAGAAAGCATGTTCCTGGGTCTTGCTGACAGAAGAGCATTATTGCTGCACTAGCCAGACAGCTCCTGCTAGAAATGGAAAATTGTGCCCAATTCTGAATGCACTCATTTGTGCCATACCTGGTAATCTACTGATCCAGCACTGACAGTCATGACCCAAAGTGACCTGGCTTTGAGCTGAATTTCAGATTGTGTAAGAATTGCTAATTTAAACTCCTTCTGGACTGTCTAGTGCCAACACTGCACTGAAGTCAGAGAAGTTACTCCACTTGCTCAATGGATAGTGCTTCATGTTTAGTTCTTGTTTTCCAAGTGTTCTGTTTTAAATTTACATCTCCCTTTGAGCTATAAAACCTGAATAGATTTACTAAGGATTGGGTGTTGTTGTGGTCTGACCTTCCTATCCTGCAGAGCAATGTCTCATGGTGAGCAATTACTTTGATTCATTATTACATCTTACAGCACTTTTCCCTCTAAGATACACACTTCTGGATGAAGTAAAATATTAAGCCTTTTGAAGCATAAGTTCAATTGCTAGAAATCGAAATAAGCTCTACATGTTTTTAAAAGGAATTTTAACTTCCATTACACTGAAAATAGTACTTTAAATTCAGATATGCTTTAGTTAAAAAAAAAACTTGAATAACAAATTAAATTATTTGCTTTGAAGTTAAGAGATTGGTTTTTTTCACATTCAGTATTACTTTTTGTACTGTATAATTATTATTGCAAACCAAATGGCTTTGAACTAAGAATCAAATATTCAAGCGCTGTTAAAAGTAATTTTCCCTGTATTTTTTCTGAAACATTTTAATCAGATCATATAAAGCCAGGCAAATGAGGTAATACACAATATGTGTCCACTTTTCACCCTCCATAATAATTGCTTCGGTTACACTTACCTCCTCTAATACTGTTGCTCTAATTATATTATTTTGCAAGTTAGGATCTTTTTAACTGCTAAGCTTATCTGCAGTCAGAACCTACATATTATATATGTAACCTTTAATGGTAATTTCATATCGATTTAAGTGAAATTTTTCCAGCCCAATAAAAATAAGCATATAAGTTGAAATGTTTTGAAATCAAAGAAGCAGATACTTATGCCAAAATGGGATGCACTTATGTGCATATTATTTTCCCAAATCATGGTTTATATTGTAGGCATGGTTTTACATACACAGAGTAACAGGATATTAATTTATATTTCCAAAATAAAGCAATGGTTTCCTCTAGTTGCTTAGATTGTATTACTGCTCTAGTTTTCAGCTTTAGAAATTTGAGTTTCTAACAGTGTGTGTTCAAATGTTGAGTCACATAAAGACTATATTTTGACTATCATAAAATCCAGTCTTGCTAACAATGCATTGGGAACTCTTTCGGGTTTGGTACAGAACTAAATTCTTTTGAAAAGGTGCTATCTTTGTTACCCAAGAACAAAAGAGATGAAAAATAAAACACCTCTTATATACTCTTATGAGGATCAGTCACTTTGGACATTATTGAATGATATCTAATACTTAAGGGGGGAAAATATATTTTTTTTGGCTCATATAGTTTGTTAGATTTCAGAGCATATTTAGAAATTTCAGAAAGATTCTAATTCAGATTTTAGGGCAGAGAGATTTTCTTTGGGACTTGAATACAGTTGAACTTGTACTGTCATTTCTTTGACAAGAACCTTAGTCAAGGATTTGAACATTTATTGATTACTTAGTTTTCTACAGTCTAATGAATGAATGAATTAAATTAATTAGTTAAATTAATGAACACATTTAACTAATTAAAATTACTAGTAACACATTCCAGCTTTCTAGTGAGATTACTTTGCTTGCCAAATATGTATCAGGACCTATTTAATCCAAATCTTCTTCAACTCAGCAGACAGGAATATGTTCTGGAAAATATGTCTTTAATTTTTTTTTTTTTTTTGTTAATAAAGCATATTCAGCATGGGTTAGTGCTGTCTGTATGTGCCTCTTTTTATTTTCTCTTTGTTAATACAAACCCATTTACAAGTCCCATGCTTGATCAGCTAAGGTATCACCCAATGTTCTCATTTATTTCCTCCATTCCTCTTGATGACTACAAGCCTTGCAGATACTAAAATAATTCGTTGATGACTCCATCTGTACTTTTCACTAGTAACTGACAAATCGAGTAGGCAACTTACTTGTGGTGCATTTATTTATATTTGAAGTTTGCATAATAGTTTTAGCTATGATTAATTTAAAAGGAATTCTCCTATGAGCGTATGGCATATTTCTGATACCTATTTAACATCATTTCCTTTAAATAAGAGATGGACATAATCTTGGAAAGAACTTTGCAGGTTTGTTGGAAGGAAGCTGAACACCACCCCAGTTGAAAATGCTGACTCATCTCTATCTTATTTTTGTTTAACCTGAACTCAGCACAAAGCAGCAAGAAATCTAAATTTTATCTTCAGAGGAGCAAATTAAATTATCATTTTAACAAGCCTTTGTGAACCACAGGGTTTAGTGAGGGAGGAAAAATGGTTTAAAAGGCATAGATCAGAGTAGAGTTTCACAGAACACAGGTGTTTAGATGTTTGTAGTGACTTGAGGGATATACTGGTTTTGTTTGTCAAAAAGCAGCAAAGCTGAAAAATTACCAGTAACTCCTTTGAGGTACTGACATGGCAGTGGAATGGGGAAGCAGAGTGATTTTTGAGAGCCTTTCTGCAGTTTCAGAGATCTTTGGCTTTTAAGAGGGGTTATTAGCACATACCTGCACCTCTACATCATTCAAGTGGCATCAATGGACTTGGCATCAATTTCTGCCCTTGTAGCCTTGGTGATTTTTTTTTTTTTTTTTTTTTTTTGAGTCAAGAACAGTCTGTCACTTCTGAATGCTTGTTGCCTTGAAAGCAGTAAGACTTTTCATCAGCAGTAAAATCATGATTTCACTCAAATGTGTAAGCGCTGTTTTCTAGGAATAAATTTGTTCTGTAGTTCTCATTGGCTTTTCCCCCCATACTATTGACATTTAATTAATATAGCACAGATTATCTCTTAGTAAATACGTGGCATGTTTATAAAAGCTTAACTGTCTTCCTGGTATGTTTCACTGAGTGGTAAATTAATGGTTTTTATTTGTTCAGATGGTTCTTTGGCCCAATCAAACGAGCAGATGCCGAGAGACAACTGTTGCACCCTGGAAACCAGGAAGGAGCCTTCCTAATCCGAGAAAGCGAAAGTCTAAAAGGCGAATACTCACTCTCAGGTATATTCTAGTTTTTCATCATGCGATGTTTTAAAGCAATGTTTTAAAAATTTCTCAGTTGATTTTTCATCTTTGAGAACAATCAACTCTAGGCATGAAAATGAAATTAAGTTCATAATAATGTGGGGTTTTTTTTCCCCAGGAGATATATAAAGAAAATTTGGTGAAAGTAATTTGAGTTTATATTTTATAGACTTTGTTTATCAATATTCTCAGATTGATTTTGCAGAACTTTTTTATTCTTAGTACTTCTGGTGTTCTAGCTGTCTTAAAATAGACAGCATTTTCATGACCAAGGCATAAAAAAATATTATGTTACAGTTGTACACTAGTGCTCTGATTAGTACACAAAACAAAAATAAAAATAAAAGCATGTTGACAGATATCTGCCATTCAGGAAAAGGAGATTTCTCTTAGAATTCAAACTTAAGTTTATATTTATTTGTTTTCAAGGATAAAATCATAGGAAGGACTTCCAAGCTGTACTTTAAAATCTGTGATGTTTCATTGAAAATTTCAATGTAAACATCAGTAAAAAATTAGTTTGATGATGGTGGTGATGCATTTTGAAATTTAAGCCCTTTATTTGAATCTGAATGATTATTAAATTAGGACACTTATTCAAATTTTATTCACTTGCATCCAAGTAAATCATGTTTTTCATCCTGTACATATTTGCTATTTTAGATAGTAAATGTGATTGTTCATTGGTTGTTTTCTGTGAACCTTTCCCATCAAACTTGTCATACAACTGTGAGTCAGAAGTCTAGTGCTGTCCTTGAGACAATAGGGCTATACACCCAAACTTCCTTATATGTTCTACCTATATTAATTCCAGAGCCAGGAAAGGTTTTTGATGTTTGTGAATAAACCATGAGTAGTCATGTGCAGACTTATATCAGTAAAATGAGAGGCACCTTGTTCATAACCAAATTCTTTCATATTGATTCCTCTTTTGCCTGGATGATTATGTGTCATTCACTTTCTGAACATTACACAGAAACACAGTTTGATGAAGTTTTGACACATTGTTGGTTTCACTTTCCCAATTGTAAGTAAGTAGAGTGTATGTACCTGCAATGTCCTGTGGTAATGTGAGGAATGCTTTTTATTGCCCAGACAAAGAGGTGTGGAGTGAAATACAGGGAAGTTTATTGAAATAAATGTGATGTTTACAGTACTGGGACAGTTTACTCCACAGTTTTCAGTTTGCCCTCAAGGAAGTTGGCCCTTGCCATGAAGTGCTTAAAGGAAAACTACCTTTAGCAAGAAATCAGACTCCTCCTGAGATGTGACGGAATTGACCCCTTTCTGTGTGCACACTTTCGTCCAAGGACTGTATTACAGCAACAGAGCTTTCAAAATGCTTTCTCTCCATGTGCCAACTTATTGCTGTGTTATGTGGTTTCAACTTCTTTCAAGTGTTCTTCATCAGTGAACTGATTTCATCCAAAGACTGGGCTAGACTAGTAACAGGGAAGGTTATGAGACTGTTCTTAAGAAGTTTCTTAAGACTAAGAACAGGTTATGCAGGGAAGGAAAGTATTATCTTCTCAATGATGGCACTTGAATACATGGGACATTACTAAAAATCAATGAAAAATCTTTGGCTTGTGCTTCTGGGGGTGGAAATGCAAATTCTTTTAATTATCCTTGAACTGTAGTCTTTTAGGGGAGATTTAAAATATTCATTTTTTATCCCACATCTTAACCACTTCTCTAACACGAAAGTAGAATTATCTTAGGTAAACTATGAGATACTCCAGGGAAAAATCCAAGAGAAGGAAAATAAATATTAGGCCAGCATTTCTAGTAGTATAAGATCACCCTTTGATGCTGCTGTTTGGTTTTTTCATTACAAATTTTGGATAGAAAACTTATTTCATCTGATCTAGTATATTTTGTGGTAGATATTTTTTACACTTTTCTATAAGCCTATTTAGGAAGAGGAGATTTGATGATGACTGATAACAGCAAGATATGAAACCAACAATGTGGATTTATTTCATGCTGGTTTGTTTGATTAAGGAAGGTAAGAATGGTACTGAAGAGAAGAAAATACACAGAGATAAGGCTCCAGCAGCAGGATGCAGCTCTCCTCCATGCACAAACATGGGTTGTCCTCTGAAAATGTATGCATGAATATATGTATCATCTCAGATTTATTAAACATTTGTGCTCTTTTAGGCAAAGAAAGAGAATAAACTCTGAAGCAATCTGTAGATACTATTGGTGGCATCATTTCCCAGTGCTGCTCTATCTTTTAGCAGCTTCCCAGAGTGGAACATAATTTATCCTTAGCATGCTACTTCATCCCAAAGAGCTAAATATTACATGCTGCTTACTGAATCGGCTTAGCTGAATGGCATCTGTTTGTATTGTGCAAGCTCTTTTGCTTCCAACCTAATAGTATACATCATGCTCTAGATGTTTTATGTCTATAATCTCATTACTTACTGTCTACTTCTTGGAAAGCTAGAGTATTCTAAACCAGACAATGAAATGGTTTGTATTGTGGGAGGCATTAGTAGGAAAGAAGGTGCTAGAGAGAAGAGAGTTTTCCTGCATCTTTCCTGTTTGTGCCATCAGTAGGAGTTATGAGACACTAAAGCTGAGGCAGAAGGAGGGCTTCTATCTCTGTGGTAGCTGATACACTAACAGGGGAAAAGTCACAACCCCATATTTTGGAATAAATCCCTAATTTCTGTTTCCAATTTTTTCAGTCCAGAAACATTAGACCTCAAAAGTCCCATCTTCTCTAGATCTGATTGGTTTTACTCTAGCTTTATTGCTGGTTTGGTTTCATTGCAGAATAGATGATGATGGGTTGAGGAGTGAAAACCTAGCTTTCAGAATTAAGGTCCTTAAGAAGATATTTCAATTCTCCGTCCAGCATGCCATTTAGGTAAAAAAGAAGTTGAAAAAGAAGAGAGATTTTTACCCAAGAACCCATAAACTGATTTTATGACTTTCATGCTTTATTTCATATTCATATGGGCAATGAGATATATAAAAGATTTAATGTTAATTAAGGAGACAAATGATCTCCTTAGTAAGAAAAAAAATCGAAAAAATTCAATCTTTCATGAAAATTGCACTTTTTAATTCTAACTTGCCTTGTTGGGAAAACTCTCAATTTGTGAGATTTGGATAATAAATAATTATTTAAATTAAAAAAAAAAACCCTTCATGTTCAGAAAGGTTTTTGTCATCTGTGAATAGTGAAATGGAAAGCTCGTCAAGCCAGATAGGCCACTGACATGTGTTATTATAAATTTAGAGTGTTTGACATTTTAAAAATAGGTTTTCCCATTTGAAAAATGCACATGTTGTCGACAGATTTTTATGTTGATGACTCCAGCATCTGGTGTGAAATGCATTAAATTTTAAACATGTTGGTGCCATCTTAGATGTTGCCTCTTTTTAATTAAAAGCCATAATTTAGATGTGCTCAGCTTAATTGAGTGTCATTGCCAATGATAGCAGGAGGCTCTGTACTTAGCTCGTCACTGAATAATGGTGTCTGAAAGACTTATTGCATTAAATAACAATGTAAATGGTTTGTGTTTCCTTCAGCTATTTTTATCATGCTCCTAAAAGAATATTGTGTGCTTTCCTCCTGGGTTCCAGCACAGGAAAAACAGGTAGTTGTTTAAGGAAGCAGACTCACAGAACTGACAAAATCATGGTCACACTAAGAGGATGATTTTGGATCTGTCTCTGCACTCTTTCTGTGCTGGTGAGAGTGATCTCATGAGTCGCCCTCCTCCCATATCCACTCTGGGCCTGGAGGCAGAGCAGAGGTGCTGGTGGCAGAGCTGCATGGCCAGTGCTGGGGGAGGACTGTTCACAGGAGCTGTGTTGGGACACAGTTTTTGACAGTAATGGATCATTGGTGTCTCCATGATTCATTTGGAGAAGGTGTTGGCTCTGCTGATGCCACCATAAATTTTTGTACTCTGGGGAAGAAGTAGTAAATATTTTATGCACATTCTTCAGGTGGCAAAGTCTACTTCTGCTTAACCCAGTCACGTGAAGATGGATAGCTGGGAGAAGATAATGCTTCTTCTAGACTGAAACCATGTAAAAATCTAATGGGGAGCCATAATTCTTTTGGAGAGGGCAAGTTGAGGAGAAAACCTTTGCAGTCTTCAAACCCAGCTACGGTCAAGTTGTGTGAAACTGAGGTTAGAATCCTGTCCTGGTTAGTAGTCTGTCATGGATGTAGAGATGACTGGAAAAGTTTATGGATATTTCTTTCCCGAGTGATAATTTTTGCAGAAGAGCCACACCGTGCTGCAAAACTCCAAGTGTGTGCTGCAGGACTAGTACAGCCAAACTCAGCCCTAAAATACAGGTCAACAACCCCCAGTCAAATACTGCACTAATCTCAGCTACTTATTACAAGATGAGACGGTATCTGCAGAAATTTTCTCCAGCTTCTCCATACAAATCACCACGTGACCTGGATGCTGTCAATCATAAGGCTTTGTAAAAGGCTCATGTAAGATATTAGAGCACATCCTTCAAACCAGCTCTTGCATTATTAATGTTAGCTACTTCATAAGTAATAGTTATACTACTGCTAATAAATAAATCAGGTAGTCAAACCACTATTTGTGATATACAGCTGAGACTGGATTAACACAGTCATCCTGTTGGCCTTTTGTTCAATGCATCATAAAGACTAATTAATTTGTTTGGATTAATTTTCCTGTGAACTTTGGAAAATGTTTACATTTTCAGTCTGTTGTTGCTGAATTACTCTTTACTTTGCTTCAGCTCCATTTCCAAATGACACCTCACAAAAACATTAATACATTTTACAGTTAAAAAGTAGTAATTATGGTTGTTAATTAAAAAAGAAATATAATTTGAAAAGTGCAACTTAATATGGATTTTGTTTACAAATATTCTCATTCCTGTCCTCACACAGAATTGTAAGTTCCCAGATTCTTAAAAATACTACCTGAGGTAGAGTATTTTGAAAAGCTCCTGCCTGCTCTCTGGTGGTCTTGGATGACAATCGCACAGTACAGTGCAAAAATATTTGATCATCCGCGATAGTACTTAAGGAAAGAGAGATTTCCTCTTTGATTTAATCACTCAGATGCTGAGAGAAATTATTCTTCCTTTCAGCTTTGCTAATTTCATGCGACCAATTCTATATTTTTTGACATACAATATGTAACCATGTATTCTTTTGTTATAATAACCAAAGGTATTGCCAAGATGCAATGGTACAATATAGAAAAATCTGTCTTCTAGGTTTATTGTGGAACGCTATTAATGTTAGAACTAACAGCTGTGGACTTCTTTGGAGCAAATCAGTTACCCTCTCTATGTAATATAAACTCTACTGCCCATTGAATGTGGACAGTGATGTCTAAATAATGGAATGTCTTGTAAATTACACTCACATAAGCAACTAAATATCTTTTCAGCTCTTCTGAATTTCTCCCTCTGATGATTCTGAGCCTGCTATTGCTTCTACTGATACTCCTTTGTCAGGAATCTCCAAACTTGTGGTCTCCAAAGTTTGTGGTGGTTTTTGGTGGTTTTTGGGGTGTTTTCTCTGTGTGTTTGTTTTATGGGGCTTTTTGTTTGTTGTTGTTGTTGTTTGTTGTTTTTTGGGGTTTTTTTGGTGTGTATGTGTGTGATTTAGGTACATTTTTTGTTTCTCTCTGATCTCGTGCTGGTCTATGTCTAGCCCCAGCATGCAGTGGCCCAGACTTTTTTCTGACAGATCTAAGGAGTGTTCCAGTAGTCACAGGGAGGGTACTTTGGCTGTCATGATATGCAGATAAGTAGCTTACAGGGGGTGAGGAATAGTCTTATTGATTAAGACACAACAGATTAGAATAAAAAACATTCCACTGAAAAGGAATTAATCAACTACCTGAAACAGAGCATTATTCATCTGATTTTTACATATTCCGAACATGCACATAATTCAAAAAATCTCTTGCAAAATGTCAGTGCTTTTCAGAGAACTGTGGCTATGTGGAGGGTATATCTGTTTCTTCTAAAATGCCTGCCAGCCCAGCAGCTGCTATTTGGAATGTTAACACTAAAATAAAGGAGGATAAAGGAAATATTAAAAACTGACTAAATGATTGCTGTCAATTAAATGCTTTTGGCTGGTTTTGGTGCCTTCAAAGATGGGAAACATGGGCTGCCTCACAGAAGATGTGTTTATATACTTTTACATCTGTTCTTATGGTGGAGAATCTCCAAATCTGAATAGCTGAAGACTAATTAATAGACAAGATGCATTAAGCTATCTGAAAAATGGGCTTTGGTTTGAAAGAAGCTTTTTATAGTTGTCATATTTGGAATGCAAATGATTTATTTTAAGGTCCTCATAAATATATTTAGGAACATTACGATGGTTTGGGATAAATGATATTGTGCCACTGCAATAATTCCTAGATATTTAATAGATTTAAATCTTTTTAGTTTTTGATGGTACATCTGTGAAGCACTACAGGATCAAAAAGATGGATGGGAGCTTTTTCCTAACCAAAAGGAAAACTTTCAATACTCTGAATAGTTTGGTTGACTATTATAGCAAGAACAGTGATGGCCTCTGCATGTTGCTCAGACAGCCATGCCTAAAGGTAAGGAGTGGATGCTACACTGTGCAAAGTATTTTTTGTGAGCTAACTCATCAGATATCTATCAGAAAGTGTTGACCCCATATCTGCTTCTACCATTTCAGAATGTTGATGATCTGCTTGTTTTCAGGAAGTTTGGGGGTAGTGTTACAGTTTCATTCTTGAGGTTGACAAATTAATAATAAAGTACTACGCAATTTTGAAAAAATCATCAAGTGTCGGGGGGAGAGGGGGGCATATGCCAAATCATGATTTATGAATACCTTTTAAAAATATATATATGGGGATGAAATCTCCAACTTCATAACTCTAGCTGTCCATAAGTAACTACTGGGACAAAACCACAAGGTTCTGGCAAACAATACCTCACTGTTCGAAAAGCTTACTAGAGGGATGATTTCTAATTTTTTGCTTTTAATGGTAGGATATTTTCTTTAGCATATTTCTTATTTCTAACAAAGAACACCCAATACGAGGGTTGTATTTCATGTTCTCAGCTCACTTCATTGCATGTGTGTGCTCTAAGGAAACATTATGACTGTTCCAGCTTTACATGACATAGTTAACAATGATTTGTATATGTTGTTGAAAAAATGCTACAAATCTCAATTATTGTATTATTTATTTTCTTTTAACAGGTACAAACTCCTGCTACTTTTGATTTGTCTTACAAAACTGTTGATCAGTGGGAGATAGACCGACGATCTCTTAAAATGGTGAAAAAATTAGGATCTGGTCAGTTTGGTGAAGTATGGGAAGGTTTGTGGAATAATACCACCCCCGTGGCAATCAAAACATTGAAACCAGGTATGTGAATTATTCCTAAATGGTAATAACGTGAAATATTATCAAGAATGCTCCTTTACTTTTTAAATGCTACAGCAAAGAGAGCCTATCTGTATATGCACTCATTCTTAAAATCCACACACCTAGACACAAAGAATAGTAAAGCTCTAGGTCCAGATAGTCTTTGGCACTTTGAATTATAATTTTATATAGTTTTCTGTTTCTAGATGAGCTGAATTAATTCAACATCTGTGTCACATGGAAAGGCAACCGCGACAAGGGTTGTACCTATTTTTTACAGTATTGTTCATATGGAAATGAGTAACTGTATATTGAATAATCTGTAGGTGAAGTAGCTGATTTACTAGCAGTTTGTCTTCTGTAGGATTTTTCTAGTGATTAGGTGCTATATGACAGTGATTTCTTTGGTAATATAGAATATTTCCTATTCTGAGTTTGTACTTAAGGAGTGCTTTAATCCTACTATTGCTTGAATAAAATTTTTCTAAGTTATTGATACAGAACATTTATACTCACTATTTGCATGTAATAGAAAATTTTGACTAGCACAGCTTTTAGCATTTTTTAATTATATTTCATTAACTTCAAGTAATATGTGCATTTTCAATTGACAACATAAAGTATCTGCCAGCAGATGGCAAGAACCACATAGATAAGAGAGGCAGCCTGGATGATATACGTGTTTTTTTAAAAAAAGAGATAACAACATGAGCTGTGGTTAATTGAAAAAGCTTGTGTTGGGCACTAATGAACCTGATTCAGGAAGCAGAACAGATTCAGACCTTTGATTCAGAATAACATCAATATGCTTGAGTACTGCTTCAGTGGTCTCCTGAACAGGGAGGCATATGTTTTAAGGTTCTCTTGTATCAGGATATATTTTGTGTTTTGGGATATGCAAACTGAAAGAAAATAAGCACCCGGTTTTGTTTTTTTTTTCCCTCTCCTTAACTGAAAATATAAAAACTGCTCAGACTAAAGACCTTCTGTAATTCATATGAAAGACAATACTTTATTTCAGTGAACAGCTGCATTTCCCTAGTGACTCAGCAAACAGAAACCAGCTTGAAATCTCTTTTTCAGTGGAATAAACATAAGACTCACTGCAAACTTGTTATCACGTATAGACTAGCACAGTATAATGAAAGAAACTCCTTCAACTGTGATTCTTTTTGTAGTATCATAATTCCCCTGGGAAAAAGGGCTAGATTAATCGATACTTTTTCTATCTCAGTTTTTTTCCACTCTAGTCTGACTCTTGCCAGGGTTAACAGCAGTAGTTTCACTGATTGCATGGTGGATTGTATTGAGTCAGGGCAGACAGAAGCCCCACCTGGATGCGGTGCTTGTATAGCAGAGAGTTTGTGACCTAACACTGTGATAAGGAAGCCGTGCACAGCACACAGAGTTGCTCAGAATGAAGACTTTGATTCCCAAAGCCATCTTGATAAATTATGTAGTTAATGCTGAATCTCTTATCATTGTACTTTGAGAGCCATCTCATTCTACAAAAACAGTTCAAACAGTCACAAATGTAAGCATTTAATCTTGTAGTGTTACTTCTCCAGGGAATTATCCTCTTCTATACAGTCTTTTCCACTGTATAGTGGAAGGCATTTGTAGTGCCTTACAGTAATCAGCACATTGGTTTTCCATAGCTTGTTCTCATTGTTACTTATGAGAAATAACACTTCACTAATTAAAGACAAACCACAATACCCTCACCCTAATCTGAGTAATAAATGTTTACCTTGGTATTAATAAAATTTCAGCAAATGGTAGGGTTGTTAATTTCATTCACCATAACATAAAGTTGATAAATGAATGGAAAACATAATAGTTAATGAGTAATCAAGAAATACATTGTGTTAATGACTGAAGCTTCCAATATTCACATAAGCAATGTTTCAGGCTTCAAGTGTAACACACTGTAAAATGAACCTCTCCCGTTTCTTGGATCAAAGATCTAAATCACTTGTCTTTACACTGGAGCAGGAGGGGGTGTATTTTAAACTACAGATTTTTCACTAAGCAGTTTTACAGTGTAGACTCTCTGGACAAGCGAGTGCTCAGAAAAACAGAGGAGTGTGTTAAACTTAAAGTGATCTGGTAAATATAAGGGGCTGAGATGGAAAAGGTTCTGCTAAAAAGGCTTTACCACCAGAGAAATTGTGAAATGGAACAATGCTCTTATTACCATGCAGGAGCAGCTTGATCAAGGGTAATCGCATGGTGAACAATAGAAAAGAGCATAATGCAATCAGAATGTCATAGATTTATAGGCCTGAAGGCCAGAAAGTATTTTGTTACTTTGGGTTTTTCTGTTGAGCGTTATTTTGCATTGCACATCTGTTCTAGACCACATATAGTCAGAATACTTTCCTGTTATATGCCATTACACACCATCCCTCTGCTGAGATTAGCATTTATATTTAATCAAAATACAGCTTGTTCTTGACTACACAATAATGAGAAGTCCTCTAGTCCTAAGATGAAGGCACTGTAAGAATGTGCCCCTACTTTCACATTTCAATTCACCTGTCTTCTCTTTAACCCTTGCTCTTGTAATAAAATGAAAGCCTATTTGAATGTATTAATTTTGCTTTCCATTCTGGAGGTAAACACAGGGTGGGTTAAACCAATTTTCAGTTGTCTTTAGAAAGGCTAATTGCAGTTTCTTATTATATAGTATCTTTCTAATTTCTCAAACAATTTTTTTCTGGACTTAAACTAATGTCTAGCTATTGCTGCTAAAAGGCTTTAAACCAATGATGCCAATGGCACCCTGGCCTGTATCAGCAATAGTGTGGCCAGGGGGACCAGGGCAGTGATTGTCCCCTGTGATCAGTGCTAGTGAAGCCACACCTCAAATCCTGTCTCCAGTTCTGGACCTCTCAGTAGAGAAAGAACACAAGGGGTGCTGGAGTGTGTCCAGAACAAGGCATTGGAGCTGGTGAAGAGTCTGAAGGGTAAGTGCTATGAGGGCATTCTTTAGTCCGGAAAAGGGAGGCTCAGGGAAGATCTTATCACTCTCTACAAGTACCAGAAAGAAGGTTGTAGTGAGGTAAGGGTTGGTGTCTTCTCCCAGGTAACAAGCAATAGAAGAAGAGGAAACAGCCTCAAATTGTGCCAGGGGAGGTTCAGATTAGATATTGTGAAAATATTTTCCATGCAATGGGTTGTCAAGCTGCAACAGCCTGTCTGGGGAACTGATGGAATCATTGTGCCTGGAAGGGCTCAGAAGATGTGGATGTGACGCTTGGGGTCAGGGTTTAGTGGGAAACATGGCAGCACTGGGTGAATAGTTGGACTCCATGATCTCATAGATCTTTTCCAACATTAATGATTCTATGATTCTATGATTCTATGACTTTCCTATATATAGGAAAAACTAATCTCCCAGAATTCTGGTAAGATGGCAGTAATGAGTTTTCCCCAAAGTCAGTTCTCCCTCGATGCAAATGTGTGATTCCTGACTTGTGACTGATTAAGGTATTCAGAAGTCTGTTTCCATTCCAATTTGGAGCGAGAGCCAATTTTTCAAATATTTTATACAAATTCAAAATTTCACGACTGTTTCTTTCAGAAATGTGAAATTCTTTTAGATGTGCAGCATACTAGTAATGTTTTTCTTTTTTTTACGTATCTGGCATCTCAGCTATATCAGGATTTTTTAATAATTAGCAGGAAAAAATAGGCACTCACATATCAGATAAAACATATTCTAGATTAAAAATGCACATTACAATGAGAAAATAACATGCTATTACACCACATTTATTTTATATTGATTGTAAAGTCTGGACTTCAGGAATCCAAAAATATTAAAACATCTTCCTCCCTGCCACCTTCTCCCTGGGCTTAACTTCACTTCCAAACTCTCTACCTCCTCCTTCACTGTGGTGCAGCTTGGCAGAGGAATGAGGGTTGTGGTTAATGCATCACATGTTGTCTCTTATGATCCTTCTGCCTCGGAGGAAGGGCTCTTCACATTCTTTCTCTGCTCTAGCAAGGAGTTCCTCCCACAGGAGAGTCCTCCACAATCTTCCCCAGTTTGAGTTCTGTCTCTGGGCTGCAGTTCTTTACAAACTGCTCCAGGAGACATTTCTTCCATGGGATGCAGCACTCCAGGAGCAGTCTACATAAATGGTCCTGGGCATATTCCCCATTCATAAACTTCACTAACATCAGGAAAAAGAATTCTCCACACCAAAAGCAAAATACCGTAATCACAAAACCAAAGTCAACAATTTGCACACAATCCAAATCCCTTTGTCTCTCCAGCACAACAACAACAACTGAAATTCCCTGAGATCATTCCACTCTTTGCTCTCAAATATCATTGGCAATGTCTTGCCTGTTACATCTCCTTATTCCTTTTACAATCTGTTGATCAGTGTAACTATAAACAAAAAGCAGTAGTAATGTGATACTTTCATTCAGATAATTCTCTTGTTCGCTGGTTCACTTGTCTCTGCTTTGGAGACATCTGTGACATTTTACCAGCCACAACCATAGCTATGAATGTGTGAATGAAAAAACAAAACATAAGAACATCTTTGCCTTAAGGAACATCTCTGACTTTTGAGTTGTTGACCCACAGTTTTCAAAGAGGTGCAGGGATCAGTAGATAGGAAAACAGTCTAGAAACCAGCAGTTGCTATTTCTGGTTTTGGCTCTGCACAGCACTGACTTGATGCAGGTCCCTGAACATGTCATTTCACATTTCTGTTTTTATTTCCTCACTGAGACACTGGGTTTTCTTCTATTTAAGTAGAAATCATTGCAGCAGGGATTTGCACTTTGTCCTATGTTGAGTGTGATGGATTTTCTAGAACCTATTGTCTGGGCTAGCTTGCTTCTCCAGCTGTCAGCATGTGAAGCAGACATCTATCATCACCAATTAATTGTATCTGATAAAGTTCTTTATGCCTGTTGAAGTTGACGGATACATTTGTCATTAGCACGTTGTAAAGCATCTCCTGAGCTTCTCACTGCATGGAAACTGTCCAAGCATGATTTTCTTTTTCAGGAGGCTTCCTAAAATAGTGTCTGGGTTGGTAGTGTCAGTAGAGTTTTTAATAACATTTTCAGTTCTTGAATTTATCATCTCTTTAATACATATGTAGTGTAAAAAGCTTTGCATTCGGGGAGTACCCCAATTTCCCTGAAAAAAAAATAGATTTTTAAATTCCATTTAATTCAGTATATGGCCTCACACTGACTTGTAAGTTTACTGTCTATGGTCACAAAGCAGCTTGAGAACATCCAGAAACATATATTATTCATTTGTTAATGTGGATAGGCTATTTTAGTTTCTTGTGTTGCCAAATACTTAGTTTTTAAATGTCATATCTTTATTACTCATAAAATTCTTCAGAAGATCATAGTTATATGCTTAATACAGTCTCCACATAAATTAATTTTCTATAAACTTTACTTAGAGGACGAGGTTCCTCTGAGGTACAAGGGTACTTTGAAGCAACTTGGGAAAGTTTATTGAAAAGTTGCAAACAAATGGTCTTGTGATGGGTTTATCAAATATTGAAGGGCCATTTACATTTAGGCCGGTGGAGTCTGGCAAATAACTGATCCTCCTCTCTGACTCATTTCCATATTATTAGTGTTTATCTTAGAATGTTAAGCTTCTTCAGATGCAGAACAAAGTATTTTCAAAGAGAAGTTAATCAGAACTGATATATCTGTTTTAAATAGGGTTAAATTAGAGGTGCTTCCTGGTAAAGCAGCACAACATAGAACACCTCAAATACAGAGATTTCAACATTTTGTTCTTAAGAATGACTTTGACACTTAGAAAAACATTTTTCGTTCAAAAAACAGATTGTCAAAACCATATTTTCTTCAGGTCCTGATAAATCTACTCCCAAACTGGTATCTTACACAAAAGAGGCCTCTACCTGTTTCAATAAAGGCTTATGTTAGCTAATGATTTTATGACCAAGTGATTTCTACTTACAGTAACCTGCTCTTTCTCCTGTGTTTACCACTTACAGATGAAAATGTGTATTTCATTAAAAACAGACATATTCAGCTAGAAGCTAAACCCCCTCAGTTATTTGAAACTCCATGTAGCATGTGTGTTCTTCCTCAAAGGGATATATTGTAAATTCTTTGCCACTATTGTGACAGGCTTTATCCAACTAATTTGTAGCAAGCATGTTTGGTTGCTTTTTAGAGGCAGATTTTAATTTGCTTATTCAGTTGCTGAAACCTAATCTTAGGCAGAACAGTCATAAAGACACTTCTAATTTGTTTTCAGTTGGCATCCAATCTTATTAAGTACAATATAAGATCTACAGGGCTGTGGGAGGTTGGGGCGCTGTCTGCTACTTGTACTCTTTAAAGCTATAAACTAAGTAAAACTGAAGGTTACATATGCTCTATAAAACATGCAGGAAACACTTATTGATCTTTTTCTGGTTTGTTTTCATTGTTGTCACTGTTATTTGCTTTTACAGTGTAGAAAAGGATTTGCAGCTATTCAGCTAATGGAATACTTCCTTCTTGATCAATTTATTGAAAGTTGTCATATGTGAAAAACATGTTGCTTGGTTTCAGTTTGTTGGAAGAAGTTTATAGCATGATTAAACTGAGAAATTCCTTGTAGGCAAACTTTGATGGTGGGAACAAATCAGACTATCAAATTCTATGGTGTGAAGAAATCCTGTATAATGATCCAGAGAGGGTCCATGATTATGTAGACTCTAAGCGAGCAAGTAGTGTATCCTTTTTAGGATCAACTTGTCAAATTTGGCACTGATGCTAAATCATTAGTCACACTGATGCATTTGCTTTTGGAGGCAGAATGCTTCACACCATGTAGCTTCTCTATAGATTTGAAGTTGATTTTTATGACAATGTATATATCTTGAAACAAGTAAGTAAATGGTGCAAAATTTTAAATCAATATCAAAGTGCGTCCAAACCCTGTGCAGACAACCCTAGACTTTTTAATTTATTTTTTTAGTCTGGAATTGGTGGAAAGTTCAAGTAAATCTGTAAAGATTGTGCTATTCCAGACAAGAAAAGGACATAGAGTAAGCATTGCAGATATTTTGGGTTTTCTCTCTGTCATAATCTCTGCTTTTTCCAGACCAGGTGTGATCATTTACTCTTTGTGCAGGCCCTCACTTTTCTCTGATAGTGACTAAAGAGAATGGGTATAGCTTGTACCTGTTGAGGAGATGTATTATTGGCTGCTTGCCATTAATTGATGGCATGGAAATCCATATACTTTGACCATTCCTCCAAATGACATCCTATAAAATTTTGCCAAATTGGGCAAGATATGGGGTTGCCAAGGGAAGTATGAGGAAACGGAAGCGAGGAGTACCTGTTCCTTGTAATGTAATCTTTGTTCTCCCAAGTAGCAATGTCAAGAGGCTCTTTTTTCATAAAGTCTATATCAGGAGCATTTCTGAGTCATTCCTCTTGTATTGATGCGAGGATATCAAATCACACATCTTTACTATGTTTTGGGAAATATGCTGGGGCATTTTTCAGGAGGTGACATTCAGGGTATGTGTTGGGTGAACAGGCTGATTTCCATAAGTCTTTTTATAGAACAGATTTTCTGTTGGAATTCTATTGCTGAGCCATTTAACATCCTCCAAGAATTTCACTTAATTTAAACATCCATGTTTGGAACAGAGTCAAACTCCCAAATGAACCTTATAGGCTACCTAATATTAAAAAACCCATAAAAACTCTTCCTCTTGCAGCCTTTGCTTCTCAAATTACTTTGTCTGCTTACTGAGTAAGATGAGTTCGTTTTACACACAACATAAAGCAGAACTTGGATAACTAGGTATTTTCCTCCCCGGTCTTAATCGTAATATTTTCTTAATTAAAGTATTTTGATTTGGGAGGAAGGAGACATTTGAGTGGTTGAATAATTTCGCATTTCTTTGTACAAGCACTTTGAAAGAGATATTATTCACCACCTTCCTCAAACATCTGACAATATCTGATCACTACTGGATCATTCATCTAGAAAGCTTTGCTTCTTTATTTGTCCATGTTTTCCTAATTAATCCCCTATTCAGGACATATGAGCTTTAATCCTACATTTTACATGACTTTAGCTTTGTGCCATTTCTGATTGCTTTTTTCACATAATTTTTGCATTGGTTTACTATGTATATGAATAGAACTAGAGATGTTATGATCTTATGTAACACTTAAAAAGTTGGCATCATTTACTGTTAAGACACTTTGGTATTTAAGGGATTGTAAAATTAATGTTACATCTGTGCATATATTGGTATTGCTGATAAAGCTGCTACTGCACAATCATTATAAATAGCTATTTGTTTTTGTATATATAAAATGCACACATCTCCTCTGCATATGATAAATTGATTTCAGTGCTTTCAGGCTTTGATTGGTGAAGCTGAAAATATAGTGCAACAAATTTTTATTGCAGCACTAGTTTTCTCTCAGAAATTTTATGTTCATTACCTAGACACTCTCACCTCAGTTTCTGGTCCTTTCGTTAACCACTTGTGTGTTTAAAATGTATCCCTTAACATTCCAGCCTCACTTTTTTCTCCTGTTTGAAGGAGGCCTGGTGGTGGTTTATTTTAGCCTTTATATTTCTGGTGGCTAGGACACATATGTTTTCTGCCCCTACGCAACTGGCATGTTTCACTCATTAATTGTTTGTTTCAGCTGCACTGTCTGTTTTCTGTGGGAACTGTGAAAATTTGAGATGCTAATGTACTTTCAGAGACAGAAAACAATATCAGTTACTCCCTTAAGACTGCCAGGCTGGTAGAAAGCCCTTTAATAACCTCAGCTTATGTTTTGTTATATGCTGTTGTTTCAGGTTCAATGGATCCAAAAGACTTTCTGAGGGAAGCACAAATAATGAAGAACTTGAGACATCCAAAGCTTATACAGCTTTATGCTGTCTGCACTTTGGAGGACCCAATTTATATCATTACTGAGCTGATGAGACATGGAAGTCTTCTAGAATACCTTAAAAGTAAGCAAATGACTCTAAACTAATTTTAAGGGTGCTGCGGTTTAGTAAATACACTAACATAAAAGAATTACAACCCCCTGGTTTAATGTAAAAGCTGCATTATTTGTCATGTGTGGGGGTGAGAAAAGTGGAAAGAAATGTTTATGAATGCTTGATGTGCCAAAATATTTCAGAAGTAGGAAAGAATCACATTCATGGTCTAATTCTTGCCTTGTGATGGCCCATGTTTTTTTTATCCAGTTCTATGAGTAGATGGGAACGTATACAAAGGAGTAAAAACATAAGTATCCAAAAGGATAGGTCATCATATCTGACATGAAATAGAGGCACTTCCACAAAATGTACTTAAAAGCTTTGAAAACTATTACTAGTCAGGGATAGCTTTTCACTGCAAATTTGTCCCTTGCCTATCTCATCAGGGCTTTTATCTCAGCAGCACTTCAAAGTGCTCTTTTGAAGGCAAATAATAATTAAAAATAAAAATGTACAGCCTGGAACAGACTAGCATAATGATTGCACTTTTAAGTTCACTCCTGTTATTGGGAAATGCTTGATTCTAGTGTTGTTACCCATTTTCAGTTTAGCAGATGTCTGTGAGATGCTAAACGTCTTTAAAGCTGTAATGATTTCTTGAAGACGAATTGTTTGCCATGGTTGTCATGCTGAATTTCTTCTCTGTTTCCAGCCCATAAAGAAAAGCCCTGTGTAATACCACAGACAGCACTTACCATGACTTGTGCCTTCCCCCATCTTCTCTGCAGAACCATTTTTAAACTAAGGTCTGTCCATGCAAATTACAGCTAAAAAAATCTCTGACACAGAGACAGCCCTACCAGGAACTTCCCAGAGTGGGTCTGCCATGACCTTGGGCCAGATAATCCACAGTTTTGTAGGCATTTGCTGGCCAGTGGTAGCAGGACACAAATTTCCTTTAAATTCTCATCTTTGGTGCCTTTATGTGCAGATTGCAGCTTATCTGATTGAAAGAGCCTGGCACATCAGGAAATGATTGCTGTGCATGGAAACATTTATTGCACTGGAGAAATAGGTCTGAGAAAGCCAGGATGAGTCACAGCTATTGCAGAGGTGAAAACTGGCCTCTTAGTGTGCATAGAGTAAACATGTCCAGAGAACATCACTGCTGCAGCCTGTGTGTGGATCAGTTGCCAGCATACGCATAGCACCCTGCTCCTTGCCTAAGTGCTCACTCCTCTAGCTCTTCATCAGAGGCTGTGAAAGTCAGCTGGTTTCCAGGCAGCCATGAAGATATCCATAAAAATGTCCAGTTGAAACCCAACCTAGTGGTATCCCTCCTTGTCTGATGGCTGATGCATAGATAGGTGCACAGAACTAAGGAGTTCTGGAGGCAGACATCCATAAATAAGTATCGTGGTCATTGCTGTCAGTGAGACTAATAAGGAAAGAGATTTGAAGCTTGTATAGAGCTCTGTGACTGGAAGTGATCTATATCAGCTGGAGTGCACAGCTCCTGATAGGTTTTCTTGAGACTCAGCCTCTGCAGGAAACAGGAAAATATTTCCAGAAGGCTTCTGTCTCTGTGCGCACGATGGGTAAAAATAGGCAAACTAGAGCAGAGGAAAGTCCAGAGATATTCTTTGCTCCTATTCCCCTCCTAGAACTGCATGGTGTGCTTTTCCACCCTTAAAAGTCCCTAATATTTTATTCACAGTTACTATCACATTTCCCCATAATGACAGCTACTTAATAATGATGGACATGTGAATTCCCTGTGCACACTGTAAATGTACTTTGGGAGAGTTCTTGATGAACACTGCTATGCAGAGTTATTGAGCTGCCACCAGTATGAGAAAAATGCACCTGAAAACTTTTCTTTGTTATTGGAAGTGAATGAAATTGTCATAAATGTATGAGTGCTTTTATCAATTCTGATGGACCTGGGGCTTGTTCTGGCAGTTATGCAGTCTTGAAGTTTGGTGAATTATTGTGGAGGCAATGCCCTGACTGAAGAAAGTGCTGCTTATTTATTTTTCTCTTTTTTTATTGTCAGATATCTGTCAATGAGAAGATTTTCCAGTCTTTTCTGTATTAGTGATTGTGATAGATTGCTTAGAGCAGGGTGGAGACCCCAAGACTTCTTTAATATTTTCTCTAATAAATTTTTCATATGAGGTTGAGGGTTTTGTCAAAAAATATTAGTAAAAAAGGACATGGAGGAGCTACATTTTCTTTATCAGTTTGAGAATAATCCATAGGAAAATTTTATAAATTCAACAGTAGTGCTTGATTTTGAGTGTGGAAGTTATATAAACATATATGTATGTATGTATTTATGTATGTATATATGTATGTATGTATGTATGTATATATGTATGTATGTATCTATCTATCTATCTATCTATCTATCTAATCTATCTATCTATCTATCTATCTACTTAGAGCAGCCTTCCAGTAACTAAAGGGAGCCTACAAGAGACCTGGAGAGGAACTTTTTACAAGGCCAGGTAGTGATAGGACAAGGGGGAGTGGCTTTAAACTGAAAGATGGTAGGTTTGCATTAGGTAATTCTTAGAAATTCTTCACTATGAGGGTGGTGAGGTCCTGGGATGCCTTGCCCAGAGAAGTTGTACTTGAACTTGTGTGCTCTGTCTGGCCCAGCCTGGAGTTTTGTAGGTGTTGTCAGAGATCTTTATGATACAGACATACATGGTTTACCCTTCAGATCCCAAAGAGACCCGTGATTTCACCCTCTGTCTTTGTCCACAAATTGTAGCTCCTAATCAGCTGGGGGTCATCACTGAAGCTTTCCCTTTAGCTCCAGAACAGCTGCAGTGCAGAACTAGCTTACAGAGAGAGATTATCCAAGAAATACTGCAGCAGCCAGGTCAACAGTGGCCTCCTCTCCTCCCTCAGCCCACAGGCTAAAGGCAGTAGGTCAGTCCAGTCTGGTATTCCAAACAGGCTCTAAAGAAAAAAAAGGTTTCAGCTGCCACTTAAGAGTTAGAGGTGGATCTCATCCTTGTTCTTTAGCATGGTGCACCTGAGTGTCTTGCAGGGAATAAAACAGGGAGGGTTTAGCAGTTCTAACTCCTATTCTGTACTGAGACAGCTCATTAAACACATTGCTGATGAGTCACCCCTTTTTTCCTGTGGCATTGCCTTATTTTGCCTCTTGGAGCAAGCTTAAATCAGGCTGTCCTGGAGCGTCAGCAGAGCAGTGACAAACCTGTGCTCAGCTTTATTGGTATCCTTGTCTGCTCTCACGAGCAGGTAGTTCACAGCACATGCAGATGAAGTCGTGTGAAAAGGAATATTTGAAGCTGTCTGACATAGGCTAACTTCCAAAACCCAAGTAGTAATGCAAGATGCTTGAAAACATTTAGTTATTTTCTGATTAAATACAATATGAGCATCATTTGTGGATTTATATCTGTCTAGCAAGATGAATAATAAATGTTGATGCCTGCCAGTTATCAGAATTGAAAATCTTTAGTGTTATGTTATTCTGCGGACTGAGTGGATTTTCACACAGCCCGATTTTTGTCCCTCTCTCTTTTAAAAGTCCAGACAATATGAAACACATGTGTAGGAGGGGAAAAGACATTTTGAGTCAACAATAGAAGTAAATAATCTTAGTGGTAATTTATCATGACAACAAGTTTAGCCTCAAAAAGGGTGTAGAATAAGACACATACAGGACAAATTCTATTTATTTATTTATTTATTTATTTATTTTCCTAATTATGTCATAGCATTCACATGAGCAGGAAATTCAAGGCCTGGAGATTACAGAATAGATTAGTAAACAATGGCATTTCACACACTTCATAAGGTGGGTTAACAAGGTTATATCAGATAGAATGCCAGAACTGGAAGAGACTTTAAAACAATGCTAAGACACACTACCAATGCAAATCAATTAAAAATAAATGAGAGAAAACTGCCAGCTACAAAAGTTTTATTTCTCTGACACAGAGGCAGTAGGTAAGTCACCAACCAGATGACAAAGACCTGTCAATAACCCTAGCAGCAAGGATTCAGCCTTTTCATTATTAAGGTTCTGAAACAGAAAGTTGGAATGCTTTTGAGTGTTAGAGGTTACAGAGGCAGAAAGCCATGCTTCGGTGCTGCAGCATTTGGGATTGGGTGACAGTGGTCCTTGAATGTAACACTGATTTGATTTACCATTGATTACTTCCTGGTTTAAATTCTTTGCATTGAGAAGGTTGGTTAGCTCTCCCCAAAATGCCACAAAGGCCTTGAATTTGTACTCTAATGTGTAATACCCCAAGGAATTTTTTTTTTTTTGGTTACCTGTCTTAAAATTTTTGGCTGCAGTTTTTCATGGCCTAAGACTTTCCTTCTTTTGTAGAGGCAAGTTGTTCAGCTCTAAGTTCTTCTACTGCATTGTTTGAGCAATGATCTTTGCCAAATCTCAATTTCTGGAATTTGCTTATCTTAGTGTCCTGGGAATGACATGCAGATTGCTTCAAAAAGTTCTACTGGAGAAGCAGGCAGCTTGAAAGCATCTGAAGGAGTCCTACTGTTGAGTAACAACAACAGAGATAACAGCGTGAAGCAGTCAAGTGGACTGGAAAGTGAAAATGAGTTATACTTGACAGCAGATGGTATTTTTCCTAGTCAGAATCACCAGCGAACAAGGATAATTCTGTGCTTTTCCATCTTTAGTCAGCTCTGGCAACAGCCAGTGGGTACTGACATTAACTCACAGTTTTGAACAGTTTTATGAACCTGTCAGAAAGGTACATACCGTTATACTATCAGTAGATAAAAGATCTTCTCTTTGGACTGTGTCAGCAACTCCTTCCTGGCCTAGATTAACTCCTCCATTTAGTATCTTCTCTTTCAGAGAAGCTGGGACAAGCATCGTTATTGAGAAATAAGTTATTGGGAAATAAGCAATGTCATTTACTAATCCCTATCATTTGGCTGGGCTGTTACTTTGTTGTATCGCACGGTTTGGTTTATTTGTGTTGGCTTTTTGAACCAGTCAGTTTTTCAGTAATTCATGTCTGAAATCAGCATCTTGTTCTTGTTCTTATGTTGTTCTTGTCCTTATGTTGTTCTTGTAATCTCCTTTTTAAACAGAAGATGGAGGCTCTCAAATCTCCCTGACACATCAAGTAGACATGGCTGCTCAGGTGGCTTCTGGAATGGCATACCTTGAATCTCAGAACTATATCCATCGGGATCTGGCAGCCAGGAATGTTCTTGTTGGTGAGCACAATGTTTACAAAGTGGCAGACTTCGGACTTGCAAGAGTTTTTAAGGTAGGTTGTGAGAGGGTTAATTTTCCCTGCTTTTAACTCTGGAGAACAAAGTGGAAGAGGCTAGCTAAAGAATGAAATGTAGCCCTGAATTGATGGATTCAGACAAAGGCAAGCCCAGAGAGAAAAGGACCTATCGTATGTTCACTTGTATCTTCTATCTGCATTATCCCATGCAAAGTTAGAAGTTGTCCTGTGCCTTTGTGTCAGTCAGAAAAATCCTGGTGTCTGCTTCCCACCAGCCACCCAGGAAGGATCCTGGCAACCAAGACCCTTTGCTGGACAAGCTTTATCTACAGTGTCTGCAACATGGGAAGGAATAATGGAAAGATTATACACCTGGTCCTGTGTATAGAGCTTTGAATCTGATTCAGTTGCAAATTCTTTGCCACTGCACCATTTTGTTTTTTTTCTCTAGTCCTTGATGACAGAGAATGCCAAATATCACTGACCAAAGTCTCCCTATGAAAGAGCTGTGGCTCAGAAATGAGATTTCCTACCTCTGAAAATGATTTAATCAGTGTTGGAAAGATTTATTTTGCCATATTTTATGGATTTCAATATGAAATTCATAATTTCTGAGTCCGTGTTTGTTTGGGTCTTATTATTTATTTATGTTCTTGCACTGAGAAGGGAAAACAGAGAAAAAAGTCTTCTGCTTCTCATATTGTTTTTCTATTCAAGCAGCAGAAATCGAAGTTCATAACAGAATTGGATTTATTGCATACTGAAGTATAGAATAATGGCTTAACAAAGATATCAAGGGACTTTGAAAATTCTTTTAATTTAATTTTGATTCTTCTAAATATGAATAAGTTAATATTACAATTTTCTTAACATAAAAAATGTATCTTTTTAAATTAACAATGCTTGTAATGGATGTTTCTCTTCTGTCCTCACTAGAGAGGGCAATAATTTACAGATGTTGACATTTCTTGTTAAAACTGAACTTTACTTAAATAATCAGTCATAGAGTTATTTGGGCAGACTTTCTTAGGAATATTTTGTCTCCTAATCCAAAACACTAACATGGTCACATAAAAAAGGAGTGAGAAATGAAATCTGTATTTTTACAAGTGTTATTTAGTGTAATGAAATAATTTCTTGTTTCTAAAGATGAGTGCTGTGGTCAAGATGCCAACTGTGTAAGTATAGAGATACAGATCAATAACAACCAGTATTTTCAAAACCATTAAGCATTGCAGCTGTTTAAATAGATTCTATATTTAAACTATCAAAAGAAAAATCTGGTATACGTATGCCTGGATTTGCATGTGAAAAATTTGACCAAGGCTTAGGTGTGACTTGTGTACACTAAATTACATCTAGGAATTAAAGAGAGAAGAAATGCTCACACAATTTAGATATCTGTGAGATAAACCTTTAAGGACATGATTCTACAAATTTGCAACTCAACAATTTTTTTGTGTCTTTCACCTACACTTTACATTAATCAGCTCACTGGAAATGAATATATTAATTTGAATTAGTCAGAGTTTATTCTTTCTTCCCCAAAAACCTGCTTAAGCAGGTTTATCAAAGTCAATATTATCAAAGTCAATGGCCCTTTGCACCACAATAAATCGCAGAAGAAAGGTTATGAAATTCATTAGCTCTTGCTCATGCCTTCTCTCTTTACTGTAGACCAGACGTGGAGACATTTGGTCTCTAGTGTCAGCAGGATGCTTACACTGCCACTCCTGACAGACTTTTGAAATCTTGCATGCCAGGTCCAGAATTCATAGTAGCAAGTCATAATTAATCAGGAGCCACTCCAATGCTGTGTGGTTGCTTGAAATGATAAATTCTTTAGAAAGGCCTCTGATGAAGCCTCCACATTTTTCAACTGCAAAACTGAATCCAATGGTAGACTTCCGAAAATGGGTACTTGCATGAAAAACAGGAGTTTGGTTGAAAGATTATAAGATTAAGCACATGATAATCTTAGTCAGATGTTTAAGGTCTTTGCTGAAGCAGATGTGTTTTACCCATGATAGGTAGAAAATGATAAAATCTATGAACCTAGGACTGAAACAAAACTCCCAGTGAAATGGACAGCCCCGGAGGCAATCCGCTACAACAGATTCAGCATTAAATCAGATGTCTGGTCATTTGGGATACTTCTGTTTGAAATAATCACCTATGGGGAGATGCCTTATCAAGGTACGTACTTTTACCTAAAGAATGATATCTAATATTTTCTTGATTTCAGAATGACACAAAAAAAGAAGTTTGAATGCCTGTACTACAGGTATGTTAAAGGGTTAAAACTTTTAAGAGAAGAAGAAAGTTGTTCAGATGAGGTCCATTTAGGGGTCAGACCTGGCTTCCCCAGATCCCCTGACAGATTTGCAAATGATGTGGTTAGCTCACATCCAAGCTTCCTCTTGCTGGAGTCAGCCTGCACTGCACAGGCACCTAAGCCAGCTGGCTATTTTCCTCCATCATCAGATCAAATGTGCCAATTCTTGGAATGTGAAAAAAGGGAAGAAATAAAAGAAGAGGTTTTTATTCACCAACCTTTTAAATTTTTTTAAAAGTATATCTTATGGAAGAATAGATTATGTGTGAAGTGCTTCACAAACACTTCAGGAAGAAGGTGTCTGAAAAATAAATCAGGGTGTTTTTACCCCCCTCCCTCCTATTTGATTGTTGCAGTGAAAAGTCTTCATAAAGGAAAGGATCAAAAGAATTAAATAATTAAAAATAAAATGTCACTAACCTCAAAAGTAGATATAGTAGTCTGAGAGCAGCTACTATTTCTAGTATTGTGAGAAATGCTCAAGGAACTATGGCTCCAATAACACAAGATATCAGTGAGATGATTGACTGTGACTCATTTTGAGCTGGTGAGTGGAACACAAGGGAAAGACTAAAGCGAAAAAAAGTTATGTTGTGTCTGTACAGGCCTGAGGGGTGGTGTGTTTGCTATAAACTACATTTCACCGGATCCCAAACTGATATTTTCTGTAAAAGGAAAAATTGATTTTGCTTTTTGATTCCCACCCTCACCTGTGAAATTGTTCTGAAGAAATAAAAGCAAAGCAAAATATCCTGAAGTCTTATATAAACTATAGGTGTTTGCATATAGAAACACACACACCATAAATAAATCATTTTAGTATAAAAAATGTGTAACACTGTGGCTCTGGATATTGTCTGAAAATCCATTCAGTATTACCCCTTTGCAGAGGCATAATTTATCTGTGTCTTGAAAGCAGAAAATGTTGTTTTGCCATGGCTATTTCCCTACTTGGTATTATTTCCAGGAGTTTGTCCTCAGTAATCAGTTAGAAGAGGTTATGTTGATTTGTGGTGGCAGTGGATAATGTGCAGAGGAAACACTATTTAGAGATCTAGGGAAAAGAAGTTAACCCAATTCAAGATTTAATTTAAACAGTAAAAAATTGGAAGGGAACAGGACAATAGTCTTAGTATATAAAGATATAACAAAGAGAGTGGAATGGTTTCTTTTCCGTGACTGGTGATGATAGAGCAGAGAGGATACCATTGTCCAGCTGCCCTCAAGGAAACCTAGGGCTGACTTTAGGAGAAGATTTCTAAATGTGAGGAAAATTCAGCAGCCAGTCAGGTTTTCTTAGGAGATTTTTGTAGTCACTGAGACTAGAGGTGTTTAGGAACTATTTAAGCTAATTAGAGGTCAGAAAAGTTTTGACAAACCTGAATGGTGGAGGAAAGCCTCACACCCAGACAAACCAATTTGCGATGCCTTGCAGCTGGCACAGTCAGGTTGAGGTGGTTGGGTGAGGCTGGAGGTGGTTTTTACTTGCTGGTAAACAGTAAGAGATGAGGTCCTGTCCCTGGAATTGTTCAAGGCCATGCTGGAAGGGGCTTTGAGCAACCCAGTCTAGTGGAAGATGTTCCTGCTCATGGCAGGGGTTTTGAACTCGGTGATCTTTAATGTTCTTTCCAACCTGAGCCATTCTATGGTGATTCTGTGCTGAAGCGAGAGGAACACACGGCATCCGTAACAGATCCCGAGTAGCTTGATATACTCGTTTTGGCTTGCAGGTATGCCGGGACACCAGGTGATCCAGCTGCTGGACGATGGGTACAGACTTCCTAAGCCGGAGAAGTGCCCAGGACCACTCTACGAGATGATGCGGCATTGCTGGGACGCAGAGGCTGATAAGCGGCCCACCTTTGAGGCCCTCAGTGAGCAGCTAGAGGACTACTTCCAAGGGTATTCCTTTGCCCACACCCAGGCCAGGGGACATGAACCCTCAGGATGCTCCTGAACGACAAATCCTAGCCAACATGGCTAACGGAGGCTATGGAGTCAGCCTAACCCCAGGTGTGGGGGTTATTTGGGGGTGCTGAAGAATCCTGGTACATTTAATCTCCTCCCTGATCTTCACAGACTCTTAAAATTTTTGCTGCTGGCAAATGTTTTGTAAGACAAAGCATCAGGAAGCTGGAGGGTGAGTGTTTCTAAAAAATAAAGAGTCTTCTATTTATTTTAAAATGACATGTTGCAAGAACAAACAAATGAAATTAGTCTAGCTAAGTAACTATTGTAGATTTTGTTATTTCTTTATAGAATAATTCTTTACTGTTAGATTTTACATTCAGTTTGTTCTCATGAAGGAATGTGATGGCTCTACACAGCAGGATCTGTGCTCCCAGAGTCCTTTCATTGTAAAAAATAATAAAAGCAATCCTGTGACTGTGATGGTTCTGACTTGGCAGAATCCAAATTAATTGCCTTGCTTAGAATTGAAGTACATGTGCTTTTGCTGTACCTGAAAATAAACAGATTTTCATGGGAGAAAAGGAATTATTTGGTTTTGTGGATGCACAGGCTAATCTTTTTATATTTTGTCTACTGTACTTCTTTTACAAGAATAAACAAACTTATTATTAGCTTATTGAAGCTGTTTGTTCTTAAGATCTATGAATTAATGTCCATCGGGTTATTATCCATTGTACTGTGAGGATTTATTTTATGGTTCTTAATTTTAGGGATATTGGAGGAAAAGATATTTTAACATGAACTCAAGACTGTCTTGGTGTTTTAGAGTGACAGCCTTTTCAATCCTGCTTCCCCAAATCACAAACCCCCTCAAACAGGGCAGGTCTAGGTATTTTGAAGAGTAGCTAGCAGTCCTTCCTTCTACCTTCTTCAGATTCAATTTTAATACAGGAGATTTAAATAATAGATGATCCATTTTATTTTGTTCCATGGAGAAATGGAGCCCAGGTGCTTCTTCTAACAGTTTATATAGTTATAGAAGTTAAATTTTTTTTGCCCTCTCCCTAGCTACAATATCGATATTGCTAAAATCTGGTATCACTGGGACAGTTTTATATTCTCAGTTGTGAGGCTGACAGAACCAAGTTTTAATTATTTACTTACGATTTGTCAGTTAATTATTTAACAACATCATTCAAGACTTCAGAGCTGTATTGTGTTAACATCGTGTGATGTCAATACAAGTGTGCTACAATTTTCCTCTAATATCAGAAAGATCCATTACTGGATCTGGGTGGCTTTTATTTCATCTTTTCCATATGATTAACTTCATTTTATATTTCAAATCTATTCATCTTGTTTGCTTGCCTTGCTTCTAATTTTTAATTTCCTTTCCCCCTCCTCTGCCTTTGGAAGGCAGCACACTGCTTGTTCCTTTCATACACACCTCTTAAGTACTCATTATTCAAAAGCCCTTTCCTTATTTATCATTTTTCTCCTCTAACTCACTACAGTGGCTTTCCAGCACTGTGTCTATGTTCAACCTAATTTTCTGTGCAGTGCTTCTACTAACCCTCTTTTATACTAATTAAATTTGTAAAGCATAATACAGCTATAATTAATTAGCTGTCATAGCATCTATGTGATTTTGGAAAGTAATCATCCACTCTGAAAGAAGAAGAGGGTAAATGGCTTTGCCAAACCCATCTGATAAGAACTGGCATGGAAGGACCTGGGAGATTTCCCAGGCAAAGTCTCCTGCTGTTCTCTGTCCATGCTTGTTTTGAGACTTGTGCTAGCTTCTGGCTCATGGCCTCAACAAGATGTTATTTATGATTATCAATCTTCCATCAATCCATGCATTTCTCATCTAGCTAGGAGCTGTGTTTAACACTGTTACATTATGAGGTTAACAAATCCCACAGAGTGGGTTTATGTAATAATAATAGGAATGCTGTTATGTGGAAAGATCTCTGTGTCAAACTTGGGATCTTCCTGTTCAAGCAGTATTTCTAACATGATTTTTCAGACTTATGGCATTAAGAATGTTGCAAATAAAATTTGAGTTTGCCCAATGAAAAAAAAAAAAAAAAACCAAACAAAACTGCTGAGAAAAGATCAGTACAGATGTGTGCATTTCACAAGAGAGCTGCCAGAGAAAAAAACAAACTCAATAACCAGAATTGACAGCAGGGAAATAGGAAAGTTTTCAGAATTCCAACTTACACCAACTGGTCCAAGCTGCTCTGTGCTGGCCTCTGCCCTTGGGTAGAAGTCAACAGGATATTGCAGGACTCCACTGAAGTAACACCAGTAATTCTGAAGAAATGCCACCTGTACAATGTATATATTCCTAACCCAAAATTTATGGAGTAGAAAGTCTATTTGTCCAGCTAAATTGACTTCTTCATCTCCTTAATTTTTTCTATACTTTAGGAGGGAGAGGCTCCTTGAGATGATGAATCAGTGCCCCAAAACTTTATTTCTCCTCTGAAGCACCCTTGGCAGGGTTCTCTGTGTTTGCTGCTGTGAAGGAATCTGGCAGAGATGAGACGCTTTGCTGAGGAGGGTGTGTAATAATCCACATGCTGCAAACTGCAACCAGCTGTTTCAACCTCCCTCTACCAAGTGTGGCCTCAGGAGCCACCTTAGGCTGAAAGGAGCAGAAGTTGCAAGTGAGCTGCACCCTGCTGAGCTGTGTGAGGAGCAGGCACCTGTATGTGATGTCCTCCAGGTGATGCAGCCTGGCACACTGGGCTGCTGCTGGCAGGCACCTTTCCCTGCTATTGCATCCTGCCTCCCTATCTCAGTTTTCTCTTCGTGTGCTTGCACAGCCACAGCTTCTTAATGGAGTTTGAGTCTGCCAGCTGCTTCTCCTGTGTGCTGGCCCAGGGTGAGAGAACTGCAGTGCTGTCTGAAAAGCAGCAGGTAGGTTCACTTTGGTGTGTCTCCTTATAGGTACTACAACAAGTAAATTAATTTTGTGTTCATCTTTGAGGCAGCCTGTGCATGTCTGGCCTCCCCAAAATGTACTGTAGGTGAAAAGGTGCAGTAAATCTTTGTCTTCCAAGCAAGAGCTCCATGACCACCTGCTATGTGTCCTTAGACCAGTGCACTTTCTTTTCATAGCAAAGGGAGAAGCAAGGAAAAGCAGGAAAGTAGGCTGTTCATTTTTCTCTTGCTCTAATTACACTAAATTTGGGGCCTGGTAGTGTCCCTTTGCCACTACAAACAATCCAGTGGAGGCCAGGTTTGGAAACCACAGGTGCTGATCTAAGATCCATTGATTTCTTTTTTTTGGGTTAATCCATGCACTTGCACTCACTCCCTCATTTTGCCTATCTGGAAACTGCTTCCATACAAGGGAAATACTGCCACTCTAATATGAGGTCTAATTTTGGATTTTTGTTTTTCCTTGGGCTAGCAGGGGATTGAAGGAGACAAAAATCACTAAATGCAGCAGAATCAGTAAAACTCTGGAAATAAAAAGTAATAGGGAAAATTAATCATTTGTTTTCCGCTCTTTCTTTCCATATTTTTGCAGTCAATGGATCCATTATTAAGAAAAACTGGAGGAAGAAGGCAGCAAAGACTGATAAACCTTCACAGAGTACAGTTTGCTTACAGGCAATGCAACAAGGAAAACTGTACCTTTTCAAGCCCATTTCCATTTTATAATAATTTTATTTATGTGACAGATAACAATTACAGTCAGAAGTCTTTTCTATGACTTGTCTTAAATTAAACCTCAAGGTTATCATTTCAAGTTATAGTGCACAGCAAGATAGGTTGAACAGATCTCATTCTATTCTTGAGGCCTTTTATGTTCAAGGCTCTGCTAGAACTGTCTATTGCACTTGTTTTTACCTGATGGATCATGGAGGGAAAATAATGGATTCAGTTATGAGAAACAGTAATAGATTTTTTTGAACTGACATAAATTTCTATGTTTAGATAGAATAAAAGGATCAGGAAGAGATAAGTTGAATTTTCTACAATAGACTGGTCCTTGTGAAATTCACTTCACATAAATTGTACTGAGATGTCTTTTATGTAATGTTTTATTTATGTAATTCAGTTATTCTTTGACAACTAAATCATTTTATGTGGTTTTACAAATGATAACTTAAAAATGTCCAGCCATAAAGAAAGAACCTCTATTTTTCTTAAACCCTCCATTCCTCAGAAAGTTATGGAACAATGCAATTGAGAAGTAAGTATTGGAGAGTCCCTGGTGTTTATTTTTTTTACTTCTATTGGAGAACTTTTCTCACTTAATCTACACTCAAGAACATATGATAGGGTAACAGGAAACCTTCTATCTCTCATACTGCTTTCTTTTGCTGTCCCATACTTGCTCTCTGAGCAGAAATTTTCTTTGTGTATTTTTGTAATTTACAGCAAACAAGGAACTGAACCAGTCGAGTGCATTATTTTGTGGTGGTTCAGACTCAACAAATTAACAGCACATAGAAATGGAGCACATGACTTATTCAAGTGATTACCCCTTGTTCTCTCTCTCCCATATGCTTCTGTTTCATGACTTTAAAAATTGCTGTAGTGCCCCACAGCCATTGGGACTGGTCAGCTATTGTAGTGTGTGGATCTTGGAGCAAATAAAAATGCTGCATGTAGGAGATGCTCCACTGTGCTAAAAGGGGTATATATGCATGGTATATTTTTATGAAAAGCTGTGTGGCTTTATTCTGTTCCAAGAATATCTGGGCCAGTGTGTTGCAGCCACTGCTGCAAAAGTTTGCTCGGAAGAACTGTCCATGCTTGAACAAAATACTAAACTGGGGTCTATGAAAAAAGACTTAATTCTATCCACGCTTACTATTAGCAGGTCCATGTAATTTATTTTTTAGTCTCAGGCTTCTTAGGGAAGACTAATGTGAAAGAAAAAAAAAAATCAATGGCAAGCTGGGGAAATCACTGAAAAGTACTTTGGCATTTTAATCTTTACAGCTCTATTGGGCTGAAGAATTCAGTCCGGCCTTAGTTTGGTATAGGGAAAATTAAAATGTGTGTTTGAAGCATTCAGTAGCCCAGAAATTAATTTTAGCCAACTTCTGGATCTCAGCATCACTAGAATTGAAAACTGTGATAGAAATTGTACCTTGGATCCCACCACTATTTTCAACAAAATAGATTCTCCAAAATTAAGCAGATATGGAGAAGACAGACAAGACATCTTGATTTCTTCCTCCTTCTCCCATTTATTTACCAATATCATTACCGGAAAATTAGAATTGTCACTGAGTAAAAAAACTCTTTCTTAATGCTGAGAGATAAAGAGGTTTTTTTCTGATCTTTTTCTAAAGTTTAAAAAAAAAAAAAAAAAGGTTGAACCGTAAAGATTTTTCCTAAAACTACCGGTATTTCATATATTCACATTTGTTCATGTTTTTAGAAAAGACAATGGGGAACATTTCAGAGCAAAGAAATTGAGCATTTCAGAAAGCTGCTACTGAATGTGTAACTAGTGCTCTGAATAAGCTGATTATGCCATTTATACTATTAAAGGAAAGCATATTGCATTGCATTATTTTTCTTTAATTACTTTGATATAACTATCTGAGCATACTGATTGACTTATGTGTTTTAATATATTAGAGAATTCAAATATACGTGTACAGCAACATCAAAACACTTATTTTCTGTTTCTCTCTCTAGCTAGATAGTTACATCTCTCTGCTTAAAGGAATATCTAAACATTCTAAGGTTTCTGGTTTTGGTCATGATGATTTTCATGGTTTTCAACATTGGTTTCTTTCTCTTGCTATTTTTTTCCGTTCTTGATATTTAAAAAACATTTACTTGGATGTTTTTATGCTATGATCTATTTATTTACATTTGCAAAGAGCAAAGCCCATTCATAATCCAAAGTGCTCTATTACTCTGCCAAATGTTTAAAATTATCAAAAAAGAGCACAAAGCATTGTGTTGTTGTTGGTGGATTGTTTTTTTTCTGAGGCAGTTTCTTTAAGAAATACCTGTCTTTTCTGTGTCATCACCAGCATATTAGTTGCACAGCTCTCCCAGAAGCCAGAAGAATGAAAACTGAACTTGCATGTTCTCCTAGAACTCCTTAGCTCTGGATTAATTTGCACCAAAATAAAAATTGGAAAAGTACCTTTCATTGTTCCTTTTACCGCATCTTCCAAACATAGGCACCACTCCTCCAAAGTCAGCAATGTCACCTGGAGCCACACCCTTACCACAACACTTTGTTAATAACTGTCTCCTACCATTGGCACTGGTTGTCTCCTTAGCAAGCTGGCTCTCATCCATACCATCATCTCTGCCAGATACCAGATCAGTTATGGAAAGAGAGATAGGCAGTAACAAGCTAGAAATCCAGAAGTCATCCCTGATTTATTTAACTATCCTGCCATGCACAGGGACATTGGATTACAATAATAAAGATTCCTATTGCAGCTGACAGACTGCCTTTGGAGCTGATGAGAAATGACTTAAGGCATAACTTTGGGAACTGTCAACTATGAATGAATAACTTTACTATAGTCAGATTACTAATATACTGAAATTTGGAAGATATGAAGTAGAGTCTTTATATTGATCTGGCATTTTCCTGTGCAACTAGAACTAGAAAATGGACTAGACTTTTGGTGTAGGAAAAAGCAGTGGTACAGAGTGACCCTAATCTAAGGTGTTAGTAAAGCATAAATCTGCAAACATGGCTGGTTGGTGGGAGAGAAGGCTGGCAAGATATTTTTCTATCTGTACTGTGACTACAGGAGGGTCTGGCTCCTAAGGTGTTTGTCTCAAAAGGCAAACACACCCACACTGGAGACCAAAACTGAGAGGAAATTTCACTGCTGTCAATTACCTTTAAGAAAACTTCTGCCTTACAGTCCTGTAAGGCAAACACTGGTGACAAACTTTAAGTATTTGTTTGCACACTGTGAATATATGTAGGAATATCCCAACTAGCTTCAGCTGTCTGCCTTCAGTAGCTGCTGTCATCTGGTTATCGCATGTGAAAACAGCTGTTCCTGATTGAGATCATTCTGATTTTTGATGAGGATGAAACATCTGATTTCCGAAATAACATTGATTTGTGTTGGAGCTCACACACAACCAAGACTGTGTGCTTGT